>NC_077227.1:245321298-246039712 GCF_027887165.1 Monodelphis domestica | reverse complement strand
TGGAAAATACTCTGTTGCAACTGGGAGAATATTTTTATAACAAAACTCTCTGACAAAATTTTAATATTCCCAATATATAAGGAACTAAGTCAAATTTACAAAAAAAAAATCAAGCCATTCCCCAATTGATAAATGGGCAACGGACATGAATAGGCAATTTTCACATGAAGAAATCAAGACTATCAATAAGCACACAAAAAGTATTCTAAATCACTCATAATAAGAGAAATGCAAATCAAAACAACTCAGATGCCACCGCATACCTAGCAGATTGGTCAATATGACAGCCAAGGGAAGTGATAAATGCTGGAGGGAATGTGACAAAATTGGAACACTAATATAGTGCTGGTAGAGTTGTGGATTGATCCAACGATTCTGGAAAGCAATTTGGAATTATACCCAAAGAGCTTGAAAAGAATGCTTGCCTTTTGATCCAGTCATATCATTGATGGATTTGTGCCCCAAAGAGATAATAAGGAAATAAAAAATATTGATAGCTGTGCTCTTTGTGGTGGTAAAAAAAACTGGAGAATGAGGGAGTGTTCCTTGATTGGGGAATGGCTGAACAAATTGTGGTATCTGATGGTTATTGAATACTATTCTGTTGAAAGGCATGATGAACTGGAGGAATTCCATGTGAAATGGAAAGACGTCCAAGAATTGATACAGAGCGACAGGAGCAGAACCAAGAGAACATTGTACACTGAGACTTTTAAACTGTGGTACAATCAAATGTAATAGACTTTTCTACTAGTAGCAATGTTTTGACTCAGGACAATCCAGAAGAACTTATGAGAAAAGACACTATCCACATCCAGAAAAAGATCGGTGGGAACAGAAACACAGAAGACAAACATATGATTGATTGCATAGTTTGTTAGGGATATGATTGGAGATTAGAGTTTTGATGGTAAAAGATTACTCCACTGCAAATATGAGTAACATGGAAATAGGTTTTGAACAATCATACATGTATAACCCAGTGGAATTGCTTGTCAGCTCCAGGAGTGGGGAGGTAAGAGAGGCATGTTTCATTAATCATGTAACCATGGAAAATATTCTTAATAAAAATACTCTGTTGCAAGGAATGCAAGGATATTCCTGGGACTATCAAGATGAACAAATGAGAGAATGGTCTGGAGATGGAAAGCAATGGTATAGATTAGTATTAGAAATCAAATAATAAGGTATTAAGGGTAATTTTTTTCCATAGTATAATATTGTCACTGTCTTGCCATTGGACTCTGTAGACTCTTAAAGAGATGTTGAGGCAGAAGACTTTGTGCAACTCTGCTTCACTTAAATACAGTTTATGGATGAACCATAAAACATCAACAATTATGTCATTTTGGATCTCTGAGCACAAAGGATAATTATTATTACTCTGCTTTTTGGCTTTTTCTGGCATGCATGCATAAGTTTGACATCACAGGTTTATCCAATAATCTATAAATATAGAAATTCACCTTTGCAAAGAATTGAGATAATTCTCGTTTGGTCATTACAATTATAGAACTCTGTTGTTCTTTCCATTTAAATTTATTGGAGAGATTTTTTTTTATTTTCCTGGTATAGTCATTCTGTTTATCCTATAAGTTGTGTCATGCTTCTCATTCTTCATATTAATAATTTTTAGATCTAGTAAATTTATTGTATTCATCTACAACAATGTGTTCATTGATCACCTGAGAATATGCTTTCTTTATAGTCCTTTACAACTATAAAACATATAAAACTATAAAACAAAATGTGTATATAACTTTCCAATTATTATTTTATCTTTTATTGTTTTTGCTTATTTTCTGGGTGATAATTATGTTTATTTAGATTTCTTTCATCATTAGTGATTTGCAGTATTCTTTCAGATCTTAGTAGTGTGCAACTCCTCTTTTGAGGATTGTTTATTCTTATCTTTTTGTCCACTTATTTGTTGGGGAACAGCTTTTGGTTTAATGTATTTGTTACTTTTTGGATATTAACAACTTATTTGAGAAATTTGTTTAAAAGTTTCCCCTGAGGATATAGACTCTACAAAAGATCACCCTAGTGCAAATATTAATGGTATGGAAATTAGGCTTGATCAATGACATATGTAAAACCCAGAGAAACTGTGCCTTGGCTACAGGAGGAGGTTTGAGGTAGGGCAGGGAACGAGCATGGATCTTGTAACCATGGAAAAAATATTTTAAACTAATTAAATAAAATTTTCCCCAAAAAGTTTCCCCTCAATCACTTCCCCTCATATTATAGATATTTTGATTGTGCAGAATATTTTAAATTTCATATAATCAAAATGATCTATCTTAGCTTTTGCAATTACACCTCTCTTAGTTAAGAGTACATCTCCTTATCAAAAGCAATGAAAGTTTTATGATCTGATTTGCTTCTTTTTAATTACATTACTTTAAATGTTCACATTGGGAATCCATTTTGTTCTAAGACAAGTTTCATAGGTTTTAACAGACTGTCAGAAGGGTCTATAAGTCAAAAAGTTTAAGAACTATTTTTCCTGCATTTTCTCTATTGTTTATCTCATCAGCTTCAGTGGGCTCAATTTTCATTTTTATGCAGATTATTCTTAAATCTATTAATACTCTCCTGGTCACTAGTCTCTCATCATTGATAGTCTACAGTCTGTTGGACATCTCAAACTAAATGTTCTGTTTTAGGCATGTTGAGTTTGAGATGCTTCTGGAGCATTTAGTTTGAGGTGTAGATTTGACCATCTCACCTGCCTACTCAATGTAATCCATTGACTCCCTTTTGCCACTTTAGGATCATATATATATATATATATATAATTATGTGTTTGACTTTTAAAGCCTTTTCCAACTTTTCCCCTTCCCGCCCTGCCAGTTTTCTGGACTCTGGAGTTCTTTTATTTACAAAACATGCAATCCAGGCCTTTTCTCTCCTTGTCTCACTTGCCCAAAATGCCCTCTCCTCTCTGCTCCTTGGCTTCCCTGTCTTCCCTCAAGACAGCTCAAATTTCACATTCTACAAAAGGCCTTAAGTGACCTCCCATTATCTTTAAAATGATTTCTCTCTGACTTTACTTTCCATGTACTCTGAATCTAATCTTTGTGTGTACCTTTTTTTTATTTTTTTCATGTTGTCATCCTCACTAGAATTTGAGCTCCTTGAGGCTAGGGGCTGTGTTTTTCCCTTTTTTATATCTCTAGTATATAGCAAAATTAATTGCAAATAATAAAACAATGATAATATTTATATAGTTCTTATTCTGTTCCAGGCACTGTATTAAAGTGCTTTAAATTATTTTATTCTCACAACTCTGGAATATAATTGATATTATACTCATTTTATAGATGAGTAAACCAAGGCAAACAGGTTAATTGACTTGCACAGAATTTAACAATTTGTAAAGTGGTTGTATCAAAATTTGAACTCATCTTTCTGACAACAGATTCTGCTCAGATACTCCCATCACAAGTTTAAAAAATAAAAGCTCAGTAAGTGTTTATTTACTGACTGATTTCCTCATTCTCCATCCATGTTTTCATTAATAAAATTGATCATTTCCAAAGTTTTTTTGTTAGGCTAGAACAGAATTTTGTAACATACCTTTGAATGCTATTCATGGTACCTGACTTTCAGATAAGAATAACCTCTTTTTACCTAAGGTAATGTTTTCAACATACTTTATTTTGTCTTGGTCTGTTTCTCACAGAACACTATGATCTCTCAGAAGAATCTACATGGTGCATTTTAAATAGGTATACTTTAAAATATAGCCCTTGAAAAGAACTGAGCCATCTACTCTAATATGTGACTCTTGAAGCTTGGGATTCATTTCCTTTAATTTTCCTTTTATTTAAATTTCCTTTATTTATTTATTTTTTATTTTTTAAATATTTATTTAAATTTCCTTTAATTAAAAAAATAAATGTATTTAATAATAAGAAAGGTTAATAACCTTTTTAATAATCACGTGCATTCTCTTTTGCAACTACTATCCCTTAATAGTATCTTTATCTTCTATAACCCTGATTTATTACATTTATATTTACCCTTCCATTTATGTGTGTATATATATATATAATATGTATATATGTGAATATGTATGTATTGTATTGTGTATATGTATTTTATTACATTTTTAAAATAGCACCATACATATATATATATAATTATATATGATGTAGGGCAAGTCATATAACCTATAATTGCCTCACTTTCTTCAACTGTAGAATAGGTATAATAACACAAGTTTCAGAAGTTGTTGTAGTGATTAAATTAGATTATATTGTAAAATGCTTAGCAAATACTTGGCACATGGGAAGTGCTTAATAAATATATTCTCTGTTCTTCAACCTCCTTTCTTTCTCAAACTTTTTGTTTGAATCATAATCCATGTCTCATCCCATAGATAAGGAGTTGACCCTAGGATTCTCTCCTGGTTATTTTTCTGTCTATAATCTTTCTGATGGTGATCTCATCAGCTACATTGTATTAAATTGCCATCACTCTGCAGATGACTCCCTTTATATCCAGACTACAAAATGTTACCTCTTGAATGTTGGTGCCCATCACAGATTTTCAACATTTCCACTAGGATGGCCCATAGGTATATCAAATTTTGTATGTCTAAAAGGGAAGTTTTTATCCCCTCATTATATATCTTTTTCAATTTCTTTTTTCCTATTAAATTTCTATTCAATTAGGATCACAATCAGCTGCAGTCTTGCTAACTCTATATATGTGACATGCTATATCTATAATCTTCCTTCCAGTCATATAGCAGTTAGCTTGAGTCCTATCACCTCTTTCCATGAAAATTCCAAAAGTTTTCAGACATATCCCTGACTATAATTTCTGCCATCCTCTCTTTAATTCATTATCCACACAACTATTAAATAACTCTTCCTTCTTTAACGATTTCAACATGCCACTTAACTATATATATTCTGTTTTCTCCAGATATGTTATATTTCTCTTGAGGACAGAGACTGATTTTTTTTCCTAGGCATCCTCATTACCCAACTTATTATTTTGTATCTGGTAGCTACTTCATTACAAAGTTTAATGAATTGCAATCTAATATGTTCTGTGTCAGAATGCTAGACTGCCAAGTGTAATTACTGTTTTAAGATAATACATACACAATTTAATATTGGTACATTATCTTCATGGTGATTCCTTTCCCTTTTAAGTAGCCCTTCTCATGTAAAATTTAATTCTATGTTCAGTTATTATATTTTTGAGAGAAGCAAAAAACAAGATGATCTAAAATAAAGTTAATTTCCTATCATTTTAAATTTATAATCCTTAGGTGATATATCTATTTCATCTCTATCTATCATCTATCTATCTATCTATCTATCTATCTATCTGTCTGTCTGTCTGTCTGTCGGTCTGTCTATCTATTTATCTTTCTACCTACCTGCCTACCTACCTATTTCTTTCTTCCTATCTATCTATCTATCTATCTATCTATCTATCTATCTATCTATCTATCTATCTATCTATCTATCCATCTATCCAGCTAGAGTAATTCTACAGTAGCCTTAGGAGGCACACAATATTAAAGTGGATTATTTATTTGTCCTTGGCACTCTGTCAAAAAATACTTCAAAGCGTTTCTAATTTCATCAGTGTGCATGGTCTCTTTATGATTAAAAAAATCACAACTTCCCAGTACCTTTTTATTGTCTCTTACTGTGTGTTGTGAACAAAGAAAGCTTGTAATTCCCAGGTATCCTGCCCTCTCATGATCAGCCTTTCCATGAATACACCAACTATCCATTAATAAGCTCCTCTTCAAAGGGTTTTCAGCTTGGTAGATCTGCCCATCCTTTGACCTGGCTAGCATAGCTTTTGAAAATCCATTGTGACCTTCATACTTAATGACTCCATGGTTAAAGCATTAGCATAAAGCTTTTGTGTAACCACAGTCCAAAAAATGATTGTATAAATAAATTCTCCTGGTCAATTTTACTTTCTGACAATACAAGAACTACCTAAAAAGAATGCAATTTTGATTTTAGGATGATCTTATGAATCCTGAAAAATAGAAAATGTGCAGCTTAAACTTTGTTTCACATCAGAATGCAAACAATCAAGCAAAGCAAGCAAGGTGTTTATTGTCTAGAGTAGCCTGCTTTCTCAAAGTTATTTACTAGAACATTTTTAAGAACATCCATTTCTTATTCTGTTAGTAAAACATGAATAAAATAGCTTCTATCTCACAACCTCCCAAAGAGTGTTCATTTTTATTTCTATAGACTAAATGTTCCTCCCTCTTATTTTCTCCCTTAGGCTATAGTTTCTTTATTAATATCTTGAACTATTTGTCTGTTTCCTCCCATTTTTCTGGTTGGTAAAATGACCTAGTAATTTTATACAGCAAATTCCCTAAGCTTTACTTTTTCTTTCTTCAGTATGGTAGAGTCAGTGAACCTATGGGGCTTTCTTTTTTATTGGAGCCATAAATTCCTCCATTGAAATTAAGACCTATTTTATAACTGATTCTTTTTCTTAATGGCAGCATGACTTACCACAAGACCATGGAGCTGTTACCAGATCTACAATGTTGGAACTCAACTAAAAAAAATTCCACTAAATACTATGATTACTGTACAAGTAATATATTTATTGGCCACTAAAGCACAAGCATGCAGGAAATAAAACACTAAGCACTGTTTATTTTATCTATCATTGTTTATCCAGCTTTATTGTTTTACAATTTCCCCATGTCCTCTCCAGAGTTATAAAATATTCTTACTCACTGTTCTACTTCTCCATGCCATTGATATTTAAGCTTATTAAAAGATTTCTTCCTGCACTAAATGTAACACAACAAGATATGTTTCTTCTTTTGGTTTCACCATTTTCCACACAATATCTAGAAATCTAAAGAGAGGCACCTACCAATAGTGATTTATGAAGAAAAAATAAGTGCAATACTTGCATAGTATAGGCAAGTATAGATGAGTTATGATCTGATCCATTGTATTGATTACCCAAATCAATTAGATCCATTGGAGAAAAAAAATGAATTTCCACAAAACCATTTGTTACAAAGATCTTTCCAACCATCTAGGAATGTCAATGCCTTTTTCACAACTACCACTTAAATGTCCCATACATTTTTCAAAAGTCCAGCCAGATTTCTCTCTCTTCTCCGAAGTCTTCTCTGACCCCATTAGATTGATTAATACAATAATGATTCAATAATAGCTTATTATTGGAGGAGCTACATGACTCAGTAAATAGTCAGGCCCATTGAGGTTCTGGGTTCAAATGTGACCTCCCATCCTTCCTATCTGAGTGATCTTAGGTAAACCATTTAACTCCATTTCCTTAGCCCTTACTGTTCTTCTGCCTTCAAACCAATTCTTAGTAACTATTCTAATACAGAAGATGATGGTTTTTAAAAAAAGGAGGTAGGAGGCAGAAGTAGAGAGGGAGAGCATTAATGGCATGGTAGACATGCACTGAAAATATATAGGATCAGGTAGTTTGATGTTATGTGCAAGGATGAGTTCAAAGGTCAATGTTGCTAGACTATAGAATTTGTGGAAGAGATGAAAGTTTAAGAAGGCTTAAAAATTACAAAGGGCCAATTTGTGAAGGGATTTAAATGTCAAAAGACAGGGTTTTTTATTTGATATTGGAGGTAATAGTGAGTCACTGGAGCAGGAGAATTATATGGTCAAACTTGCATTTTAGGAAGATAAATTTGGCACTTGAGTAGAGGGAAAACTGACCAGAAGATAATTATAACAATCTACTCATCAAGTAATGAAGATCCACACTAAAATGGTGGATGTGTGAGTGGAAAGAAGAGGGAATATACAAGCTTTGTTATGAAGGAAGAAATAACAAGATTTGGTGGCAGATTGGATATGTAGTATAAATATTAGTGAGAAATGGAAAAAGAACACTGTGGTTAAAAGCCTGGATTAATGAGAAGAGGGTATTTTCTTTTACTTAAATATCAAAGTTAGAATGAAGGTAGGCACTGAAGAAAAAAATTACAAATTCTGTTGGGGATATATTGAGGATGAGATCTCTATAGGACATTGCACATTGATGTCCCATAAGCAGAACATGATGTGAAACTGGAAAGCAACAGAGTATAAAGCTAGTTAAATGGGTCTGAAAATCTTCTGCATCAGGATGTTATTTGAAGCCAAGGGAGCTGAGGAGTTAACTAAGCAAAATGATATGGGAGAGAAGAGGAGCCAGGATAAACTAATTACTAATAACTTTAGAGATAGCAATTTCAGTTCAATAAGTTTTGAAACCAGACTATAGAAGGTCCTAAAGAGAGGGAGAGGAGAGGAAGTGAAGGATAAGATAAGATCACAGATCACAATAATATCAACCATTTCTTAGCAAATCATACTAACCACTCATTACATACAAAATAATTTAGCAATTAAAATTTTTGTAGCATCTCATTGAAAATAATGTATTCTAATAAAATCTGCTGTATCCCTTATTTGTCAAAGTAGTTCCATGATTTGAAATCTGAAGGGACAATTGTTAGTTCCTTTAGATCTGTTCTGTTAGAATGATCTATCCATTGATTTTTATCCTTCTTCAGTATTCTTCCTAGCTTATTTGTGTGAGATACGTTATCTCAAATAAGAAATTATCCCCTGTCACAAAATATCCTACAGAAAATAAACACTTTACATGTTATGCATTTATTAAAATCCTGTATCACTACTAGCCCCATTTTGTTGTGAGATGGCTTCAAATATACTCAACAGAATGCAAATTCACAGCATTTATCCTATATTTCTATTTTATTTTATAACATAGCTTGCCATTTGTCTATTTATTTTCATCTTAATTTGGTTATAAGTTCCTTGAAAATAGGAACAAAGTCTTTCACATCTCTGTATCTAGATCATATTTAGAATAAAGCATGGCTCATTGTAAATACTCAACCAATATGTGTTATTATCAGGAGAAAGATAGGAGAAAGGAAGAAGGATTATAAGAAGTAGTAGCGGGGACTTACTGGTAAACATGGCTGCAATCTAGACGTGAATCACTTCCTCTCCCCAGCACCAAATGAAGTAGACTACCTCAAAGGAGCATAAAAATCACCTTTGGAAGAACGGAGGGACTCTCCAGTACCCCATAGAAATGAAGGTACTTGGGGTTTGAACATTGCCACACTATAAGAAGAAGGAAAAGCGTGCACAAAAACGTGAACTGAGTCTTCCTTCCCCCTCCTCTCCCACAGAACCAGAGTAGGGGATCAGAGCAATCACAAGGACAGTGAGTGAGTGAGGAACGTCTCTGTCAGGGGGTAAGGGGGGGCACACCAGGGTCCTTGGGATCTAAAGACTGCCAGGGAATGACCTCTCAGGGTGGTTTTACGAGAGAACCCTGTGCACTGCAGAGCACCCAGACCATGGGGAACCTGCAAATTGCAAAGAGTGTGGAGTCTCGAGTAACTGTAAAAACTGCCTAAGGCCAAAGCATCACCCCTCACTGTAGTGAAGGGGGGGCACACCAGGGCCCCTGGAAACAGACAGGGAATACCAGAGATCCACTCCTCAGAGCAGTTTTACTGGAGATTCCTGCTCACTGGTGAGAAGAGACCACAGAGCACAGGGAGTTGGCATGCTAAAAAACCATGGAAGCTGGGAAGAACTAGTCTGAAGGAACCTAAATCCACAGAAAACTCGTCCATATCACCAAGACCTCTGACCAAAAAGGAAAGGGGAAAAAAAACCCACTGAAGGGATGGCCCACACAGCCCAAAATCAAGCCTCCAAGAAGAAAGGGGAAAAAGTGACTATTGAAAACTTTTATGGTGGGAGTACCCAAGGAAAAGAAGAGAAACAGGATGAAATTCAAACAAAATCAAAATATGCCCCCCAAAATGGAAATTATCCACAAGCTCTGGAAAAACTGAAATTGGAGCTTATGCAAAAGATGGAAGCCTTCTGGCAAGAAAAATAGGGAAAAAAAGGTCAGCAACCTGACAGACAAGACCTCACAATTGGAGAAAGAGCTGGAAGTCTCGTAACAGAAGGGCAAAGGAAGCTGAAAAGCAAAACCAGTTCTTAAGATCAGAATTAAGTAACTAGAAGACAGTGATCTTACAAAACAACAATAATTAATAAAGGAAAAACCAAAAATTTAATGAATTAGAAGAAAACATAAAATATCTCACTGACAAGGTGACAGACCAGGAAAACAGAAGAAGGAGAGAAGACTTGAGAATCATTGGTCTGCCCAAAAAACCAGAGATAAACAAAAACCTCTATGCCACACTACAGGAAATTATAGAAGAGAATTGCCCCAATGTTCTCAAGCAAGGGGGCAAAATAGAAATAGAAAGGGTTCATAGAACACCCTCTATACTAAATCCCCAAAAGACAACCCCTAGGAATGTAATTGCCAAATTCAAGATCTTCCAAGCTAAAGAGAAAATCATACAAGAAGCCAAGAAGAGGAACTTCAGATATAGAGGGGCCCCCATAAGGATCACACATGACTTAGTAGCAAATAGACTAAGAGACTGCAAAGCATAGAACATGATATTTAGAAAGGCAAGAGAGCTGGGTCTCCAACCAAGAATCAACGACCCATCAAAACTGACTATATACTTCCAGGGGAAAGTATGGGCATTCAACAAAATAGAAGATTTCCAAGTATTTGCTAAGAAAAGACCAGAACTTAGTGGAAAATTTGACATCCAATCACAGAGAGCAAGAGAAACATGAAAAGGTAAATATGAAAGAAAGGGAAAAGGAGAAAAATCTTATCTTTTTCTTTAAGTCAAACTCTCTTCTATAAGGGCTACATTTATATCAAATTATATATATTAATATGTGGGGAAAATGTAATGTGTAACTCTCAAAAATTGTACACATCACAAGAGTAGTTAGAAGAATCACGCATAGGAAAAGATTGGGGCATCAAGATGATTTGGTGAAAGGGGGGGGAGAAAGAAAAATGGATGGGGGAATCATTGAAGATGCTAAGATTTACTTAAAAAAAAAAGAGGGGGGGAAATGACTAAATAGAATAATCGTTCCCACACAAACATACATATGGGAAGAGGAGGGGAAGAATTCTCATATGAGGAGAGGAAGAGAGCGCGAAGTTGTATTACTTAAACCTTAGATTCAGTGAAATCAACTCTGACATGGAAGAATATCTAGATCCATTGGGATCCTGAATTCTATCTTATCCAACAGGGCAAGAGAGAAGGGGAAAAAATGAGGGGAAGAAAGGGAAGCATATCAAGGGAGGGGACTAGGGGGACTGACCTAAAGTAAATCATTGGTTCAAAAGGTTATAGCTAAAGAAGAAAGGTCAGAATTAGGGGAGGATATCAAAATGCCAGCGAATCCACAAGTGACAATCATAACTTTGAAAGTGAAAGGGATGAACTCACCCATAAAACATAGACAAATAGCAGATTGGATTAGTACCCAAAACCCTACCATATGTTATATTCAAGAAAAACATATGAGGCGGGTTGATAATCTCAAGGTTAGAATTAAAGGATGGAGTAAGACCTTTTTGGCCTCAACTGATAGAAAAAAGGCAGGAGTTGCAATCATGACATCTGACAAAGCTAAAGCAAAAATAGACCAGATCAAGAGGGATAGGGTAGGTAAATATATTCTGTTGAAAGGGAGTATAGACAATGAGGAATTATCACTAATCAACATGTATCCACCAAATGGTATAGCACCCAAATTTCTAATGGAGAAACGAGGAGAATTGAAGGAGGAAATAGACAGTAAATCTATATTAGTGGGAGACTTGAACCAACCACTATCAAATTTAGATAAATCAAACAAAAAAAATAAACAAGAAAGAGGTAAAAGAAGTGAATGAAATCTTAGAAAAATTAGAGTTAATAGATATATGGAGAAAAAGAAATAGGGACAAAAAGGAATACACCTTCTTCTCAGCACCACATGGCACATTCACAAAGATAGATCATACACTAGGTCACAGAAACATGGCATACACATGCAGAAAAGTAGAAATTATAAATGCAACCTTTTCAGATGATAAGGCAATAAGAATAATGATTAGGAAGGCTACATGGAGAGCCAAATCAAAAATTAATTATAAATTAAATAGTATGATACTCCCAAATTGGGTAGTTAGAGAACAAATCATAGAAACAATTAACAATTTCATTGAGGAAAATGACAAAGGTGAGACATCCTTTCAAACCTGATTGGATGCAGCTAAAGCAGTAATCAGAGGAAAATTCATATCCTTGAGTGCATATATTAACAAATTAGGGATGGCAGAGATCAATGAATTGGACGTGCAAATCAAAAATCTTGAAAGCGAAAAAATTAAAAACCCCCAGAAGAAAACAAAACTAGAGATCCTAAAAATTAAGGGAGAAATTAATAAAATTGAAAGTGATAGAAGTAATAAACAGGACTAGAAGCTGGTACTTTGAAAAAACAGACAAAATAGACAAAGTACTGGTCATTCTAATTTAAAAAAGGAAAGAAGAGATTTCCGGGTAATCATGGCTGCAATCTAGATGCCACACACTTCCTCTACCCGGCACCGAACGAAATAGACTACATCAAAGGAGCATAAAAATCACCTTTGGAGGAACAAAAGGACTCCCCAGTACTCCCCAGTACCCCACAGAAGTGAAGGTAAGTGGGGTTTGAACATTTCCACACTATAATAAGAAGGAGGAAAAGCTTGCACAGAAATGTGAACTGAGCCGCCCTCCCCCCCCAACCTCCCCCACCAAAACAGAGTGAGATACCTGAGCGCTCACTGGGACAGCGAGTGAATGGAGAACGTCTCTGTCTGGGGGAGGGGGGGCACTCCAGGGTCCTTGGAATCTGGGGACTTCCAGGAAAAAAAACAAGGGAGAATCCTGCACCGATCAAAGGGGGCCCAGGGAGCTGTACTGGGGCAGTTGCTCTGAACATCTGGGTGGAGCTAAACACCAGGGGTAGATCATGCGCTGATTATCTGGGCAGAGCTCAACACCTGGGCAGTGTGGCTGTTATCAGGGGCCCAGCTCTCTAAGAAACTTCGGAGGCTGGGAAGAACTAGTCTGAGGCAACCTAAATTCACAGAAAACCCACCCATAACAGCCAGACCCCAGGCCAAAAAGGAAAGGGGAATAAAACCACCAAAGGGATGACTCACAGGGCCCAAAATCAAGGCTCCAGGAAGAAAGGGAAAAAGGTGACTATTGAAAACTTTTATGGTGGAAGTACCCAAGAAAAAGAGGAGAATGAAGATGAAATCCAAAAAAAAAAATCAGAACATGCCTCCCAAAATGGAAACTATCAACAAGATCTGGAAGATCTCAAACTGGTACTTACCCAAAAGATGGAAACCTGGAAAGAAAAATGGGAGAAAGAGATCAGCAGTTTGACAGTTAAGATTGCTCAATTTGAAAAAGAGCTGGAAGTATCCAATAGAAGGGCAGACAAAGCTGAAAAGCAAAACCAGTCCCTAACGACCAGAATTAAGCAACTCGAAGAAAGTGAGATCATAAAACAGCAAGAATCAATAAAGCAAAGCCAAAAAATTAATGAATTAGAAGAAGACATAAAATATTTCACTGAAAAGGTCACCAACTTGGAAAAGAGAGGAAGAAGAGACAACTTCCGAATGATTGGTCTCCCAGAAAAACCAGAGATAAACAATAAATTCAATGTTATTCTACAGGAGATTATAAAAGAAAATCGCCCACACATTCTGGAGCAAGGGGGCAAAATAAAAATAGAAAGGGGTCATATACTCTATACTAAATCCCCAAAAGACAACCCCTAGGAATGCAATTGCCAAAATCAAGAGCTTCCAAGAAAATGAGAAAATCTTACAAGAAGCCAAGAAGAGGAGCTTCAGATATAGGGGGGGTCCCATAAGGATCACACATGACTTAGTGGCTAACACACTAAGAGACCGCAAAGCATGGAACACAATATTTAGAAAGGCAAGAGAGCTGTGTCTCCAACCAAGAATCAACTACCCATCAAAACTGACTATATCCTTCCAGGGGAAAGTATGGGCATTCAACAAAACAGATGATTTCCAAACATTTGCTAAGAAAAGACCAGAACTTAGTGGAAAATTTGATATCCAATCACAGAAAGCAAGAGAAACATGAAAAGGTAAATATGAAAGAAAGGGAAAAGGAGATAAAGCTTATTATTTTCTTTAAGTTAAACTCTTTTATATAAGGACTACATTTACGTAAAATTATATATATTAATATGTGGGGAAAATATTTTGTGTAACTCTCAAAAATTGTATGTATCATAAGAGTAGTTAGAAGAAACATGCATAGGGAAAGATTGGGGCATTAAGAAAATATGGGGAAAGTGCGAGCAAAGAAAGGAAAAGGGAGGGGCAGAACCGTCGATAACAGTAAGATTTACTTCAAGAAATAGGGGGGGGAACTTAATAGAATAATCATTCCCATATAAAGATACACATGGGAAGAGGAGGTGAAGAACTCTCATATGAGAAGGAGAGGAAGAGAGCATGAAGTGGAATTACTTAAACCTTACTCTCAGTGGAATCAAATCTGAGAGGAAAGAACATCTAGATCCAGTGGGATCCTGAATTATATCTTATCCAATAGGGCAAGAAAGAAATGAAAATTAAGGAGGGGGAGGGGAGAGGGAGTATATAAAGGGGGAGAAGGAGAGGGGGGAGGGGAAGGGAGCATAAAAATGGAGGGGCTAGAAAGGGAAGCATCTCAAGGGAGGGGACTAGGGGGACTGACCTAAAGTAAATCAATGGTTCAAAAGGAGAAAGCTAAAGAAGAAAGGTCAGAACTAGGGGAAGATATCAAAATGCCAGCGAATCCACAAATGACAATCATAATTTTGAACATGAATGGGATGAACTCACCCATAAAACATAGAGAAATAGCAGATTGGATTAGAACCCAAAACCCTACCATTTGTTGTCTTCAAGAAACACATATGAAGCGAGTTGACACTCACAAGGTTAGAATTAAAGGATGGAGTAAGACCTTCTGGGCCTCAACTGAAAGAAAGAAGGCAGGACTTGCAATCATGATATCTGACAAAGCCAAAGCAAAAATAGACCTGATCAAAAGGGATATGGAAGGTAAATAGATTCTGTTAAAAGGGAGTATAGACAATGAGGAAATATCACTAATTAACATGTATGCACCAAATGGAATAGCATCCAATTTTTTAATAGAGAAACTAGAATAATTGAAGGAGGAAATAGACAATAAAACCATATTAGTGGGAGACTTGAAACAACCACTATCAAATTTAGATAAATCAAACCAAAAAATAAACAAGAAAGAGGTAAAAGAGGTGCATGAAATCTTAGAAAAATTAGAGTTAATAGACATATGGATAAAAATAAATAGTGACAAAAAGGAATACAACTTCTTTTCAGCACCACATGGCACATTCACAAAAATAGATTATACACTAGGTCACAGAAACATTGCACTAAATGTTTTTCTGCTTTTCAGCAGAAATAATAAATGCAGCCTTTTCAGATCACAAGGCAATAAAAATATTGATCTGTTAGTGTACATGGAGAGCCAAATCAAAAATTAATTGGAAGTTAAATAATATGATACTCCAAAATTGGATAGGGAAGAAATCATAGAAACAATTAATAATTTCTTTGAGGAAAATGAGAATATTGAGACATCCTTTCAAACCTTATGGGATGCAGCCAAGGCAGTACTTAGAGGAAAATTCATATGCCTGAGTGCATATATTAACAAATTAGGGAGGACAGAGTTCAAGGAATTGGAAATGCAAATTAAAAAACATGAGAACGAACAAATTAAAAACCCCCAGAAGAAAACCAAACTAGAGATCCTAAAAATTAAGGGAGAAATTAATAAAACCAAAGTGACAGAACTATTGAACTAATTTATTACAAGACTAGAAGCTGGTACTTTGAAAAAACAGACAAAATAGACAAAGTACTGGTCAATCTAATTAAAAAAAGGAAAGAAGAAAGGCAAATTAACAGCATCAAGGATGAAGAGGGGGATCTCACCTCCAATGAAGAGGAAATTAAGGCAATCATTAAAAACTACTTTGCCCAACTATATGGCAATAAATATACCAACCTAGGTGATATGGATGAATATTTACAAAAATATAAATTGCCTAGACTAACAGAAGAAGAAATAGATTTCTTAAATAATCCCATATCAGAAAAATAAATCCAACAGGCCATCAAAGAACTTCCTAAGAAAAAAAATCCCCAGGGCCTGATGGATTCACCAGTGAATTCTATCAAACATTCAAAGAACAGCTAACTCCATTGCTATACAAACTATTTGACATAATAAGCAAAGAAGGAGTTCTACCAAACTTCTTTTATGACACAAACATGGTACTAATTCCAAAGCCAGGCAGGCCAAAAACAGAGAAAGAAAATTATAGACCAATCTCCCTAATGAATATAGATGCAAAAATCTTAAATAGGATACTAGCAAAGAGACTCCAGCAAGTGATCAGAAGGGTCATCCACCATGATCAAGTAGGATTTATACCAGGGATGCAGGGCTGGTTCAATATTAGGAAAACCATCCACATAATTGACCACATGAATAAGCAAATTAACAAGAACCATATGATTATCTCAATAGATGCAGAAAAAGCCTTTGAAAAAATACAACACCCATTCCTACTAAAAACACTAGAAAGCATAGGAATAGAAGTGTTGTTCCTAAAAATCATAAACAGTATATATCTAAAACCATCAACTAATATCATCTGCAATGGGGATAAACTAAATCCATTCCCATTAAGATCAGGAGTGAAACAAGGATGCCCATTATCACCTCTATTATTTGACATTGTACTAGAAACAGTAGCAGTAAACAATTAGAGAAGAAAAAGAAATTGAAGGCATCAAAATAAGCAAGGAGGAGACCAAGCTATCACTTTTTTGCAGATGCTATGATGGTCTACTTAAAGAATCCTAGAGAATCAAGCAAAAAGCTAGTCGAAATAATCAACAACTTTAGCAAAGTTGCAGGTTACAAAATTAGCCCGCATAAGTCATCAGCATTTGTATATATTTCCAACACAGCTGAGCGGCAAGAATTAGAAAGAGAAATACCATTAAAAATCACCTTAGACAAAATAAAATACTTAGGAATATATCACCTGAGACAAACACAGGAACTATATGAACACAACTACAAAATCCTCTCCGTGTAACTAAAACTAGAATTGAGCAATTGGAAAAATATTATCTGGTCATGGGTAGGACAAGCCAATGTAATAAAAATGACCATCCTACCCAAGCTCATTTTTCTATTTAGTTCTATACCCATTGAACTTCCAAAATTTTTTTTTTACTTACATAGAAATATCATAACAAAGTTCATTTGGAAAAACAAATGGTCAAGGATATCCAGTGAAATAATGAAAAAAAAATACAAAGGAAGGTGACCTTGCAGTCCCAGATCTCAAACTCTATTTTAAAGCAGTGGTTATCAAAACAATTTGATACTGATGAAGAGACAGAAAGGAGGATCTGTGGAACAGACTCTGGGTATGTGACCCTAGTAAGACAGTATATGAGAAACCCAAAGAGCCCAGCTTCTGGGACAAAAACCCACTATTTGACAAAAACTGCTGGGAAAACTGGAAGACAGTGTAGGAGAGATTAGGTTTGGATCAACACACCCTACACCAAAATAAATTCAAAATCGGTGAATGACTTGAACATAAAGAAGGAAACTATGAGTAAATTAGGTTTACACAGAATAATATACATGTCAGACCTGTGGGAAGGGAAAGACTTTAAAACCAAGCAAGACATAGAAAGAGTCATGAAATGTAAAATAAATAATTTTGATTACATCAAATTAAAAAATTTTTGTACAAACAAAACCAATGTAATCAAATTGAGAAGTGAAGCAACAAATTTGGAAACAATTTTAATAACAAAATCCTCTGACAAAGGACTAATTACTCAAATTTATAAAGAGCTAAATCAACTGTACAAAAATCAAGCCATTCTCCAATTGATAAATGGGCTAGGGACATGAACAGGCAGTTTTTAGCCAAAGAAATCAAAACTATTAATAAGCACATGAAAAAGTGCTCTAAAACTCTGATAATCAGAAAGATGCAAATCAAAACAACTCTGAGATATCACCTCACACCTAGTAGATTGTCTAACATGACAGCAAAGGAAAGTAGTGATTGCTGGAGGGGATGTGGCAAAGTGGGGAAATTAATTAATTGCTTGTGGATTTGCGAATTGATCCACCCATTCTGGAGGGCAATTTGGAACTATGTCCAAAGGGTAATAAAAGACTGTCTGCCCTTTGATCCAGCCATAGCACTGCTGAGTTTGTACCCCAAAGAGATAATAAGGAAAAAGACTTGTACAAGAATATTCATAGCTGCACTCTTTGTGGTCGCCAAAAATTGGAAAACGAGGGGATGTCCTTCAATTGGGGAATGGCTGAACAAATTGTGGTATATATTGCTGATGGAATACTATTGTGCTAAAAGGAATAATAAAGTGGAAGAATTCCATGGAGACTGGAACAACCTCCAGGAAGTGATACAGAGAGAAAGGAGCAGAACCAGGAAAACATTGTACACCGAGATTAAAAAAAACACTCTGGTAGAAGAGAACACAATGTACTTCTCCATTAGTGTCATTAAAATGTCCCTGAACATTCTTCAGGTATCTAGGAGAAAAAAAACCACTATCCACAAGCAAAGGACCAATTGTGGGAGTAAAAACACTGAAGAAAAGGAACTGTTTGACTACAGAGATTGAGGGGACATGAATGAGGAGAGACTGTAAATGAACACCGTAATACAAATACCAACAACATGGAAATTGGTTTCAATCAAGGACACATGTGCTACCCAGTGGAATCATGCGTCGGCTATGGGAGGGTTGGTGGGAGGGGTGGGAGGAAAAGAAATGGATCTTTTTTTTCCAAGGAATAATGTTTGAAAATGACCAAATAAAATAATGTTTAAATTGAAAAAAAAACAAGTAGTAACCTTGGGGAGATTTCATCTCATTCTTGAGATACTTGAGATCATAACTTTAAATCCAAAGCAAAACAATGACACAATACACAACTAATTTTTTATCCTGTGACAATTCTCTTTCCACTTGACCATGCTTTAGTTTATCATGAGAAACATTTGGATAAAAACATGTGAAAATATCAACCATCTGTATAAAAGACAATTCAACTACTTATATACACATTTCCCTAAATTTAATCAGTTGATTAAAAAACAATTTTGTTGGGTAGCTATTATACATACATATATATGTGCTCAGAATCTACAAGCATAATAATAAACAACAATAAACAACTAGTATTTCTGTAATATTAATTTTTACAAATCATTTAACCAATATTATATCTTCATATCCTCATGCCAACTTAGCAGGTAGGTGCTATTAATGTCTTTCTTTAAAAGATGAAGAAACTAAAGGATGTAGAAGTTTTAAGTTTTCCAAGATCACACAGTAGTTTTTGAGGCTGGATTTGAATTCAAGTTTTTCTTGATTCCAGATCCGGAGCACTATCTACTTAACAAAGTTATATTTATAAATATAATAGCCCCCTAAACAACACACATGGGAAAAAACAGTCCTCCCTATGAAATGACAGAACATAATGACAGAACATAAAGACAATGCAAAAGCCATTTATTCCCTTTGGAAACTTTGTTGCTAGCCTTGCCACCAGACAAGGGGCTTATTTTATAGGGCAATGAGAAGACTGATGACATTCTACTTGGCTTTCTTTGTGTATCTGACCATACCTGTAGGAAAGTCACTTTCTCTACTTCTTTCTCTTGCTGTCTTGCCCCATTTCCCTCTTGCTGATCTTTCCTCACCCCGGCAATGACTACTCCATTTTTGCTATTTTGTGACTGAGGACTCTCTGATGCTACATTAGTCATGACTGGTCAGCCCAAACTACAGATTATTGCTATTGGAGAGTTCATATGGAAAAGCCTGGGCCATGATGATAGTTTTTTTTTCCCTGCTTCTTACCTTTTTCTTTTTCCATTGAAATCATACTTCCAGTTGGGTAAGTATTTATTATACTTCAGATTTCCTGATTCTCCTGGAGAGGTAGGTAGGCTTTGACTTTCTAATTTGTTTTCAAAGCTTTCAAGAGACATCTGACACTAGTTGTTATCCTAAATACCCATTTTGGGGGTGTTGTTTTTATTAATTTCTTCATTTTGCATCCAACTGAAGTTTCCTAGGCTACGTTTAGGTCTAAATATCTGGGTCTGTATATCCAGGAATTTTTGTGTGCATGTCTGTGAGTGGGTATACATTATCTCCAAATTAAAAGAGAACATAACAGTATACAAATAAATGATCTTTAATCTTGCATAAGATTTTGTGTTTATCAGGTAAATTAATCAAGTAGCATTTATTAAGCATTTATACTTACTATATGCCAAGCACTATTATTTTCATTTTTCTGTAAAGATCTTTTGCATATCTAGTTATCTTCATGACATCACCTCCTTTGAATGTCTGCTTCCTGATATATGGGGTGGTTGGTGTTTTTTTGGTCTTTGTTTCTTAGGGGCTTATCATAATGCCAGCACATAGTAAGGACTAAATAAATTCAGTTGCCTGACTGACTGCAACTATTGTCTGTAGTCTGCATTTAAAAATGTTCTTCTTTATACTTCTGAATAGTTTTGTGTTTCTCTAGTTGTTTATGGCTAGTCAAATATTTATCTAAGCCAGCTTTTTTTTTATCTGGGAAAATATGGAGGTCAAAAGTATAATAAAATCAAAGTGCAGAAAACAAAGGATGAGGAAAGTGATGATTATAATTTTTCATTCATTCTCAAAATAAATCATGAATAATGAAGAAAACATAAAAGAAGAGTGGACTTGCTGTAATTATGAAAGTTAATAGTATTTTAATAATAGTATTTATATAGTATATTTTTAGTAATTTGAAATTTTAAAATACTTCATAGATATTCTTATTTTATACTTATAACAACTCTGGGAGATGGTTACTATTATTATTCCCATTTTACAAGTGAGGAAACCCAGGCAGACCTAGATTAAATGATTTGCCTGGAGTCATGCAACTAGAAAATATATGAATCCATATTAAAACTCAGGTCTTTCTGTCTCTTAAGTTCAATGCTCCATCCATTAAACCACCCTGCTGCCTCTTCAGACACATAATGGGGGATGTGGTTAAGACAACATTCTCTTTTGATGAGCAATAACTAGAAAACCATTTTGCTGTTGAGTGTTGTTGGATAAATATCTAAATTGTCTGAGTCCTTTCTCCTCCCTTAGCATGTAATCAGACCTTTGATGATTGAAGTACTTGCAGTATCATTTTCCTGAATATTATTTTCATTTTGTAGGAAGTGGAATGGAAGTACAAAAAAAATAATCTCCTTTGACCCTCAGGCATAGTTTTGAAATTTCTTTTTAAAAATAACTTATGAACTCATTGTCTTGTCATTTGCTTCTTTCTCATAAAAGTGGAGTGCACAAAAACAATAGAAATGATTGAGTGTTTTGATTAGTTAAGTTCTAGTTAATTCAGGTCTCCTTGTACCTAGGGTTATTTTTACAGTTGGTACTATGGATGAAATGCCTGAAGGAAATACTATGACAGGTTAACTGAACAGAACTTATTAGGCTGGTAAGTCCTTTAGCTCATATTAAACACTCTCTCTAAAATTTTACAACAGAACAATATGTAATGCCATACTTGCTCAGACATTATTTCCTAGCCCTTAACTGGGGCTGCTACCTTTTTGAAATGAACTAGATGTTCTGAGTTAAAGAGAAGAGAAAATAAAGAAACACACCAGAAATACCAACTCAAAATATGGCAAAAGTGTCCTATGGTAGGAAAGTTCACTCTTTGGTGCACTCACAACAACAAATGAAGGGCATGAGATATTTATGGAAGAAAAGTCTCAACCAAAACTTCAAATACCTATAGCCAATAACTGGGTACTTTGAATTAGTTTGCTTGTCAAGTATTTCTGAGTGCCTACTCTTTACTTAAGACTATAGTTCTGGTTTCTATATAATGGTTTTCTGAAGAAGAAAGATTATCTTTTCTCTGTTAAATATTCTTTCTTGATCCCTTGAAATTATTTCATTGTCATTTTTGAGAAAATTCTGAGCAGCAGAAATAAAGAATGTTAAACCAATCCAGATTGTTGGACCTGGGAACCAGAATGGTGGGTGGTTAGTTTTTCTTAAATTAATGTCAGGGATATTCCCTTGTGTCTTGCTGTGTCTATGAGTTAGAACACAAACAGAATTATTTTAGAAGTTATTCTTTGTTAACCAGATATAAGGAATTGGACAGTAATTCTTTTACTTTGGAGGTAACGTCCCTGGGCCTTTGCAGAATCACATTTTAGAGTTGAAGGGCACCTGATCTACTTACTCAGTACTTCTTAGTCCTAAAAAAATAATATCTGCCACAACATGCCCATTATCTTGTCTCTTCTTGAAGACCATTTCTAAGAGGAAAAACACTTCCACAGGCAGACCATTTCACTTTTGGAAAACTCTAATTATTAGAAATTCTTCATGTACAAACCAAGAGCTCTCTCTTGGAGTTTCAGCAACAGAAGGAGGGAGATCTATGGTGTCAATTTGGAATGTCTGAGCTACTTAAAGCAAAGGTTTTAACCAATGATAATTCATCTCCTCCCAAGAAAACTACAAAGATGTGTATGTTTGTAGTGAGGAGTTATAAGTTTACCCTCTTTCTACAGGTAGGTGAACTTGCTAAGGGAGCATTTGTCTATTGTGACAAATTTCTAGTACTCTATGATAACCTCTGATAAATTTGTATTAATAGGTATAGCCTATGCTATCAACTTCAACTCATAGCATAATTTATCTCCCCCCAAAATCTTCTTTATTCCCATAGTCCTTTTTCCTTAGCCTCCTTCTTTTACCAATCACCATCCACCAAATCACCAGAATGAACAGAAGAGTACAAGCGTAAAGAATAGGATTAAGAAGTTGTGGGCTAATAACAGATGATATTGCCATAACACTTTATGGCCAGCAAAGCGCTTCACATGCATTAGCTTATTTGATCTTCACAGTATCCTTGTGAAGCAAATGCTGTCTTTGTTCCTATTTTAAAGATAAAGAACTTAAAGGTGGGAACTGCTCAGAATCACACATTCAATGATAGCCAAAGTCAAAAAACTGCTGTGCCACTTATGACACAGATAACCTTGAAAGTATCATAATGTCTCTTGGTATCAGTTTCCTTATTTGTAGAATGTGGTCATTGAACTCAGTGATTTACTTAGTTTCCTCCAGCATTAAATCTATGAACCTATGGACTTCTAAGTGTCTTACAGAGATTCAATCCCCACATTTTCCCAATTCCTAGCTCCTCATTCTATCCGTTAGGCTGTTATGTATATACACTTTGTAGTGGGAAGACTGTGACTCATCTCATTAACACCTTATTTTGACAATATATTGCTACAATTGCCAGAAACCATAGTAAATCTATCATACATTTGTATTAATTCTTAATATTCTCATAAATACTGTTTGGTCTATAGAAGAGAACCTCAAGTAAAAACATCAATTTAAGTTTTGCAAAAAAATTACATATATTATACATGTGTGTATATCTGTATATACACAGAAACACACATATATATGTTTTCATACAAATATCTTTGTATGCATATATATGTTTTCAAACACATAGCTATATATGCATATCTAATTCTATTTGAACCTTACCAAAAGCCCTAAAGGATAAGGGTTATTATTATTCCCATTGTAAGATAAAGAAACTGAGGCTAAGAGAAATTAAAGTGAATTAGATAAGAGTAAATGTCTAAGGTTAGATTTATAAGTGTCTTCCTGACTTCAAGTATAATACTATGATAACTCACTATAAATATTATATACTAACAGGCTGGTGGTCATTATAGGATTGGAGATGTTTTATAGAGGCCAGTATGTTATAGTTAGAAATTGTGAATTTTTCATTCAGTGTCATAAACACAAAAATTCAGGCTTTTAATGGCAAGATTAGTTGGATCCAAGGTCATGGGTGCTGTCTTTTTAATTCCCATGATGGTAGAACTGCTTGGCAGCCTGTAGTTCCCAGAATGAACTTGTGAAGTTGGTCTGTGCCTTAGGGAACATTTTGGATGAGTGAATTCTTGCTGTTATATTTGGATAAGTATGTACTTTAGCACTCTAGAATAAAAGATTAATGAGAATGTGGGCTTGGTCTCTGCCTAGAGTGTTAATTAGTAGGAAGAAAACAACTAGGTTTCAAATCACTTTGTTCTAAACCTCTTACCTACCAACACTTCAAATAGAGATAAACTAACTCTCTTCCCATATACCTAATTTTGAGCTCATTCATTTCCTTGTCAAACAATTTGGATTGGGAATATTAATTGAAGTTGGGAATGATTATAAATATTTGCAAGGTTTTTTATATACAAAGAAAACATTGTCATTTTCTCCCAAAATTCCTTTTTTTGGTTATTTAAAAATATAGAATTTTTTCATTTATGATATGAAATAGATTCTGAAATCTCCAAAATGAATTATTCCTTCTTAAAATATCTTTTAATGGCATTACATTTTTATTTGCCTTATGTTTCATTGTTCTGAGCCTTTATTCAATTCACCCTTTTTTATATGTGAGTTGGAGTGAGTTGGAGTTGGTAGAAACAGTATCTGAACCTATGCCTGTGATTTTCTCAAGGGAACACAAAGGAGGACACTTCCTCTAATGATATAATTTAACATCTTGCCTGTAATTTATGATTATAGTATTGGACATCTAGAGCTGAAAGGCATCTCAAAGACCATGTTGATAAACCTTTTCATTTTACAGATGAGGAAAATTAAGGCCCAGAGTGGTTAAATGGCATGAATGTACAGTGATATACACTAAGAGATTAAAAAATGGGGAAATGAATCATTTGTGCAAAGTATTTATATCAGGTATTTCTGTGGTGGTAAAAAATTGGTCCATCAACTGGTGAATGGTTGAGCAAGTTGTGGTATATTATTTTGTTGGGATGCTGTGGTGCTATAAGAAATGTTGAGAAGGATGGTTTCAAAAAAAAATCTAGGAAGACTTAAATTCCTTAATGTAACATGAAGTGATCAGAACCAAGATAATATTGTATGTAGTCACATCAATATTATAAAATGTATCAGCTATGAAAGACTTAGTTACTCTGAACAAGACAATGATCCAAAACAATTCTAAGGATCTAGGATAAAAAATCCTATCTACTTCCAGAGAAAGAACTGAAAAACTCTAAGTGAAGATTAAATCATACTCTTTATTTTTATTTTTTGGTATTCTTTTGTGTTCTGCAACATGTCTAATATGTATATATTTTATAACTATTGATCACCATATATATATATACATACATACATATATATATATATATATATATATATATATATATCATGGAGGTATATTGTGGCTACTCACTTTGGTTGTAGCTCTCTGCCTTGACAATATATAGGTTGGTTGATCCTATTACCTGAAGATGCATTCCACATTCCTTTGTACTTAACCCTGTTTGCCTCAGTTTCTTATCTGTAAATACAATATAATATCTCTGAGTTTTGACTAATTTCTTTACTATTAATCGACTAGTGATGCACACATTATCTAACCTATCACAGAAAGAGAAAGGCAAGGTATATTGGAAAGAATAATGGAATTGGATTCAGTGCATCTGAATTACATCAGATTGGTATATGGTCTAATATATCCAACCTAGACCCTATAGTTCAAGAAAGACATTGATAAATGTGAGAATAGCATCTAGAGCAAGGTAATTAGCAATATTGAAGAACCATGAGTCAGTGTCATATGAATAAAAGGTAAAGGAACTGTCCAAAAAATTGAAAACAATTAACTCAATTTAGATTAAAAAAAAAGTCAGAAGAGAATGAAGTTGCTATCATAAAAAAAAATGTTTATTTTGCCTGCGAGGGTAGATAAGAAAGCAATCAGAAGTTACAGAGGCCACTTTTGGTTGTAATGAGAAGATGTCCAAGAATTAGAGCCTTCCAAAAGTGAAATGATATGTGCCCAGCAGTGTTCCCCCCCCCCATAGGAAGCCTTCAGTTGGAAACTGCATAAACACATACAAAGTCTATTAGGATGGGGTTTTCTTTTGGGGCCTGGGTCTGACTAGATGGCCACAGGGATGGCTTCTTAAAATTTCATGGTTCTGTGAAGCTGTGGTACTACCAGCAATTGTGAGCTTCAGTTTTTTTTCTGTATAGTACCCATTCCTAGGATAGAGGTAGTTATAATTTATACTTGTTTAAGCACTTAATGAGGATATGTGCCAGACTGATATAGTCAAATTTTTGTCTTTATTCTATGTCCAAGGTCCAAGTAGTAGTTGACCAACTGCCAAACTGTAGAAAGACCTGAGCCACTTCCAAATGCATTAAGGTAGAGTAAATACTTCATTGCCATTTTCCTCTCTGCCTCTTTTACCACCCCTACAATTTTTGTTGTTCTAATCCTGATAATACATAACAATGTATATCAAGAATGACAAAATTCATTAGGTGCTTAGTGCTCTTGCCTAAAGATTCATCAGTCTCTGTATTTCTGGGTTCTTGTACTTCCTCCTCCATTTAAAGGAAGAGCCTTGTCTGACCAGACTCTTCAATCAAAAAGGAAGAGTTAATGCTTGTAACCATTTCCATGGCTTTGCTTGCACTGCCCTCTGTACCTGGAATGTACTCACCTATTAATCCACTTAAGACTCCTTCAAGGATCAGTGTATGAGGCCCCCAGCCCAAGGACTTTCCTGATACATTCTCTACTTTCATCCCCCAATTAACTCTTCTCACCCCCATGATAGTATCCTCTCTCTTCAGAAATCATTTTCCATATATTTTGAATTTATCTGTTTAAATTCATGTATACAGTCTCTTAAGATAACATAAGCTTTTTAACAGGAAGATGTTTCATTTATTTTTTTTATCCATAGGGGCTAATACCCTGAATGGCACAAAAAAGGTACTTGGCAAATACCTGTTCTATTGAAATTAATCAACTGATGCTACCCATCTCAGATGGTGGGTGGTGAGGTGGGGCACTCTGTATGCTAAAATAGCTAACATTTATATAGATTCTTCAAGGTTTGCAAAGCACTTTACAAATATTCTCTTATTTTTACCTCACAAAAACACTTGGTGATAGGTATTGCTATTATCCTCATCTTAAAGATGAAGAAACAAAGGCAAATAGAAGCTAGGTGACTTGTCCAAGGTCATATAATTAGTAAACCATCTAAGGCTGACTTGAAACTTTAGCTTTTCTGACTCCAGAACCAGTGTTCTACTGAACCACTTAGTTACCTTTAAGATACTATAAACATATGAATTATTATCTATGTAGAGTTTTACAGAGGAAATCTTACTAGATTTGTAATTAGAGGATAAAGATTTGAATCCCGATTCTTCCACTTACCTTTTCCCCTTGGACAAGTCCTTTAACCATTCTAAGCTTTAGTCCTCTCATCTGGTAAGTGAGATCTAGGATAGCACAGTAGAGTGATAGCCTTAAATCCAGATAAACCCGATTTTAAGTTATTTTTCTGTCTTTATGACCCTGGGCAAGTTATTTAAACTTTCTTTTCTCTAAGACTGTTATGACAGAGAAGATATAAACCTGCATTGGCATAAAAATTTCTTTGTCCCAATCACCACAAAGGTCTAGCCTCTATTCCTATTCTAAAATGAAGGGGTTGATCTTTATTATCTCCAAATTCCTTTCCAGCTGTAATTATGATCTAATATGCAAAGGTTTGTGACAGAGGCTGGCACTAAAGAAAATTGCCAGGCTGAAGAGTGTGTGAAATCAATCACCTCAAAGGGGGAGGGAATCCTGAGGAGAGAAGACTCTGGCTGGGAGAGGAGTTGGTCATCTCTTTGGACTCGGAAAGCCAAAGAAAGGAGTGGATAAAGACATTCTCCTGAGGGTTACCCATTTTTCTTGCTGGTGCCTTGAAATCTTTCCCCCCAACACTTCCCAATTGAAGGGACTTCTGACGAGAAACTGAGAAAACTTTACCTCAGCTCCTATTGCCCAACCTGACTTTCTCTCTTGGGGCTCAGGCTGCCAAGGTCTGAGTTCCTCCCAAACTCAAGGAGGAAGGGAAATGGTTTTCAATAGAGACAGGGATGCCTTTTCCCCACATTCCTTTCCCATTCTTCCCTGCCCATTATTCCTTTTGTAGTACCTGATTGAGTTAACATTAAAAGTTATCTGTTCCCCAAGCTGACTGTGAGTGAACTGATCAAGGGGAGACTCTTTAGTCTCGAGTAGTGGAGGGGGGGGGACAAGAGGGATAAGAACAAATTGGGGAGAGCAGCTTTAGATAAGGAGCAAAGGCAGAAGGGGGAAATCTTCAAACTCCCTCTTCTCTCTCTGAGCCAACCTTAAACATCAACTATCTCCCCTGTACCCTGTGTTGAGAAGGGGGGCGTCTCCTCTCTTTCCCCTCTCAATACTGAAAGTCTTAATTTTTTAATACCGGTCTATGATAAGTAAAAGTAACATAAAATTATCACAAATCACAGTTGTATGAGTAATCTGTTCTAATTCCATTTCTCCTGTACAGCTAGCTTTACTTATCTGTAATCTCCAACTGTGTAAAAGTGTTCAGAATTGTTGGCTGTTTCTTTTGCCACTACTGCAGTGGTTCAAAGCATTTGCAAACTGAGCATGCATAAGGATCTCCAGAAGAAATGATCCCCACAAAGGAGAAAATGAAGGCACTCTATCCTCTGCCAATTCTACTTCACCGAAGCCTCTCAACAAGTCTTTAACATTTTTCATCACATGTTGTGTATCTCAAATTATTCATGGAAGAAGAAACCTTAGAAAAGACTGCAGATCAGAATAGGTAAAATGCAGTTGTGCTCTTTGGATTGAGGCACTGGGCTGTTGTTCTAGCCTGGAAAATAAGTGTCAGCCTTGGCACATCCTGAATCTCATCAGTTTTATGCAAAGAGGACTTTGATGAGGTGGAGAAGAAAAATATATAATATATTACATAAACACACATATATATGTATACACAAAAGAAAAATGCTTGTCTTACTCAAAGAAATGGCACTGCTGAATATTCATGAGAGATACATCCATCCCCCCTGCAGGCACAAAATATTTGTATAAATATAAAATCTGTGCATAATTATATGAAAGCAGACATCCCCCAGAGGTTAAATATGCTAACGTAGCAAGAAAGGTCTTGCCCTCCTGTAGATTTTATTAAATTAATGCAAGTAGTTGAAAGGATGTAAACACTGAGGAAGACAAGAATTGTTCAGGGTAGTCCAAAGGGGTAAAACTAGGAGTAATGAGATTGAACTAAGTAAAGAAAAGTTTAGTTTGAAACAATTTTTTTAAACCATGTTGTGCTCTGCTCCCCAGTGATGCTGTTAGAAATGCTTTCAGCCTTAATTTTAGAGTCTAATGAAATCTATTAAGCTGAAATTACCTATCTGGGAAAGTGGCAAAAGCTTTATTCCTTGGCTTACTGGATGTGATTGGACTTTTAAGATTTTTCCCGTCTATGACATGGCTGGTGTGCTGAAATGGAAAACATGAGCATATGTCTAATTTCCCTGGCTCACCACTGATTGGTGTGTGGCCTTAGGCATTTGATTCAATGACTCCATTTCTTTATCCTGATCCAGAATGCTCAGCTTAGTTCTGCTTTCCAGGTAAATGATTGTTCTATGTTGTATTCTCCAAAGTCAGTGAAGGATAAAGAAACTCCTACCTCCTGACTCTTCTCTTTTATGGACTCATCAATGATGTTGATCTGTCTCAAGTATAAGGGATAAGATTGAGATTGCATTTATCATTTTGCAGGGATAGGGAATTACCCAGGTTAAGGAATTCATTCTACCATCCAAATTGGCTACTTAGATGTAATAGCTGCCAAGGACACTGAGACCATAAATGTTTTGCCAAAGGTTGCATTGCTCAGCCATTATGTTAGAGGTAGAGTTTGAATCAAACTGGCTTGGTTATGGTGGTTTCAATATTTGTTGTTGTTGTTCAATCATTTTTAGTCAAGTCTGACTCTTTGTGACCTCATTTGGGGCTTTCTTAGCAAAGATACTGGAGTGGTTTTCCATTTCCTTCTATAGCTCATCTTACAGGTGAGGGAACTGAGGCAAACAGGGTTAAGTGACTTGCCCAATGTCACTTAGCTACTAAATATTGGAGGTCATAATTGAATTCATGAAGAGTCTTCTCTATCCATTGTACCATGTAGCTTTCCCAGTTTCAAATAAATAAAGAGTTAAATGCCCTCTTGCCCATGTATACAAAGAATGAGTAGGGAAAACTCTGCCTAGGACTGTCTATGAAGTTTCTCTATAGAATAAAAATCTTCCTCATTAATTTTATTTACCTTATATGTCCCTCTATTTTCCCATTTTCTAAAGTCCTCCTTCCTCAAAACTCTCAAAGAGGGTGAAGGGGAAGGAGTTTGGAATTCAAAATTAAAAAAAAAAATAAATGGTAAAAGTTATTGTTGGGGGCAGCTTGGTAGCTCAGTGGATTGAGAGCCAGGCCTAGAGTCTCGGGAGATCCTAGGTTCATATCTGGCTTCAGATACTTCCAAGCTGTGTGACCCTGAGCAAGTCACTTTAACCCCCATTGCGTAGCCCTTACCTCTCTTCTGCCTTGGAACCAATACACAGTATTGATTTAAGATGGGAGGTAAGTTTTTTTTTTAAGTTATTGCGATTGTTATTTAAAGTATTTGTTATCGGGAAAAACAAAATATTTGAAAAAAGAAGACTTTTCCTATCAAAGGAAGTGAATGCATAGCACTTTTTGAGAGTTATAGGAATGTGACTTTAACTGTTCAGTTATTTGTGAATTTGTCAGAATGTTCAAACAGCACCAATACTCACCACAATTAAAGGAAATAAGGGATATTGGAAGAATATTGGAAACCTTTTGAGGTGTAATTGAAGAGAGTAGTCACACCTTTCATGAAACACCTGGTACACTGTCTGAAGCATAGGCTTGAATATATTGGTCCATTGATCTGAGTCAATGCTACATTTATCAAGTGCTAATCAGAGAAAACATAGCATGAAACACAAGGTCATCTTCCCTTAACTATTCAAATGAAATAGAACATTTAAGTACAGGAGGCAGTATTACCAAGCCTGGCATTCCTGTTGACAATTCTTTGATTATCTCTGAAGGAAATAATGAGAAGAACTTAAAAGTTAATGAAAATTAATTTTATTCAAAATCAAATCAAAAGTCAATCGACACAGAAAAAGTTATTAAAAGAACTAAATTTAACCACGAAGATTTTTAAAAATACCATCCTTATTTAGCCTTTTGAAATGAAGGACTTACTTCTTAATGGGAAATCTGCATTTCATCATTAATGTGACCTTAGCCAAGCTATTAAAGAAAAAAGGTGGGTTTACTTTTTTGATTGTAGACAAAGCCTGGCTTAAAGTTAGAATAAGAAATTATGAAACTATTAGTTTAATTCTTTGGAAATTTTTTAATATTTTCAGCAAGGGCAACATCTTGTAGAGTAGGATACTTATATTACAAAGTGGATAGGCCATCCGCTACAGTGGTTAGAATATTGGTCTTGCATTCAGGAAAAGCTGGTTTTGAAATTCACTTTGATCTTAAAGTTCTGTAAATCCAGGTAAAGTAATTGACTTCTCTGATCCTCAGTTTTCTAATCTTAAAAAAAAAAGGATAATAGCATCTATGCCATGTGAAGGTTATCTTAAATTAGATAAAATGTTATATTTTATATACATAACTATATCATCCATTAACATTTAGGTTCCTTTTGAATAAGGGATGTGTTAGTCTAGTGCATAGCACAAGGCCTAGAACATAGTAGGCACTTAATAAATACTTGCATATTTATCTATTATTAGTGTTGAACAAAGTAGCACTTCTCATTACTTCTAAAACTGATTTTCTAAACCTTTCAAAGAATATCACATTTACAAGTTCTATGCTCCTGTGTTATCCTGTCTATGGCTTTTTATTCTTGAATACTTGAATTCTTTCTTTCTAGCAGATTGGAATATTTTTTGTTTCACTTGGAAGTTCTGGGTTTAGGCTTTGATGTTCTGGAAATTTTCATTTGGGGGTTTCTTTCAGGAGGTGACCAGTAGATTTTTTAGTGTTATAAGATCCAGGCAATTTTCTTTTAAAATTTCTTGAAATATATCTAGGATTCTTTTTGGTCGTACCATTCATATAGTCCAGTGTTTTTTTTTAATTATTTTTCCTCTTATTTTCTTTACTAAGTTGGCTGTTTTTTTTAATTTGTTGTTCTTTTGATTAATCTTATCTAGATTTTATTTTAATATTTCTTATTTTTTTCTAAATTATACCTAATGTTTTCTTCTATTTTTTCCAGGCTTTCGACTTCATTTTGATATTACCATTTCCCTCAGGGAGTCATTGTTTTTTTAGTCCATTTGAATTTTCAAGGAATTTTTTGCTTTGGCAAATTCTGTACATTTTGCGTCAAACTATCAATCCCCTTTTCACATTATGGCCTCAGCTTTTATCACCTTCACACCAGTAACTGAATAATATCTGTGCCCCTTGTGAAATTGCAGTTAGTCATATTATCCACTGCTAATGTTCATTATATGAGGATCCATCATATAAATTCCTACATGAGTTCTATATTTTTCCTAGCCATAACATTTCACGAACCTGTGGTCCTTCCTTCCAATTGCAACCTTACCATTCTCATTTGAAGATGGCTCTAATGCTAACATCTGACTTGCTTTGATGTATCCTTGTATCCTTTTTGCCCTTGACAATTTTTTATGTTAAGCCTCAGCTTCTTTTGGTGTAAAGAGGTCTTAATGAAGAAAATTTGCCTAATCAAATAAGTATTTTATCTTTAATTTGTAATCACAGAGATGTGCCTTAGGTACTGAGACATTAAATGAATTGCCCAGAGTCACTGAGCCAGTATGAGTCAGAGGCCAAACTTAAATCCAGACCTCCCTGAGTTCAACATCTGGCTCTCTATTGACTGCCTGTGATGTCTTTCCCCATTATCTCCCCAATGACTGTGACCTTTTCTTCTTTCCCACAGTAACAGCATTTCTTTGGCAAGGATATGCTTGATCCAGCTTTAACCAGTATGCCAGAGTCCATTTTTTGGTGTGAGCACTTATACATCAGAAATAGGCAATCAGTATAAATGAGAACTCAATTTATTATTTTGATGACAGTCTAGATGTAGAAAAATGTAAATAATGAAGATTAAATCTAAAAATGTATGTGTATACATCCTATTTTGTCAAACATTTCCTAGAACTCTCCTGTTTTGCTCTGTGTATGTTGATTGAGCTCGGTAAAAATGTATTAGAAGGTTCAGGAAATGAAGTTATTTTCTGACTGAAGATCTGATGACTATAGACTAATGCAAATAATATTAATGATAAAAATAGGCACTTATTTTAAAGTTTTCAAAGTGCTTTATATCCATTGTCTCATTTGGGCTTCAAAATACCTCTGTTGGGTGTTGCTATTTGATAGCTAATCTATATCTACTCCCTATCTAATTTTGGCTGGAAATGTAAAATAATGAGGTCAAGATTGTTCATGAGTAAGGTGTAAGGAAGTCAGTGATTGCTGTTTTGTTTTATCACAGGGATTGCATTTCATGTTTTCAATAAGAATTATCTGACTAGACTTACCTTTCTGCTACTGAGAAAAATGTATTCAAGTGATACTAATCCTAACAACTGTATATTTGAAATGATGTTTTGATGGGAAGAAGTTTAATATAACAAATGTTTATCCAGCCCTTGCATCATTGGGGCACTCCATTATTACTTTTTAGCTTGGTGCACTTCTGGTATTCTCTGAAGGTTGTGATGGAGAAAAGAGGAATTTAATCCATTTCCTTTCACACAGTTACCTTGTATGTTAGAATAACTCTCATTAAGTCATTGTAAGTCTCCTTAATTTCCTATGAGAATAAGTATGACTTTTTCCATTTTGATGAGTAATATGAGATGCAGCTTTATAGCCAGTAAATTCTGGAGCAATATTCCTACCCCTTTTGATTTATATTTTAGTTTTTTCTTTAATAATATACCAAAGCAACCTGTATGACATTTTCATTACATGAGTTTAAAGATGTATCTGTAATATTAGATGGTATCTTTGGAAAGCATAGTTAGAGCAACTATACTTTGACAGAAGACTTTTTTTTTGTATTTGTTTTAAATTCGGGAAAGTTATTAGAGGAAATGAGTCCAAAATGCAGGATTTTATTTTTCTTGGACAAAAAGGAATTTCCATGGCTTTGTTTATCAAAAAACATTTATTTATGAATATTACAAACAATTGCATTAATTGTTTCTTAACTTGTTCCTGGAACTTAAAGCCCCTGTGGGAGTGGGCTCATTTTGACATAGCAATTGAACTGCAACAAAATCCAGATGTATTTTCAAAGGTGTTGCTTTGTTGCAAGGAAAATTCTTTTTAGGTAGTTCAAAGGGTCTAGCCTCTAAGAGAACTTCTTCCCTTGACCTCCAATACTCCCAACTTCCTTAATTGACAATGTAATTCATCACTGTAATCATTTCCTGTAAGCATGAACAGAACCATCATATAGGCTTTGTGTTCAGGACTTTGTTCCAAGCTGGGAAATTTTGGGGCTATGAAATTGAACAGATATAGATATTTATTAGATGTGATCTTTTGGCAGGGAAGGAAGTGAGGGACAGGGAGCATGATTGCAAATGCTAACTGAGAAGAAGGAAGATGAAATTTATATTCTCCCCAGCTATGGAGAAAGCTAAAAAAGACTGTACCCTATTCACTTCCTCCATTCATCCCTCCATTTACAGGCAAATCCAGAACATACATCTCACTTCTCTCTTCCTTCCACTTGGGAATTCTCTTCACTTTCTATTTTTCCAGGTAGAAGAGCACTTTTACTTCTCTTCTGCAAACAGAGACACTTCCCTAAAGAGGAGGAAAGAAATAATCCTCCCTTAACCTGTATGGGAAAAGACTTCATGAGATTTTATTCCTGAATAAGAGGGAAAAAGGGATATCAGATGCCATATATTGGGTAATGTGACCTCCTAGGTTCCTTGCAAAACTGAGAATCCTTGCCTCTGAACTGACTTATAGAAACTATTCTCTTTCCTACTCTATTCATTATGACTTGCTTATTTTTTTTGCATTGTTTACATAAATACATTACAAAGTGGATTTCCTGGAACATTTTGTGTTACTTGTTCCAACTTTTTGCTGTTTGACCTGCATGACAAGATTATGAATTATAAAATTGGATTTTGATGAACTGGACAAGTTACATGTGAACTAGAATGACTTCTGGGAATTGATGCAGGATGAAAGGAGCAGAACCAGAAAAACATTATACCCAGAGACTGATATATTGTGGTACAATCGAATGTAATGGACTTCTCTACTAGCAGCAATGCAATGACCCAGGACAATTCTGAGGGACTTCTGAGAAAGAAAGCTATCCACATCCAGAGAAAGAACTGTGCGAGTAGAAACACAGAAGAAAAACAACTGCTTGATCACATGGGTCAATGAGAATAAGACTGGGGATGTAGACTCTAAAGGATCACCCTAGTGCAAATACCAATAATATGGAAATAGATCTTGATCAATGACACATATAAAACCCAATGGAATTGTGACTTGGCTACTTGAGGGGGTTAATGGGAGGGGAGGGAAAGAACATGAATCTTGTAACCATGGAAAAAAGATTCTAAATTAATTAATTAAATAAAATTTTCAAAACTTAATACAAACTAAATAAAACTGGATTTTGGATTATGGCATCAAAAGACTTTAGACAACATGGAGACTCTAGTCTTGGGCCAGGATGGATTTGGAGATATAAAATACCTTTTGTTGTTGTTCAGATATTCAATTGTGTCCTATACTTCATGACCCCATTGGATTTTTCGTGGCAAAGATACTAGAATGGTTTGTAATTTCCTTCTGCAATTCATTTTACAGATGAAGAAACTAGGGCAAATGGGGTTAAGTGACTTACCCAGAGTCTATCTAGTAAAAGCATCTGAGGTTACACTTGAACTCAAGTCTTCCTGACTTCAGGCCCAGTAGTCTATTTACTACGTCATCTAGCTTCCAAATGACCTTTAGAAAGTTGTAATGATTTCTGGAACCTTGAGGTCTTTAAATTTATTCAGAGGAAACTTGAGTTCTTTAGACAATTAAGCTTCTTTAACTTCTTATAGTATCTAAGTACTATTATATCTTATAGTATATTACACTTCTCTGAGTGTGTGTTTAGAGGGTTGTGGTGAGGGTAAAATAACTTTATTATCCCATAGAGGTCCTGTGAGTTTCAAGCTAGGATGGCTGATGATGGACCCATTGCAGTCTCTGAGGATATCACATCCTTACAGCTTCAGTGCCTACCGTAGTCCTTCACTTGTCCCAGGAACTCATGAAATCCAGGGATGTGGGAAGGAACTCCTTAAATAATATGTGTGTGCTGGTGCAGCTAGGCAGATCAGTGGATTAAGAAACAGGCCTAGAGACAAGAGGTCCTGCGTTCAAATATGACCTCAGACACTTTATAACTTTGTTACTCTGGGCAAGACACTTAACACCCATTACCACTCTTCTGCCTTAGAATCAAAATACATAGATAGGTTTTAAGACAGAAGGTATGGGTATTTAAAAATTATTTGTGAAAATATGTAATTTTCTTCCACCATCTCTGATTTCTGTGATGTAAGAAGAGAAGTAAGCATCTGTATACTAACTAGGTTAACCAAAGAGAAGGCAATGGGTTTATCAAGGTACTTTGACAAATATAGTTGCTTTCTATGTAGAAGACCCATGTTCAGTTCAATGAATTAGGTGCTGTGCTTTCAATGGGCTACATGTGGTAGAAAGACAGGCAGGGGAGACTGTGAAAATGCCAGAGATGAGATGCAGAAGTTGATCTATAGCCCAGGGAAGCAGAAAGGGAAAACTAGGAGGGAATTGGAGTGAATATCAAAGCTATGCCATATTGAGGATGTTAAGAGATAAAAGCATTTGAAAAGGTAAGGAAATCATTAGCTTGGGACATGAATCAGGGGAGAAAATTTTCTGACATTTTTTCCCCTGATAATATTCATTCCTTACTTTCTTTGGAATACAATCATGTAAAACAAAACAAACAAACAAAAAGCAAAAAACTACTTAAACATGTTATAGATTTCTATCCAATCCCAATATGCATAATGATAATATCATTAGAATATCTATTTTTTTAAATAAAAGAACTTTATGGGTTCACTCCTTCTATTGGCCAATAGTTAGTTCAGAGGAAAAAGCACTGAGTGTGGAATGAAGGATTTCTAATTTTAAATCCAGCTTCAGACATATATTAGCTGTATAAGCCTTAGTAAGTCACTCTGCCTCAGTTTCCTCAATTGTAAAATGGGGGTAATAATAGCATTAAAACTCCAAGGGTTTTTGTGAAGACAAAATGAGATAATATGTATAGAGCATTTAGAAGAAATCCTAGCTTAATAAGAATGCTTGTTTTTATCCCCTTTCCCCTTATTACTAAGATGGATCATTGAAATCAAGTTATTATCTACACACTTTATGTAGCAGAGAATTCCCTTTCAGCATATGAAAAATATGTTTTTTTTTTCCTTCTGGGGAGACATTAGGGTCAGAAAATATAGATAATATGATAAGTTATTTCTCTTGCATAAGTATATTTTTAAAATAATTTATTTCATACTCATAAAAATCCATAATGTCATAGTATTGTTATGTTATATATTATATTATGTCATATGTGTGTGTGTATATATATATATATATATATATATATATATATATATATATATATATATATATATATATATAAATTTTTTAAGAGGAACAAAAAAGAAGAAATGCATTTTTCTTCCAGCCATACAAGGTGAGTAGATTTAGATTCTTAGAAAGGGACAACAACTAATTAATAGGTTTCAGTTTACTTCAGTTCAGAAGTCAAGCTATGGATGAAAACAGGTGCTTTTAAGCAGTTAAGGACTCCCTGAAGAATGTCATTCTGAATTAAAGTTCTTGAGTTTGGGTTTGAATTCTGCCTTTTATTATTTATTAACTGTGCTTCCTTGGGCAAGTCATTTAACTTATATATCTCAGTTTCCTACTGTGCAAAATGAAAAGCCTGAATGATATCACCTCTAAAATACGTTAGAGATATAGAATCATGTAGACCCCTCCTGGACTACTATCGGAATCCTCATAGTTTCTGAACCAAATCTCTTAATCTCAGAAAAAGAGAAAAAAGTTCATGGAATGAGGGGATCAAATGGAAATTATTGGATCAAGTTAAAAAAAAAAAACAACTTCAACTAGGCAAGATTGGGAGTAAACAGAATGGTAAAAGATAAAGTCATGGTGTGTCCACAACACCCAACAAAAGTCCCAGATCTTTTCTTTCACAGTTATTATGGGCTACATGAACTATGCAGGTTCTGATAAGAGGGTCAAAAACTCAGTGCTTTCATCTTATTAGAGATGGAGGAAGATTCAACCCCAAGAGAGCATTATATAGAGGGGTTCAAAGTCCCTGGAAGTGAAAGGGTGTTATTCCTTATGTATAATAACCTCAACCCTAGGACATAAATATAAATATTAAAAATTATATACACTCCTGTTTGGATACCTCATTGGTAAAAGTCCCAGTTTGTGTCAAATAAGTGTACTTTAGGGAAACTGAGGAGATTTAACTGAAACTTCATGATTCAGCTTGATTTAGAGGATCCAATAGGTATTGACCAAATGGCATGTCATTCTCTTACTTATGTCCTAACATGGCTTGAACCTTGACTTTACAAGAGAAAATATTTCATTTTGTCAGTATTATAAATGGTATTGAGGACCGACACAGTCCTTATAATATAACAAATATGGTAAGAAACCATGTGTCTTATCAGTAGGCTTTCAGAATATGTAAAACAAAAAAACCTTGAACTGCGGTCTCATTAAATGAAGGAAAAAGCTTAGCTCTTTTCTCAGCAACAAATATGAAAGTGGCATTTTTCAGCCTCTGAACAGCAGGCATGAAAGTACCTTACAATAGCAATAACATTTCACCCAATAAAAACACTTTGAGACAGCAGGTAGATGCATACAGGTGGCCCATCTTTATACAGTAGCTAAAATTTGAATAGCTATGGCTCCAAAACCAAAACAAAACATTATAAATCATATGAGTTAATCAGACTTTTCTGTTAATATGAAGATTCTCATGAACCAGATAGAAATCAAACACCACCGTTCCCTTCCTCCATCTTATCATCATCATTCTGATCCTGGAGCCTATATTTACTCAGATTCCCAAGGTCAATACAATTGTAATGCTTTTGAAACTACAGGCTGTTGTGGACTGGAAAGTGTACTTGGATTCAAAAGTCTGGTGTTTCAGTGCTCCCTCCAACACCAATTAATTGCAAAACTTGGTGTCACACTGAGTGTCCATTTTCTCATTATTAAAACTGAGAAAATAATGGTCAGATTGCCTAGATTGCCTATCTTAACGAATTGTAGAAAGTAAAACATTTTCTTAACCAATAGGTGGGGCAGCCAGGTGGCACAGTGAATACAGCAATGTGTTTAGAATTAAAGTTTCTTTTTGACCAAGATGTCACATCATAAGACTAGTCTTCTAGTGTTCAAAGCAGGACTCAGACAGTTACTAGATACATGACCTTGGACAAGTCACAACCTCATTTGCCTCAGTTCCTCATCTATAAACTGAACTGGAGAAGGAAATAGCAAAACCGCTCCAATATCTTTGCCAAGAAAATCCCAGATAGGATCACTAAGAATCAGACATGACTGAAATGATTCAAAAACAACAAAAGCAAAAGGCAATAAAAATGATTCAGCATGATGATTATTAAAGCAAACTAGTGAATAAAGCATTGGGTTTTGATCAAGGAGTAATTTAGTTAATTAACAAAATTTTTATTAAGTGCTTAAAGCACTGGGAAAAAAAAGGTTAAGAAAAAAATACAAACACAAAAGCAAGAATACCAGTAATGATAAAAGATCCTGCCTAGGATCCTTCCTAGTTTTATGAATTTAAACAAATAATTTTATATAGTAGGCACTTGATAAATGTTTTTGGATTATTATTTTTATATATTCTTTTCTAATGAATTTTATGCCTAGGATATAGTAGGTGTTTAATAAATGCTTCTTCAATTATTCCCCCCACCCTTGTTATTATAAATAGCAATGATGGGTTAACAGCATGGATTAAATTTCAAGATAATCAGCACGATTCTTGAATCCACAGGAAATGATCCATTAAATTGTCTAGGGTCAAAATAACAACAACAACACCACATTTCTAACTGAAGGAAAACAGATTTGACTAGAATATACTTTTGACAAGACAGGAAGATGTCCAACTAATTTTAATCCTACAGATAAGATTTCATACCTCATTCTTGGTCCCTTTAGAAAGAAAAACTCACTGTGTTTTTCAAAAGAACGTCCTTAAATCAAGTAATGTCTCTTGTAAAACTTCATAATCATTACTGACATCTTATAGAACAACACTGTAATCAGCTAAGGGGAAACATATTAGCAAAACCATATGGATGTGGCAGCATTGGATGATCAATTGACTGCAGAAAGTTGAGAAAAAATATTCAGGATGTGATCAGTTCCAGACATTGAATTCTTGGATCATTGATTCTGCTCTTCTCAGCTTCCACATCCTTTTCAAACAGCCCAGACCGATCATTCCAAATGCTCACTCTAGCATGCAGGCTAATACTGCTATTGAAGCAGGAGCAAGTTCCTTAAGAACATCTGGCACAGCAGGATCTTGAACAACAGGCTCATCTGCAGCTCACTCTCCTGACCTCAGTCCTTCAGGCTTTTCCTATTTTTGCAGAGTGATCCAGAAGTCAAAATTCAAAATGTTGCTAATTATCCAGCTAAATAACTGATGATAATATGAAAAATTACCCCTCACAAACCACCCCCAATATTAGGACTGTAATGGTAAATGTTTTACAAACTCCTCTAAAAAAAGTACTCACAACACACTTTTAAGTTTAATATGCATTATTAAAAATTTTCCATCAGTTTATTATGCCTAAACATTCAAGAAAATATTCAATCAAGTCCTGATTTATAGCATTCACTAATTTCTGAATTATATATGCTCACAGGGAATAATTTAAAAATCGACTTTAGCTGGTTAGTTTGAGCTGGATCTTGCATACCATTGTCCACTGTCTTGATCTGAAGTCACGGCATGGCATATGAGTTGAGTTCATGAATCTTTTGTCAAAGGCACATTGGTGCTGGCAGTTTCGACCTCATTAGAAAGGTTTTGCATTAGCTCGGGCCTGCTGATATGCCTGGTATTCAAGTGTGGGCCAGGCTAAATTTGGAGAGATTCAACTCTCAGCACCTGGCTACCAGGTACCTTTTTTTGGTCCCAATATTTTTCTCAGGAAACTTGTCTACTAAGTCATAGGGGGTTTGATCTCTGTCTGTGGAGAAACTATTCCTAAAGATGGAATTGATAATCACTTAGTGTATAGAAATAGGTATGAAACAGTAATAGAATGTAATAAATATTCAGTATGTGCTTACACTGTTTCTGTATATAAAGGAATTAGGTTTAAAAATTGATAGGCAATTCATCATCCAGACCTTATATTGGGCATTGGCTACACAATCATAATGAATCTAATTGGTACTGCAAAATACAATCAGCCTGGCTTGATATGGCTCAGCTACACAGCTGAACAATACTTTTGGAAGCTGAAAATGCTGCTTTGGCTTCTGATAAAAATGAGTGCTAAAAAAAAAAAAAACCTGTCCTACCACTCATGATTCATTATTAAGTGTAGGTCTGGTATTTAGATTTAGCCATAATCTTTACTAGATTTACAAAATGCTGCTCTGTTCACATTAAATTCATCATTTTGGCTTGGATAAGGCTAAAAGAAAGATTGAGGGAAAAGAGAAAGAAGAAGAAAGAGGGAAAGACAGAGAGAAAGAACATAGTGGTAGTGAAAGGGTCAGGAAGAGTGAAAAAGGAAGGGACAGTCAGAGGAAAAAGATCAGAGGCAGTAACAGAGAAAGAGAGAGAGACAGAGAGAGACAGAAACAGAGATAGAGAAAAAGAGAGCAAAACAGAGACAGAGAGACAGAGACAGAGAAAGAATCAGAGACACAAAGAGAGATAGAGACAGATAGATGGATAGATAGATGGCTTTTGAGGACCCTTTTAGTTCTTGCTTTAGGAATTTATAATCTTCAAATGTTGGTCAGAGAATTGGACAAATTAGTTGGGCCACCTTAAGCACAGTTATTTGCATGCTTGTATTAGTGATTTCATTTTGTAGGAGAAAAGACTATGTGCTTTTAAAAATTATATTTTCTATGTAGCCTTTATCCAGTACTATCCATGCTAATATTTAATAGATTTGGTTCTTGCTAACTCATGACATTTACAAAAGAATGGAAAACAGAAAATGTAAAATAATGAATTACCAAAACAAGTTACATTGTGAAATTTATTAAAAATTCACTCAAAACCAATTAACAACTCACTATTGGTGAGGGACTATGATAGGAGCTGGGAATGCAGAGGCCAAAATGAAAAGTGTTGGTTCCATTTCAGAATAATAATCTGATGAAGGTAAAAGATACAAACACACACACACACACACACACACACACACACACACACACATTGCTCAGTGCCTGTGGTCTCCTTATTCTGGAATATCCCTTCATCTTTGTATCACCCTTGAATATCCATTCTCCATTCCAGGCATCTTCTCTAATTAGTTCTTCCTTGGATGTACATTTTGGAGAGGGGCATGTGTTATTCAAATTTCATTATTCTCCTGGCTATTTTTATGACTTTCTGAACTTTCACATTATGTCCAGATACTTTTCTTCCCCTAGCCACCAACAGTATACAAATTCTTTGAGTCAAGAAGTGATTATCATTCTACTTAACTTTGAATAATTTGTGTTCCCAGTGATAAGCATACTACATAGAATATAGGAAACTAAATAAATGCTTCTAGTATACCTTGTGTAAAAATTAAAATTAATGTCAAATAATAAAATATATTTAGGAGATTTATTAATGATCACTAGAAATAAAGGAATAAAAAAGGTAACAATAAAAAGACCACATGCCCATGGCTAATCACCCATTTCAAAACCCCCACACTTGCCTTTAAGCCCAAGAGAGGCCAGGACCCTTCACATTCTCTTCCTAATATTCCCTGTCTACCGGAAGTACTTAATGACCGAAGGCAGTGGACTCCCAGGAAATGTAGTTCTTTTTTTAGGGCAACAGATTTCAATTATACATTTCCCCCTGATGATCAGATTGGGGGGGGGCTAGTCTCCCCAAAATGATCATTTAACACAACCAACTTTGAAATTACAATAATTTGAGGATAAGAGGAAAAGAGAACAAAATCAATGATTGATAGGTGCATTGACAAAAAGTCAGTTAGGAGGCAGTCCCCTTCGGCATAAGAGAATACATACAAAACAAATGTATTCAACCCCACACAGTTCAGATCACAACATCCCAAAATTTACTCTGGATCTTCTGGTACAGTGTGTGGTCTGTGGAGGCATCTTCATGGTGCTTTCTCCAGACAGTTTACTTTTTGGATTCAGAGAAGTATCATGTTTCTTAACCTAAAATTACTCTTAAAAGAATTTAAACTTTGCAATTTTGAATAATAACGATAATACATTCCTCCCTGAAGAGGGTGTTGAAAAACACAGAGATCCCTTAGGAATGCATGGCTGAGTTATAAGGTATGTGAATCAATTTGTAAGAGAAATCAAAAACATCAAAAAAATCCAAATAAAAGAGAAAATAATTTGTGGATGAAATGTAAAGTATCAAAATCTTATGTGTAAAAATTCTAAATAAAGGAAAAAAATAAACCCATAAGAGGTTCTTGAATCAGGGCTCAATTAATGTGATTTATGCAATTATGCATTTACCCAATCAGTAGCTAGTACTACAGAAAATTTGCCACACAATGAAAGGCAGACTAAGGACTTGATTATAGAAACAAATGGCAGCCAGGATGGAGTTAGAATAATTGATAAATAAACAAATATATATTTGATATAGAGTGTGCGGTTCAAGAAAGTTCTGCATTTAACACATGTTAAAAAGCTGCAACCTTGAGTCTCACACATGATTAAGTCCTTGTGCTCTTTGTGCAGTTGGTCATCAATCCACATAGGATTGATTTGGTCTCTTTGACCTTGTGCTTAATTGGCACTATGCAAGTAGCTTTGTACTTCTTTGGCACTGTGCAATGGCTTTTATTGTATTTCCTTCTCCTAGAATCAGACAGAATCATTAAGCAAATTCCCATATTTTTAAACAATGGCATCATTTTTATAGTCTAAAGCTTTTTGGGTATGCATTGACATTAGGGCAAATGTATTTTAGACTTATATTACTGCAAAATCAAAAAAAGTTAAAGAAAATCTCAATACAGGTGGAATGTTCTTCAAATACAAAAAGGAGAGAAAAAATAAAACTGAAATAGTATATTGCACATGCAAACAAAAACAATAATGAAAGTTTTAAAAATAAAATATATATATATATATATATAGCTTACAATAATTGACACACTGTGTCAGCTAGGGAAAGGTAGAATAAAATGGTTCCTCACCCAAAAATGAGATGCATTTCCTTTTCAAACTTGGCTATGATCCATTAACAGGTTTTTAAAAAGAACAGTAGTACAACACGTAATACACATTTATGAAGTATCAATATCCCCAAAGTTATAATAGCCCATTTAATGACAATAGCAAAAAAAAACCCTATCATATATTACATGAATCTGTTATATGACATTTTAAAAAGAAACCAATGAATTGGTGGATATTTGTCAAAATCTTTTACATATATAGCAAATCTTTCAACTTTTGCTGAGATATTAAAAAAAAAAAGTATTACTGCCATCATTACAAAAATGTGGTAGAGGAGTCTAGAAAAGACTAAACCTCTGTACTGATGATATTGGGTCTAAAAATATCACCAGGAATCTAGATCATTCTGATGGAAGGGTAAAGGAAGCTGAGGAGTTACAAATGAGAGATGCTCCCTCTTGTGAGACATCCAGGGATACCATGCCCTGGGAACAAATTCCCAGCTCCTTTGGTATAAGACTGTTATGTCCCACTCATTCACATTTTTAGAAATGTGAAGGTGAGGATAATAATAGTGCTTCACTGCAGTTACTAAATGGACCCTTTACCTCTTGTTACAAATAACTACAGGGATAATGATCAGTCAGAATTGTTGAAAAAAATAAAAATCATGTCTAAAGACCCCTTAAAATCAATTTGAGATATTTTGATCACTAAATTTTTCAAAGGTTGTTATACAATTGTAATCAGTTTTAGTGAATTTCATCCATCATCTATATGACAATTAACAAAGCTAAAATGGGAGAAAAAGCTGTTTTTATGGACTTATTCAATAATATTTGTTCAGTATAGTTATAGGTGAAAGGTACCCCAAATATAACAGCAGTTAAAACAGTGGTAGATTAAAATTATTCAGTGTAACAGAATAGTATTGATTAGATTAATATATAAACTTAAAACAACAAAATTAAATCATAAACAAAAGAATAAGCAAAATACAATAAAATACAGAGATTTTCATAAAACAATGGAGTCTGAAAACTCTTAAAATTTTTACTTCCAGACTCTTTAAAGTTCCTTTTTTCTATCTGTTCAGATTCCTTTTGTCAGAACTCTGAGATTTCCCATAGTGAGGGAGAACATGGGTTTGAGGAATCCCAATCTCAGTGAAATTTAGAGACTGGACAGGCTTAAATGGCAAAGGATTATGGGAGATGAATTTCTCCCCTGAATCTAAGGCAAGATAATTGAAAGAATCAGGGCATCCATGAATTGTAGAGAACATCCTAAAACTGGAAACTGTTTGAAATAGGCAAGGTACTGCTCTGTCATATAGTGCACCATGCTTGCATTTTTACTTTCTATTTGGAAGAGTACTTCTCTTCTCCTTCCCCAATGAGGTAAAAAGCTAGGGAACTGTTTGTTTCCCTACTGTTTGTAGGAAGTCAGTGAGCTCCTGATAAATGTAGTTCTTTTTTAGGGTAACAGATTTTCAATCAATTGCCATGTTTTGTGAACCTGGATGACAAGAAAAATTTGTACTTCTTCACTCCTCACTCACCAAAAATTGCAATGTTGAGAAGGCAGATGGCATTCCAGAAAATTACTTCTATTTTGATTATTTTTTTTAAATTTTAAAGTGCCTGTGAAACATTCATTTTGATATGGTCAATATGATGCTAATATTTTCCTAAAGAGAACATGAACTCAACAGTAAGTATTTCCTCCCACCCCCCTTCCCTCTGACCTACCCCCCTCTTCCTGAGTGTTTAGTACTTGATTTAATACAACTTTTGTTTGATTGAAGATTGTGACAGGAAATGTCTTAAGCTGAATAAGAATGAGAAGAAAAGTATGATGATGTTTTAAAGGAGGTGTAAAGAAGGCTGCCAATTGAAATTATGGCAAAGGAACTTGGGGAAAATTGCAGAAAATCTGAAAGGGAACTATCTCTAGGAGCATTTTTTCTGCTCAGACCAAGTTACTACTATTCTAAATATAATCTCATTTCTTCAGAAGAGAAGTGAAGGTGAATAATTCCCACATTCCATGGAATTTTCTACATTGCCAAAGAGATATTACATTTAAAAAATAAAGAAAAGCAAAGAAACAAAGGTGGTGGAATAACTGAAAAAAATGGAATCTGAGTATTATGTTATTACCATATTTCCAATAATTACCAACATTGGCACTGAAAAAAACATATGAGGTTGAATCTTCCTAATATATTTGCTGAAATTACTATTGGGGTGCAACAAATCACACATTGACAGATTATATTGATGTATTTGATACTTTTGTGAAACCATGTTTCTTTTTCTTTTATATTCTATATATGGATCACTTTTTAGAGAGGTGAGAAGGAAATTACATACTTTTTGGAAATAAAGCAAAATATAAATCTAAAAATAAGAGATTTATATTTAAAAACCTGGTATTGAAAAATACTTTCTTGGAAAATAATATTAAATTAATGAATAAATATTTATTAAGTACTTACTGTGTGCCAAAAACTGTGCTATGTGAAGGAGATACAAACAGAAAAGTATAATTTTTTGTTCTCAAGAAGCTCACATTTCCATTGGAAGAAAGAAGACATAAGAAGGTTCAGTTCACATATACTGATGAATCCAGTTCAAATTCATAATCTAGAGCCCACTGTTGAAATTTCATTGTGACCACTTACATTTCAGAAATCAGAAAAATTGCAAATTGAGGTTTGATAAATTGTTTTATTGTTTGTTTAAGCTTAAGAAAGTGATGGGGAAAATATTACTAACAAAAATCTCAGAGAGAGAGAGAGAGAAAAGGAGAGAGGAGAGAGAAGTCTATCTATATATCTACATTAGTATCATTACCCACACTACTATTATCAATTTACCATTACCACACTATCATTATGAGTATATATTTTAGGAAAGTGGTTGACCAAAATTTACTGCAAACCCCTGGTTTAACTTCAGTTAAACCTGTTGGTCCTGAGGATATAGCAGCAACACAAATGGCAGAGTCCAAGAATCCTTCAATTACATCAGCAGTTTACATGACAATTCCTAAAGTCTTGAGGGCATAGTATTAAAGCAGATGGCGGTTCATTCAAATAGCACCAAAATTTTTCAGACATTAAGATTAGTCATACTGGTGAAGCATATGTCCATCTCTTGGCTCAAACGCTGAAGTGTAGAAAAAGAGTGTAACATATGTTTTCCAATATTATTGCTTCACTTAGCTATAGCTATTTGTTAAAAGGGAGGGTTGTATGGGGGAAGGGAGAGAGAAACATTGAAAAGAAAAGAGAACCAATTAAAAACAGTTTGAAAATTACGTTTTGGTAGTTTTTTTTTTTCACTGTATTTTGGAAGCAACTTTGTGACACAGTGGAGAGAGCTCTAGGTTTTAAGTCTAAAATATGAAGTTAACAATGGTTTCAGACACTTTTTTGTTCTTTATTTCAAAGAGGATCAATGGTATCATGGGATGGTGACTTCTTGATTACTGAGTGAATGGGATTGAAATGAGAAAGTTACACAAAGTAATCAATCTCATTCTCTCCTCCAAAGATCCTGAAGTCCAGTGGCAAAACATGTTAAGATATTGGCCACGGCCCCAAATCCAGTGGATTCCTTTTACATCTTGATTTTACTGGAGTGTAAATGCTGTGCATCCTACAGCTTTTTGGAGCCATGGTTGAGAGTTGGATTTCAGGTAAACATGAAAGTTAGATGAGTAGTCCTGAAAAAGGGTTAAGTAAGGCCTCATACATATCTGCATATCCCATACACCACCTGAGACACTTACTATGAGACCCAGAACACATCACTTAATCATTGTTTGCCTTGGTTTCCAAGGGTCTACAGATCCCTATGGATTTTTGAGATCCTATCAGTGCATCTACAAAGTCAGATTTATTTTTAGGATTATATTAAGATGTTTTAATTTTAATATAATAAATATTCACTAATGAAACCCACATAAACAAAAATTCTTTGTAGAATTCCCAATGATTTTAAATAATATAAATGGGTGATTGGTACAAAATATTTCTGGCAGCTTTCTTGTAACAGCAAAAATGTGGAAACTTAGGGGGTATCCATCAGTTGGTGACTAGTTAAAGAATTTATGGTACTAGAATATGATAAGATATTGTATGAAATGGTGGAGATAATTTCAGAGAGATATGGGAATAATCTTATGAATTGATGCAAAAAGAAGTAGAACTAGGAGAACCACTTGTGAAAAAAAAACTCGTATAAACAAATAACTACAAAAGACTTGGTAACTTTGATTCACTGTAATGATTAAACTGGGCATCTGACTAAGTGGAAAAAATGCTGGGCCCATAATCAGGAATACCTTAGTTCAAATCTAGCCTTAGACACTTACTAGTTATGTGACCCTGGGCAAGTAAGTATACCCTGTTTGTCTCAGTTTCTTCACATGTAAAATGAGCTAGAGAATGGCAAACCATTCAAAAGCGTCAAGCCAATCATGACTAAAATGACTCAATGACAATGATTAATTACAAATTCAAGAATATTCATGATGAAACATTCCACCTATATTTATTCAGAATGATGGACTCAGAGCACAGATAGAGGCATGTCTATATATTTATAAATGCATGTATTTATACATTTATTCCTATTTATATATGTACATGTATATACATATATATAATACATGGGTAATATCAGAATTTATTTTGCTTGCGTGAAAATGTTCATAGCAGGCTTGTTTTTTTTGTTCTTTCAGTGGTGATGAAAAGGGATACACTATAAAGCTTAAGACAAATAAAGTTTAATTTAAAGCAAAAAGGAAAAAAAAGAATCATCCTATGATCCCTTTAAGAACTTTTGTGTTAGGAAAAATATAAAATTTAGATAAAATATTATCTCTGACCTCCCAAAGTTAATAGTTTTATAGAAGGAACAGGGATGAAAATAACTTAAGGTACACAATAATAATCATACTAAAGATATGTGGGGGGAAAGTGCTATATGATATTCCACGAGGCACAATCATTTCTATTACAACGGGTTAGTAGATAAAGATTCCATATTAGAGTAGTCATTTGCATTGAACTTGCAGGAAGTAAGCAAATAAAGAGGAAAAGAAAGAACATTTCAGGTATAAAGAATAAAGTGAATTGGAGTGAATGAAATTTAGAGATTAGAAATTTTTGTGAGAGAGTAGTTATAGTTTGGGGGAAGAACAGATGGAAAGAAGTAATATGAGAAATTATAAAACCAGGCAATTGAAGGCTTTTGAATAACAAGCAAAGTAGATTTGAACTATAACCAGACATGAATTAGTATTTGCTAAAGATTTCATTCAATTCAAATTCAAAGAATTAACAGAGGTATATTTAAGACCAAGGAAAATTAATCTAGTTGTTATATTAAGAATGACTCAGGATGAGAAGAAAATAAAGATGGCCAGTTGTAATTGTTTTGAGTATGGAAGCAGAATGAAGTAGGCACATAATGTTTATCTCATAATTAGAAGACCTAATTGTGGGTAGAGTTGACCTGCAGGCAGTTGAAAATAAAGGTCAGAATGGAGCCAAGAGAAAGATTTTTATGGGTCTTCTAATAGAGATGACAGATCAGTTTACTGGAACAATGAGATTTCCAAGAGACATAATGGAGAGAATGAAGAGAAGATGGTGAAAGACAGATCCCACAGGAATATCCATGTGAAGTATTTAGGTAGGAACTAAAGAATTGGAGGAGAAGAGAGATATTTAGAGAACCAAGGAAAAATGTTCTTAGGGCTTGCCAAGCACTTTTCAGGATTTCTCAACCAAGTTTGGTGTCCATCTGACAACCATTTCTCATCTATGGCTCAAAGAGGCTGAAGCATGGGCAGCAGGACTATCCTGATAAAACAATTTTGGCAGATAGGCTAAAGAAGATTAAATATAATTGGAAAGCTTCAAAACTTTTGGTGGATGAGGGTGATGCCTATTCTGAATATATGTAGACATCTTCTATTGGAATGATCAAATGAGGATGATCTGGGCCAACAACCATTAAGGTGGCTCAAGTTAGCACTGTGGAGGGCTTACAACTTGATCATAGGACAAGGGCATCAAAGTCACTCACTGCATCCCAGGATATCACCAGTTGTCTTGATTTATACTGCCTCTTAACTTTGATTACTCTGGAAAAGAGAGTGAGGATAAAAATTTTGTACAATTCTTTCCCACTGAAATCAAAGTCATGTGCAATTGAAGACATTATTATTTCTCTAAATTCTTAAAAAAATAAATAGAGAAAAATCAGTTCAATAAATAAGGAATGCAACTAAACATTAGAAAAAGAAGAAAAATCCCCAATTAAATACTTATTTGGAAATCTTGAAAATCAAAGGAGAAATCAATAAATGAAAATAAATACATTTCAACTAATAAAACTAGCAGATGGTTTTATGAAGATAAAATAAATTTTATTGGTTTATCTGATTTTTAAAGAAAGATAACCAAATCATTCATTTAAAAAATAAAAAGATAAATGAATTAGCAAATGCAGATGAAATTAAAGCAATTATTACAAGTTATTTTATCTAATTATATGCTATTAAACTTACAATCACAGTTAAATAGATGGATATTTACCAAAAAAAAAAACTGCCCAAATTAACAGAGGGGGAAATAAACTATGTAAATATCTTAGAAAAATAAGTTGAAAATTTCATAAATATTTTACTAGAAATGCTAGCTATAGCAGTAAAATAAAATAATGAAATTGAAGGAATAAAAATAGGCAGCAAGGACACAAAACTATCACTAAACTTAGAGAACTCTAAAGAATCAGCCAAAAATAAGCAGAAACAATTTAAAACTTTAGCAAAGTTTCCATGTATATAAAAAAAATAAAAGAAAACAAAATAAGCATCACTTTTCCTGCAAACTACAACAAAATACAGCAGGAAGAGCTTAAAAAGAGAAATTCCATTTAAAATGAATGCAGACATTACAAAATACTTGGAAGTTTATCTGCCAAGAGAAACTCAGGTATTATAAGAGTCACAAAATACTTTTTTAATACAAAAAAGTCAGATATAAAAACCTATAAAATATTAATTGTTTATGATAGGCAGGGCCAATATAATAAAAATTCAATTTAGTTAATTTATTAATTCATTGACATGACAATCACACTATCAAAGACTTATTTTATAGAAATAGAAAAAATAATAGCAAGATTCATTTGGAAGAACAAATGGTCAAGAATATTAAAGAAAATAGTGAAAAAATGTGGAGAAAGGTGGCTAGTAATACCAGATATACTCTACTACAATGTGATAATCAACAAAATAATCTGATATTAGCTAAGAAATAGAACAGTTAATTAGTGGAATTGGTTGGGTACACAATATGCAATATTAAATTACCATAGTAAAATAGTATTTGATAAACCCAAAGATCTAAGTTTTAGGGACAAGAACTCAGCAATTGCCAGCAATTGCTACTAAAGAGTAGTTTTGGCAGAAACTAAGCATAGACCAACATCTCCCACTGTATACCAAGATAAAGTCAAAATAAGTATATGATTTAGGTATAAAGAGTGATGTGATAGGCGAAATAGGGTAGCATAGAAAAGTTTACCTGTCAGGTTTATGGATAAGGAAAGAGTATGTGAACAAATAAGAGTTAGAGAGGGGTGGGAAGTGGCATGGATATTTTTGATGAGAGGAAATTAAAATTTTATAGAACAAGTTGACTACAAGAATAGTTGTAAAGGGCATGTGCAACATAAGATTGACTTATTTCGATAAAACATAGTAAAATTGAGTTAGAAACAGGAGATATTTTAAAAGATTTTCAGAATTAGAATGTACCTTATAAGTAGTATAGGCCAATATTTACTGGAAGCTTAAAAACCAATGTCATGTTCTGCATGTTATAATCTATATGTTGCTTGTAAAAACTACTGTTACCATCCCTTCCCAGTAAGGATATTCTATTTTTAGAAAAGTAACTTCCACCTAATATTCAGCAGAAGTCTGTCTGCTTTCAGACAGTGTTGATACTTTCCTCTGTCTTTTCTTCTCTGTATTCTAGTTCTTCCTTGTTATGGCATGATTTCACATCTCAGATCCTCTTCCTCAGCTTGTTCTCTGACATATCACTATCCTTGCAAAAATGTAGTTACCAGGTCACATTATTTTTTGCATTTCATATGCTCTTCTCTGAAAATTAAAATAAATGCAGCATTTTGAAGACAGAAAGATGGATTGTTATTCATAATTTACTTGCATATATAACTTGCTGCTGCTTCTTTTATTTCATGAATGCCAAAAGTGGAATCACCTCCATAGCTTGCACAGTAGAATATTCCCTTAGGATTACAAAAACCATCAATAAAAGTTACACTTTACTGGACTGCTTAATGTCTTTTCCAAAGGAAATAGTATGTTGGCATTTTCTTTTAATTTTGTTGGTTAACTCAATATTATTTTTAATAGCCACTAAAATCTCATTGGATAAATTACTAAGAATAAAATCTGACTAATGTATGAAGTTCTCAGAAATCAAAATAAAAAAATGTGGCAGATCTTATTCAAAATATTAAAGTTTCATTTTATTTTGAAAACTTGAACATGCACAATTCTTTTGTAAAAGAATCTGAGAGGAAAGCAAATCTAGTTTACTATAAATTTTGTGCTTTGAAATGTAGTATCTAACCCATTTACCCCAAATTGAGTATTTGCCTATTTCTCCGAAATCCTTCTATAGATTTCTTCAACCTCCACTACCCAAGACTGTCCTTGTATACCTGGCAGCTGCCAGGAAAATCAATTTTGAAATGTGAAAAAGGATAAATTGTAATATGGAGATACCTTAACATAACATTTTTTTCAAGAAGGCTATAAATTATAGTTCACAGAGATCAGTTAAGGGAACAACTGTGAATGTAGTATCATGTTTTGTGGTTCTGCATCCCACAAAGCCCTTGCTGAAGTCAGGAGGATTTAGGGCTGACTGATGACTGCAGATTCTAGCCTGCTACAACTGGAGCACTGAAATGGTTTGAATAATTCCTACCATGACTCCTTCAATAATTAATGTTGGTTGTTTTAAATGTTTCAGTGCCACCCCCTTCTCCCTCCCAAAAAGCTCACACATATTGTAAGATCTTCAAATTATAACACAGAATGGATGTTTTGCAGTGATTTACATGGAATTAATTCTATCCCAGAGTTCTGGTAAAAATTAGAAGCCATTTGAAGGCTGAGCTCTGGTGGTTTATATGTCACTAGATTCCCTCAATGGAATCATTTCCTTGTAAATCTTTGAAACCCATTTATTATTCCACATGCACTCTGAGGCTGCATGGCTCAGATGGTCCTTAATTGCATTTCTTATAGGCAGTCCCTCTGGAAGGTTCATTTCAGCTAACAGCTAATAGTGATGTGCCATCATCACTAAAACAACTAGTCTTGATTTAATTATTAATAACAAAAGTCATGTGTTCGTTTTTGACCCGTTCATGCAAGAATTGGAAGTTTATTACTTTATTAATCTACACAATGCTCCATCTCACCAATTTGCATTTTATTTGGAGAAATTGTTGTTGTGAGTAAACTGATACAAGGTACTTCACAAGGGTTTCATGGTGAATTTTCAACTCTCCTCTCCCCATCAGTATCTTAATAAGTTATATATTATTTTATCATCTATTAATTTAGCTCTTCTTGATAATAAGGGCGACTTCTCTGTTCAGGAGAAATTGACTTGAGGTCAAGAATGAGATTAACTATTTCTAAGACACATACATATATATATATGTTTGTGCATTGTGTGTGTTTGCACATGTATATAAATATATTTCCTCTTCATTTATAATAATTTTAATATAGAATAATATAATGAGATCTCCATTCTAGAGAATAGGACCCATAGATAGATGGACAGACTAAAAGATAGCTAGAGAAATAAAGCATTAATTAAGCACTTGCTATGTTCCTTGACATGGTGATACACAAAAGAAATGGATATACAAGGTAATTTTCTAATAGGGGAAAACAACACATATATAAAGGAGCACATATATTCTAATTGGGAGGGAAACTTAGCCCAGTTTTCAATTTGTGATTCTATGAGAATAAAGATGGTTCAGGAATAAAAACAGATAATGGACAGATAATAGCTTGATTTGGGTTGGAAGGCTTCATAGCGGTAGCAATACAGAAGACAAACAATGAAAAAAGTACCAGGACTGCTTCCTTCCATGTTCTTTTACATGTTGGCATAACACATATATACACACAAAAATAAATATCCCCATATGCCTGTGTATATTCACATACCTACATATAGATGTTTTGGTGAAACCTCATTCAGAATTTTTATTCATATAGAATAGAATAAGGAGATCCTTACTAACTGTGGATTCATGAGGGAGCTCCCCAGACCTTACCTTAGTGGGGGTAATCTCCTGAAAAATTGGTGTTTTTCATTCAATAAATCAATATAATGTAAGTTCCCATTTATGTTCTATGTTTTCTCATTAAAAGGTAAGCACCTTGAGATCAAGGACTGTTTACTTATATATGAATTCCAAATGCTCAGCATATTACTCTCTCTCTCTCTCTCACTCTCTGTATGTGTGTGTCTGTCTCTCTCATATATACATCCAGTTATAATTATTTTTGTTATCCAGCTTAAGTCAGAAAGACTATTTCTAGATCCTGCTATTTATTTGGTATCTTGATACTGTAGGTCCCAATTAACTTGATGGTTTTCTTTTGATTCGTTCCTTTTTCTTATCATAAGGAGAACAGTATTTTAATAGGACATGATCAGAATTGCCCTTCTTGCTTCTAGCCAAACATAAGGGCATGATTCTTGCTGAGGGAGCATGATAGTTAGAAATGATTGGAAAATTCCTATGCCTCTCATTGGCCACTAAACTGGTAGAGCTGATGACTGAGTAAAATTTTTCTTGCCCTTTTTGTCTATTTTCTGAGGGTTGAAAACATTATTTTGAAGGAAAGAGTTTGGAGGAAAAATATTTTGTTCCTTGGCCCCACCTCCACCCCACCTCAGAGATGGATGTATTCGGCAAAAGTCATCTATGGAATAATGCCTTAGAAAATAGTGTTTAAAAAGAGTTGAAGGTTTTACTTTCTAGAAAAAGCAACAAACTTTACCTAGAGTATAGAGTAAATGACCAAGAGTTACATAAGATACAATTTAAAACATATATGTTGAAACCAGATAGTTGTAGGCCATCAGTGTTAACATAAGGAGTTTCTATTTCATATAGGAGTAATATGGGGAAACACTGAAATATTTTAGTAGAAGTTCAATGATTATATGGACAATAGATTGGGTATAGAAGGGTAAAACATTAAGAGGTTTTTGCTGTAATTCAAATAAGATATATTTAGAGACAAAACCAAAATGAGATTGGCAAAAGATACATAGATAAAATATTTCAGCCATAGAATTTTCCCGAACTAAAAAAAAAAATAAAATTCTTCAATAAGTGTTAACATTAGTTCCCCACTGAGGAATGGGCATATTACTTTATTCATAGCCTCAAAGTATAGTAGATTTTGAGGTATCTTAGAGGTCTTTGAGTTCAACTTTTGAGGTTTTTGAGTTCAACTTCCTCATTTTATTGATGAGTAAATTTAACCCAAGAAAAGTTAATTTACTAGTCCAGGGTCATATAGCTAGTGTCTGAAGTAAGATTTGAACTTGAGACTTACTAAACTGAAGTTCAGTCTTCTATCAGTTGTACCCTTGTGTTTTTTATGAATGAATCTGTTAGGTGTGATGAAGAATGAACACTTTGCAGAAAAACTGAGAGGTGCAAACATCAGAGTGATTGATTGACAGGAACATGTGACTAAGAGTCACAGGGGAGCCTGAGACTGAAGATGGATTAGATTCTCTGCCCCAAAGGTCAGACATTTTCTCTCCTGAAGGACCTCAGAAAAACAGTTATTCTATTTCTCCTAACATCAGCTGAAGAAGAAAATCTTTGACTCTAGCTGCTGGCACCTTGAGGAAAAGAAGATTGAAGGCAAACATCACCTCTGAAGATTCTGGCCTTTTGATTGGACTCCTTGTGTGAGATTTGGCTATTGGGAAAATTACTGTTTAGCTTGGAAAGATAGTTTTAGGTAGTTTATAGACAAATACAGACAAATAGTAAAATTTTCTCCTGTTCCTTCCTCTCCTTCCCAACCAATAAATCTGAATTATTTACATGTTCCCTCTTGTTCTTTCCTCACCAAAATTCCCAACATAACATTGGTTATATCAAATATTAAGTAGGAGTGAATTTTTATTTTTGGTGAGAATGGCATTTGTTTGTTTTTTGGCCCACAAGTCATAAATTGTTCTACTAAAATATAGAGATTATTCTCTTCATCTATTGAGGCTTTTATCAAGATGCATTAAAATTATAGTTGAATTACCAAAAAAAGTGACCATTGCAATGCTTTTCTAATCTCTTTAGGAAATCCTTTTATAATGAAAAGAAAAATAGTGATGATGCAGGAGAAACAGTAAACAAGGATGAGGAAAAAGGCATATAGTATTTCTCCTGTTGGTTTTAGTGGAGTAATGACCAGAGAAAATTTAGTAAAAGGTAAGTCATTGCATGAGGTTAGAATCCTTTCTTGCATTTATCATTATTATATTATAGGCAGCATTATTATATTATAGGTACTATAGTGTATGGATACTGGACTGAGGAAGATAAGGTCAAATCCAGCCTTAGTAACTGAGTAACCCTGGGAAAGTTATTAAATCTTTGCCTCAGTTTCCTTAACTACAAAATGATGATAATGCTATCATGTCCTTCACAGGGTTGTTGGGATAATCAAATAAAATTATATTTGTAGAAATAATGCTTATCAAGAAGTTTGACACATAGTAGGTACTATGTGTAAAAAATAAAACTAAATCTCAATAATAAAATATTATATTTTAGAAGTTTATTAAATGATCATTAGAAATCAAGGAATAAAGACGATACAAAATAAAGAGCACGTGCCCATGGCCGATCAGCCAGTTCAAATGCTGGCCTTACCACCACCAAACTCAGGACAGGAAGTAAAGAGCTGGGACCCTTCCCATCCTTGCCTAATATCCCTTGTCTACAGGGAGTACATAATGACAGGAATTCAATGAGCTCCTAGGAAATGTCTTTTTTTTTTATGGTTAACAGATTTTCAATTATATATACCCCTCAGAGATCCGTGGGAGACTAGTCTCTCCAATTGATCTTGTAAACATAACTAACTTTGAAATTACAATAATTTGAGGATAAGAGGAAAAGAGAACAAAACCAAAGATTGATAGTCACATTGACAAAAATTCAGTTAGGGGGAAGTCCCCTCGGCATAAGAGTATACATACAAAACAATTGCATTCAACCCCATGCAGTTCAGATCACTACATCCCAAAGTTCACTCTGGATCTTCTGGTGCAGTGTGTGGTCTGTGGAGGCATTTTCATGATGCCTTCTCCAAATGATTCACTTTCTGGATTTGGAAAGGTATCATGTTTCTTAACCTAAAATTACTCTTAAAAGAATTTAAACTTTGCAATTTAGAATTATAATAATAATACAAACACACCTTAAGAGGGAGTTGAAAAACACCTGAAACTCTTAGGAATGTGTGGCTGAGTTATGAGGAATACGCATCAGTTGGAAAACATTAAAAAAATCCAAATAAAATAGAAAAGATAAATTTTGGATGAAATATAGACTAACAAAGTCTTATGTGTAAATATTCTAAATGAAGGAAAATAAACCTATAAGAGGTTCTTAAATCAGGGCCTAATTAAAGTGATTTATGTAATTATGCACTTTCCAAATCAGTATCCAGGACTATAGAAAGTTTGCCACATTATGAAAGACAGAATAGGGACTAGATTGGCCAGATAGGAGCCAAATTTGAGATACTTGGTAGAATGTGGGACAAGGAACACCTGTAATTGATATATGTCAAAATAGTCACAACCTTGAACCCCAAACAAGTTTAAGTCCTCTTGTCTTGGCTCAAATTTCATCAATCCCATTGGAATTGGTTGGTCTCTTTGATTTGTGCTCAATTGGCACTATGTAGATTAGCTTCATGCTTCTTTGGCACTGTGCAAAGGTTCTTTTTGTATTTCTTTCTCCTAGGATCAGACAAAATCATTAAGCAAAGTCCTATAATTTTCTTAAACAATCAATGGCATCATTTTTATAGTCTAAAGTTTTTGGGTATGCATTGACATTAAGGCAAATGTATTTTAAACTTGTATTACTGCAAAATCAAAAAAAGTTAGAATCTTCTCAATACTGACAATATGTGCTTCAAGTACAAAAAAAGTGAGAAAAATAAAACTGAAATTGTATATTGCACATGCAAGAAAATGCAATAATAAAAAGTTAAAAAAATCAAATATATATATATATATATATATATATATATATATTACAATAATTGACACTCTGTGTCAGCTAAGGAAAGGAAAACTACAAAGGTTTCTTACCAAAAAAAAATGAGATCCATTTCATTTTTAACTTAACCACTATGTGAATACAAATGATTTTCAGAATAAAACAGTAATAGAATAGATAAAGCACATTCAAAGAAGAACTGAATTTCGGGGGCAGCTGGGTAGCTCAGTGGATTGAGAACCAGGCCTAGAGACGGGAGGTCCTAGGTTCAAATACGGCCTCAGCCACTTCCTAGCTGTGTGACCCTGGGCAAGTCACTTGACCCCCATTGCCTAGCCCTTACCACTCTTCTGCCTTGGAGCCAATACCCAGTATTGACTCCAAGATGGAAGGTAAGGGTTTAAAAAAAAACGAAGTACTGAATTTCCCCAAATTCACAATAGCTTGATTAATTACAATTGCAAACAAACCCACTATCATATTTAATATAAGTTGCTGTATGACAAAAAAAAATACCCTATGAAATGATGGATTTGTCACAATTTTTACAGATGTAACACATTTTTTTACCTTGGCAAATATATTTTTAAACAAAATAAAACTTATTTGGAGCTAGAACATCACTAAGAAATCTAGATTGTTCTGGTTGAAGTAAATTAAACTGAAGAGTTTGGCAGGAGCTCTTTTTTTTGGCTTCTTACTTCATAGAAACACCTTGATAGGACCATCTCTTTGGTCCTCTACCTTTAATACAAAATTCTTTTTAATAAATAGAAATGGAAAATATCATCCATTCAGAAACCACTAGTTATCTAGAATCATTTCTAAAGATCCCTTAGAATAATCATTTAAATTCTTAACTAATTAAATTCTCCAAAGGTTGCACACAATTTAACCAGTTTTGTTGAAATCCATCTGTCATCATCTATGTGACAATTTACAAAACGAAAATATAAAAAAAGCTGTTTTTTAAGTGGACTTATTCAATAACATTTGTTCTCTATAGTTATAGGGGAAAGGTAACAGAATATAATATTTGTTAAAACACAGTAGATTAAACTGATTCAGTGTAACAGAATAATATTGGAAAAATTAATGCATGAACATAAAACAACAAAATTAAATCTTAAAACAACCAGCAAAATACAATATGATATAGAGACTTTCATTAAAAAAAAACATGAAGTCTGAAAAGGTTTAAAATTTCATCTCTAGACCTTTTAAAGTTCCTTTTTCTAAAATTCAGATCCCTATTGTCAGCACTGTGGTATATCCCACAGGGAGGGAGAATATGGGTTTTAGGAATCTCAAACTGGGAAGGCCCAAATGGCAAAGAGTTGCAGAGAGATGAATCTTAGGAAAGAAAAGAGAATGGATCAGTGCACTCATGAAAAACAAAAACAAAAAACATCCTAAAGCTGGAAGCTGTTTGAAATAGGTAATGCACTGTTCTTTCATAGAATATGCCATGCTTGTAATCAACTTCCGGTATGGAAGACTAACTTCCTTCTTCTTTTTCCCCTCCCCCCAAGGTCCCCTGCCACATGAAGACTGAAGGAAAGAACACCCCAGTTTTTACCAGTTGGTTTGTGATTCTGAAGATACAGAGACAGCTACCAGTAGCCTGGGACCCAGGGCTGTGACCAGATGAGCAATCTGGATCGAGAAGGCCTAGAGGAAGCAGTATCAGCAATGCCAGCATCAGCAGCAAGAAACTACTAACACAACACAGGTTAAATCAGATGGACAAGAGTCCTCAAACTTAAAATAGCCAGGCCTGTAGGAAGGGCAACCAGGCAAAAAAATAGGGATTGAAGAAAAAGGCAGCAGCTCCAAAGAGAGTTCAGAGTTTGCAAGTGTGGATGGGGTGGGTGAAAAGCCTTGGCAGGAAAAACGTAGCTTAAAAAAAATAATCTAGGCTATCTTAAAAAATTGAGAGGTTGTTCACTGACTAGTGATTGCCATCAATGTAAAAGTTAAAATTAAATCTCAATAGTAAAAATTATATATTTTAGAGGTTTATTAAATGATCATTAGAAATCAAGGAATAAAGAGGCTACAAAATAAAGAGCACGTGCCCATTGCTGATCAGCAAGTTCAAATGCAGGCCTTACTACCACCAAACTCAGGACAGGAAGTAAAGAGCTGGGACCCTTCCCATCCTTGCCTAATATCCCATGTCTACAAGAAGTACACAATGACAGAAAATCAGTCGTCTCCTAGGAAATGTAGGGTTTTTTTTTTTGGGGGGGATAACAGATTTTCAATTATACTTATATAAACATTTATTCCCTTTCTAATCCTTTATTGTAGTGTCTGTATTTTCTTTTTCTTTGAATTATACCTAGACAAAATAAAAAGGTGAATACTTAGCATTTTAAATAGAGTTAATATTAGGTATATTTATGTCTATAAAGATTACTTTGTCTTGATTATTCATAATTTATCACCCTGGAATAGCAAAACAGCAGAGTACAACTAATGAAAAATGTTAAACTGATACAATTTGTTTATTGCAAGGGAAATATTTTTACAAAGTTATCAGTGGCATCTTACTTCCTAAATCTGATGACCTTTTCTCAATTTTCCACCTTTTTGACTTCTTAGCAGCACCTACTAAGCATGCTGTGAAGGACACAACAGGAAGATTTGATAGCTGATTGGAAATATAGGATGTAGAAGAGTAAAGATTATGTGATTGGTCATGATAATAAACCTGGAAAAATGGAAAGATGGTGTTGGCTTTGACAGAAATGTGAAACTTTAGAAGAGAATAGGGTTTAGAATGAATAATAATGAATTTATTTTTGATACATTGAATTTAATATGCTTCTGGGATATACAGTTTGAAATGCTCAATTCATAGTTGTTAATGTGATGACAAAATTCAAGATTAGGAGTGGGGCTGAATTTTGGAGTCATCAGCAGAGAGATGATCATTAACCCAAGAGATTATGAGGTTGTAAAGAAACATAATATCAAAGGACACTAGAAAAAGATCTAAGATAGACCCTTGAGTACCAAAAATAGGCCATGATACGTGTAGTTAGTCAGTAAAGAAAATGGAAAAGGGTGGTCAGACTAGGAGGAGGTGAACCATGAGAATACTATCTAGAAAATTCAGAGAACAAAGAGTATAAAGAAGGAAAGGGTGAAAAATAATGTCAATTGTAGCCAACTTAAGATCAGATTTAGCAATTATAAGTTTTGTTTAAATCCAAAGAAAGTGGTTTTACTTGAGTGATGAAGTTAATAACCAGACAACCAGTGGCTGAGGAATAATTGAAAAGAAAGAGTATCAATGATTCTCTGTTTTCAGTAAGAGTGGGAATTCTTAGGTGAGGAAATTCCATGTACTAATCCAAGCTGGTACCATCTCTGAAACTTGTAGTCTCAGAGTGTTATTTAAATCACCAAAAGGTTGTCAGTCATTCAATAAACATCCATTAAGGCCCTATTATATGATAGAGACTACTAAGTGTTAAGTGATTTATAGCTATAAAGGTCATATAGACAAAATGAGTCAGAGGCAGGGCTAGAATCTGAGATTATTAGGCTTCAAATCCAGGTCCATATTAACTGTTCTATACTGCCAAGGATAATATTCCATCAAATTCATAGAGCATTTGATTTTAAGTTTTTTTGAGACTCTCAGACTCAGTGTCTGGTACATGATAAGTATTTAACAAATGCTTTTTTTCCCCATTTACACATTCTTTTATTTGGTCATTTTCAAACATTATTCATTGAAAAAAAGATCATTTTCTTTTCCTCCCCCCCCCCTCCCACCAAACCTCCCATAGCTGACGCGTGATTACGCTGGATATCACATGTGCCCTTGATTCAAATCCATTTCCATGTTGTTGGTATTTGCATTAGGGTATTCATTTAGAGTCTCTCCTCAATCATATCCCCTCAACCCATATAGTCATGCAATTTCTTTTCCTTGGTGTATTTACTCCCACAGTTTGTCCTTTGCTTGTAGAGAGTGCTTTTTTCTCCATGATCCCTGCAGATTGTTCAGGATCACTGCATTGACATTAATGGAGAAGTCCATTACATAAGATTGAACCACAGTGTATCAGTCTCAGTGTACAATGTTTTCCTGGTTCTGCTCCTTTCTCTCTACATAACTTCCTGGAGGTTGTTCCAGTCTCCATGGAATTCCTCTACTTTATTATTCCTTTTAGCACAATAGTATTATATCACCAACATATACCACAATTTGTTCAGCCATTCCCCAATTGAAGGGCATCCCCTCATTTTCTAATTATTGGCCACCACAAAGAGTGCAGCTGTGGATATTCTTGTACAAGACTTTTTCCTTATTATCTCTTTGGGGTACAAACCCAGCAGAGCTATGGCTGGATCAAAAGGCAGACAGTCTTCTATTGCCATTTGGGCATAGTTCCAAATTCCCCTCCAGAAAGGCTGGATCAATTCACAACTCCACCGGCAATGAATTAATGTCCCCACTTTGCCACATCCCCTCCATCATTCATTACTTTCCTTTATTGTCATGTCAGCCAGTCTGCTAGGTGTGAGGTGATACCTCAGAGTTGTTTTGATCTACATCTCTCTGATTATCAGCGATTTAGAACACCTTTTCATGTGCTTATTAATAGTTTTGATTTCGTTGGCTGAAAACTGCCTCTTCATTTCCTTTGCACATTTATCAATTGGAGAATGGCTTGATTTTTTGTACAATTGCTTTAGCTCTTTATAAATTTGAGTAATTAGACCTTTGTCAGAGGATTTTGTTATGAAAATTGTATCCCAATTTGTTGCTTCCCTTCTAATTTTGGTTACATTGGTTTTGTTTATACAAAACCTTTCAATTTGATGTAATCAAAATTATTTATTTTATATTTTGTGACTCTTTCTATGTCTTGCTTGGTTTTAAAGTCTTTCCCTCCCCAAAGGTCTGACATGTATATTATTTGGTGTTCACCTAATTTACTTACAGTATCCTTCTTTATATTCAGATCATTCACCCATTCTGAGTTTATCTTTGTGTAGGGTGTGAGGTGTTGATCCAGACCTAAACTCTCCCACACTGTCTTCCAGGTTCCCAGCAGTTTTTGTCAAATAGTGGATTTTTGTCCCAAAAGCTGGGGTCTTTGGGTTTGTCATAGACTGTCTTGCTGAGGTCATTTACCCCAAGTCTATTCCACTGATCCTCCTTTCTGTCTCATAACCAGTACCAAATTCTTTGGATGACAATTGCTTTATAGTATAGTTTGAGATCTGGGACTGCAAGGCCCCCTTCCTTTGTATTGTTTTTCATTATTTCCCTGGATATCATTGAAAAGTTGTCCTTCCAAATGAACTTTGTTATGTTTTTTTATTCTAATTCAGTAAAAAAAAATTTTTTTTGGAAGTTCAATGGGTATAGCACCAAATAGATAGGTAAGTTTGGGTAGGATGTTAATTTGTATTATATTGGCTCATTCTATCCATGAGCAGTTAATGTTTTTCCAATTGCTTAAGTCTAGTTTTAATTGCGTGGAGAGTGTTTTGTAGTTGTGTTCATATAGTTCCTGTGTTTGTCTCAGGAGATAGATTCCTGAGTATTTTATTTTGTATAAGGTGATTTTGAATAGGACTTCTCTTTCTAATTCTTGCTGCTGAGATGTGTTGGAAATATACAGGAATGCTGATGACTTATGTGGGTTTATTTTGTATCCTGCAACTTTGCTAAAGTTGTTGATTATTTCAATTAGTTTTTTGGTTGAATCTGTAGGATTCTTAAAGTAGACCATCATATCATCCGCAAAGAGTGATAACTTGGTCACCTCCTTGCCTATTTTGATGCCTTCAATTTCTTTTTCTTCTCTAATTGCTACTGATAGTGTTTCTAGTACAATGTCAAATAGTAGATGTGATAATGGGCATCCTTGTTTCACTCCTGACCTTATTGGGAATGCATCTAGATTATCCCCATTGCAGATGATATTTGCTGATGGTTTTAAATATATACTGTTTATTATTTTTGGGAACGACCCTTCTATATCTATGCTTTCTGTTGTTTTTAATAGGAATGGGTTTTTTATTTTATCAAAGGATTTTTCTGCGTCTATTGAAATAATTATGTAACTTTTGTTGGTTTCTTGTTGATATGGTCAATTAGGTGGATAGTTTTCCTATTATTGAACCAGTCCTGCATTCCTGATATGAATCTTACTGGATCACAATAAATGATCCTCCTGATCACTTGCTGGGTCTTTTTGCTAGTATCCTATTTAGGAATTTTCCATCTATATTCATTAGGGAGATTGGTCTATAGTTTTCTTTCTGTTTTTGACCTGCCTGGCTTCGGAATCAGTTCCATGTTGGTGTCATCAAAAGAATTTGGTAGAACTCCCTCTTTGCTTATTATGTCAAATATTTTGTATAGTATTGGGATTAGCTCTTCTGTGAATGTTTGATAAAATTCACTCGTGAATCTATCAGGCCTTGGGGATTTTTTCATAGGGAGTTCTTTGATGGCATGTTAGATTTCTTTTTTTGATAGGGGATTATTTAAGTATTCTATTTCTTCTTTTGTTAGTCTAGGTAATTTATATTTTTGTACATATTCATCCATATTGCCTAGATTGGTATATTTATTGCCATATAATTGGGCAAAGTAGTTTTTAATGATTGCCTTAATTTCCTCTTCATTGGAGGTGAGGTCCCCCTTTTCATCTTTGATGCTGTTAATTTGCTTTTTTTCTTTCCTTTTTTTAATTAGATTGAACAGTACTTTGTCTATTTTGTTTGTTTTCTCAAAGTACCAGCTTCTAGTCTTATTTATTAGTTCAATAGTTCTATCACTTTCAATTTTATTAATTTCTACCTTAGTTTTTAGAATCTCTAGTTTGGTGTTCTTCTGGGGGTTTTTAATTTGTTCACTTTCAAGTTTTTTTATTTGTATTTCCAATTCATTGATCTCTGCCTTCCCTAATTTGTTAATGTATTCACTCAGTGATATGAATTTTCCTCTGAGTAGTACTTTGGCTGCATACCATAAGGTTTGAAAGGATTTCTCACCATTTTCATTTTCCTCGATGCAATTATTAATTGTTTCTATGATTTGTTCTTTAACTAACCAATTTTGGAGTATCATAATATTTAATTTCCAATTAATTTTTTATTTGGCTCTCCATGTACCCTACTGATCATTATTTTTATTACCTTATGATCTGAAAATGCTGCATTTATTATTTCTGCTTTTCTGCATTTGTATGCCATGTTTCTGTGACCTAGTGTATGGTCAATCTTTGTGAATGTACCATGTGGTGCTGAAAAGAAGGTGTATTCCTTTTTGTCCCTATTTATTTTTCTCCATATGTCTATTAACTCTAATTTTTCTAAGATTTAATTCACTTCTTTTACCTCTTTCTTATTTATTTTTTGATTTTATTTATCTAAATTTGATAGTGGTTGGTTCAGATCTCCCACTAATATGGTTTTACTGTCTATTTCCTCCTTCATTTCTCCTAGTTTCTCCATTAGAAATTTGGGTGCTATAGCATTTGGTGCTTGCATGTTGATTAGTGATATTTCCTCAATGTCTATAGTCCCTTTTAGCAGAATATATTTAATTTCCCTATCCCTTTTGATCAGGTCTATTTTTGCTTTGGCTTTGTCAGAAATCCTGTTTTCAACTCCTGCCTTCATTCTATCAGTTGAGGCCCAAAAGGTCTTACTCCAACCTTTAATTCTGACCTTGTGAGTATCTACCCGCCTCATGTGTGTTTCTTGAAGACAACATATGGTAGGGTTTTGGATTCTAATCCCTTAAGCTATTTATATACATTTTATGGGTGAGTTCATCCCATTCATGTTCAAAGTTATGATTGTCACTTGTGGATTCCCTGGCATTTTGATGTCCTCCCCTTATTCTGACCTTTCTTCTTTAGCTATAACCTCTTAAGCCAGTGATTTACCTTAAATCATTCCCCATAGTCCCATCCCTTTATATGTTTCCCTTTCTAGCCCCTCCCTTTTTGTGTTCCCTCCCCCCTCTTCCCTTGGTTTTCCCTTCCCCTTACCCTGTTGGATAAGATAAAATTCAAGATCCCAATGGATCTAGATACTCTTCTCTCTCAGAGCTGATTTTGCTGGGAGTAAGGTTTAAATAAAACCTTCTTCTTCTCCTTCTTATAGGAGAATTCTTCCCCTCCCCTTCCCATGTGTATCTTTGTGTGAGAAAGATCATTCTTTTTAGTTTTTTTTTTTTTCTGGGAGTATATCTTAGTACTATCAACTATTCCCCCCTTCTCTTTTTCTTCCCCCTCCTTTTTCTCCATAATGTCTTGATGCCCCAAACTTTCCCTATGCATGATTCTTTTTACTACTCTAATGATGCATACAATTTTGAGAGTTATTCGTTACATTTTCTCCACATATTAATATATATATATATATATATATATATATATATATATAATTTGATATAAATGTAGTCCTTATAGAAGAGAGTTTGAATTAAAGAAAAAGATAACATTTTTCACCTTTTCCCTTTCCTTCATATTTACCTTTTCATGATTCTCTTGCTCTTTGTGTTTTGATGTCAAACTTTCCATTGAGCTCTGGTCTTTTCATTACAAACACTTGTAAATCTTGTATTTTGTTGAATGCCCATACCTTCCCCTGGAAGTATATAGTCAGTTTTGATGGATAGCTGATTCTTGGTTGAAGACCCAGTTCTCTTGCTTTTCTGAATATCATATTCCATGCCTTATGGTCGTTCAGAGTGGAAATTGGTAGGTCCTATGTCATGCTGATTGGTGTTCCTTTATATCTACATTGTCTTTTTCTGGCTTCCTCTAAGATTTTTTCTTTTGCTTGGAAGCTTTGGAATTTGGCAATTACATTCTTGGGAGTTGTCTTTTGGGGATTTAGTGTAGAGGGTGTTCTGTGAACTCTTTCAATGAATATTTTGTACCCTTGCTCTAAAATCTCTGGGCAGTTTTCTTTAATGATATCAGGTATTATGAAATCAAGATTACTGTTTATTTCTGGATTCTCTGGTAGACTAATGATTCTCAGATTGTTTCTCCTTCCTCTGTTTTCCAGGTCTGTCACCTTGTCAGTGAGATATTTTATGTTATCTTCTAATTCTTTAGTCTTTTGACTTTGCTTTATTGATTCTTGCTCTTTTGCAAGATCATTGTCTTCCAGTTGCCTGATTGTGACCTTTAAAGCCTGGTTTTCCTTTCCAGTTTGGTCTGACCTGTTTTTTTCAGGCTTCGAGCTGTTTCTGCATTTGCATATTTTGGTCCTTCCGATTGCTGAATTCCTTTTGCATTGTTTCTCACTTTTCCTGTCAGAAGGCTTCCATCTTTTTGATAATTTCCAATTTAAATTCTTCAAGAGCTTGTAGAGAATTTCCATTTCTAATGGAAGTTTTTGGAGCATTTGTTTGTGTTTCCTTTTCTATATCCTTTGTATTTTGCATTTTTGCTCCATAAAATGTATCCAAAGTCACTCCCTTCTTTTTGCTTTTCTTGGTGTTTGGAGGCTGTTGCACCTCTGCACTGTTTTCCGTCTCTATGGTTTTTCCTTCCCTTTCCAGTCATTAATCTGAGTGAGGAGGTCTGGCTCTCAGTGTATGCTTCTGATGATCCGAGGCTTTAGCCCCGGGAAAGTTGTCTATTCTCCGCAGCTGCACGGTCTTCCCGGGGAAGCCCAGGGTCTGAGCTCCCCTGCCTGCTGGCATTTTCGGTGTTACTGTTCTCAGTTCTCTCCATCTGCTTCTCCACTGCCTTATTTCCATGCTCTGAGCCTAGCACAGCACTCTCTGCAAGTTACCCCAGTGCCTTTTCCCACCCTGAGGTTCCTGTCCTTTTGGGAGGCCCTGCACTCTAGGGGGTGGGGAGGGATCATGGCCCCCCTGAGCTTTGAGGGCTCCTAATGGGATTAGGTTCAACTGGGTTGGTCTGGATGTGCCCCAAGGCAAAAACCTCTGGTGAGACTCTGATGGAAGGACCCAGCCGTGGGGCTACAGGCTCCCCCCCCCAACTCTTTCCAGCTGCTTCCCTGCCTTCAGTGTTGGATGCCCCAAGTCTGGGCCCAGTTGCTTTCAAGGTGCACCCTTCAGAACAGCACCTTTGCTGGCCCTGAGGTTCCCACTGCTGCTGGGGCTCAGAGCTCTGGTTTGGGAAGGAGGGGTCCTGGGTCCTTCCTTCTGCCTTCCCCTTAGACTTGAGTGTTCTAGGATTCTGGCTTGGAGGGGCATACCTTTTGATTTGAGTCCAGAAGGAGGGTTCCCCACCTCTGTCCTGTTGTTAAGTTTGAATTTCAGTCCCCTAGGAGCATTCAGTTTGTGATTGGTAAGGAAGGGTTTTCAGAGGTCTGAACTTTTGCTGCTTCCAAGCCACCATCTTAACTGGAAGTCAACAAATGCTTTTTTATTGATTTAGCATTTAACAAATTCATGGACACATACTCAAGTTCCATTTTTCTTTTATCACAGTGTTGCTGCAAAAATTTTGGTGTATGGGACTTTTTTTTTTCTTTCTCCTTGGTGTAAATGACCAGTGGATGAATACCTGATCAAAGATTAATAAAAATTTAGTGATTTTTCTCATGTAATTTCAAATAATTTTTCAGGGCACTTGAACCAATTCAGATCTTTACTGGTGGTGCAAAAGTGTTTCTGCATTGAAACATTGAGTTAGCACTTTGGCATAACTTTAGGCAAGGTAGGTGGTTAAGACTTTTGTAGTCACTGCTATATTAGCTTGACTTACATTACTGATGTTTTAAATAACCTACATCTCTTTTTTTCCAGAAATAATTATATTATGGTACAAAGTTTGAGTCTGTGAAAAAATAAGTGTCTCCTCATTTGTCATTCAAGAACATTGATCAGAACAGCAGCGGCCAACAGCTTGTGGTGATGGCTTTAAATAGATGTCTTTGCTTGACTATGACAGCAGAGCCCTGATTCTCAAAGTTAGTTCTGAATCACAGGGAATTGTGAAACCTCAGAATGGAACACATCATTTATTTGTGACCTTTCCTATATTCTCCTGCTTACTTCTAATTTGTTTCTGAGATTTGGGTGAAGTATATCAAGACAGTATATATAAGTCATCAGAGTTATGCCTTAGTTTGCTATGGTGACACTGATTGGATGGCAATCATCCTAAATATGTCCTTTCTGTCTTTTCCAAATTACCAATGAGCCCTTTTATTAATAATTCATTTATTTTTTATTTTTATTTTTAATAAAACTGCAAGAAAATTTCATGTATTTAAACTCATTTGCCACCCCCCCCAAATACTCTTATGATGCCATTGCAAAAGGCAGTGCATCAAGTCATAATATAATTTTTTTAATCTACTTCTCTTTATGGTCACTCATAGGGTTGTTATGAATAAAGCACAATGAAAGCCAAACAGTGATTTGCATTTGAGAGATACTATTACTTCAATGTGACCCAAATGAAAGACAGCATGATCTAGTGGCTAGAGGGATAGCCTTAAACTGGGGGAAACTTGGGTTCAACTTTTTCCCTAGCATATAATGAATGTATAACCCTGGAAAAGTTAGAGTCTCAGAGATCTATGCCGCTCTAAAACTCTAAGTTGCAGAGATCTCTGTGGTCTAGGCAACCTTTAAGGCTATTAATTTGCAGAAAGGATGTCAATATGCTTTGGTAGAGAGAATTTCCTTATTCAGGGTGTCCCCATAACAATAAAGTCACAGATCTAGTATATATCTATATCTATAATTCTGAATCAGATGGGTACTGTAGAGAAGAAAATTTTGACTCAATATAAAACCTTTAAACAATTAGAGTTATACTAAAGTAGATAGAATGTTTAAAGAGGAAAAGACTGTTTATAAGGGAGTGGGTGGGTCCCACATAGTACGAATTCTTCATGTATAGTCTAAATATTCAAAAAGAAACTGGCATTTGAATCTATTTTCTTTTAGGTGACTTCTGTGGTACCTTTAAATTGGGAGAACCTATGATTAAAAATAATTGATAATTTCATTGTTTGGGGTACACATTTCTACAGTAAACAATTCTTCTCATTTTAGAAAGTGATCTTTGATAAATGCTGTATACAGAAAAAAATTGTTGTCAAACCTTTTAATCCTAAGCTTATCTGTACATATTTAGCCTATTATGACAGCTACACAATGGGTAACCAGGCTAATAATTAAAGCATTTATGCATATAAAGGGTCATTTTTATTATTCTCTCCATCATCTTGTTGTCAGTTGTTGCTGCCATCCTTTCTTTATCTCCCCGTCTCTCTCTTCTGTTTTTATCACTCTATTTAATACAAATAAGATAATGACCTGGGATCTTAAATCACCCCTATGAAACTGTGTCACTGAGAAAATAACAATACAGGACAAGCTGTCATTCTTCAGTTAACTAAATTGTCATGGGCAGGAGGGATTGTGAATTTCATAATTTATTATTCTTAATTTATATCTTTGCTGACATTTGCTTTTGTTTCAGTCTGGAAGCTACTCCATTAAACAGCTCTGCTGTGATGTTCTTGATGTTGAAAAGTGTAATGTATTTCAATAATATATATATCCACAGGTACCTGGTGAAAATTGATTGAAATAAGTTGGTTATGGAGGATTAAAAAAACAATACTATTGAACAAAATTATGTTTTTAAAATCACATCTTCTATCATTAGTAATCTAAGATGACACAGAAGTACTCCATATGTAATGACCTAATATTAAGAGTTTCTTTAATAATCTTCCTTTCCATGTGTTTGTTTATTTCTCCATATAAAATTACATGAGCCACAGATAGTATCGATAAATAGGAAAATCTAATAACAAGAAATCATCTGAGAAGCCCCGAAACAACTGTGTAATACATAGATTTCATTTGCTAACTTTATATGCACTATTTTAAATTTCAATTAAAGTAAAATCTCTTTAGGTGCCATACTATACTATAGATTGTAAACTTCAATGGCATGAGGCTTTCTTTTATTTATCAATCAGTAAAGACTCATTTTTAGGTATTTACTAAATATTATCTAGTGTGTTAGGCTTTGGAGAAACAGGGCAAGTACAAAATAGTTACTTTTCTAATGTACCTTATATTCAAATGAGGGAGAAAAGATATATGGGGATCACCTGTTCCAGATTATAAATCAACTTATACTTGCAATTTGCAACTTCATTTCCCTGAGGGCAGTGTTGTCTAACACTAATTACTTAGTGATTTCACATTCCCCAAACCTTGGCTTACAAGCCCCCACAATTGTCTTTACCTTTACTAGTCTGCCAATAGATACATTTAGATCAAAACAGACATTTACCCGAAATTATGTGAAATATAATTCATTTCTAATCTAGATAGAACGAATGTCTTCATATCACACCACAAGAATATAAGAAGAAGTAACAAATGAGCTGCAGCTAGGTAACTCAGTGGATAGAGACCATCAAGGAGACAGGAGGGCTTAGGTTCAAATCCAGCTTCAGACACTTCTTAGATATATGACCCTCAGAAAATCATTTAACTCCAATTGCCTAGCCTTTACTGTACATATTTAGAATCAGTTCCAAGACAGAAATTAAGGGCATAAAAAAGAAATAAGAAATGTGTAATGAGTCATTTCTTTTAAAATCATGATCTTCTATGACAAAATTCTTTTCTAGTATTGTGAGAAATTACATAGGAATAAATGTACATTACTGTATCAAGACATCCTTTTCATTCATGTGATATAAGTACCTGTCTGCTATATTCTATACCTAATTGTCCTCAAAGTACAGACATTCTGTAAGAGGAAAATTCCAAATATATAGCTTATAAGTAGATAATAATGTATATTGTATATAATTATTATACATTAAGGTTGTTATTCTAAATTTCTTAACAAAATCTACCTAAAATAGGCTCCTTCCAAGGAAACATGTTAATGATGGAATTTTATCTGTGTGTGTCTTTATGTGTATCAGAATAATTCACCCAGTACATGGTTCTAAAATATATTGTATTGGACTGCATGCATTTATAAATATTCAGCTTGCACACAGCCAACTTGACAGAGGCTGACTGAAACCAGAGGATGAATATGCAGAGAATTGCAACTTTTAAAATGATAAATCTTTGTCCTTTCTAAAAATGTTTTGGGGATATGAAGATGCAATTAAAGTAATACATATATTTTATAATAATAATTTGAGGACATAATCATTTCCTCTTTGTTTAGTATTACTCTTCACATTAGAATAATGGAATTAGATTGAGTTTGTTTCAGCCTCAAGATGAGAAATTTCCCAATTTTCAATCTATATTCACAGTACAATTTTGAGAGTCATAATAGGAAACAGTTTATCATTCTTAAATATAGAATATTCAAATCATATCTCTTTTTTTAGAAGCTAGTATTGCAAATCAGTGTTTTCAAAATCTTTAACATTGTCTATTTCAGCAACAGTAGCTATAATTAATCATGGGATTAATGTAAGGCCAATTCATTGTGATCTATTTTTATATTTTATGGAATCTTTAGCCATGATCTGTGAGGATCCCAATTTGAACCTGAGAACATAGGTTTCAGTATTGTCTGTTTTGGAAGCTACAGATTCAGGAAAGGAATTCCTTTCTATACAATTTGCTTGGGAGCCTAGAGGGAAAAGAGGTATTTCACTAGAAAATGGAGAGATTGGGTTAGATGGTCCCTTTCAGGTCTAAGTAAATAATCATCCCTTTGTTTCTTCTATTACATAATATAATGCCTTGCACATGGTAGGATTTTAATTAAACTTTGATAAATGAATTAATAAGATTATAAAAGCTGAAAACAGCTTCTGAGTAACTGAAAGCATCTTGGATCAACTCAAATGACCACAGTTTGAATTTTGCCTATATTGTCACACTTGAAAAAATGTGTACTTTTTAGGCCTCATTTTCCTTCTCTCTAAAATGAGGGGATTTCATTACTTGTTTCCTAAAGTCCCTTCCAGCTCTAAAAATATGGGGTTATAAGATTTGACTGAATGAAAAAAGCATATCTTAAAATGGAAGCACAGATAGAATTATTCTTTTTTAATTGTATTTATGAAATATTAAAAAGAGAGAAAAAATGATTTGCTCATTTTAGTAAGGATATAATAGTAATTATAAGGCCATTTACATTTAGATAATACTTATGTTTCCCCATTGATTCTGTCTGGCATATTTTTCCCTGTTAGGAACACCGTTCTTTATAAAGAGTTCCTCTAACTAACACAATCCTAATATTAAAAGTGCTTAAGGTATGACTCATTTACAATATTTAGTTCCTTCCCCCACCTTGTCCTGTTCTTACCTTTCAAATTTACTCAAAGCCACACGTAACTATTTGATTGTTTAACTGATACCAACACTCTTTTTTTCCTATTCCAAATCATAGCCTCAGCAAGACACTGGCATGACTGCATAATGACAGGATTAAGGGAGGGATGAGGAAGAAACCTACACAAAATGTTGCTTTTACAAATGATGTATTAGATTTTCACTACTGACAAACTCATTGAGAGCCCATAAATTTGCATAAATTTTTACTGATGTGACCTAATTAAGGAGAGAATTGAATTTCATTAAAATGTATGTACCAGAGCCTCATTCTAATAAATTGCTCCTAGCTGTCTGCCTTTCATGGCTTGCTGAAGGGGATCTTTCCACAAGCTGATGTATTGTACATTTTGACTCTGATCCTTTGACTGTTTCCAACTGCATCAATATGTTTTCTTTTTTCTCTAGTCAAGTCACATCTATAGTACATAAGTGGTATTCATCTTCCACTCCCCCAGGACTGATCTCACAAGAAGTATTGTACATTTTGATATTTTTTTTCAGTTATGTATGTGTGTGTATATAGAAATACATGCATGTGCATATGCCAACTCTTTTTTCAATTATCTGAATGGATCTCTGTTTTTGTCAATGTGCACATTCCTTCCCACTGTAAAGATCTCATCATGTAGGATGTCACATCCCATCAATATGCTAGAGGAAGTTCACTCAATATCTTAGTGTCCTCCTTTATCTTCTCTTGACATTATGTGCATACAAAGGGAAAACATTTGTCCCTATCTCTGGCTAACTTCATTCTAATTCTAGCATAATTTAACAATATTTCCTACTTTGATCACAGCTATAAATTCACAATATTTATCCCTTCCCAAGGTTGGATTGAAACTAATTGGCAGTTTAATAGGAATAAAGTTCAACAATGAAAAGTAATTAAGACATATTTGTTTACTGTGTTTTAACTCAATTTGTGGTTCTAAGAGTAACATTAATCATACTTGTTATCCAAACTGAATTGGGAAGCATTTTCTAAAGTATAAAAATATTTTTGAATTAATTCTAGTATCTGGAAATTTCCAACTGTTTTTGGACATTTGTGTTAAGAAGATCAAGACTCACCTACTTTCAAAAGTATGTTAAAAATATTCATTATATCAAAGAGTCATCAAAACTGTAAACCTCAAATTTCCTTAGACTTATAAATGTTGGAAATTTCACCATTGGGATATTTCATACTTGGAAAATTTCTTACTGATAGTCTATTGGAATGGGAACTCCATTGGCATGGGAGGTTCCTTCTCTTCCCTTCTTAAGATTACTTTAGGACAGAAACCCTTTGCTGAACAATGGAAAGGACTTTGACCTATGCTTGAGCATAGAACAGGAATTTCTTTGAGTCTTGATTGATTTTAGAATTGATACAATGGAGATACTTGGAATAAATCTCCACCCTATTCAGTCCTAATAGGATTGAGTAAGGGCTGCAGCCTAGATCAAAATTTAATTATTCCAATCTCTACCATACTCAAGTTAACAGGATTTAGAAAGGGCTGGAACAAAGGAGTAAAGATTTAATCATTTGAAAAATATGACCTTCAACAGACATGTGCAAAAGCCAGAAACCTCTGGGCGGTCCTGGGTTAAGCGAGAGCCTCCATTGACAGGGAAATTGATGAAGAGTGATTGGTAGATGTGAGGACTGAGGGGAGGCAACTTGGATGGTGTCCTTAAAGATAGGAGGGTCTGGAGACTCGGGGGAGAGGTTGAGTTTTTTTTGAGCGGTGTGGTTCCTGGGCTCTGAGGAAGCTTGCTCTGAAGGAAGCTGAAGGTGGGGGCCTCTGAGACTGTTTCTCCATTTTTGACACGTGAGTAATAGGGACTGATCTCTTTTCTTTGCCCCAGCTATCTAAGGGCTTGGGCCTTTTGGCCCAGCCTAAACAGAAGGGGTATTTAAGCCCTATTCCCTTCTCTCCCCTTTCTCTCTCTCTCTATATCTCTAATTCCTTTCTTACTCCTATTGTAATTAAACTCCAAAAAAAGCTGACGGCTGACTTGAGTTTTTCATTTAGGAATTACATAGCTGATTCCTTGGCGACCTTAAATTAATATATATCAGTCTTTTAAAATGATTCCCTTGTTACATTGTGGCTGACCACACGGGAGTCTAAAGAATCCTCTCAATAAAACTTTTTCCTTGCCTTTTTACTATACTGTTTCACCACTTAGTCCTTTTTTTAAAAAAAAAAAAAAAAACTTGGCTTAAAGACACAGCTGCTAGAACACGTGAGTATAAAAAACTTTTTCTCTTTTCTCCTTAAGTTAAATTGGAATCAGCAGTTTTTTCTTTTTCTTCCCTTTAATCTTAAGGGACAGCTGGGTAGCTCAGCGGATTGAGAGCCAGCCCTAGAGGCAGAAGGTCCTGGGTTCAAATCGGACCTCAGATACTTCCCAGCTGTGTGACTCTGATAGACAGAAAACAGCTGTTTTTAAATCTCAGCAACAGGACTCTAAAGTCCTGGCTGGAAGAACTGTTTCTAAATATCCTTTCCCTTAAGGAACAACTTCCTGGATTTAAAAAAAAAAAAAACCCTGTGGAAAGTTTGTTGCTTTGCCCTGCTCCCCACGTGTTTTGTGAAATTACAAAATATACATATAAAAATGAGTACTACATTCTTTGACAATTATATGGCAGCTGAAGAAGTAGGGGCATTGAGGAATGAAGGATACCTCCAAATTTTTATATTAATAGGTACTGTCATTTTTGTACTCCTCAATACTATATTTAGAGATGAAAAAATAAAAAATATTGAGGATAAAATAAAACAAAATGAGGATAAAATAAAACAAAATGAGGATAAAATAAAACAAAATGAGGATAAAATAAAACAAAATGAGGATAAAATAAAACAAAATGAGGATAAAATAGAAAATATTGAGGATAAAATAGAAAATATTGAGGATAAAATAGAAAAAATTGAGGATACAATAGAAAAAATTGAGGATACAATAGAAAAAATTGAGGATAAAATAGGAAATATTGAGAATAAAATAGAAAAACTTGAGGATAAAATAGGAAATATTGAGAATAAAATAGGAAATATTGAGGATAAAATGGGAGATATGGAAGATAAAATAGGAAAAATTGAGGATAAAATGCAAGCCCAATTAGAAGATCTAAAATGTTTCTTACAGGATCAATGGGAAAACACCCACTCTACCAGAAACAGACCTGTTTCTGAACCTTTGAATGAGGAAATTTCCTTCCCTGAAATAGAGATGGAAAACACCTTCCCTATAGCCCAGTTAACAGACTGCTTCTCTCGTGCAGTGCAAATCTTGTCTGAATTTAATCCCCAAAACCCTTCCCCTGCAATCCCAGCTTCTCATGTTCCTTCTCCTACAGAAAACCAAATTCCAATGCAAGGGAGATCTTGTCCTCCTAGAGAAACCTGTCCTTGTCAAACTGACCCACAGGTGCAAAATTCAACTAGAGGCCTGTTTCCTCTAAGAGAAGTACCTGAAATAGGACGAAATGGGGATGTGGTGACTTTAAGACATAGGATACCGTTTACTCCCCAAGAAATAAATGAATTTACACGAAATATCCCCACATATGAACAAGATCCTTTTCTAGTAACAAAAAAGATGGGAGACATATTTTTTCAATATAATCCGTCTTACAAGGACGTTGAGAGCTTACTACAGGCTTTTTTAAGTGAACGTGAAAAAAATAAAATAATTGCTCATGTCAACAAAACCCGGGGGCGTAATGCAGCACATTGGCCATCTCAGGATCCCGAATGGGACTATAATAATCCTGAGGACTATCTACAACTATACCGTTGTAGAGAGGCCATCCTCACGGCCATGAAGGAATGTGCGGACAGTACAGATAAGTGGATGGAACTGGAAAAAATTAAGCAAAAGGAAAACGAAACACCCTCCAGATTTATGGACAGAATTATCGAGTTTGGGGACAGATACTTAGATTGGGACTTAAATAAAGAGAATAGTTTAAGACAAGTTAGAAGAATCTTTGTAAATAATTCTTGCAAAGTAATTAAAAATTATTTTAAAACACAATGCCCAAGATGGTCAGATATGGACCTTGAAGAATTGCGAAAAACAGCTATATATGTTTTTAAGGGAAACGAAGAAAAGGAGAAAGAGAATAATGATGACATGGAGGAAATGAAGAAAAAAATGAGATGTGTAATAGATAGGATAACTAAATTAGAAAGTGGGCATGATAATGAACCAACGACAATTGCCCCTCTCCAGAAATCCAATTATCAATCCATTACTTGCCACTTCTGTGAGAAGAAGGGCCACAAAATGATGGAATGTAGAACCTTTCTTAAGATGTTTGGAAGGAATACACAGTTTAATAATGGTTTTAGAAATAATAACTATAGAAATTATGATAATGGTTATAGAAACCAGAATTCTAGAAATTATAATAATGACTATGGAAATAACTATAATGAATATAGAAATAAGAACTTTAGAAACCAGAATTATAGAAATAGGAATTGGGAATTTAATGACAATGCTCAAATTGAAGAAAATTTTAATGATAATACTCAACAATATATGAGAAATGGCGCTCGTCCAAAAATTACTCGAGGTACTAATGACCCTCAGAGAGGTGCCCTTCAGGGGGGTGCCCAAGGAATATCCCAAACACAATGATGGTGCCCGGGGGGGGCTGGGGCACAGGAATCAGAGGATACAACCTTTGATTTCCCAGACCCTGATGTCCTACTACCCGTTGTCCCTATCCACTGCCCTCCCCATACTAATGAACCCCATGTTACCTTAAAAGTGGGTAACACTTATTATGATTGTCTATTAGACACCGGAGCTTCCTGGTCTGTATTAAAGAGAACACCTGATTTACAATGTTATTCTATTGGCTCAGAGAATGTAATGGGAGTATCAGGAATAACCCAAAGAGTTAAAAGACTTCCTCCTAGAATGGTGTCTGTAGGACCCCTAGAGGTACAACACTCCTTCCTTTTGATGCCTGACTCCCCTTTAAATTTGCTGGGGAGGGACCTTCTATGCAAACTCAGAGCCACAATAACCTGCTCCCCAGATGGCTCATTATCATTAGAAGTACCAGAGGAATCTTTAAATTTACTCCCTGTACTTCTCTCGGAAAACCAGGAGGCAAAAGAACCTTCCATTTTTGAAATACCTAAAGATATACCGGAGTCTCTTTGGGCCACATCTTCTTCTGATGTAGGCTTACTTAAATCTGCTGTTCCTGTGCAGATAAAAACTAAATCTAGCCCACCTCCTTCTATCCCTCAGTATCCCCTCTCAAAGGAGGCAATTGAGGGTATTACACCAGTTATTAACTCATTAATAGAACAGGGAATAATAATCCCTTGCAAATCTGAATACAACACGCCCATCCTGCCAATTAAAAAACCAAAAAGAGGGCCCGATGGCAAACACATCTATAGATTTGTACAGGATCTAAGGGCAGTGAATAATCACGTTATAAAGAGACACTCCGTAGTTTCTAACATACATACTATTATTTCATCTATTCCTAGCACAGCTACATACTTTACAGTAGTAGACTTGTGTTCAGCTTTCTTTTCCATACCAATACATGAAAACTCCAGGCATATTTTTGCTTTCACCTGGAAGGGCTCACAATATACCTGGTGTCGGCTGCCACAGGGTTATGTCGAAAGTCCGAGCTTATTTGAGCAAATTTTGAGCCAAGACACAGACAATATAACATTTAAAAATAGCAAATTAATCAAATATGTAGATGATCTACTCTTGGCTTCAACAGATGCAGAAACATGTCAAGAAGATAGCAAACACCTTCTTTTGGAATTGCACAAAAGAGGACATAAAATCTCTAAGGATAAAGTTCAATGGTGTCTCCAAAAAGTAGAATATTTGGGATTCATCTTGACTGCGGGTGCTCGTTATATTTCTCCAAAACGAATTGAGAACATTCAAAAATTGAGTGCTCCTACCACTAAGAAACAGCTGAGAGCAATTTTAGGAGCAACAGGGTTTTGTAGACAATGGATTCCTTGCTATGGGGAAATCACTAAACCCCTTATAGCATTAACAAAGGATTCGGTTCCTGAACCCCTCAAATTAGAGCCTGAACACTTGTCAGCTCTAACAGATCTGAAAAAGGCTATCATGTCTGCCCCTGCTCTAGGCATCCCAGATTACAACAAGCCATTTACTTTATATGTGCATGAGCGAAGAGGAGTAGCCTCTGGTGTGTTAACTCAGACTTTGGGACCTTCTCAGCGCCCAATTGCTTATTATTCTGCCCAACTAGACCCAGTAGCAGCAGGAGCACCACCATGCCTTAGAGGAGTAGCTGCTACAGCCTTACTAGTAACAAAAACCGTTGATTTAGTATTGGGATGTCCATTAACAATAATGTGCCCACATGAGATTGAAGCATTATTGGTAAAACATAGAACACAGGCATTCTCGGATCAGAGAATTACAAGGTATGAAATAACCTTATTAAATAGTGAAAATATTACCTTGAAACGCTGTTCAACTCTTAACCCTGCCACCTTGCTTCCAGATTTACCCACTTCAGGAGAACCACTACATAACTGTGAAACATTAGTGTCCATGGCAGAAAAGCCTCGAGATAATCTCTTGGACACTCCCTTAGACAATGCAGATCTGATTTTATTTACCGATGGTTCCTCTTTTATGAGGGATGGCATACGTTACACTGGAGCTGCCGTAGTCTCAGAATTTGCCACTGAATGGTCAGCTTCACTACCTTCTAACATTAGCGCTCAAGGAGCAGAACTCATAGCTCTAAAACAAGCTTGTATAATTGCCAAGGATAAAAAGGCAACAATTTATACAGATTCTAGATATGCTTTCGGCATTTGTCACTCAGTCGGGATGCTATGGCTCCAAAGAGGATTTTTAACCTCAGCTGGAAAATCCATAGCTAATGCAGAAATTATTAATGAAGTTCTTTCTGCTCTCAAACTGCCTAAAGCCCTAGCTGTAGTTCATTGCTCTGCCCATACAGGTGGCTCTGACCCTGTCTCTAGAGGAAATGACCGAGCAGATGCCGCTGCAAAACTAGCAGCCATAGAAGGACCTGGATTAATTTTAACATTAACAACCACTGATAATTTAAATTTATCACTCTCCTATAATGAAAAGGAAGTGGAAAAATGGAAACAAAAATTTAAAGCAAAACAAATTAATGGAGTATGGGTGTCACCTGAAGGAAAACCCCTGCTCCCTAGAAGTTTCTATAACCAAATTTGCCAATCTATTCATAAAAATGGTCATTTTGGCACCCAGGGCATCGTGGACTCTGTCAAGAGAGTATGGATAGCCCCTGGTATAACTACTGTAGCCTCTAAAGTATGTTCAGCCTGCCCTATTTGCCAGGCATATAACCAACATGCATATCGTGGAAAAGCCTTTGGGGGACGTCCTCTGGCTTACACACCTTTTGAACATCTACAGATAGATTTCATTACAATGCCAAAAGCTGGACGTTATAAATTTTGTCTAGTAATTGTAGATCAACTAACCAGATGGCCGGAAGCATTTCCTACGACCCAAGCCACAGCAGATTTTGTTGCAAAGATACTTTTAAAAGAAATTATTCCTCGTTTTGGCCTACCAGCACGTATTGACTCCGATAGAGGGAGTCATTTTACCGATTCTGTCTTAAATCAAATATATTCTTGCTTGGGGATAACTCCAAAATTCCATGTTCCATATCACCCCCAGAGCTCAGGCCAAGTGGAGAGGATGAATAAAGAACTTAAGACTATGATTGGCAAATTATGCACTGAGACCCATTTAAAATGGCCTGAAATTCTCCCTCTGGCCCTATTTTATCTTAGAAGCAGGCCTAGAGGAGACTTACATATTTCACCATTTGAGATGCTTTTTGGACATCCGCCTATACAGGCTAAGCCTTTCTCCCCGGCTTATACATCGCTATTAGGGGGAGATATTACTATTGCTTCCTATATACAGGAGTTACAGCACAAACTACGTGAACTTCATGAATCCGGAGCTGCAGTACAAGCTGGTCCATTAGACTTTTCTCTGCATGACCTGAACCCAGGAGATAAAGTTTATATCAAGAATTTCAAGCGAACTGGAGCAACTGAACCTTCATGGGAAGGACCATTCCAAATATTATTAACTACTCCAACATCTATAAAGATTGGAGAAAGAGACTCTTGGATTCACTGCTCACATGTGAAGAAAGCATCTTCTGCTGAGACTGATTGACTCTATCCTATCATATGAATTGTGACTCTATCTTATCATAAGAATTGGAGATAATAATCCATAGACAAATGGATGCTGGTTTTTTTTCTCTCAAGAATATATTGAATTACTGATTTTTTTTCTTATTTTTTCTTATTTCTTTTCTTTTATTTTTTGATCAGAATATTTGATTTTTTTTCTCATTTTTGTACTGAAGGTACACATAATTAATATTAATATTTTTTCCCTGCAGTAATACAAGTTAATATATATATACTCTTGCTATAATATCAATATATGCCTAAAAGCTTTAAACTATGGGAACCTGCCATTTATTGATAAAATATTATAGGACTGTGATTAATGTTTGTGTCTGATTCCAGGAAAAGGGATAAAAACAAGGAGCACAGACTAAACCTGAATAGTGCCAATAGAGCACACATGAAATATTAAAGTGAGACTCAAGGTTGCGACGCTTAACTTATGTTTAAGTCGTAGGACTTCCTTGTATCTACACTCTTTTCGAAGTACTCAAACAAGTACAAAGCTTGACTATCATGCTGGCTCCCTATATCTCTGAAGGAAAAAAAATCAGACAAGGGAATGACATTTCCCCATCAAAATAGAATTCTAATTCTTTCCTTCTTATATTATGGCAACTTCCTGTAGTCTTGGCTACAAATGGCTAAGTGAAATATTACTGCATTCTGTCCTACATACTTGTGGGATAGAAATTACTTTAAACTGGACCTATACAAGGTCTATTTTGAAATTTTCTTATGTTTTTGATTATTTTTCTATTTTTTTGATAATTGACACATACAACCCCATACCTGAACATTGCATTCTGAGCTTAACTTGATATTTTTTTTTAATACTTACTTCAGGGGGGATTGTATTTTAATTTAAAATCTAAGAATTTTTGAATTTTTTTTGTTTGAGATTGTATTTTTATAAAAATCCAAGACTTTTGTTTAAGATTTTACTGTTATAAAAAAAATTTTTTTTTTTTGTTCGAGAAAAGATCTTCAAGAAAGAAGCTTGAAACTTTTATATCCAGAGAATGAACTGTTGCAGAAAGATGCCAAAAACCTACACTTCATCAAGAAGATTAAGAATGAACTTTCGATGTGATTGATTGGACTGAACTTTTGATTGAACATTTATTGTAACATTTATGCCAAAAGGGACTGCCCCTAATTTGGCTTTCTGTCAATGCGCCTAGCAAACATTGGTTTTGCTTTCTTTTCTTTTCTATTTCCTCTCTCACTATTCTAATTTCTCCTAGAAAATTGAATATTGTATATATCTTTAGTTAGAAGTGAATTTAGAACTACAAAATGATTATATTAAATGATCAATGGGGAGACTAGTCTCCCAATGATCATCAGGGGGGATTGTAAACCTCAAATTTCCTTAGACTTATAAATGTTGGAAATTTCACCATTGGGATATTTCATACTTGGAAAATTTCTTACTGATAGTCTATTGGAATGGGAACTCCATTGGCATGGGAGGTTCCTTCTCTTCCCTTCTTAAGATTACTTTAGGACAGAAACCCTTTGCTGAACAATGGAAAGGACTTTGACCTATGCTTGAGCATAGAACAGGAATTTCTTTGAGTCTTGATTGATTTTAGAATTGATACAATGGAGATACTTGGAATAAATCTCCACCCTATTCAGTCCTAATAGGATTGAGTAAGGGCTGCAGCCTAGATCAAAATTTAATTATTCCAATCTCTACCATACTCAAGTTAACAGGATTTAGAAAGGGCTGGAACAAAGGAGTAAAGATTTAATCATTTGAAAAATATGACCTTCAACAGACATGTGCAAAAGCCAGAAACCTCTGGGCGGTCCTGGGTTAAGCGAGAGCCTCCATTGACAGGGAAATTGATGAAGAGTGATTGGTAGATGTGAGGACTGAGGGGAGGCAACTTGGATGGTGTCCTTAAAGATAGGAGGGTCTGGAGACTCGGGGGAGAGGTTGAGTTTTTTTTGAGCGGTGTGGTTCCTGGGCTCTGAGGAAGCTTGCTCTGAAGGAAGCTGAAGGTGGGGGCCTCTGAGACTGTTTCTCCATTTTTGACACGTGAGTAATAGGGACTGATCTCTTTTCTTTGCCCCAGCTATCTAAGGGCTTGGGCCTTTTGGCCCAGCCTAAACAGAAGGGGTATTTAAGCCCTATTCCCTTCTCTCCCCTTTCTCTCTCTCTCTATATCTCTAATTCCTTTCTTACTCCTATTGTAATTAAACTCCAAAAAAAGCTGACGGCTGACTTGAGTTTTTCATTTAGGAATTACATAGCTGATTCCTTGGCGACCTTAAATTAATATATATCAGTCTTTTAAAATGATTCCCTTGTTACAAAACCAAAAAGTAATGGAGCTAGAGTAGTTTTATATTAGGAGTTAAGATGAACTAAAGAATATTCTACTTGCCTGAACCCTCTATGCACATACACAAAGAGAAACACATCTTACTGAGGTAAGGAGACAGAGAAGGCCAGGATGTACAGCATCTGTGTGAACTGGTATAATACAGACTATTCCAACATGCTTCTATGCAGCCAGAATCAATGAAGTGGCAGAATAGGATGAAACCTGACTGAAGTCACTCATTATTGATAGTGAAACCAGACATGGCACAAAGCCAAAACACTTACATTTGACCTGAGGCAATAACTCTGAGACACCAAAGTGGCAGAGTGTGGAACTGGCAATCCACTCACCATTAGCAGACATGTAACCAACATACTCCCATGTGGTCGGAGACACTGAAATTATAGAGCATTTGATGCAATAAAGCAACAGAGTGGGGAACAGTTCACCCCATGAGACAATAGGGGAACTGGAAAAACAAGGATCATGGACTTGTTAAACAAGACAGCTTCATAACTCCCTACAGCAAGTCAGAAGGACCAACCAATCAATAAACACAGTGAAGTCAACAAAGGTATCTGGGCCTATCCCAAGTACCATTGAAGTAGATTCTGTAAGGTTCAACAGTGCTTCCTCCACCCAGGAGTAAAGAACATCAAAAGAGAGATAAGGTAATGAGAAAAAAAAATAATCAGAAAAATATGCAAAAGATAAAGAAAATTCTAATCGTAGGAAGTTAATTTAGTGACAAGGAAGACCAAAATATAAACAGAAGGTGACAACAATGCAAAAAAGGAAACATGTGAAGCTTCAAAGAAAAGTGTGAAAGGATGTCAACCTACAAAAGAAACCTTTGAAGAGCTTGAAAGGCAGTTCACAATCAATAAGAGAATTGAAAGTTTCAAAAACTGGGGGAATATTACACTGAAGAAATCAACTACCCCAAAACTAGGATTCTTGCATTCCTGGTATGAATCCTGCCTGGTCATAGTGGATGACCCTTGTGATGACTTGCTGGAGTATTTTTGGTAGTATCCTATTTAGGATTTTTGCATCTATATACATTAAGGAGATTGGTCTATAGTTTTCTTTCTCTGTTTTTGACCTGCCTGGCTTTGGGATCAGTACCATATTTGTGTCATAAAATGAATTTGGTAGAACTCTTTCTTGGCTTATTCTGTCAAATAGTTTGTATAATATTGGGATTAGTTGTTCTTTGAATGTTTAATAGAATTCCTCAGGACCTGGGAATTTTTCCTTAGGGAGTTCTTTGATGGCTTGTTTCAATTTCTTTTTCTGATATGGGGTTGTTTGTTTAATTTCAGCTGGGTTGGGTTGGATGTGCTCTGAGGCTAAATCCTCCTGGAAGGCTAGAGCAATATGGACAGTGTCAGCCCTCCTGTCCAGGCTGCCAGCTCTTCACTCCCTCTCCAGCTGCTTCCCAGCCACCTATGTTCAATACTCTGACCCTGGCATAGCCTTGCCCACAAGGAATACCCTCCATACCAGCACCTTTGCCCGCCCAGAGGTTCTGCTGCTGCTGGAGGCTTTGCACTCTAGGTTGGGTGGATGGGTCCTAGGACCTTCCCTCTGCCTTCCTCTAAGCCCGAGCGTTCTCGGATTTTGGCTTGGGGGGGGTACCTTTTGAATTGAGCCCAGCAGGAGAGTTCCCCGACTCTGTCTTGTTGTTAGGCTTGATTTTTCAGTCCCCGAGGAACATTTAGTTTCTGTTTGGTAAGGAAGGGTTTTCAGAGGTGTGAGCTTCTACTCCTTCTAGGCTGCCATGTTGACTCCTATCTCTTTTGACAAGATCTATTTTTACTTTGGCTTTGTCATATATAATGATTGTGAATCCTGCCTTCTTTTTCTCCATTGATGCCCAATAGATTTGGCTCCATTCTCTTACTTTTACCCTATGTGTGCCTAACTTCCTCATGTGTATTTCTTGTAGGCAGCATATGGTAGGGTTTTGGCTTCTAATCTACTCTGCTATTTGCCTGCGTTTTATGGGTGAGTTCATTCAATTTACATTCAGAGTTATGAATACCAATTGTGTAATTTCCAGAATTTTGATTTCCTCTCCTAGCACTACCCTTTCTTCTTTCCCTATTTCCTTCTACACCAGTGTTTTGTTTTTAATCAGTCCCCATAATTCCCACCATTATTTCACTTCCCTTTCTAACCCCTCCCTTCTCATTCCCCTCTTATTTTCTTTACAGTCTTTTTATACTACCCCCAACCTCCCCCTCTGTGGTATTGCTTCCTTCCCCACCAGTCCCTTTGTTACCTTTCTACTTCCCAATAGGGTGCTAATCAGTTCTCTGCCTCAATGTATTTGATTATTCTTCCCTCTTTGAGTAAATTTCAATGAATGTAAGAATTGAATATTTCCTATCTCCAAACTCTTTATCCTTCCATCGCATTGATGTCCCCTCACCCCTTGAACTCCTTTTTGACATATAAATTTATCCCATTTTGTTTTTTTCCCATTTCTCTTAGCATTAACCTCTTTTTATAAAATCTCTACTTATAAATGTATGTACATATAACATTCCAGGGTGTTGCCAGTTGCGGATTAAATACAGGAGGTGATCTGTGGATGCTTTCAATCTCCTCTTTTCCCTCTTGTCCTAGAATGTTGGAGCAGTTTTCTTGGATAATTTCCTGTAGTACTATGTCCAGGCTTTTTGTTTTGTCATGGTATTCTGGTAAGCCAATGATTCTTAAGTTGTCTCTCCTGGACTGATTTTCTAAATCTTCTATTTTACGAACGAGGTGTTTCATTTTTCCCTCAATATTTTCATTCTTTTGATTTTGTTTTATAGTGTCCTGCTGCCTTGTAATGTCCCTTGCTTCTAATTGTTGTATTCTGGTTTTTAAAGACTGAATTTCATCCCTGGCTTTTTGGTCATCCTCCTCCTTCTGGTATAATTTTCTTTGGAGTTCATCTTTCATCTTCTTTGCCTCATATTTCATCTCCTTTGGCTCATCTTTCATTTTTGCCTCCACTTTTATCTCCTTTGTTTCATTTTAAAGCTGATTAATTCTGGCTTTCAAGACAAGATTTTCTCATTTTAGTTCAAGTGTCTCTGTTTTCAGATGAATTTTCTTGCTTTTTAAGTTCTTTTTCCAGTTCTCTTCAGCCTCTCTTGATTGTGTTTTGAATTACATTTTGACTTCTTCCAAAGCCTGTGTCCAATTCTCTGGAGTTTTTGTTTTTTTGTGTGGTATTACCTTGATCTTCCTACATTACATTTGCTCTTTGTTCATTGTCTGGATCGAAGCTTTTAATTGTAATTTCATTTTTCTGTTGTTTGCTCATATTTTCCCCTCCTTTTCCCCTGTAGTTGCCTATAGTCTTACTTCTCTCATTATGTATTGGATCTGTGGGTTTGAGATTTTCTGTTGACCTTCACCCTTGGAGCTTATTAAGGCTCTCAGAGCAGTCTGTGGGGGAGGAGTGTTGGAGCTTTGAGCTTCCTTGCCCTCTGAAGACTTGAAAAGATTAAGCCCAGTGGAGTTGAACTTCCAGAGCTGGATGTGCCCTTAGGCCAAAAATTTGGGAATGGTGTGTGTGTGTGGGAGTATGGAGTGTCTCAGCTGTGATTGGGCTGCCTTCTTTGAATTTCTCCTCTGGCTGACTCCCTGCTGCCCATGTTCAAACCTCTGAGCCTGGCATAGCTTTGCCTATAAGGTTACTCCCTCTAGAATCGCTCCCTTGCCTGCCAAGAGATTCCAGCCACTGATGGAGGCTTAGGACTCTAGGTTGGGGGGAGGGTCCTGAGAAATTCCTTCTTCCTTCCTCTTAAACCTGAGTGTTTTTGAAATTCAGTCTTTTGGGTAGTATACCTTGAATTTGAGTCTAGCAGGAGGGTTCCTTTGCTGTGTCCTGTTGTCAGATTTGGTTTTCCGTTCCCTTGAAGCATTGTGTCCCCTAAGAGCTTTTGCTTTTCAATTTTTAATTGGTGAGGAAGGTTTTTCAGAGGTTTGAAATTTCACTAAATCTACACTGCCATCTTGACTCTGCCTACAATTTTTTTTTCTTTTTAAAGAAGAAGGGAGTAAGCCAGATATAATGGCCTGATAATAAAAAATCAATTATTGAAAAGAGAAAACACAGAGAAGAGAAAAAAGATCTATAGAAAAGAGTAAATTATTTTTCATGAACATAGCACAGGAATCCATACATTGATGTTTGCAGGGTAATGAGCCTTACTTTTATTGGAATGATCTCAGAATGAGAATAATACCCACAATAAGTTATAAAAACCTGCCTTATGATATAGGGAAGTAAGCTGCCTTATGTTATTGGGAGCATCTGGGTGGCTCAGGGAATAGAGAGTCAGACCCAGGGACATGAGGTCATAGGTTCAAATCTGACCACAGACACTTCCCAGCTGTGTGACCCTGGACAAGTCACTTGACCCCCATTGCCTAGACCTTACCACTCTTCTGCCTTGGAGCCAATTCATAGTATTAACTCTAAGACGGAAGGTAAGGGTTTCAAAAAAAGGGGGGGAATTGAAAAAGGAGAATTATACAAAAATTAGGGCAAATTTGGGGAAGCAGTCATTTCAAGCAAAATATCTGTGAAGACAATGGCTTAAGGAAAGACGAAGAAGAGTTAACGGCAAAAATAAGATGAAAGGAAAACAACTAATAGTAATCATAACTGCAAATATGAATGGCATTAATTTATCCAAAAATGAAGAATGATGATGGAATAGATTAATATCAGAATCCCACAATATATGGTCTATAAAAAAGACATCCAAAACAGAGAGACTCATACAGAGTAAAAGTAAGGGACTGGAGCAAAATCTACTATACTTCAGTTAATAAAAACTTTTAAAAAATGGTAGCAGAAAACCAAAAATAATTACATGATTATCTCAAAAGATGAAGAAAAAGTCTTTGACAAAAAACAACATTTATTCCTATTGAGAAAAAAAAACTGGAAAGTATAGGAATAGAAGGACCTTTTTTAAAATAATAAACAGTATATATCTAAAACCATCAATAAGTATCATCTGCAAAGGAGATAAATTAGAAATTCCCCAAAAGACCAGGAGTGAAACAAGGATTCCCATTATCAGCTTTATTGTTTAAAATTGTACTAGAAACACTAGCAGCAGCAACTAGAGAAGAAAAAGAAATTGAAAGGATTAAAATGGGTAATGAGGAGACCAAGGTATCAGTCTTTGCATATGATGATTGTCTAAGTAAAGAATCCTAGAGAATCAACTAAAAAGCTAGAGGAAATAATCAACAACTTCAGCAAATTTGCCGGATACAAAATAAATCAACACAAGTCATCAGCAATTCTCTATATTTCCAACTCATCTCAGTAGCAAGAATTAGAAAGAGAGGAGGGCAGAATCAAGATGGCAGCATAGAGGCATCAAATGTTCAGACCTCTGAAAACGCTTCCTTACTGATTGCAAACTAAATGCTCATATGGGATTGAAAATCAAATCTAACAACATGACAGAGCCAAGGAACACTCCTGCTGGACTCAACTTAAAAGATATACACCCAAAAGCCAGAATTCAAGAAAAATATGGTTTAAGGGAAAGGAAGAAGAAATGTCCTGGGACCCCTCCCCCACCTAGACCACTAAGCCTCCAGGGGCAGCTGAAAGCTCTGGGTGGGCAAAGGCAATGATCTGGAGGCAGTACCTCTTGGGCAAAGCTGTGCGAGGCTCAGAGCATCCAACACAGGCAGTGGAGAAGCCGATAGAGGAAAAATGCAGAGTACAGAGAGGGAGGCATAGTTGAAGCAGCAGAGGCATTCCGTATTATCACCCCTCCCAGGTTTTGGGCCCAGGACACATCCAGAAAACCAGCCAGACTTAATCCTACCAAAGCTTCCAGAGGCCAGAGAAACTCAAGCTCCAACACTCTTCCCCCACAGACTGCATTGAGAGATTGACTGACAAAACTCCAATGGTGAAGGTGAAAAGAACAAGGCAAATCCACCAAAAAAAATGAGAGGAGCAAGAACTCAGGCAAGAGCAGGGAATAAAGAAGATGTAAATATGAGCAAACAACAAAAAAAGAAAAAAAGAAATAAACATTGACAGCTTCTCTACAGGCAATGAGAGCAGAGAAAGAACATGAATCTTGTAACCATTGAAAAATATTCTAAATTAACTAATTAAATAAAATTTCTCAAAACTTAAATAAAATAAAATAAAATAAAAATGTTAGAAGAAAATCTCAGACAAAGCAGAAGCCAAAAATATTGTAATCAAATGAAATTTCAATTTGAGAAGAGGCACCATAGACAATGAAACCATTGCAATGCTCAATACATATGTATAAAAAATTGTATCAAAATTTCACAAATTATGGGAGAAAATAGACAGGAAAAATTACTAGTGTAGGACCTCATAATTCCACTTTCAAAATTAGATAAATTAAAGAAAAAATAAATAAGAAAGAAGGTAAATAGGGCTTTAGAATATTTTGACATGTTAGGCTTCTGGAAAAAAAAAGAATGGGAATAGAAAAGAATATATAATTTCTTGAGTTCAGGTCAAGATGGAGAAAGCTTAGAGAAAGCTAAAGGCCAGATCTCCGGAAACCCTTCCCTACCGAACTCAAACTATATGCTCCTAGGGCACCAAAATTCAAAACGAACAACAGCATAGACCCCTGGAATCCTCCTCCTGAACCTGGACCTGGATCAAAAGGTAAGGCCCCCCCAAAAGCCAGAACCTGAGATCACTCGGATCTTAGGGGTAGGCAGAAGGAAGGTCCCAGGACCCATCCCCCCAACCCGGAGTGCTGAGTCCAAGGCAGCAGAGGGAACCTCAGAGCCTCATGTTAATTCTATCACCAGCCCTCAGAGCTCCAAGAATCCGTGGCCCCTCCCCCCTCAGAGAGCAAGATCATCCGAAACAACAGTAACCCTCAGGGCTGGCAAAAGGGCCTCAGGAGCCAGCTATTCTGAAGGCCAATTCCTGAAAACAAACTGACCCAGTTGTGGGGGCACCCAGACAGCAGGGAAACAGAGAGAGATGGGGGAGCCTGCAGCCCCCTGACCAGATCCTTCCATCCCAGTCTCAGGGAAGGTCCCTGCCTCAAGACATACTCAGTTCAACCTGGAGAAACTTAATCATCACAGGAGCCCTTGACACTCCGGGAAGCCAAGGCCCCTCCCCCCTCAGAGTGGAGGCTCTTCTAGCCGGCTAAGGCACTGAAACACACACCTCACAGAAAGGGCCATGCCAGGCTCAGAGTGTGGAAGTAAGGCAAAGGAGAAGCATTGCAAGGGAGCCGAAGAGGGCAGTAACACAGGAACACCAGCAATTCCTGGCCTCCCTGGGAAGACAGAACAGCTGAGGAGAAACGACAATTTGCCTAGGGCTAAAACCTCTGAACACCAGACAGAGATAAGAAAAGCTAGTCCTCCCCTCTCAGATAGAGATGGCAAATTCCACAGAAGCAAAAAAGCCTCAAAATTCCAAGAAAAACAAGAAGAAGGGGGTGACTTTGGACACATTTTATGGAGTAAAAATACAAAATACAGAGGAGATAGAAGAGGAAACACAAGCAAATGCTCTGAAACCTCCCAAAGGAAATGGAAACTCTCCACAAACACATGAAGAATTTGAATAAGAAAGAATCAAAAAGATGGAAGCCTTCTGGGAAGAAAAGTGGGAAATAATGCAAAAGAAATTCAAGCATCTACAAAACCAGTTTGACCAAACTGAAAAGGAAAACCAGGCTTTAAATGTCAGAATTAGGCAACTCGAAGACAACGAGCAAGAATTAATGAAGCAAAGCAAAAAGACCAAGAAATTAGAAGAGAACAAAAAATATCTCACTGACAAGATCATATACTTGGAAAATAGAGGGAGAAGAGACAATTTAAGAATAATTGGACTACCAGAAAAGCCAGAAAAAAACCGCAAACTCGACATCGTAATACAAGATATAATCAAAGAAAATTGCCCAGAGATCCTAGAACAAGGGGGTAATACAGGCACTGAAAGAGTTCACAGAACACCCTCTACACTAAATCCCCAAAAGACAACTCCCAGGAATATAACTGCCAAATTCCAAAGCTTTCAAGCAAAAGAAAAAATCTTACAAGAAGCAAGAAAAAGACAATTTAGATATAATGGCATGCCAATCAGGTTCACACAAGACCTTGCAAGTTCAACTCTGAATGACTGTAAGGCATAGAACATGATTTTCAGAAAGGCAAGAGAGCTGGGACTTCAACCAAGAATCAGCTACCCATCAAAACGGACTATATACTTCCAAGGGAAAGTATGGGCATTCAACAAAATAGAAGACTTCCAACTTTTTGCAAAGAAAAGACCAGAGCTCTGTGGAAAGTTTGATATCAAAAAACAAAGAGCATGGAATACCTGAAAAGGGGAATATGAAGGAAAGGGAAAAGGAGAAAAATGTTATCTTTTTCCTTTATTCAAACTCTCTTCTATAAGGACTATATTTATATCAATCTATGTATATTAATATGTGGGGAAAATGTAATGTCTAAATAGGGGGAAAAGAAAGATCAAATAAAAAAATCTTTCTCACACAAAGATTCATATGGGAAGGGGAGGGGAAGAAAACTCCTATAAGAAGGAGAGGAAGAGAGTTTTAACTTAAACCTTACTCTCAGGGAAATCAAGTCTGAGAGGGAAGAACATCCAGATCCATTGGGATCTTGAATTCTATCTTAACCAACAAGGGAAGGGAGAAGGAAAAACCAAGTGGGGGAGGGGGAGAGGGAAAACAAAAAGGGAGGGAAAGAGAGGTGGAAGGGGGAGGGAACAAAAAGGGAGGGACTAAAAAGGGAAACATCAACGGAGGGGACGAGGGGGACTGATTTAAAGTAAATCACTGGACTAAAAGGTAGAGCTGAAGAAGAAAGGTTAGAATTAGGGAAGGATATCAAAATGCCAGGGAGTCCACCAGTGACATTCATAACTCTGAACTTGAATGGGGTGAACTCACCAATAAAATGTAGACGAATAGCAGAATTGATTAGAATCCAAAACCCTACCATATGTTGTCTTCAAGAAACACAAATGAGGAGGGTAGACACCCACAAGTTAAGAATTAAAGGATGGAGTAAGACTTCTGGGCCTCAACTGACAGAAAGAAGGCAAGAGTGGCAATCATGATATCTGATAAAGCCAAAGCAAAAATAGATCTGATCAAAAGGGATAGGGAAGGTAATTATATTTTGTTAAAAGGGACTTTAGATAATGAGGAAATATCACTAATCAACATTTATGCACCAAATGGTACAGCATCCAAATTTCTAATGGAGAATCTAGGAGAATTGAAGGAAGAAAAAGAGAGTAAAACCATATAAGTGGGAGACTTGAACCAACCATTATCAAATTTAGATAAATCAAATAAAAAAACAAATAAGAAAGAGGTAAAAGAAGTGAATGAAATCTTAGAAAAATTAGAATTAATAGACATATGGAGAAAAATAAATAGGGATAAAAAGGAATACACCTTCTTCTCAGCACCACATGGCATATTCACAAAGATTGACCATACATTAGGTCACAGAAACATGGTACACAAATGCAGAAAAGCAGAAATAATAAATGCAACCTTTTCAGATAACAAAGCAATAAAAATAATGATCAGTAATGATACATGGAAAACCAAATGAAAAACTAATTGGAAATTAAACAATATGATACTCCAAAATCATTTAGTTAGAGAAGAAATCATAGACACAATTAATAATTTCACTGAGGAAAATGACAATGGCAAGATATCCTTTCAAAACTTTTGGGATGCAGCCAAAGAGGTAATCAGAGGTAAATTCATATCACTGAATGCATATATCAACAAACTAAGGAGAGCAGAGATCAATCAATTACACATGCAAATAAAAAAAACTCAAAAACGATCAAATTAAAAACCCCCAGCAGAAAACCAAACTAGAAATCCTAAAAATTAAGGGAGAAATTAATAAAATTGAAAGTGATAGAAATATTGATTTAATAAATAAGACAAGAAGCTGGTACTTTGAAAAAACAAACAAAATAGACAAAGTACTGGTCATTCTAATTTAAAAAAGGAAGGAAGAAAAGCAAATTAACAGCATCAAAGATGAAAAGGGGGACATCCCCTCTGATGAAGAGGAAATTAAGGCAATGATTAAAAATTACAGTGCCCAATTATATGGCAATAAATACACCAATTTATGTGATATGGATGAATATATAAAATATACAAACAGAAGACGAAATAGAATTCTTAAATAATCCCATATCAGAAAATGAAATCCAACCAGCCATCAAAGAACTTCCTAAGAAAAAATCCCCAGGGCCTGATGGATTCACCAGTGAATTTCATCAAACATTCAGAGAACAGTTAATCCCAATACTATACAAAGTATTTGACATAATAAGTAAAGAGGCAGTTCTACCAAACTCCTTTATGACACAAACATGGTACTGATTCCAAAACCAGGCAGGTCAAAAACAGAGAAAGAAAACGATAGACCAAACTATATTAATTTAATATAGATGCAAAAATCTTAAATAGGATACTAGCAAAAAGACTCCAGCAAATGATCAGAAGGTTCATCCACCATGATCAAGTAGGATTTATAGCAGGGATGCAGGGCTGGTTCAATAGTAGGAAAACCATCCACATAATTGACCACATCAACAAGCAAATCAACAAGAACCACATGATTAGCTCAATAGATGGAGAAAAAGCCTTTGATAAAATACAACAGCCATTCCTATTAAAAACATTAGAAAGCATAGGAATAAAAGAGTCATTCCTAAAATAATAAACAGTATATATCTAAAACCATCAGCTAATATCATCTGCAATGGGGATAAACTAGACACATTCCCAGTAAGATCAGGAGTGAAACAAGGATGCCCATTATCACCTCTTCTATTTGACATTGTACTAGAAACACTAGCAGTAGCAATTAGAGAAGAAAAAGAAATTGAAAGCATCAAAATAGGCAAGGAGGAGACCAAGTTATCACTCTTTGCAGATGACATGATGGTCTACTTAAAGAATCCTAGAGATTCAATAAAAAAGCTAATTGAAATAATCAACAAATTTAGCAAAGTTGCAGGATACAAAATAAACCCACATAAGTCATCAGCATTTCTATATATCTCCAACACTGCTCAGCAGCAAAAACTAGAAAGAGAAATCCCATTCAAAATCACCTTAGACAAAATAAAATACCTAGGAATCTATCTCCTGAGACAAACACAGGAACTATATGAACACAACTACAAAACACTCTCCAAACAACTAAAACTAGACTTGAGCAATTGGAAAAACATTAACTGCTCATGGATAGGACGAGCTAATATAATAAAAATGACCATCCTACCCAAACTTTTTTATCTATTTAGTGCCATACCCATTGAACTCCCAAAAAATTTCTTTACTGATTTAGAAAAAAACCATAACAAAGTTCATTTGGAATAACAAAAGATCAAGGATATCCAGGGAAATAATGAAAAAAAAACACAAATGATGGGGGCCTTGCAGTCCCAGACCTTATACTATATTACAAAGCAGCAGTCATGAAAACAATTTTGTACTGGCTAAGAGACAGAATGGAGGATCAGTGGAATAGACTGGGGGCAAGAGACCTCAGCAAGACAGTATACGATAAACCCAAAGATCCCAGCTTTTGGGACAAAAATCTACTTTTCGATAAAAATTTCCTGGGAAAATTGGAAGACAGTGTGGGAGAGATTAGGAATTGATCAACACCTCACACCCTACACCAAGATAAATTCAAAATGGGTGAATGAGTTATACATAAAGAAGGAAACCATAAGTAAATTGGGTAAACAAAGATTAGTGTACATGTCAGACCTTTGGGAGAGGAAAGACTTTAAAACCAAGCAAGAATTAGAAAGAGTCACACAATGTAAAATAATTTTGACTACATCAAATTAAAAAGCTTTTGCATAAGCAAAACTTATGTAACTAAAATCAGAAGGGAAACAACAAATTGGGAAAAAATCTTCATAGAAACCTCTGACAAAGGTTTAATTACTCAAATTTATAAAGAGCTAAATCAATTGTACAAAAATCCAAGCTATTCTCCAATTGATAAATGGGCAAGGGACATGGATAGGCAGTTTTCAGATAAAGAAATCAAAACTATTAATAAGCACATGAAGAAGTGTTCTAAATCTCTTATAATCAGAGAAATGCAAAACAAAACAACTCTGAGGTACCACCTCACACCTAGCAGATTGGCTAACATGATAGGAAAGGAAAATAATGAATGCTTGGCACCTTCACAACAATGACATAAAATTCTTAGAAGTAAATGTAGAAAATATAATATTAAATGTACTCCTTTCTGTTCATGATATAATAAAAATTATACTCAACAAATGACAACACAAAGAAAAACTAAAAATCAATTGGAAACTAAATAATTTTATTTGAAAATATTTACCCCAAAATAATTTATGGAACAGTCAACAATTTCACTAATGATAATCACAATGAGGAGACAATGTACCAAAATTTATGTGATATAGTCAAAGCTGTTTAAGAGAAAATATTTATCTCTAATTACATCAATAAGATAGAGAAAGAAGAGATCAATGTCTTGGGCATGCAACTAAAAAAATGACCTCGAGAAAGAACAAATTTAAAATCCCCAGTGAAAGACCAAATTAGAAATACTGAAAATCAAAGGAGAGTTTAATAAAACTGAGATTTAGAAAATCATTGGACTAACAAATGTGACAAGGAGCTGGCTTATTAATAGTAAAAGAAAATAGATAAACCATTGCTCAAATTGATGAAAGAAAAGAATTAATATCAAAAAGGAAAAATCACAAACAATGAAGTGGGAATTAAATCAATTTATAGAACTTATTTTGCTCATATATATGCCAATAAATCTAAAGATCTAAGTGAAGTAGATGAATATTTACAATAAATATAACCTGCCCAGATTAACAATAGAGGAAATAGAATACTTAAAGAGACCTATCTCAGAAAATTAAATTGAACAAACTTTCAAAGAATTCCGTAAGAAAAAATGCCCCAGACCATATAAATTCACAAGTGAATTCTACCAAAAATTCAAAGAACAATAACTCAAATAGTATATTAATTATTTGGAGAAAAGGGGAATAAGGAATTCTTCCTAATTCCTTTCATGTTACAAATATGTTCTGATGCCTAAACTAGAAAGAGATAAAATATAGAAATAAAAATACTGACTTATCTCCTTAATTGGCATTGATGCAAAAATTTTAAATAACATACTAGCAAGGAGATTACAATATTATAACATAAAGATGATAAGTCAAGATCAGGTGGGTTTCATGCCAGGAATACAGGGATGGCTCAATATTGGGAAAATTGTGAGCATAATTTCAAAATCAATAGAAATCATGTGATTATCTCAGTAGTTGCAGAAAAGGCTTTTGACTAAATTCAACACCGATTTCTTATAAAAAATTAGAAAACATTGGAATAAATGAAGCTTTTCTTAAAGTGACAAATGGCCTCTATCTAAAACCATTAGCAAATATTTTCTGTAATGAATATAAAGTAGAGTCCTTTGCAATGCGATCTGGCTTGAAACAAGGATGCCCATTATTACCACTAGCATTTAATCCTGTACTAGAAATGCTAACTATAGCAAAAAGAGCCAAAAAAATAAATGAAGGAATTAGAATAGATAATGAGGAAACAATTATTTCTCTTTGTAGATAATATGATAGTGTATACAGAGAACTAGAAAATAACCAAAAAGCTAATAGATATAATTTAAAATTTTAGCAAATCTGTAGGCTACAAAATAAACCCACCTAAATCATTAGCATTTCTATTTATCACCAACAAACACCAATAGCAAGAGAGAGTGTATTCATTTAGAATCTTGAACTCTAGAGACTACATTACCCACAATTCCCCTTTCCCTTTCCCTGTTTGCTTCATGGGTTAATTTTGTATTCAGTTTTGTTTTTGAGCAGGTTTTTTTTTTCTCTCTCTGCCTGGAAACATGGACTGGCAGTAGCAGCATGGAGTTAGGTGGGCTTGCTTTTTTCTCTAATTTTACTTTTCCCTTTGCTCTAAGTAAATTTTAATAAATAGTATTAAAATAATAATTGTAGTATTGATTAATAAATTTAATCTTTAGAAAAGAGAGTAAAAATTCCATTCAAAATAACTTGAAACAATATAAAATACCTGGGGAATAAACTCACTGAAATAAACCAAGCAACTTTATGAACATAATCATAAAATACTTTTCACAGAAATAGACCCAAACAACTGAAAAAATATTAATTGCTCATGCATAGGCTGAACTGATGTAACAAAAATGTCAATCCTAACTAAATTAATTTACTTCTTCAGTAATACACCAACCACACTATTAAATTATTTTCTATAAATGGAAAAAAATAAAAAATTCAACCTGAAGAACAAAAAAGCCAATTATTTCAAGGGAATTAATAAAAGGAATACAAAGGAAGGAGGATTACCAGATTTCACACTATATCATAAACAATAATCATCAAAACCATCTACTACTGACTTTTTTTCAGTGTGGATGCAGCCAGATCCTGAGTTATCCTCACAGTGGTTCCTTGGTATCTGAATGACTTCTTGGCAGCTTGTAATATCTTTTCTTTGGTCTGATAGTCCTTGAATTTGGCTATAACATTCCTGGGTGTTGTCAGTTGGGGATTAAGTACAGGAGGTGATCTGTGGATTCTATCAGTCTCCACTTTTCCCTCTTGTTCAAGGATTTCGGGGCAGTTTTCTTTAATAATTTCCTGTAATATAATGTCCAGGCTTTTTCTTTTGTCATGGTCTTCTGGTAGGCCAATGATTCTTAAATTGTCTCTCCTTGAACGATTTTCTAAATCCTCTGTTTTGTGAATGAGATGCTTCATATTTTCCTCAATTTTTTCATTCTTTTGGTTTTGTTTTATAGAGTCCTGCTGCCTTGTGAAGTCGCTTGATTCTAATTGTTGTATTCTGGTTTTTAAAGACTGGATTTCATCCTTAGTTTTTTGTTGTCCTTTTCCTTTTGGTCGGATTTTCTTTGGAGGTCATCTTTCATCTCCTTTGCCTCATTTTCCAGCCGGTTGATTTTGGCTTTCAAGACACTATTTTCTGTTTCTAGATGACTTATCTTAGTTTTTAAGTTCTTTCCCCAATTGTCTTCTGCCTCTCTTAATTGTGTTTTGAATTGCATTTTGAGTTCTTCCAAAGCCTGTGTCCAATTTGCTGGGATTTCTGATTTTTCCTTTGCTGTTCCCTCCCCCTCTGTTTCATTCCCTCTTTGCTCATTACCTGTGCAGAAGTTGTCTATTGTAATTTCCTTCTTCTTTTTATGTTGTTTGCTCGAGTTTACCCCTTCTTTGCTCCCTGTATTTGGCTGTGCTCTTGCTCTTCTCATTTTGTTTTGGTTTTGGGGCTGTCAGTCTCCCCTCTTGGAGTTTGTCAGATCTCTTGGTACAGTCTCTAGGGGAGGAATGTTAGCTTTCCTGTCCTCTGGAGGCTTTTGCTTGGATTGAATTCAAGTGGGTTGGGCTATATGTGGTATGAAACTGAGGCTCTGGAAACACCTGGAAGGCTGGGCTGCCCAGGCTCTCTGCAGTTCACTCTAGCTGTTTCTCCACTGTCCACAAGTGCCTTTGCCCTCCTCCCTAAACTCTGAGGAGTTCTGATTGAATTGGCTGGATTGATTTGGTTATGCCCCGAGGCAAAAGTGAGGCTGGAGCCTGATGGAGGGACCCAGCCGCGGCTCCCTCTCCCTGGCTTCCTCCCTGCTGTCCAAGCTGGATTCTCTGAGCCAGGCGCCCCACTGCTCACAAGGTAGACCCTCCAAGCCAGAACCTTTGGCCGCTCAAAGGTTCCCACTGCTGTTGCTCAGTGCTCTGGGTTGTGGGCTCAGTGCTCTGGGTTGTGGGGGAGGGGTCCTGGGATCTACCCTCTGCCTTCCCCTTAGCCCTGAGTATTCTCGGATTCTGGCTTTTGGGGGGCTTACCTTTTGATTTGAGTCCAGAAGGAGGGTTCCCCCCTTCTGTCCTGTTGTTCAGGTTGGGTTTCGGTGCCCTAGGAGCATTCAGTCTGTATTGGTAAGGAAGGGACTTCCAGGAGGTCTGAACTTTTGCTGCTTGCTAAGCCTCCATCTTGACTCTGCCCTCCTCTCTACTACTGACTAAGAAGTAGAGTAGTGGAATAGTAGTGGAATCAGTTGAATAGGTTAGGCAATCAACACACAGTAGCTAAAGTTCATAGTAACCTAGTATTATATAAATCCAAAGATCTAAGCTTTTAGGTGAAGAAGTGACTACTTAACGAAAATTTATGGGGAAATTGGAAAACAGTGTATCAGACACTAAGCACAGGAAAAAACCAAAAACAAAAACAAACTTAAGCACAGAACAGCATCTCACACCATATACCAAGATAGAGCTAAAAGGGGTACTTGATCTAGAAATAAAAGATGATACCATAAACAAATTAGAGGAACATAGAAATGTTCACCTCTCAGACTTATGGATAAGGAAAGAATTTATTAAAAAAAAGATATAAAGAACATTTAAAAAAGGAAAGGAATACCTTTGATGACATTAAATTAAAAACTTTCTTTACAAACAAAAGCAATGCAACCCATATTAGAAGAAAAATAACCAATTGGAGGAATAATTTATTGCAAATATCTCTGACAAAAACCTAATCTCTAAAATATATAGAATTGACTCATAATTATAAGAATACAAAGTATTCCCTTAATGACAAATTCCCAAATGATATGAACAGGCAGATCTCAGAGGACAAATCTAGAACTAACTACAGACATATTAAAAATACTTCAAATCCCTATTGTTTTTGAAAAATTCAAATTAAAATAACTCTGAGATACTAACTCACATCTATTATATTGGCTAATATGACTAAAAAGGAAAATGATAAATTTTGAAAGGGATGTGGGAAAATTGGGACATGAAGGCACTGTTCATAGAACTATCAACCAAATACTACCATTATGGAGAACAATATGGAACCATGATCAAAAGGCCATAAAACTATGATTACTCTGTAATTTAGTTATACTAACACTGGGGCTGTATCCCAAAGAAATCAGAGATAATTGAAAAGGGTATACTGTAGAAAAACTGTTTTAGCAGCTCTTGCTGTAGTGGCAAAGAATTGAAAACTGAGATGTTCATCAATTGAGCAATGGCTGAACAAGGTGGGATATATAGTTGCAATGGAATGCTATTGTGCCATAAAATTGGTGAATAGGATGAGTTCATAAAAAACTTGAAAAACTTATATAAATTGATATAAAGTGAAGTGAGCAGAATCAGGAGAATAAAATACAGTACAGTAAAAATACTGTATGATGATTAACTATAATGGACTAAAGTATTACCAAGAAAGTAAGTTTCTAGTATATCCACAAGGTACTCATGATGAAAAATACTGTCTGTAGCTAAAAAAGCAACTTATGAAGACTGACTGGAGATCAAATATAACATTTTCTACTTCATTTTATTCATGAGTTTTTTATTGTATGTGTCATATATGTCTTCTGTAAGGACATGAGCAATATGGAAATATGTACTACATTAAAACACTGGCATAAAGTGTATCAGACTATTTTCTGTCTTGGAGGAGGGAGGGAAGGAAGTAGGGTGAGAATCTGAATTGCAAAAAATAAGTAACAACCCAAAACAACAATATTGCTGATTTTTTCCATTATATATTTTTAATAATCTTCTTGGTCAAGAAAATATTTTATAAGTGTAAACTGAAAATCCCCTGTTATTAACTTAATGCATTTAAATTGGACCTGTGATTTCATTGGTATGGGAAAATTCCAGTAGAAAAATTCCATCCAAGACGCATATTAGTAACAATCTGTATTTCAGTTAATTTTCTGGTCACTGAGAGTTTACATAATTTGTCCTTGGTCAAATATGTAATAAGAAGGTCTTAAAACATGTCTTCTTGACTAGAAGACTAGCCTTTTATTGACTATGCTCTATTGATTCTTAATGTCAATAGCATTACTCAATTCTAAATGGACATAATTTTTCCTGTTAGAAGTTATAATAAATGTTCTTATCTTCTTGTACATGCTTTTAAATGAATGCTTTATAGAATTATGCATTGCTTTAACATTGTATACGTTTTGGAAAAAGTGTGTTGTTTTCTAATATCATTGTTATTGTTGTGAAATATTCATCAAGAGCCAACATGGTATGTGGGCTATATTTTATGCTGCTTTGGGAATTATTTAACAATGTTTTCCTACTTTCATCACAACTATCTTTATTAAAAATGTTTATTCCTTCCATAGGCTGGATTTGAACTAATTGGCAGGTGAAGAGGAATGATGTTCAACACTGAAAGCTAATTAAGGCATATTTGTTCACCATCGTTTAACTCAGTTTGTGGTCCTAACATTTACATAAACCATGCCTGTGATCCAAGTTGAAAGCCAGACCTATTCATTAAAACAACCTAATTGAGAACAGCTCACCTCTCAAATAAAGACCTGCGGGAAATGTTACTTTAGTGCTACTTTAATACTGAAAGGAGGGCCCTGACACCAGAGAAGTTAGTAGCTGTGCAGCCCACAACAAGCATTGGCCTTCTTAACTTCTTACATCTCAACTTCTGCTGAGAAACCTCAATTGGCACCCACTCATAATTGTCCGCTGAGGACTTACCCTCAATGGGCTTGTTTGGTTTTGAATTATTTGCTTCTGTGACTCAGTAGAACAGATAACTGGTGCAGTGAATGTATTGTTGCACATGGAATCAAGAATACCAGGGTTCAAATCCAAATATATACACTTATTTTCTGTGTAATCCTGAGCTAGTTTCTTAACCATGTTTGCCTCAGTTTCCTCATTTACAAAATGATCTAGAAAAGGATATTGTAAACCGCACCAGTATCTTTGACAAGAAAAACCCACAAGGGTAAGGAAGAGTCAAACGTGACTGAAATAATTCAAGAATATAAAATGACAAGAGAAACAGCTTGAAAGTCACAATTTCTTCCAGTTGTAGCATCTGTGCCTATGCATGGCTGTTTATTCATTCTAATATAAAATAGAGGAATGGAGAGGGGAACTGACCTTTACTCAGAAAGACTTTGATTCAAGACCAGCTTTTGACAGCAACTGTTCGATTAACCAATGGACATTCACTTAGCTCTTTCAGTGTTCTTGGTAACTCTCTTTAATTTTTTTCCCAGATTACATGTCAATGCAATTTTAATGATTATTTTCTGATATTTTTCAATCAATATTCTATCTAATTTCTACCCAAGATAGCTGGTAATATATATGTTTCATATGTGTTATCATACAGTACATATTTCAATGGTCATCATGTTGTAAAACTCTTGGTAACTTTCTAGGACCATAAACTGTAGACAGGTCATTTACTTGAATTACTGGTAGATAGCAGTTACCATACTTGGAAACCTTTGCACTAATAATATTATATGCTACCTCTCATTTAATTTTAGTCTCTTTTTATATCCTTTAAAATATTATTTTTTTGTCCTTCATTGTCAAAAAGGACCAATGACATCACTGGGTGATGACCAAATTAAGGACTGATATGTTTAAGAAATTGAAGCATAAAGGTTTTATCACAAATACAGATGTTGATATATCTACAGATGGATGGTGAGAATCATTTCAATACTTGACCAATGTGTAGCACATTTTCTAATAAGTCCCCTCAAAATTTGGAAAATTTTGGCTCTATGTCATGGGACATAAGTTCTAGTTCTTGATCTAGTTATCTGGGTAACAATAGACAAGTAACTTAATTTATGTTTCCTCCTATAGCCTTAAAAATCCTCACTTGGCTTCATCCTTTCCTAAAGCTATCATCATATATCTCTTCTCTGTTTCACAGATAAATTCCTTGGGTGGGGGGAACAAAAACAAAACAAAAGTATCTGTACATTCAAATTGCCTTAACTTCTTTCAATCTGACTTTCCAACATCTTTGCTCATTGAGATAGTTCTTTCCAAAGTCACGGGGGATCCTTCAATTGCCAGATCTTATGATCTTTTTCACTCTTCATCATCCTTCTTGACCTCTTTGAATCATTTGACACTAATGACTATATTTTCCTCTAGAATAAAATCCTCTTTCTGAGTTTTCATGGACCTTCTCTCTTCTACCTGTCTGATCCATCTTAGTTTTCTTTGAAGCCCAAGTCTCTAACTTAACTTGTCTTTTCTCTTCTTTTTCTGTCTTAGTGGCCTCGTCAGTCTCCATGGATTTAATTATCAACAATTTGATCTTATAATACCAAATCGATCTTATAACAATATTTGTTTTGGGTTTTCCTTCTCATCTCCAGTTCTATATCATCAACTTCCTATTAGATATTTCAATATAGATAAGCTACTGGCATTTCAAATTCAATACACACGCACTCACACACACACACACACACACATATAAATTACAACTTCATTATCTGCCACACACAGTTTTGCCCTTCTCTTGTACCTCCCTATTTCTGCTAAGGATTCCATCATGCTTTTGGTTTCCAAGGTTCACAGCTTCGGAGTCATCTATAATTCCATTTTCCTCTACCTTATGTGTTCATTCCTTCACTTACTTAGTCAAGAAGCATTTATAAAGAACCTACTGTGTGTCAGGAACTGTGCTAAAAGCTGACAATACAAAGAAGGGTAAAAAGATAGTCTCTGCCTTCTAGGAGTTAATAATCTAATGATATTTAATCTATTGCCAAGCTATTTTCATTCTACCTCTATATTTATCTTATTTTATTTTTCCTTTTTATGCTACTTCATACTATTATCTTAGTTGATACTCTAATTATACTTCCTCTATGACTTAAAAGTATTTTTCTTAGCTGGTTTCCTTCCTTGAGTCTTTCTTCTTTCTAATCCATTTTCTATCAGGTAAGAAAATTATTTTTGTATAGCGCAAGTCTCTCCATGTCTTCACTCAACCAACTCCAAGTAGCTCACTACTATACCTAAGATCAAATACAAAATGCTTCATTTGCCTCTTCAAAGCTTGACTCCAAAATATACTTTCCGTACTTAAAATACTTTATGTAATAAATATATTACACACACACACACAAACATATATATATAACATATATGTATATAAAACACTTCATGTACCCATCAGTCCATCCAATATGATCTTTACCCTTATCCTCACAGACAGTACTTTCTTTACTCTCTCTGCACCTTTGCCCTAGTTGTTCTTCAAGTGTGTAAAGCATTTCTTCCTCAACTACACCTTTGGAATACTGATTTTCCTTCAACGCAAAGCTGAAAATGTTTCCTTCTATATGATGTCTTTTCTGAATCTCTCGACTCATAGAGCATCCCCACCACACACAATGACCTTGTCCTGTGGTATTATTTTTGTTTTTGTATGTTCAGATGCTTACTCTTATTTTGTTTGATTTATTAACTGATAGATTAATCCATCAACAAACAAATATTAGGCTTGTCTACTCCTTTATAAAATGAGAATATCTGAAGAGATCATCTGTAAGTCCCTTCTATGTGCTCTCTTGAATTTTTCTACAGATACAGATGGCTGAGTTCTAGACCATTATCCATTTGCCTTTGGCAAATGCCATCAGTACTATGACTGAGCTTTTTCTTTGCATAAACTACATTAGATATTTTGCTTGTCCTGCTAATCATCCCTGCCGATTGATAGCAGCAGAATTTCTTAAGAATGACAGGAATTTCACCCAGCACAGAATTAATAGAAAGAGACTTTTCTTTCCTGGTGTCTTTTCTCATCAGAAATATCTTACACATAAACATATTTTTATGTCTCTCTGGTTGCAAGAGAAGGGGGCAGGGTAGAAGGAGCATAACAAATCAGTCACATAGAGCTGTGAAAAAAAAAACAAAAACCACAGAGCTAGTTCATTTGTCACATTTCATTTCTTCAATTCATCTCTGTAACACTTTTTGACATCTTTGTCATTCGTACCCTCTATCTGATTTTGCTTTCAGATCATTTCCTTTTCACTTTCTTGGCCTTTAGTAGGAAAGACACTAAAAATAACCTCAAAAAGTATGCTAGAATAATAGACAGTTCATGATCATTGCTATTGCCTCTACACTGACTGGGAACAAGTAAAAGAGACATGTAGTTCTTGCCTCTAGGACAAAATTTCAGAAGTCTGGTCTTTTCCCACCCTTCTGATACAGTAATAATAGTATATTTATTTAGTGTTTTATAGGTTTTAAGGAGATTTTCCCACAACATGGAATTTAAGTATTATTATTTCCATTTCTACAACTGAGAAAATTGAGAGTCAGTGAGATTAAATAAGAAATGGAAACATAGTACCATCTTAATAGTGTAGATTTGGAACCAGAAGATTATAAGCCCAGAGAGTTAATATTGGAAGAAATTATAGATGCCACTAAATCAAAAACTTTCACTTTTCAGATGAGAAAACTGGGGCACATAGAGTTTAAATGATTTGCTTCAGGGTATATAGCTAATAGGTACCTGAGATAGTATTCAAACTCATGTCTTCATGACTCCACATCCAGTGCTCTATTTATATGCCAGCTACGATAGGGATCCTATAAGTGCTCTAGTACCTACTTCACCTACTTTCTTGACCTTTGGCACAAAATAGCCTCATCTACTATTTTTTTTTCGGGGAAGTCTTCACATATTTGGGGTAGAAAATGTGTAATAATAATAGCACGTACACACAGAGTTATTGTAATGATCACATGGGATAAAGATATAAAGTACTTATGCAAACATTAAATATAAATATATAACAGTATGTCTATAAATATGTTAATTATTGTTGTCCATTGTCATAAGGAAGATTAAATTTCAAATATTATACTGTACTTTATTATCACAACAGTTCTGCAAAACAGATGCCAAGGTGCCATAGACTATATTAAGTTTTTTGAAAGATGCCTCTGATGTCATCTTAGGACTTTGGACAGATTTTCAACACAGATGCTGCTTCTTATGGAAGGAGATCATCAATTCTCTATTCCTCTCTGCAATTTATATTTGTAAAATTGTGCCCTTGCAAAATGCTGATGGTTTGACTTCAGGAAAGATTTTTAAATATCTCTTGTGAAAAATGAAAAGGGAAGGTGAAGAAAGGAAGCAGAATGTCTCAATCCCAGTAAATAACAATAAAGGCCATAAATCTTAGTAGGCTATCATTGGTAAAGGAAGAGTGTGAGAACACTGGAAGAATCATAAAATTTATAGAATTTCATAGTTGAAAGGGGCCTCTTAGTCCATCTAGCCCAGCCCAAACCAAAAGTAGGAATCCTCTCTACAATTTTATTTTTATTTCTTTTCCTATATATTCTACTAGGTGGCTGTCAGTATACTGATTATTTTTTTCTTTATTTTATATTTTTACAGATATATTTAATAATTATTTTCTGATATTTTGTTATCTATGTTCTTTCTCCTCACCTCCCATCACTCTATCTCCTTCCTCAAGCAGGTTATATAATTTGGTACATATATATATACACACACACACACACATATATATATATATGTGTGTGTGTGTGTGTCTCTACATATATATAAGAGCTATACACATACTATCATGCAGAACATATTCAACATTTGTCATGTTATGCAAGAAGACACATGATGCTTATAATAGAGAAAAATTCATGAAGGAACCAGATTGAAGAATAGTATGCTTCAATCTTCATTCAGACTCCATAAATTACTGCTATGGTGGTAGAAAATTTTTTTCATCCTGAGTCCTTTGGAGTTGTTTTGGATCCTTGAATTGTTGATAATAGTTAAATAATTTGCATTTGATCATTGCCCGTTATGACAATATTCCTCTGATTTTGCTCACTTCACATAAATTGTTCCAGGGTTTTGGTTTGTTTGTTTGTTTTGTGCTTCTCAACAGTACCTAAATCTGAAAGTGAGAGGGAACTCATTATCTATCAAACCAGGCCATCCACTCTACATTGAGATAATTTTGATTGTAAGGAAGACTTCCTTTATATTGAACACTAATTAACTCCATTTAAGTTTCACACATTCATGATCATAAATCGGCTAGGAATCTATTATTTTGCCTTAGTGCATGAAAAGCTATACAATCTTAAGTTTTATTTTGTTTTGTTTTTTGCATATGATGATTGTTTAAAGGACAGTTTTCTGTACTCTTAAAAATATTTTTTTTCATTCGTTGACTTCAATTAATACTTAAAAAAATTTTTTTTGATGCCATTACCCTAAACAGTAGTTAAAACCTTTCATACATCTTTTTTTTTTTCTCGCAGAAATAATACATAGTGACACTTACCTCTTCTCCTAGGAGTCATTTTAAGTAGGAAGATTTTTACTTTGGTCACATCAGAGAGATATGGTATGGACTGATTGTTAAATTTCAGAATGAAAGGATATTTCCTCTAAAACGTTGAGATGCAGAAAATTCAGTCTGAAGCATGTAGGAATAGGCTTCCATTGAATCACTTAATCTAGTTCTTAGTATTTGAAACATAACATTACTTTCATTATTCTGACCTGACAAAGATTGTGTTTTTGTTTTACCCTCTTTTGTTTTATACTATTCATAACTTTTGTTTTTACATTGCATTCATCATGATTTCCTCTCTTCTCCTAAGGAGTTTAATTTGTAATAAGAAATGGAAGAAAAAAAAAAGAAAAAAATGATCTCAGCAAAACCAGCAGTCAAGTTAACTGTATCTTATAGCATATACTATGTTCCACAACCAAAACTTCCCTGCAACCCCTAGGACCCCCTTTTCTCCAGTGAAAAAAGAGATACATTTTCTCAACTTTTAAAGAATCAAGCTTGTTGAATTATAAATATACTACTCATTTTAATCTTATTATTCCTTTATAAAAACCTTTGTCTTAGAATCAATACTGTACATTGGTTCCAAGGCAGAAGAGTGGTAAGGGGTAGGAAATGGGGATTAAGTGACTTGCCCAGGGTCACACAGCTAGGAAGTATCTGAGGCCAAATTTGAACCCAGGAATTCTTGTCTCTAGGCCTGGATCTCAATTCACCAAGCTACCTAGCTCCTTACCATTAATATTTATCCCTTGGTAGAAATTGTGCATATTGTTTTCATGGTACCTTTACTTGAATCAATTCACATTAGTTTTACTGTGTTTTATCTAACTATTTTTTTGGATCAAGAATAACATATTACATATATGTATTATAATTTATTTAGCCATTCTTCAGTTGATATGAAATTACTTTATTTTCTATTCACTTTTATGACATAAAGTGATTTGATGAACTATTTTAGTGTGTGAGAACTATTTTTATTCCTTTACTTTCTTGGGATATATATCTAACACTGAGATCTTTGAGTCAAAAGACAAGGCTATTTTAGTAACAATTTTTAGCATAATTTGAGATTTCTTCAGAGGAAGGATGCCCCTATTAACAGGTCTGTCAATATTGTATTAGTGAGCCAGTCTTTCTAAAGCCTCTATAACTGATTATTTGCATCATTTATGATCATCATTAATTCCTTGACATCAAATTTGTTTTAATTTGAATTGTTCTTATTGTTTGTGTCAGAGCAATTTTCCTATGATTATAAATAATTTGTAATTCTTTTATTGAGGACAGTTTGTTCCCCATCCCATCTATGACCTTTTACTATTGATCTTGCACAGTCTTTTCACATTGACATCCATGGCATATTATAATCAACCACCAATGTTAATTTATGAAATATGTAACTAGCAAATTGAGTAATTATAACATTTATAAATTGTGTTTTTCCTAGATACTTCTCTTAATAACACCATTTTGGTCAGTATTTTCTTTATAAAAATTCAATGAACAATTGGTGGTTATAGTCCTGAAAATCTGTCTGATTTCCTTGGCCTCATTATTCTTTGAGCTGGCTTTCGCTGCTGCAGGTGTTTTCTTTTTTCCTATTTGCTACCTCTGTCTTGTCCCTTTTCTGAATATCTTCCTTTCCTTCATATCTTGAAGTTTCCATCAAGATGGAAATGTTCTGAAATGTCCCACTTTCTAACAACTTGAGCAATTGACATCATGGTCCATAATTGCCACCTCCATGACTATGATATAAGAATTAGGTGTTTTTGAATGAGTCTCTTATCAACCTTTTTAGGACTACTGAGATATTACTAAAAGGAAATAGGAGTCATGGCAAAAGGCTGGCATAGCTTCAATATCATATGAGGGGATCACCTTTCCAATAAAGCAACTTCAATGACTCAAGACAGTAAAACATACATGTATGAAAAAAGATCTAGAGAATTCTCCTTTTTTAATTTTTTTTAAAAATTTGGTCAATTTCAAACATTATTCCTTGGTTACAAAAATCATATTCTATTCCTCCCTCCCCTCCCTCCCTTCCCTTAACTGATATGCAATTCTACTGGGTCTTACATGTGTCCTTGATCAGAATCTATTTCCATGCTTTTGATGTTTGCACTAGGATGTTCATTTAGTGTCTATATCCCCAATCATATCCCCTCGACCCATGTCATCAAGCAGTTGTTTTTCTTCTGTGTTTCTACTCCCACCATTTTTCCTCTGAATGTGGATAGTGTTCTTTCTCATAGATCCCTCCAAGTTGTTCAGGATTGGTGCCTTGCCACTAATGGAGAAGCCCATTACATTCGATTGTACCACAGTGTATCAGTCTCTGTGTACAATGTTCTCCTGGTTTTGCTCCTTTTGCTCTGCATCAATTCCTGGAGGTTGTTCCAGTCCCCATTGAATTCCTCCACTTTATTATTCCTTTGAGCACAATAGTATTCCATCACCAACATATGCCACAATTTTTTCAGCCATTCCCCAATTGAAGGGCATCCCCTCATTTTCTAATTTTTTGCCACCACAAAGAGCATAGCTATGAATAGAGAATACTTTTTTTTGCCTGGGTTTTCCAGTTGGACTTAACAAGTATAATTATTTTTTCTTTCTAAATATTTTCTGTGATTCTTCTAGTTTCTAGAGAAGAATTAGAATTAAAACAAAGAAATCAAAACAAAGAAATAATACAACTGACAAAATTCTCCAAATAGAGACCTTATTTTTTGAACATTTATAGCAGTTGAACATTTTGAACATTTATAGCAGTATAGTCATGTTGTTATAATTGGCATAAAGAGGTAAGCGCTAAATTTAAAGATAATTTGGGACACTATATGAGTAAGGAGATAGAGTGCTGAGTTAACTTGTTACTTTACTGACACTTCCAAATGCTTTTTTTTTAATGGTGACCTCTATTCTAAACTTAAGTGAATCACTTACATGTCAAACAAGTTAAGTGGTACATTTCATTAATGAAAAATTAGTGGAGAAGACCTTGGACTTGCACTCAGCATTTGTTTACAATGTATATAATTCATTTGGAGAACATATGTCAAATAAGGGCCATAGAATGGGATTGGTAGCATTGTAAATGGGTTTTTGTTCTCTTTTTTCTAGTTAAGCAAAGTGCAGGGCTGGGAAAAATACACATAAAGTAGATTTAATGGGTCTTTAGGGGGAAGTGTCATGAAACAGTATACACAAGTCATAAATATCCCATATGGAGTGCTAGTAAGGTCACATTATTTAGGATTGGAAATGACTCAGTTCTCATATCATAATCAAGATATGGACAGTTTTCAGAGGAGAATATTTACTTGGCAATAGCATTTAAGTACATTTTGGAGCCTGATTACCATGGAAATATTTATAGTATCTATGATTTTGTTCTCATGAAGTACTCCTGGAATGGGAATTATTTCCAAGAAGATAGAATACACTTTATCCATGGTGTGGTGTGTGTGTGTGTGTGTGTGTGTGTGTGTGTGTGTGTGTGTGTACAGAATGTATTATATAATTGGAAAGATTTGTGGGGTATATAGAGTGACTTTACCATGATCATAGAACTTACATCAAAATCTGAATTTGAATCTAAGTTTTTCTTACTCCTAGCCCAATATTCTATCTACTATTCTATTCTTTAAAACTCAATAAATGTCTCCAGTTTTCTTGGAGCATACATTTATTTGTCTACTTGGTCATATTAGTGAAATCTCCTATAATGTCTGGAAAGTCAGTTAATAATCTAAGATGGAAAACAGCATATTTAGCTGTGTAACAAAGTGTCTTATATGACTCAATTTTCATTGTTGCAAGGAAATGGCACTTAAGGATGGTCTATAAATATATTATTTAATTAATAATATTTTACCTATGATCAGTGTTCAAATGTGGTTTCAGATACTATTTGACTCTCATTAATTTACTTAATAACTGTTAGCCTTAGTTACCTCATCAGTAAATGCATAAAAATACCACCATCCTTCCAGGATTGTTATGATTATGAATTGAAACAATATTTTAAAATCATTTTGTGAACATGTAATCACTTTATAAGTTCTGTAAATGCTAGCTATTATTATTGATTTACTTGTCTATCCTTCCCTCTTGCACAGCCTCTATCATCATCATCATGGCTGAAGCTCATATAGTACTTCATATTTTACAATTATTTTTTCTTAATGATCCAATAACTTGGTTATATCAGAAGTGTTTTTCCTTTTAAGATATGCATATATATGTGTATATATATATATATATATATATATATGATCATTCCCTCTTATATAAATGCTATCCTCCCCAACCAAAAGAATATCTTATCCTCTCTCTACCAGTGACATAGTATTGAAATCAGGATCTTGAATCTTGAAATCTTAAATTTCTCTTAATCCAAGAGTATTCCCAGATCTGGAATTCATCAGGAGCCAATCAATAGTTTTGGGATTCCACAAAGCCTCTCCTTATTTTTCCTGGCTGTTTCTTATTATTGACCTCTGAAATAATTTAGTGGAGAGCATATAATCCTATAAAGATTCATAATAGGTTATAGAATTTTGAATAGCTTTATATGTAGTGGAAATGGAAGTTGGTGTTTTTCAGCTATTTCCAAATTATGCTGCCTTCATTCTGGCCATACCTGTCAGTTCCCTCCTAGCAGAAGCACTTGGAATCTGGGTTTCTGGGCTCTGGACCTGTGCTTTTACTTTTCTGGATTCAAGGCTCCATGTCACTTTCCAAATATGTCCCCACCACAACACAATATTTATACCACATCCCTTCCTAGATACCCTTTAAGTATTTTTATATTCTATTAAAATTTATGTTCCTTGATGTTAGGGGCTATTTTGCTTTTTTTTTTTGTTTTTTGTATCCCACGTAGTTAGCATAATGTCTGTTCTATAGTAAGGACTAATTAATTTTTGTCATAATATATTTATATGACATGCACACATAAGTATTTTCTCTCTCTCTCTCTCTCTCTCTCTCTCTCTCTCTCTCTCTCTCTCTCTCTCTCTCTCTCTGTCTATCTATCTATCTTGAAAAGATGTATGAAGTAGAAATTTGTTCCCTTGCCCAACCCATTTGCTATAGTAGCACTAAATAGAGATGGTGAGGTGCAAATGAGTTAGCAAGATTTTAACACTCTGACATACCTTTACCTTTATGAATACCTATTTCTCTAATTGAGTCAGAAGAGAACAATGCCATTGGATGAACTTTGAGTGACAACACCTCTGGAAATACTTAAATTTTCATTCAATTTTAGGCAGTAGAGGTATGAGCCATCAATAGGGAAGAACATATATAGCCCTTTACTTCTAAGTAGGGGATGTTTTCTCCCCCTGCCCCCCCATCAAAATTGGTGTCAAGTAATGGAATTACTTGATCAGAGGAAGACATGACATGTAACCTCTTTTGTGAGGATCAGTCTTGAGAAAAATTGAGGCAGAGTCGGGGGAGAAACACATGGTTTCCAGATAGGTGAGGATACAGACAAGTGAAAGAGGAAACAACTTCTAGAAGAGAGACCTCTAGCAGCATAATTGTAAGCTGACAATGAAATTAAAAAAGAGTTAACCCTGGTAAGAAAGAGCTGACAATGCAGAGAAAATGACATGATTAGAAAAAATAATTTCCAATGTTCTGTAGTTCTGAAGTCATGAGTCATCTTGGCCACATGCCACATAAGTTACCTCTATGTGTTCCTCATTACTATTATATTCAAAGTTTTGTCCATTCTTTCCATTACTGGTATGAACTTTAGAGCTAGAATAGTCTGCATGGGGTAGAGTATGTTTTATGTTTTTTTTATGTTTTATTTTTTATTACTGTTATGTAATTTTAATCTTTATAAATTCTTTTGCTAAAGACAAATTTTTGCCTATTGGCTAATTGTTTATTGGAAACACACAAACAAGTATGATCTACAGATTTATTTTAGTTTGCCTACTAAATTTTTTTCTATATACCTCTCCATATTTGTGCATGTATATACATATATGTACATGTATTCTTTCTTTTTAATTTTTACATCTAACATCTACTTTCCTCTAATATTAAAATGAGAAAAACAAATCATTTTGACAACATGAAAAAATGTATTAATGGGCATGTTCAAAAATACATGTCTCATTTTATTTCTTTGAGTCTCCCACATATCTGTGAAGGGATGAGAAGCATGCTTCATTATTAATCATCTGGAATTTTGGTTGTTGATTGCTTTGATCAGAGTTCTTATGTCTTTCATAACAATTTTTTTTTTACCCTACTAAATTTCAAACTTTTTTTCCATGAGAAACCCTGGATATCTCCATATTGATTTGGGAGAAGATGATGAAGAAATGGAGAGGGAGTTGTAGAGAAGGAAAACAAGAAAGGAAGAAGAGAAGTAATGGAAGGTAAAGCGCAGAGAGTGAAGTGGGCCAAGAGAAGGTATGAGAAAGAGAAAGGTGGAGGAAAGGTAAAAAGGAAAAAAAGGAAAGAGAAAGGAAAGGGAAGATAAGAGAAGAAAGGGGACATTGAAGTAGATATGTGCCACATTGAGGAGAGTTGGAATGCTAGCATAGGACTTCAGCCTTTATTCTCTAAGCAATTTATAGCCATCAAGCAGTGAAAAAAAATACTGAGTGTCATAAGAAGATGAATTCAAATGCAAAGAAAAGAATTGATGGGAAAAGAAAAAAGATCAGAGGGAGAACATTCTGCTTCAACTCAATTCAGGAAACATGTATTAAGTACTAAATATGTATAGCAAAGAAATGGCATGATATAGTGTACCAAAATCAGGTTTTCAGGCCATCAAACCTGTATTCAAGTCAAACCTTTGATAAATACTGTCTATATGAAAACCCTGGTAAACCTATTTAAATTCTCAGTGCTCAAGGTAATTATCTTTGAGTATAAGTTTGAGAGGTGTTAACCTGCATTGGTCAAAGGAATTCCTTTACTTGGAAGGTCTCTAAACCAATGAAATTAAAAGTCTAGGACCTAACTCCTATTGCTTTTTTTGCAAGGCACTTTGGTTAGGTAGTAGATGTACAAAATCAAAATATAGGTGAGGCTGCAGAATTAGTCTAGCTGTGTAGAATTAAGGGTCATAAGTGTTGGTGTAGCAGAGAGATGGGAAAAAAAGAATGTATGCAAAAGATATAGAATAGAGCAAAATATTATTTGGTGGCAGGTTGGATAGAGATGATGGGAAAATTGGGGAATAATACAGTTCAGATGTTTTTATTTGAGATAACTGGTAGAATTTGATTTGAGACTTTTTCCACAAAATTTTCTCATTTTTGTTATATGTGTTTTTAAGCTACAATATAAGCATTAGAGGACAGGCATCATATCACCAATTTCATTTTTCACTACCACTTCACCCAACATAATATTCAACTCAAAGCAGATGTTTACTAAATACTCACTAACTGACCCATATTTTATCTGATGAAACAATAAATCCTGCAAATCTAAGATATTTGCTCATATAGAATAACTTCATAATTTTCCCTGAGGCTAAAAGATAGTTTCAAACATTTATATTTCATAAATGATCAACTAATTGTCAACTAATTCAATCCAATGTCTTATTTTCACCGCAGTATTCCACAAGATAACATTATTTTGTACTTGCTTCAAGATGAAGCATTTCAATGTCATTCACTATCGCTTAAGAGAAGGTCTTGACTGCCAAAACAATATCACTACACTCAAAGGAAATTAGCATTGCAGCTACCAACATAAACACTGTCTGTCACAATCAGACAGATTGAGATTCACCCACAACCTTATTGGAACAAGAATTTGACTATGCTGATGTCACCAGATGGGGACAATCTGTCCTGCCCAAGCTGTGAAGGACAGTATCAATGTTCCATATGTAGATTTAGAGATTCCAGTGCCACATATCCTAAAGAGAAAGGCCAAGGCCTGCCAATCATGGCAATCAATGTGAAGCAAAAGGGCAAGAATTCATGGCTTAATGCACTGAAAAAAATGTTATCTTTCCTTCAATGATGAGGTCAAGAAGCTTTATATAAAGCATTCTTGACAAGGGTTCTGGAAATTTTACAAGTCTGTAAGAGACCATCAAAATAATACATGATAAATATGGAAAAGAAGTCTGTTTTTTTTCTTACTTTGTTTTCCTTTACTACTTTTCCAATAAAACAGATTCTCATCTTATTCTTCCTCAAACACAAATATTACTCCCCTTCTTACACCTCCCCCTTCCTTATTCCCTTTCTACTTCACTATAAGATAAGATAGAATTTATTATCCCAATGAATCTGGCTGCTCTTCCATCTCTGAACTGATTCCAATGACAGTAATGTTTCAGTCTTACCTGTCACCCCCCTCATCCTCTCCTCCTTATAATAATAATATTCTCCACCCCCTCCACACCTCTTTATGTGGTATAATTTACCCCATTTTACTTCTTCCTTTGCATTTCTCTTAGTACAATCTTCCACCCCCTTTTTATACACATCATCCTAAACATCTTAATAACACATCTTCTGCCTACATATACTTCTAACTATTACGATAATGATAACAATTTTTAAGTTATAGATGTCATCTTTCCATATAGTGAAATATATGAATTGGTAAACTAGATGGTATGATGTTATGCAGATCTTCTTCACTATTAATAATCACAGATCCTACTCTAACACTAGTCTGGGATTTATGTTTATTTTCTTTCCCACTTGACTGTGTAGAGATAGGAATCTTTCCCTCTAAAGCATTTTGTTCTGGGAATAAAGATTGTACTTCTGCATTTCCCCCTGCACCATTAGTAATAGGATGTGTATCTTCATGTTGCCTCCCCATAACAACATGTATCTGTTTCTGCTTTAGTAGCCAAGGTGTTCATAACTAATGACCCATTGTCTATACCCTTGCTATCATCTTCTAGGTGCTTATTTAACCCAATTAATTCTTCTTGATTTGATTCATTCCCAATGACATCTTCAATGTAACATGAAACTAAACCATGGCAGTTGTTCTGGATAGATACCCCTGTGCCCCATAGAATGCTGGCACTAACTGAATCCTTGGTTGTTACTAAGTCTGCCATTCCATTCCCAGATTCAAATTTAACTGATATGTCACCTCCACTACTTTGAATATGATAATCTTTGTGTACAAAAGCAATGTCAGCTCCATTATCAGTTATTTTTTCCTTATCTACATTACTCACTGCTGGATGGAAAGTACGAGCTTCTGGATTCAAACTAGATGCATTTACAAAAGGTACCACTGACATAAAGCTATTTGCAGAATTAACTAAGTTTGGTGGAACCTCTGTGAATGTTTTTAGAGCCTTGTTATCTTTATCAACAGTAACCTTTAGGGAATTGAAATTATGGGTCTCTGAATCTGTCACTAACTTTTTCTTGAGTTCTTGTGACTCTTTCTTTCTTTTTCTTTTACATAATTCAATCCCATTATCCAACCTACACTGGAAAAAGTTTTCTAGGAATGATTTGATTTCCTTTACAGACTTTTCCTGTGTTGTTACTATGTAGATCTTATCAAATTCTCTCATCTCATTTACAATTTGAGATGATATTTCATTAATTTCTGCCTCATTTTTAAAAATCGGGCTCTGCCTTTCTCTTGCCTTATTGCAATGGCTATCATTCACAGAATCACTTTCTTGCACGAATTTTGCACTATTTCCCAACATTTTAGTATTATTTTCTATCTGCAGCCTCTTGCTCACAATTTTGTCTCCTATCTACAAGTGTCTGGCTTCATAATTCCTGTCTAATCATACTAGAATATTTTGGCTTGGCTTCTGTTTCTATTGCCTTTTGCATTTCCCTCAACTTAGGAGCTTGTTGTGATGATTTCAACTTGCAGTGTGAGCAGCAAGTAGATTTCTTGTACCTAGTTCCTTGATTATGTTTGTCTCTGTTATTACTATCCTGTTTCTTCTTCAAGAAACAGTCTCTAATCAAGTGCCCTTTTTGGTGACAAAATAAACACTCCCTAGTTTCTTTTTGCACTGATCTTGCCTGGCAACTAGGTTTTTTTTTTTTTCTGGGAAACAGGTTTTTTGTATGTCTTTACTGTGTTCAGATTTTTGATTTCCTCAATTTCCTTCTACTTCAAATCCTTTTCAGTCCTCTCTAACTTTTCTTTCAGATCTTCAACTTCCTTGCTCTGATCTGAACTATTTTCAAATAGGTAAACTGCAGCCTCTCTCAATTCTATTAGGGAAACTGAGTCATACTTTGGGAAATAGTTCTTAAAAATGTCCTTAAATTTGGTGTGCATCCCCTCAGAAACTGTCTATGTACATGGCCACCTGTCTCTTCATTATCTGCTTCTACACCTAAGATTGCCTCTGCCATTTCTGACATATGGTCTATGTATGTGGCAGGGTGTTCCCCTTTTTCCTGCCTGATCTTATCAAAATTGGACCATGCACCAGGTTTGGAACAGCATTGTTTAATTGCTTGTAGAAAATCCTCCCTGCATTGTTTAAGGTAAGACATACAGGTCTGATTGGTGAAATCTAAACCCTCCCTTTGATCTGGAGTGGGACAGCTTGTTAAATGGCCATCAGATCTAGTTTTCTCTACAATTTCCTTTTTTCATGGGAACTGACTAATTCTGATAAAAGGAAATCAAAATCTTTGAAATCAGGATCAAAGATCCTGAATTCCCTTTTAAACTCCTTATGGGCTTTAAAAGGATTGTCCACAAATTTTGGAAATTGACATTTAATGGACTCAAGTTCTTGTGGAGTGAGTTGTCTATGGGCCTTTGAGTGAATAACACCAGCATTAGTTGTTAGCTTGGTGACTTCCTTCAATGGACGTATTTTCTCAGGGGCACTAGCAGCCTGGTTCTCATTTTCACTGCTACCTTCAGTTTCCTGAAGTGCATCCTCTGATTGCCCATTGTCCTTGCCCATAACTAGATCTAAACCTTTTTCCTTAATGAGTTGTTCAAACACTGTCTTAATCATTTTGTCCAAGTTGTTGTCAATGGCCATAACCTTCTCTGCCTTAAGGGGAAACATGAATCCGTAAATTTTCCTGACTTGGGTTAGAATCTGCAACACAGCCATGAATAGTACATAAACTTGTGCCAGGACTTGTCATACAACTAATTCACTTTGGAAAGGTAATTGTAATACAGTCATAGTCAAGATTCCTACATAATCCACACTCTCTACTACCAGTTGAGTCAGTTTGCTGTAAAGAATATGGTAAACCCAAAAGCAAGCGGTGGCTGCCAAAACCACCACACCAAAAACTACCTGTTTGAACATCTTTACTGTCTTTCCTGCCTGTGGGATTCTTGGGTACCGTCAGACTACTGGGTGCCAATTGAATTAAAGATGTAAACTGACTCAAACTGATACTTGTTGAACTAGAGAGGATAAACTGAGGGGAACCTGTTACTTCAAAGTGACTGTTGTTCTCTGGCTGGCTGTGACTAGTGAGGCAGCTTCTGAGACCTGAAACTGAGGGAACCTGAGACTTCTTATTGGTAATGGAGGCAGAAAAGATAAATGCTGGGGGACAGGGATGCCAGCACACAGGGATGCTGGTACACAGCGTCCTTATAAAGGACTTATAAAGGACTGCCCTGGAGTTTACTCTGGGGTTTTGCCTATTGGTCTCTACTGATTGCTGATGGATCAATCTATTTCCTAACCTCCTTTCTCCCTCACTCCCTCCCTTCCCTCCCTCACCTCCCCAATCTACCTTGAAGCCTTTGGCTTCTTCCCTCCCTCCTAAGTTGAACTATAATGATACTCTAGTTGCTTTTTCAGTCAAGGGGTTTATTGGGAATACAGGATGGGAAACTAAGGTAAGAGGGATGAGGAATTTCCCTAATCTAAATGATATAAAACTGAGGGTTTGGGGAGTCATGAGTGTGACTCTTAAACAGTTATGAAAATGGAGGACAACAGCAGTTCAAAATCTTTTCTTCTTCTTCACAATTTCAGTCTAGCTGGTCTCCCAAAAACCAAATCAGCCTCACAAAAGTCTTTCAGCCAGGTTCAAACCTCCAGGAAGATAGTGCATCCCCCGGTCAGACACAAAGTCCACAAGCTGAGTTTCTCCTCTCAGAGTGTGGCCAGAAAACCCCCAACTGTCCTTCCTGGGGACATTACATTGGAACCCTGGCTTTTGCACCTTGGTCCACAAGTCCTGCAAAACCTCTCTCTCTCTCTCATGTCTCTATCACAATAGGAATTTAATCAAGTCGAGCTTATCAAAGCCCTTACACTTTTTCTCTTTCATATTTATCTTTTCATGGTTCCCTTGAATTTTGTATTCAGACATCAGATTTGCTGCTGAATTCTCCTCTGTCTACTTTTAAATTTAATCACCAGAAGCTTATACACCCCACTTTACTCTTAAGTTGGGAAAGGTCTGCAACCCACATGCTAAAGTGAGTGACAACTCAGAAATGACTGACTGCCCCCTGGGCAGTCCTAAGAAAATTCTAAAACTGTTATTGGTCCACCTGAAGTAGAAGGAAGGCACAGGAAGTGATGTAAAGATAGGTCTTTAAAAGTAGTTTCAACTTCCTGCAACCAGCTCTTTTTCTACTTTGAACTTGGCCTTGGAGGAACTCTGGGTTGGGACCTTGGACTGCTTCTAGTAAGACTACTCTTGGATCTTCTCTTTGGACTATCATGTGAGTGCGTGAAAAGGCTGACTTCTTTCCTGGCTCCTGAAGGGACTAGCTTTCAGAGAGGCCCCCTGTCTTTAAGGAGGCCCTGAGACTGGAACATTTACTTTATTAATCACCAACAACTCTGATTTATGGTTTTCTGGTTGAGAGTTAATGAGCTCTGCCTGGTTCAAACCAGGCTGGAGTAATTATCTAGTGTGATAGAATAGATACTGTCTCTCTCTCTCTTTTCTCTACCTTACTCTTTTCCTCTCTATTTTATAAATAAATACTCCTAAGAAGTCATTTGACTTGAGATATATTGCTTTTGTTGACCACATTTCTCTTCTATTTAGTCCAACCTTAATTTTTAACCCTTATAAGCTCCAAATCTCATAGCCAGGGCCTGGAACCTACAAGGGTATCTACAGTTCTTTTTTGTTAGTGTAGCCTGCGTCCCAGCATCCTGAGGTTACCTATGTCCTGGTTCTACATCTGAAGCAGTAGGTGGGGGTGGAGTGGTCAGTCTACACTTTTTCTTGTGTATTTTTGCCTCTATTTGGTTCCCCCTTATATCATGGAAGTTCATTCTCTCTGCCTATCTTTCTCATTGTGTTTAGTGGGAGGGCCCCTTCACTTGTCCTGTTTTGACTTCTTTCATTGTGAGGCACTTCTTAAATATTGGTTTGGAAAGAAATTCACAGCAGTTTCAGGATTTCCCTGCTACTATGCTGCCATCTTTTCTCCATCCCAATTTAGTGTTGAAATCATGGTTGAAAGATATTGTCCATATAGAGGAAACTCACAGAAGATAAGATCTGAACAACAAAATTTAAAAATAAAATAAAATTTAAAAGTCTATATAATAGAATTGTATGATTCTGATAATGAAAGAACAAAATGATATCTTACAAAGATATAACATCAGCATAGAAAATAAAAGTGTTTTCATTAGACTGTTGATAAAAAGAGATTTTCTAGGATATGTAAGAGTTTGTTTTAATTTCTTGTTTTATTTGTTCTGTTTTTCAAAGTTTTGTCTTCACTTTTCTAAAAGATTGTTTTTACTTGCTAATAATATGATATTTCTGATTATACCTTTATTTTCTAATAGGAAGGGTTTGGACCTATGATTCCATTGGCATAGGAAACAGTTTGAGGAATCTCCTTCAGAAATCAAATTATCACCTTTATCACCATTTTATTTATGTCTATTTATTTAATAAATTTCCATCTTGTTTGCTTTTGCAAGTGAATAATCTTATAAAACCTAAACTCCAAAATGTATATCCAACAAACAATTAAAAATCATATGCTTTCATCTGTATTCTTACTGTAATGGTTCTTTCTCTGGAGGTGGATAGCATCCTTTTTCATGGTTCCCTCAGAATTGTCCTGGATCATTATATTGTGAGGAGTAATCAGATCTATCACATTTGATGATTACACAATATTGCTGTTACTATGTGCAATGTTTTCCTGGTTCTGCTTATTTCACTCTGCATCAGTTCACGTAGGTCTTTCTAGTTCTTTCTGAAATCATCCTCTTCATCATTCCTTAGAGAATAATAGTATTCTATAACCATCATATACCACAATTTGATCAGCCATACCCTAATTGAGTAAACATAATTTTAGTTTTGAATTATTTGCCACCACAATAAAAGAGCAGCTATAAATATTTTTGTACAAGTAGGTATGCTCTAATTTTTTTTTCTCTCTTTGATATACAGACCTAGTGGTATTATTACTGGATCAAAGTGTATGTATTGTTTTATAGCCCTTTGGGCATAATTTCAAATTGCCCAGCAGAATGTTTGGATCAGTTCACAACTTTTCCTCCCCATTTTGCTACATCAGCTTCAACATTTATCATTTTCCTTTGCTATAATATTGGTCAATATGATAGGTTGGAGATAATATCTTTGAGTTGTTTTAATTTGTATTTCTCTAATAAAGAGTGATTTTAGAACATTTTTAACATGCATTTGATACCTTTGATTTCTTCATCTTAAAATATTATTCATATCCTTTGACCATTTTTCAATTGCGGAATGCCTTGTATACTTATGAAATTGACTTGGGTCTTTATATATTTGAGAAATTAGTCTTTTATCAGAGAAATTTGTTATAAAAATTTTCCCAGTTTTTTTGTTTCCCTTTTAATCTTGGCTGCATTAATTTTGTTTCTATAAACCCTTTTAATCTAATATAATGAAATTTATTCATTTTGCATAATGTAATGCTCTTTATCTCTTATTTGTTCATAAATTCTTCCTTTCTGCATAGATTCAACAAATAAACATATTCTCTAATTTATTTAAAATGTCACTTTATGTTGAAATCATATATCCATTTTCACCTTATCTTTGTATAAGTTGTAATGTATTGATCTATACCTAATTTTAGTCATATTGTTTTCCATTTTTCCAAACACTGGCTTCTTATTCCAAAAGTTGGGGTCTTTGGTTTTATCAAACATCAGATTTCTGGGATTATTTATGCTTAATATATCAAATTGATTCAACTTTCTATTTCTTAGCCAGTAATAGATTATTCTGACAATTACTGCTTTATAGTACATTTTAATATCTGATACTGCTAGGTCACCACCCTTCATACATTCTTATTAGTTCCTTTGATAATATTGACCTCTTGTTCTTTCAAATGAATTTTATTTTTTCTAGTTCTACAGACTAGTTTTGTGTTAGTTTGATTGTTATGGCTATGAATAAATAAATTTGGATAAGATTGTTATTTTTGTTATATTAGCTCAGCCTACACATAAACAATATTTTTCTAATTATTTAGATCTAAATTTATTTCTCTGAAGTGTTTTGTAATTGTGTTTATAATTCCTAAATTTCTCTTGGTAGATATATTCCTAGTTATTTCATATTCTCTAGAGTGATTTTTAAATGGAATTTCTCTTTCTAACTCTTGCTTCTGGATTTTTTGTTAATATATTCAGGTGCTGATGATTTATGTGGGTTTATTTTTCATCTTGCAATTTTGATAAAGTTAATTATTTCTACTAGCTTTTTAGTTGATTCTCTAAAATTCTCTAAATATACAATTGTATTATATGCAAAGAATGATAGTTTAATTCCTTCTTGGCCTACTTTCAATTTCAACTTTTTCAATTTCTTTTTCTTCTCTTATTACTAAAGCTAACATTTCTAGAATAATATTAAGTAATAGTAGTAATAAAGGAGTTCCTTTTTTCACTCCTGATCTCATTGGGAAGGCTTCTAAAATTCACACTGCAGATCATACTCACTGATGGTTTTATATAAATACTAGTTATTATTTTAAGGAAAGTTCCCTTTATCCTATGCTTTTTAGCATTTTTAATAGGAATGTATGTGGTATCTTTTGAACAGTTTTTCTGCATCTTTTGAAATAATCATGTGATTTCTAATAATTTGATTTTGATAAGGTCAGCTCTGCTGATAATTTTCTTAATATTTATATCAGCCTTGTATTCCTGATGTAAATTCCACCTTGTCATAATGAATATTCTTCGTGATAGTCTCTTGGATAGTAGAGTTTTATTGAAAAATTTTTGTATCAATATTCATTAAGGGAAGTGGATTGCAATTTTCTTCCCCTGTTTTTGCCCTTCCTGACTTAGGTGTCAGTGGCACATTTGTGTCATGAAAATGATTTGGAAGGACTCTTTCTTTGCTTATTTCACCAAATATTTGTATATAATTGAGATTAACTGTCCTTTGAATATTTGATATAATTAACCTCTGAATTGATTGCCCTTGGGGATTTTTCTTAGGATATTCATTGGTGGCTTGTTTAATTTTTTTTCTAATAAGGGAATAGTTAAGGATTCAAATTCCTCTTTTATTAATCTAGCCAATTTATATTTTTGAAGATACTTATCCATTTCAATTATATTGTCAGAATTATTGTCATATAATTGGGTAGAATAGCTCCTAATGATTGCTTTAATTTCTTCTTCTTTGGAGGTGAAATCATTCTTTTCATTTTTGATACTACTGAATTTAATTTCTTCTTTCTTTTTAAAATCAAATTAATCAATGCTCTATGTTATTGTTTTTTTTTTAATTAAATAAACTCCTAGTCTTATTCACTAGTTCAATAGTTCTTTTAATTTCAATTTTATTAATATCTTTTCTTTTTAGGATTTCAAATTTGGTTTTCAGTTGGAAATTTTTAATTAGTTCTTTTTCTATTTTTTTTAGTTGCATGCTCAATTCATTGATTTGCTTTTTCAAGGATATAAATTTCTCCTTAAGTACAGCTTTGGATGTATTCCATTGTTAAACTGGAAAAAAAACACAGACCTATTAAATAGTAAGGAAAACCACTCATTAATCATGGATAGGAGTTCAGCTCTGTACTCCAGGGAGTGCCACCATGCTAGATGACTGCTCCAAGGAACAAAAGAATTTGGGGAACCTATATATTATTTGAGGAATCCAGGGACAGAGAAGGATGATTGATTGACATGACTATAGCTACAAGGAAATAGAAGTGTTCAAACTATACTGACAGGATATGGTCAAGCTTGGGAAAGGAACCATAGCCAGAGGCTAGGGCATAAGGAATGAACTATTTACAATGGAGAATAAAGAGCAGTCTTTGCACAGGTATAGGTCTTCTTGGAAAGGGTCTCTGATACAATGGAAGAAACTACTGTGATAAAAGGATTTTTTAACATTTGATTAAAATTTGTTAACTCTACTTAGATAAGTCCATTAAATGTCTTAAGGACTATTGTTCAGTCTGAAACTGCTAGTCTTCCATTACCTTCAGGGAGAATTCTCTTGGGAACACGGATGAACTTGGGGTCTCCTGCTTTCAAGCTAACTAAACTTGGGGTTCATCAGGTCTTACTAGCCTACAAGTTTGGGGGGTTTATAGATTCCATGTCGACACATTGATATACTTTTTCTCTGTTTTACTGACATAAGTATTCAGGGATATAAATTTCCCATTAAGTACTGCTTTGGCTGTATTCCAAAAATGTTGATATGTTGTCTCCTCATTATTATTTTCTTTTATAACATCAAAGATTGTTTCTATGATTTGGTCTTTGACCCACATGTACCATGTGCTGCTGAAAAGAGGGTATATTACTTTTTGTTCCTATTCAGTTTTTTATATCTGGAAAATTATTTTTTTAATTTTCCAATTTAATTTCCAATTCCAAATTATTTTCAATTTAATTGGAAATATTAAATCTAACTTCTCTAAAATTTAATTCAGTTCCTTTACTTCTTTATTGTTAAATTTTTGGTTAGATTTATCCAATTCTGATAGGGAAAGATTGATGGTCCCCCAATTTGTGTAGTTTTACTATTTCTTCTTTAAGCTCCTTTAGTTTCTCTTTTAGAAATCTTAAGGCTATACCATTTGGTGAATATATGCTAAGTAGTGATATTACTTCATTGTCTATACTACTTTTTATCAAGTTGTAATTACCTTCTTTATCTCTTTAAATCAGATATACTTTTGCCACCACCCCAACTTTACCACCTCTAATATGTCCTTAGATTCATGAACATTTAGTGGCTTAGATAAGCAACAGACTGGACTCTGATCTAAAAATCACAGTTTCTCAGTACTCAAACTTCAAAAGAGTTTTAGAAAAAGTTGTCATGATACAAATAGTAAAATACTCCATCACCCGTGAGGTAAAACAGTGAGGTAGTCTCAACCATAGAAAGAAGGATATTTTCTTATAAGGACTGAGAACTGAATGATAGGAATCTAGGAGATTGGAGTCTGTGTCACAGAAAGGAAATGATTTGGGAGGGGAGGAAGTCCTGGTTTCTGTCAGATGAGCCTTGATGTACATTGCTAAGATAATACTAGTTAAACTATTTTTCACCATTTTATATATAGAATGAAGTATATGAATGAAATAAGACTGTGACTTGACCTAAAATCCTCTTGAATTATAATCTCATACCTCTTCCTTTTTTAACCAAACTCCAAGAAAGAAAAAGTCATCTACAAGCATCTCTACTTCCTTTCATTGCCTTCAGTTCTCAGCCCATCTAATATCTTCTAAATATACCACCTAACTGAAACTATTTGATGTTTTTAATGTTTTTAATTTCAAATTTCTATTGCTTTTTTTCTCTCAGATCTCATTCTTCTGGATGATAATATTTTAGTTGGTACTTAAAGGAAACCAGGGAATACAGAAGATGGAGATAGAGTGTGTGTGTTTCAGGTGTAGGGGAAAGCCAGAGAAAAGGCCTAGAGAGAAGAGATGGAATGTTTTATTTATTGAACAGCAATCCATTGTCACTAGATTGAGGAATATGTGTCTCTCAGTAAGGTATAAGAAGCCTGGAAAAGTTAGAAAGAGGGCTGGGCTATGAAGGTTTTTAATGCAAAGTAGAGGATTTGTATTTGATCCTTAATGTAAAAAATGGGGTACTAGAATTTATTTTGTAATAGAGTGACATGGCTGGACCTTCACTTTAAGAAAATCATTTTGGTAGTCTAAAGTGGGAAGAGATTTGTGGCAAGCAGATTTTTGTAATTCCCAAAATGTGAAGTGTTTATTGAAAAAAATGATTCATATTGGACTTTTAAAGGTTAGTTTCTTTTTGTGCATATGTATGTTTCTTACTTATATTTTTAGAATGCTGCTGGCAATATTTTATACCTGTAGTTAAATTTAGACTATTCCAGATAACTATTTATAAAACTGAAACACAAAATGGAGCATTCAGAAAAGATTTGTAATTGCATATTGACTTTCCATTTATATTTCTAATTTCTGAGTGACAAAATTGGATTACTTCTACTTATAGTATCCATACTATTAAGAGTAACAAAAAAGTTGGAATGATTTTGTTACACTCAGCAGTATAATTGCTTAAAAGATTCAGAAATAAATTGTTTTCTTCTTTGTGGTAATGTTGCACTTATCCCTCCCTTCAGGCTCCCATATTTTAGCTGTTTAAAGAAATCTAACATGGACTGAATTTTTCTAGGTGACTTTTTGGTCATGTGGTTATAAAAATGATTTTCATTAAGATTTCTATTTTCCTGGTAGTAGTATCTTATTCCTGTAACTAAATATAGACACTCTAAGTATATGGAGCAAGACAAGACGCAAAATTCAAACAGACATTTCATATATATATATATATGTATATATATATAGATATAGATATAGATATTTGCATCATTATAGCATTTGTGTCCTTCAGCTAGATTTAGAGGTTGCTAAATAGGAGCAGCAATTCTCAAAGAAATTAGAGTTTTCTAAGTAGACTTGTTGTTATGTACATTTTTTATATATTTTAATTCTAGTGGTAAATTCCTTCAGATAGATTGAGATCATTCAAATGCTATCCAGAGATCCAAGAGAAATAAAATAAATGAATGTGTGAAAGAATTAAATGAATGAAAGAGAATTACTTATTAAGCATTTACCATATGCTAAACAACTTGCACTTAATGGAGAAACAAATGCAAAGGAAAACTTTTCCTGAATTGGCATTCATCTATTGATTAAGTCCTGGCCCCTTTCTGGACCCTTACTTACAAAGTGGAAGAAGCAGCAGGGAGAAGAGGGTGATGTGGAGACTTACAGCCCTTCTTACTAATAGGACCTATGTTGTGAAAAGGTTTTATTTTTGAGAAATAGGTGGCAGCAGGGTATGTAGCATGAATTTGGTGGTTTATTCTTTACCTTACTTGTTCTTTTAAAAGTTACTGTTTTTTATCATTAGGTTATCATGACATGTAATTGAAAATCAGACTTTTGAAGAAAAAAAAATCAGAGGGATAGGGAGTATTTTCAGCATTAACATGAGAAGACTAAACTGAATTAGGCTTTAAAGATTTAATGTAGCGGGGGACAGTGATTAATGAACCAGACTACATTTGTAGAAGGTACTTAATAAATTACTCATTGATATGAATGAAACACATTGAGCTGTTATTTCTATGTGTCCCTGAAAAAGATGTTTATGAATATTTGGTTGAAAAAAAAAGGAATGGAAAGAGAACAAGATTTAATGTAGTGTCTAGTATGTACCATGTACTGTGCTAAGAGATTTACAAATATTACATCATTAGATCCTCATAACAATTCTGAAAGGTAGGTCTGGTATTAATGCCCATTTTATGGTAGAGGACCAAGACAAACAAAGGTTGAGTGACTTGCCCTGGGTCACTCAGCTAATAAATGTTTGAAGCTTGGGATTCTAGGCTCTATAGACTGCCTCATCTATCTGCTTAAATGAGAAAGTAGTTTGCAAAGATTGAGTAGAATTAAAATGTGACCTTAAAGTTTAGATGGTTCTGGTTAATTATATGCTACAGCTATTATAATTCATGGAGGATGTTTACCTGGTTTGGGATACACTGGGGATAGTGACCCTTGTAAAGTTGTTTGCCACATCATAAATATTTTGGGATTTTATTTATAGAGCATGATAAGCATGCATAGAGTTGAATAAAGCATAAAGCACTTTAGACAAGGTTCCTGCCTTGAAGAGCCTGTGGTCTAAATTAGATGGAGTCAGAAAGGTAGATACAAATAATATATGAAAGAAAAGGTGTATGATTGACTCATAGTTTCACTGAGGTTGTAATAAATTGAGAATATATCACATGAGATCCTTTTACATCATCAAGACATATCCAGGCCACTGTGACAGAAAGGAATTCTCATTTAGAAGGAAGATAGAAAATGGCTGAGAAATGAAGTGAATGATTGGAAGAGTTAATTGTATCATAGACAAGAGCACAACACAGCAAACAACTAAGTTCATTTGTTTTATGGGAACAAAATGTATTTCGTTCAGTCAATCAGTCGCAAGGGGTAGACCACACAGTGCAAAGATTATTTGATATTTGGTCACCCAATCAAAGTTCAATCTTTAATTCTACCATTTATTGCCTTGTTGCTAACACTTCTAACTGAAGGAATTTAGATTACATCTTCAAAAGATTTTTGGTTGCTTTTTACAACACTAACTATCCTTTTCCAATAATCATCATACAATAGAAGCCTCCTTTATAACAAAGAACTACAGACAAGCAAAATAAAAAAGCCACAGTGGCCAAGTCTGAAGCCATTTACCTCACTGGACAACCATAATCCATTCAGTGTTTACCAGAAGAGAGTTAAGAGGCAGCAAGATCCTATAAAAAGAGTATTGGTTCTCAAGTCAGAAAGAAAGAAAGAAAGAAAGAAAGAAAGAAAGAAAGAAAGAAAGAAAGAAAGAAAGAAAGAAAGAAAGAAAGAAAGAAAGAAAGAAAGAAAGAAAGAAAGAAAGAAAGAAAGAAAGAAAGAAAGAAAGAAAGAAAGAAAGAAAGAAAGAAAGAAGAGGAAGAGGAAGAGGAAGGAGGAGGAAGAGGAAGAGGAAGAAGGAGGAGGAGGAGGAGATGAGGATGATGATTTCATCAAATTGCTCTCCACTCAATAATAGCATACTATTTTGTCAGGGGAGAGGATTCTATTTTGTACATAACCATGAGCATTTATGCCAGATATATCAGCCATGGCATTGTCTTTATATTCTTATTTAATCAACGCTACATTTTATCATTTGTTGTTTTGTTGTTCCAAGCTTAGTTGATCCTTTCTGAGTCTTTGATTTGCTACCATTCATATTCAAACATGTGATCACAGGATTAGTTTTAAACTAGAAGGCTACTCCCAGCCTATCTAGTTCAATTTCTCATTTTAAAAATGAAGAAGTAGAGGTGCAGGAAGGTTAAACTTGGTCCAGTAGAAAGGGCACTGGCTCTGGAGTCAAATGACTTGAGTTCAAATTTTAACCCTAGAATTTGTTTTGAGTATGTGTCCCTGGCCAAGTCACTTAATCACTATGAATATCAACTCCCTCATCTAGAAAACAAGGGGTTTAAACTAAGCAGAATCTGAAGTCCCTTCTAGTTTTACATATATGATTCATGATCTTTTGATCAAGGTAAAAAATAACAGCAGAAGTAGGATTTGAACCCTATTTTTCTGAGTTCAGACTCAATATATTTTCCATTGATCCATGCATACTACTTCTCCCACAAAGCCTTTAGTATACAAACAATTTAGTAATTAGATATTGAATAACTTTTAGATTAATATTAATTGTTGAAGACCTGCTCTAATATTATAATAGAACTTCATTCCCTAAGGCAGTTTTATAGCTTAAAATACTTAAAAATGAAGTATTTCTGTTATTATTATAACTAAATTCCCCTAGGTAGGGGATCAACACCAACTTTTCTTATTTGATTATAGCTGGCTGTGCTAAAGTCTTTCTCCAGCATAGTTTACCTGATTTTAGATTTAACTTAAGAAGAGTTATGATATTGAGAAGGACAGGAACAAAGATAAGCAATGATTCGATTAAAGAGTTTGATGGTGATTATGCTTAACTTTCAATTCTCAATTCTGTATCTTGGCCTGTAAAAACAAAAACAAAAACAAAAACAAGAAAACATGGCCCCAAACCCCTTCTTATCCCTACACATAATGAAAGAGCAATAGGGGAATAGCCAACAATTAGGACAATTCTTCCTGCAACCCAAGGTCAACGGCTTGTAGAGATTATAATAACAACATTTGTAATTAAACAGAAGAAAGATTTTGTTTGGGTTCAGCAGGGAAATTTTTTCCTTGGAGATATCCTCTGATAGTCTCAAAAAGTTCATATGTAGTAAGAACTTCCTTGATCTTGGTTTATACTCTTCCTTGCCTCATTTTATAAAATGAATTTCTGTCTGGATTGCTCCTTGGCAATTCTTTTCTCTGTATGATACTTGCATCTTGCATTTATGGAATATACTGATGGTGGTCATACTTATACTAAGTAATTGTTTAAAAGTTTCAGTTCCTAGACTACATCTTCCTAGACTATGCAAACTCATATGGCTATGATTGAACTCCATCTTTATAAGGAAAAAAAAAAGTACTTATTTTATAAAAACCAATTTAACATAGAAATTGGTTCGTGCTTCAGGAATAAATAAATAATACTCTTTCTAATTCCAGAATTAGTTTCTATTGTGTCTCAGGAAGTAGTTCAACATGAAAACCTCAATATGTTCAAAAAGGCTATTATGCAATAAGTTATATTGCTATGACCTGACCAGCAATACAACTCCATTACTTCATTAATTTTCTTCTCTGAAAATGAGTCGTTGCCAAAAATGACAATAAGATTATTTGCACAACCAAGACACCAAGTAAATTATAAATGACTTACTAAACTATAATTTGATTTTAATAGGAAAAATAAATATTTTAATCACATATTTTAAGGGAGTAGCATCTTTAAACCTCAAGAATTCTTTTTTTCCTACTGTTGTTTGAAGTTAAATGAAGTCAAAATGTATTTAGGCTTTTATTTTGCTGTGTGCCTAAAACTGATTGAATGTTGTTAATACAAAAATCAAAATAAAAAACAAGTAAACAAAGAACAGTGAACCTCAAAGAGCTAATGAGGGATGAAAGATTCATACTAGAAAGGAATTATTTTTTCAATACAATATATGAATTGAACTGAATGAAAAAAATTTATGCATGTGTGTACTTCCTTCTTTTGACCAGCTAAGATATGAATGAGTTTGAAGTATCAACCACTATAGCAAGCCTACTCCCCCGCACACAAAATTTCTCCTGCTTTTTTTTTAATAAATGTCTACTTATGCTACCTGGTGATTTGGGATAATTTCTCCTATCCTTTCTTTTCTATTACATTGATGATGATAGAGTTTAGGGAGAACATATGTATCATCTCATATTTTAAAATAAGCAAATTATACTTTTTAGAATTTTATCATTTTTATTCAAGTTCATCTTTTTATGTATCCCTTCACACATGTGCTTGAATTTCAAAGTTTTTCCACAGTTTTGACATCACTTCATTAAATATCTAATTTTTTCTTCTAGAGCATTATATTTAGTATTTTTAGATGAGGTATTGCTATAAGTCACTATCCTTTTCCTTTTGTAAGATCTTATTTCAAATTTTCCACTGCTAAATCATGTGTGATCATGGCCATGACTCCAGGGAACTTAAAATCTTTCATTCTGGCTATTTGCAGTATTCTTAACATAATCAATTGGCCATCAATTTGCCTATATTTTGGGAGTCTTTGTTTTGTGTTTACTTTCACGATATGTCAGGTGGATTATTTTAATTTCTACTATGTCCTCTTGTTCTAAGAGATCTGGGAGGTCTTAAGATTTTCCAAAAGGTCATATAAGTCAGCAAATGCAGAAATACCACTAGGTCTGTATCCCAAAGAGATCAAATATAGTGAAAAAGGACTTACTTGTTTAAAGATATCTATTGCAGCATTATGTAGTGGCACAAATTGGAAACTGAAGGGTTGCTAATCAATTGGGGAATGGTTGAACAAGTAGTATATAAATGTAATGGAATACTATCTTCAAAAGAAATAAAGAGAAAGAAGATTCTACATATACACACAAAACACACACACACAGAGACCTGGAAAGACATATTTGAAGTGATGCAAAGTGAAATGAGCAGAACCCAGAGAATGTTATACAATAACACCAATAATGTATGATCTTCAGCTGTGAATGACAACTATTATCAGAAATGCAAAGAATTAAGGCAGCTCCAAGGGAGTCATGAAAAAAAGGGCTATTCATTACAATAAAAGAAACTGATGAAGTACTAATGCAGATAGAGGCATATCATTTTCACTTTATTTCCTTCATTAATTTTTCTATAGTATACATGATATATGTCTTCTTTCACAACATGATGAATGTGGAAATATGCATTTCATGGTAGAACATGTATAACTTATATCATATTACCTGCCATTTTAGGGAGGGGAGAGATGAGGGAAAGCAAGAGAGAGCATGGATTGTAAAATGTCAGAAGATTATTATTTAAAATGATACCTACATGTAACCTTGAAAAGAAAAAAATAATTTAAAAAATGACAGTCTGTGGATATGGTACAATGCATATGATATCACATCTTTTATGTATTGATTGTTTTTGCTTGTTTTCTTTCTCTTTCTAAAAAAATCCGTATTATTATGGAATTGCTTTGTAGGAGCAATGAGGTGAATATGCAGATGAAAGAAGAAATCTAGATGATATAAAAACAAACTAAATTCTAAAAGTCTGTTTTAAAATGTTTTTTAAAAAGAATTTCAAATAAAATTGTTTTCTTCAACTCCTCTGGCCTATTTTGATTCCTCATATTCCTGATGACCAACTGAATTATATATTTATATACATCTATACATTATATGTAATATACAAATATATGAATGTGTATGCCTATATTTATACATACATAAATAATTTAATGTATATACATAAATATATACACACATGTATATAATGTACATTATTATCACTTATTTACCCTGTTCTCCCCAGATAGATTCTAATTTACTTCATGCAGGGACCATGTCTTTTTCAGTTCTTCTTTTATTTAATCTGTTAGTCAGCATCCTATAATGCTAGATGTGTATAAAATACTTAATTAACATTGGCTTCCAAAAATATTATTGTAAAGTTAACTACCTTTAAGATAAGATCAAAACATGATCATATACTCCATTGTTCCTGTGACAAGGAAATCACTTTAAAAGACTGATATATATTAATTTAAGGTCGCCAAGGAATTCAGCTATGTAATTCCTAAATGAAAACTCAAGTCAGCAGTCAACCTTTTATGGAGTTTTTAATTACAAACAGGAGGAAGAAAGGTAATAGGGATAGAGAGAGAGAGAGAGAGAGAGAGAGAGAGAGAGAGAGAGAGAGAGAGAGAGAGAGAGAGAGAGAGAGATGGAGAGAGAGAGTATGGAGAGAGAGAGAGAGAGAGAAGGGAATAGGGCTTAAATACCCCCTCTGTTTAGGCTGGGCCAAAAGGCCCAAGCCCTTAGATAGCTGAGACAAAGAAAAGAGATCAGTCCCTATCACTCATGTGACCAAAATGAAGAAACAGTCTCAGGGGCCTCCACCTCCAGCCTCCTTCAGAGCAAAACTTCTCAGAGCACAACCTCTTGCACCCCTCCAGTCCTCAGACCTCGCTATCTTTAAGGAAACCATCTAAGTTCCCTCCCCTAAATTCTCACATCTACATGTCTTCCCTGTGCCAATGGTGGCTCTAGCTTAACCCAGGACCTCCCAGAGGTCTGTGGCTTTGCACATGTCTATTGAAGGTCATATTCTCAAATAATTAAATCTTGATCCTTTGCTGCAGCCCTTCCTAAATCCTTTTACTCTGAGTAGGGTGGAGATTAAATTTTCCAAGACCTGGTTCTGTCATTCCAAGTATCTCTATTGTATTAATTTCAAAATCAATCATGACTCAAAGAACTTCCTCTTCTATGCTTAAGCATAGGTCAAAGCCGTTTCCATTGTTTAGCAAAAGGTTTCTGTCCTAAAGTAGTCTTAGGTAGGGAGGAGAAGGACCCTCCCATGCCTAGGGTTTCACTTTCCAATAGAGTTTCTTACTATCAGTAGGAAATGTTTTCCAGTATGAAATTTCCCAATGGGGAAATTTCCAACATTCATAAGTCTAAGAAATTTTAAGGTTTACAATCTCCCCTGATGATCATTGGGAGACTAGTCTCCCCATTGATCATTTAACATAATCATTTTGTAGTTCTAAATGCACTTCTAACTATAGATATACACAATATTCAATTTTCTAAGAGAAATTAGAATAGTGAGAGAGGAAATAGAAAAGAAAAGAAAGCAAAACCAATGTTTTGCTAGGCGCATTGACAGAAAGCCAAATTAGGGGCAGTCCCTTTTGGTATAAATGTGTACAATTACAATAAATGTTCAATCAAAAGTTCAGTCCAATCAATCATACCCAAAGTCCATTCTTGATCTTCTTGATGAAGTATAGGTTTTCGGCATCTTTCTGCAACAGTTCATTCTCTGGATATAAAAGTTTCAAGCTTCTTTCTTGAAGATCTTTTCTCGAATAGAATCAAAATCTTTGAATTTTTTTATAACAGTAAAATCTTAAACAAAATTCAAAATTCTTGGATTTTTATAAAAATACAATCTCAAACAAAAAAAATTCAAAAATAAAAAAAATTCTTAGATTTTAAATTAAAATACAATCCCCCCTGAAGTAAGTATTAAAAAAAATCAAGTTTAGCTCAGAATGCAATGTTCAGTTATGGGGGTGTATGTGTTATTTATCAAAAGAATAGAAAAATAATCAAAAACATAAGAAAAATTCAAAATAGGCCTTCTATAGGTCCAGTTTAAAGTAATTTCTATCCCACAAGTATGTAGGACAGAATGCAGTAATATTTCACTTAGCCATTTGTAGCCAAGACTACAGGAAGTTGGCATAATATAAGAAGAAAAGAATTAGAATTCTATTTTGATGGGGAAATGTCATTCCCTCATCTGATTTTTTTTTCATCAGGGATATAGGGAGCCAGCATGATAGTCAAGCTTTGTACTTGTTTGAGTACTCCGTAAAGAATGTAGATACAATGAAGTCCTATGACTTAAACATAAGTTAAGCGTTGAAACCTCGAGTCTCACTTTAATATTTCTTGTGTGCTCTATTGGCACTATTCAGGTTTAGTCTGTGCTCCTTGTTGTCAGACACAAATATTAATCACAGTCCTATAATATTTTATCAATAAATGGCAGGTTCCCATAGTTTAAAGCTTTTAGGCATATATTGATATTATAGCAAGAGTATATATATATTAACTTGTATTACTGCAGGAAAAAAATAATATTAATATTAATTATGTGTACCTTCAGTACAAAAAATGAGAAAAAAATCAAATATTCTGATAAAAAAATAAAAGAAAAGAAATAAGAAAAATAAGAAAAAATCAGTAATTCAATATATTCTTGAAAAAACAGCATCCATTTGTCTATGGATTATTATCTCCAATTCATATGATAAGATAGAGTCACAATTCATATGATAGGATACAGTCAATCAGACTCAGCAGAAGATGCTTTCTTCACATGTGAGCAGTGAATCCAAGAGTCCCTTTCTCCAATCTTTATAGATGTTGGAGTAGTTAATAATATTTGGAATGGTCCTTCCCATGAAGGTTGAGTTGCTCCAGCATGTTTGAAATTCTTGATATAAACTTTATCTCCTGGGTTCAGGTCATGCAGAGAAAAGTCTAATGGTCCAGCTTGTACTGCAGCTCCGGATTCATGAAGTTCACGTAGTTTGTGCTGTAACTCCTGTATATAGGAAGCAATAGTAATATCTCCCCCTAATAGCGATGTATAAGCCGGGGAGAAAGGATTAGCCTGTATAGGCGGATGTCCAAAAAGCATCTCAAATGGTGAAATATGTAAGTCTCCTCTAGGCCTGCTTCTAAGATAAAATAGGGCCAGAGGGAGAATTTCAGGCCATTTTAAATGGGTCTCAGTGCATAATTTGCCAATCATAGTCTTAAGTTCTTTATTCATCCTCTCCACTTGGCCTGAGCTCTGGGGGTGATATGGAACATGGAATTTTGGAGTTATCCCCAAGCAAGAATATATTTGGTTTAAGACAGAATCGGTAAAATGACTGCCTCTATCGGAGTCAATACGTGCTGGCAGGCCAAAATGAGGAATAATTTCCTTTAAAAGTATCTTTGCAACAAAATCTGCTGTGGCTCAGGTCGTAGGAAATGCTTCCGGCCATCTGGCTAGTTGATCTACAATTACTAGACAAAATTTATAACGTCCAGCCTTTGGCATTGTTATGAAATCTATCTGTAGATGTACAAAAGGTGTGTAAGCCAGAGGACATCCCCCAAAGACTTTTCCACGATATGCATGTTGGTTATATGCCTGGCAAATGGAGCAGGCTGAACATACTTTAGAGGCTATAGTAGTTATACCAGGGGCTATCCATACTCTCTTGACAGAGTCCACAATGCCCTGGGTTCCAAAATGACCATTTTTATGAATAGATTGGCAAATTTGGTTATAGAAACTTCTAGGGAGCAGGGGTTTTCCTTCAGATGACACCCATACTCCATTAATCTGTTTTGCTTTAAATTTTTGTTTCCATTTTTCCACTTCCTTTTCATTATAGGAAAGTGATAAATTTAAATTATCAGTGGTTCTTAATGTTAAAATTAATCCAGGTCCTTCTATGGCTGCTAGTTTTGCAGCAGCATCTGCTCGGTCATTTCCTCTAGAGACAGGATCAGAGCCACCTGTATGGGCAGAGCAATGAACTACAGCTAGGGCTTTAGGCAGTTTGAGAGCTGAAAGAACTTCATTAATAATTTCTACATTAGCTATGGATTTTCCAGCTAAGGTTAAAAATCCTCTCTGGAGCCATAGCATCCCGACTGAGTGACAAATGCCAAAAGCATATCTAGAATCCGTATAAATTGTTGCCTTTTTATCCTTGGCAATTATACAAGCTTGTTTTAGAGCTAAGAGTTCTGCCCCTTGAGCGCTAATGTTAGAAGGTAGTGAAGCTGACCATTCAGTGGCAAATTCTGAGACTACAGCAGCTCCAGTGTAATGTATGCCATCCCTCATAAAAGAGGAACCATCGGTAAATAAAATCAGATCTGCATTGTCTAAGGGAGTGTCCAAGAGATTATCTCGAGGCTTTTCTGATATGGACACTAATGTTTCACAGTTATGTAATGGTTCTCCTGAAGTAGGTAAATCTGGAAGCAAGGTGGCAGGGTTAAGAGTTGAACAGCGTTTCAAGGTAATGTTTTCACTATTTAATAAGGTTATTTCATACCTTGTAATTCTCTGATCCGAGAATGCCTGTGTTCTATGTTTTATCAATAATGCTTCTATCTCATGTGGGCACATTATTGTTAATGGACATCCCAATACTAAATCAATGGTTTTTGTTACTTGTAAGGCTGTAGCAGCTACTCCTCTAAGGCATGGTGGTGCTCCTGCTGCTACTGGGTCTAGTTGGGCAGAATAATAAGCAATTGGGCGCTGAGAAGGTCCCAAAGTCTGAGTAAACACACCCGAGGCTACTCCTCTTCGCTCATGCACATATAAAGTAAATGGTTTGTTGTAATCTGGGATGCCTAGAGCAGGGGCAGACATGATAGCCGTTTTTAGATCTGATAGAGCTGACAAATGTTCAGGCTCTAATTTGAGGGGTTCAGGAACCGAATCCTTTGTTAATGCTATAAGGGGGTTAGTGATTTCCCCATAGCAAGGAATCCATAGTCTGCAAATCCCTGTTGCTCCTAAAATTGCTCTCAGCTGTTTCTTAGTGGTAGGTGCACTCAATTTTTGAATATTCTCAATTCGTTTTGGAGAAATATAACGAGCAGCCGCATTCAAGATGAATCCCAAATATTCTACTTTTTGGAGACACCACTGAACTTTACCCTTAGAGATTTTATGTCCTCTTTTGTGCAATTCCAAAAGAAGGTGTTTGCTATCTTTTTGACATGTTTTTGCATCTGTTGAAGCCAAGAGTAGATCATCTACATATTTGATTAATTTGCTATTTTTAAATGTTATATTGTCTGTGTCTTGGCTCAAAATTTGCTCAAATAAGCTCGGACTTTTGACATAACCCTGTGGCAGCCAACACCAGGTATATTGTGAGCCCTTCCAGGTGAAAGCAAAAATATGCCTGGAGTTCTCATGTATAGGTATGGAAAAGAAAAATGAACACAAATCTACTACTGTAAAGTATGTAGCTGTGCTAGGAATCGATGAAATAATAGTATGTATGTTAGAAACTACGGAGTGTCTCTTTATAACGTGATTATTCACTGCCCTTAGATCCTGTATGAATCTATAGAGGTGCTTGCCATCGGGCCCTCTTTTTGTTTTTTTAATTGGCAGGATGGGCTTGTTGTATTCAGATTTGCAAGGGATTATTATTCCCTGTTCTATTAATGAGTTAATAACTGGTGTAATACCCTAAATCCCAGAGATAATTTCATAAAACAGGTATCTAAAGAAAGTTTAATACGTATGTTCAAAACATACTTTATAATCCACTCTTATTCTTTCATTTCATCATTTTCACAAGTACTAAAGCATTTGAACGTGAACCCAGGGCAACTCCAGTTTATTAGACCAAGTGGCATTACTTATTTGCCCCATCCTGAAGTGAGAGGAGTGAGTTTCAGCAACTTAAAATAAATAAAATTCAAGGACTAGCTTGTTAACCACTACAACCACCACTAGTATCCCTCCAAAATGGTATATTATCCATATCCCATAATTTTCCTTACTCTTTCTGCCCTTTAAGGCAGCTAAAAGGGACTTTACCCAACAAATATCTTGTGCTAGCTTGTATTACCTATGATAATTTTTTTTGGCTTTCACGAGTTTTATCTTCTAGTTAACAGGTATTATATATGTGTGTGTGTATAAGTAAATATGCATATATACATACACATGTATATATACACATATATATCTATGTTCCCATGACACACATTTTGTACAAATATATGTTGTAACTTAATCAAATATTCTACATTTTATACACCTGATGTATTCTCAATACCATATATATCATCAGGAACAGATGGTGTTTCCCAAGAGATATGATGGAATTCAGGGTGAAATTGTCAAACTTTTGTAATGCTGCTGTTTCAGACAGCCATCATTCCAGATAGTTGTTGGGCTGCCACTGTGACTCTCCTTAAGGGTTCTAGAGAAGAACCAAAAATACAGAAAATAAAATTTCATTCTATACCAGAAAAATCAGGAGAAACCATTACAAAAGGAAGGGTTATTATCTCTTTTACCTGGCAAAACCGAAGAGAAAAAGTATTACAACTGCTAAAAGTGAAATCATTGCATATAAATAAGAGTATAGATAATAGGAAACAGGTGGATTTTATTTATTTACTATATTACTAAATTTTTTGTGATATCTGCCATAGACTTTCAATACATTTTAAATTAAATAGCATATTGAGGACTATGCAGGCTTTAATGCTAAAATAGTATGGAGTAGTAGAGAGATAGTGGTAGTCTCTCGGTGACCAAGAATGACTATTGTCTTTGTGCATTATCATCTATTGATGTACCCTCATGTGGCTTTGCAGTCCAAAGACTGAGGCGCAAAGTTTGTGGCACATGGGGCATGGGACACCAGTTCTTACAGAAGGTGCGGCTGTGGCCTAGTGTCGGCATTCACATGCAGCGGCAAGACGTCGACGTCGTTCATTTTCAAAGGTGGCAGCGGCATGGTTAATGTAGGTTTGCCAGCTGCTTCTGTCAGAGGCAGCGAGTTCTAGTTGCTTTGGTGTAATGCCAGCCCACTTCAAGTTGGACTTTAGCTGATCCTTGAATCTTTTCTTTGGTCGGCCTTGTTTCCTGAGTCCAGCTGACAGTTCACCATAGAATACCTGTCTTGGTATTCGCTATGGGTCCATGCGGATGACGTGTCCAGACCATCGTAGCTGGGTTTTGAGGACCATTACTTCAATGCTGGTGGAGTTGGCTCTGTTGAGGACTTCCTGATTGGTGATTCCATCCTGCCATCAGATCCTCATGATTGACCAGAGGGAGCGTTGGTGGAATTGCTCCAACTGCTTCTTGTGCTTCCGGTACAGTGTCCATGTCTCGCTACCTTACAGGAACGAGCTGAGGACCACTGCGTCATACACTTTGAGCTTCAATGCAGTGCTTACACCGCTGTGTTGGGGGACTTTGCAGCACAGCCGCCTGAGTGCCTGGCTGGCCTTTTGGATCCTGGCAATGATCTCATGGTCTAGGGACCAGTCGTTGGCGATGGTGCTGCCCAGGTACTTGAAAATGTTGACGTTAGAAAGCTGGGTGCCATCGATTGTAATGCACGACTGGTTAGTTGGCCTCCTTGGTGCAGGTTGGAACAGCACCTTTGTTTTGCTGAGGTTGATAGTCAGTCCAAACAGTTTTGTTGTGGTAGAGAACCTGCCCACAATCATTTGAAGATGATTTTCTTGGTGGGCCATGAGTGCACAGTCATCTGCAAAGAGAGCTTCCAGGATGAGTCTCTCTGTTGTCTTTGTTTTTACAGTCAGGCGGCGAAGGTCGAATAGTGAGCCATCCAGTCGGTATTTTATGTAGACGTCCAGTTCTAGATCCATCACAGCATGTCGTAATACTTGGGTGAAAAATAGGTTGAATAGCACTGGAGCGAGGACACAGCCTTATTTCACGCCATTGGAGATGTTGAAGTGGTCAGAAGTCTCTCCACCAGATAGGACTTCCCCTGTCATGTCGACATGAAAGAGCTGGATCAGTTTGACGAATTTTGCTGGGCAACCAGGCTTGCTGAGGATCACCCACAATGCGTCCCTGTTCACTGTGTCGAACGCCTTTGTCAGGTCTATGAAGACAATGTAGAGGATTAGGTTCTGCTCAAGGCATTTTTCCTGCATTTGCCTCACCGTGAAGACCATGTCGATGGTGCTGCGATCTGGTTGGAAGCCACATAGTGATTCAGGCAGGTTCTGCTCTGAAACAGATGACAGGAGTCTGTTGAATATAACATGGGCGAGGATCTTTCCAGCAGTGGAGAGTAGTGAGATGACTCTATAGTTGTCACAGGCTGTTCGTGAGCCTTTGTTCTTGTATAGGGCTACGATGGAGACATCTCTGAGTTCTGAGGGCATGTCTTCTTCTTCCCATATGCTGGTTAGCACTATGTGGAATGCCTGGAGTGTCTTTCCATTTAAGGCCTTATACACCTCGGTTGGGATCCCATCTTTACAGGGTGCCTTGCCTGCACTCATTTGTTTAATGGATTTTTGGACTTCCTCTATTGAAGGAGGGACATCAAGTTGTTCAATGGTGCAGTTTTGGGGGATCTGGTCAAGGGCGCTTTGGTTGACTGAAGACGGTCAGTTGAGAAGCTGACTGAAGTGATTTTTCAACTTTTTGCTGATGCCTTTTTTATCTTTTATGAGAGTGTCACTGTCAGAGGATAGCAAGGGAGTGGTGGTGGGTTTTAATGGCCCACAGACAGTCCTGAGGGCACTGAAAAATTGTTTGTAGTTTTTTGTATCAGCAAAACGCTGGATTTCTTCTGCCTTTTTTTCCCACCATTGGTCTTGCATCTTCCTGATCTCACGCTGCGCCGTGGCTTGGAGAGACATGAATCTGTCCTTTTTAGGAGCAGAGTTTGGGTTATTTTGCCACTCCATAAAGGCTTTGTTCTTTTTGCTCAATAGGTCTTCAATAGCAGTGTTGTTCTCATCGAATTAGTCCTGATGGTTGTGTTGTTTGGGGCCTAGGACTGCCTTTGATGTTTCCTTCACTGCTTCTCTGAACTGGTTCCATTTCTCAGTTGAGCTTCCTGTGAGTGGTCCCTTGGCAGACAGCTTGTCATCCAGGCAGGACTGGAATGTTTGCAAATAAGATGGATCTCTAAGATGACTCACGTTGTAAAATGTGTGAACTGTCTGGGTGCGTTTTGGATGGCAAGGCGCAATGCACATTTGAAGAGTCGTTCTACCCAATCAGTGGTCTATCCAGCATTCAGCTCCTCTCATGGCTCTGGTGATCTTTACATCCTGGATGTCTCGCCGGCGTACAATGATGTAGTCAATGAGATGCCACTGTTTTGATCGTGGGTGCATACACGTTGTTTTATATTTGTTTGCCATTCTGAACACAGTGTTCATGATGGTGAGTTTGAACTCTGACCATTTGCTGAGTAGCAGTAGGCCGTTGTTATTCATTTTGCCCACGCCATGTTTGCCGAGCACTCCTTTCCATCTTTCATGGTCCTGGCCAACGTGGGCATTGAAGTCTCCCATTAGTATAAGCTTGTCATTTGTGGGCACTGTAAAGATTAAAATTTAGGGGACTTCAATAAACCGCTAAAATATAATACTCCTTGCAGAGAGAAACTAATTTCTACCTGCCTCAGATGCCTCAGTCTCCCCGTCTCCCCTAAATTTTAATCTTTACAGCACTGAGTGCAGGATGGCACTCAGGTCAGAGTAGAACTGCTTGATGGTCTCCTCTGTGCTGGTCAGTGTTGGGGCATATGCGCTGATGATTGTGGCATACCGGTCTTTGCTGAGAGGTAAACGGATCTTCATGAGCCTCTCACTGATGCCCACAGGCAAGTCTAGCAGCTGTTTGAGCAAACTGGTCTTGATAGCCAGGCCAACACTTTGGAATTCTGTCTTCATTTGTGGCTCTATGTATCCAGAAGAAGGTCTATCCAATGGTGGGTTCGCTGAGTGATCCCTCTTCTGGTAAGTGTGTTTCACTTAATGCTGCGATGTCGATGTTATATTGTGCCGGTTCTTTACCAATTAGAGCTGCTCTTCTCTCAGGTCTTGGGGTATTCTCTCTATCAAGTAATATTCTGATGTTCCATGCTCTTAGTAGGAGTTTCTTTGTATTTTGTTTCTTTTGATTTCGACCACTTAAAGGGATGACCCACCAGCCGCGGCGTGCTGACTGGGTGTTTGTAGGGCAGGAAATGTTTGGAACACCTTTTCTAGTTCTCTCCCTTGATTAGAGTGAGCAGTGCTATCCTAGAGAGGGCTGCTCAGTTGCCCAGGATGCTGCCGAACATCTCTGCTGCCCTACAGGGCCGAGCGACCACTGCTCTGTGGGCCGCCTATGTTCAGGATCATGACTACAACTGCCAGGGGTCACCTCCACCTGTTGTGCCGCCCCTTCCCCATCACCGCAGGTCTTGAAGAGGGTGGACGGGGTTAGGATAGATGAGTGTGCACAAAGATACTTGTGTGTGAAGGAGATTTAAGTGGAAAAGTCGATGCACAGAGACAGTCCCACTCTCTCGGCATTGGAAGCCTGGGTCCATTGGCATGAAAAATTGTTACGTCTGGAGACTTCCTCAGCTGCATTGGATGGCCGTGTTGTCTTTTGTGCTCCAACACGCCATAAGCACTCCACAGTGCTTTGCTGTGTCGCCATCTCAGCCATTGAACCTTCTTATTGGTTTCTTCCACTGGTTCGACCTACGCAGTCTTCACATGCATAGCTTTGAAGTCAAAAAGACTTTACTTAATGCTTTCTTGCCTCTGAAACATACCATAATAGCTGAGTGACTATAGATGAGTGTCTTAAACTTTCAGTGCTTTCAGGCAACTCTTTAATTTGAAAGCTATAAATAAATGGGATAAATGACCTATTTGAATATATGTGATTACTTCATGAAGTAGGAGTTCCCTACCTTATAAAAAGGAAAACCAAGAAAACAACAAAAAGATTTTTAAATGGTTGATCTGAAATAAACTTACAAACAAGCAAAATAAATAAACACTGAGTGGAATTAAAGGTATATTATGTAGGGGGCAGCTGGGTAACTCAGTGGATTGAAGGCCAGACCTAGAGAGGGAGGTCTTAGGTTCAAATCTGATCTCAGTCACTTCTTAGCTGTGTGACCTTGGGCAAGTCATTTAACCCTCATTGCCTAGCCCTTACCATTCTTCTGCTTTGAAGCCAATACATAGTATTAATTCTAAGATGGAGGGTAAGGGTTTTAAGAAAGGGAATATTATGTTTCTTGACAGGAATAATTTTGATGAGAAAACAAAGGATATGTATGAATGAGTAATTCATTGGATAAAGCATCAATAGGATACTATTACATGCATTACATTAATATGATTGTTGTATTAAGGTTTTTACAAAGGATTTGACTGTGTATAGTGGAGTCTTCCAGTTTGCCATAGATGCTAAACTTTATTCTGATGCCAAATCACTAATGATTATCTACATAAAGGCCTTGATATTGTGAGGCTATGTGATTGTGAAGAAAATTCAAAGGTGAGTTTCAATATGGTTAAATGTGGGGAAAAGTATCTGAAACTCTAATTGAAAAGTGTGAGGACTGAATAAAGAGTTACAACCCACATGGTGGGTGGAGGTATCATTATAAATTACTCGAGTCTTAAACTTGAGCTGTATTTTACATTTTCTAACCGCAAATGACATACCTTGTATTCTTTTCCTAATTTTCATGTAAAGCTACACCTCAAATCTTCCAGTAATTTGGGAATTAGAGCTGATCATTCCAAATGAAAGTACAAAACAGGTATTATGTTATAGTGTTAGTTTTTTCTTCAAAGACTCTACATAATCTTGTAATATCAATAATTTTAACACAACACATTTCCTTAGGGATTCATACTTGACTAGGCTTAATGATCTTGAGCTTTGCCTTGAGCTCTCATCCTTCCCAGCTGGTCATCATTAATCCCTAGTCAGTGCCTAGGGCCTACAAACATTATAGTGTTTAATTCATAGGGTCTTTCAATACAGATTTCTCAGCTAACACTGACAGTAGGGCTTAATTCACTCGTTTTAACTTATTCCTCTACCCTGATAAAGAACACCATCTAGGAAAATGGGAAGCAATGAGTACTTATATAGTTAGATTAAAAAATAACATGGATTTTTTTTCAATTTTCTCTAACATTGCAAATGTTCTCATATTGTGCTTGGTCACTGACTTATAATTGTCAATGACTGAAAGCCTTTCATCATTACAGTTTCCATCTTCATCCCCTGAATGGCCAAATCAGTAGTCATTGCAAAGCAAATTCCAGAATGAGAAATACTGCATACCTAAATCTTGCTGAACCATATTATACTTTTTTTAAAAAATGTCTTTAACTGACAGAAATCTAAAGGAATTCATAGCATTTTGAATCTTTCCAGTGAGTTCCATGCAAATGAAAGACATGTTCCAATGTGTTTTTCCTTCACTTTCAGTAATTACAAAACCAAAAATCTATGTAAGACCAAGGAGAATTTGGCATACAATAAATAGCCTGGAAAGAGTAAAATCATAGGAGCTAATATGTAGTACTAATCTTCCCCTTTATGCAATCATAACCTATGACTCTTTGTTCCCTGACAAAAAGAAACAACCCATAAGGGAGGGTCCCAAATCAAAAGAACCCTCCAGAGACAGAGACTGATTGAAATTGCTGAGTTATCAGTGCTCTGAATAAGTGGTTTCAGCTTCAGTATTATCTGACTGTCAGAAAAGAAATCCTCCAGAGAAAAAGACACTGATCTTGGTTTTGTTTGCTCAATTGAGAGCAGTGTGTTGGGAAGTTTTGATTAATGTATTTAGGAAGCAAACACGATGACTGAGTAGTACTTTTATATTTCTCAGATTTGAAAGGCTGAATTTTAATATCAATCCACATTTCACAGTTTTCTAAGACTGAATGTTAGTCAATTTTGATGGTCATGGACCTGTAAAATATGTACTATTGTTTCCATTTTACATTTGTGAACATTGAGGCTAAACAAGCTTAAATAACAATGTGGTACAGTGTAAATAGTATTTAATTTGGAGGAAGTGGACCTGGGTTTGAAATACAGCTCTTTCTTTTACTCTGTATAACCCAGGATACATTGCTTATCTTATCTTGATCTCAGTTTCCTAATCTTTAAAACAAGGAGTAGGATTAGATAAGTAAAATACACTTTGGGTCTAAATACATTATTTTATTATTTGTCCAGTGTCAGACAACTAATAAATAAAGTACTACCTCCAAAATCTCATCCATCTTCACTAAACAACTAATTATATACATGGGTAGTGAAGTGGATAAAACATTTCTACTGACCAAATTAAGATCTATATAATTGGATGAACAAATTTGGGATTAAAAAATCAGAGATTTAGGGTTAGAAGAGAATTTAGAAGTCATATAGTCCAACCTTTCCATTTTCAAAGATGAGAAAACTGGCCTGGAGAGTTTAATGTAATCCAATATCATAGAAATGTTAAGTAAAAGATCTGAAATTTGTAGAATTGCCATTTTTTACCTAATAAAAAATGGAAGGCCATTTTCCTGGAAATAACATTGTTTATTAACAGATACATTCTTCTGCTAACAAAGAATGGCTCTTTCACTGGTCAGCTAAGCAAAATGAGTGAGTCCTGTCCCTCGTTTATAAAGGGAGCTGTGACCTCTTTCAGATTAACCTGGCAATGTGACCTTAGGATCTCCCTTTCCAGTCCCCAGTTGTTGGATATTTCAAGAGAGGCATCTAACTTAGAGACCTCAACTTGACCTTCATTACTTCATCATAAGAAAGACTGATCTCACAATGAAGTTCAATAGCCAGAACTTGCTGATTTTTCTTATCTAAGAGAGTTCTTGTTTACAGATAAATGAGCAAGTCTCCACTATAAGAAAAGAGAGCCCAGAGAGATGTTTTGGAGCTTGGGAGTTGTGATAAAGTTGTGATAAAGTTTGCAATTTGCAAAACTGTTCAAAAACTGAAAAGTCCAAACCTAGGTATGATTGACAGTGGCATGTGACCAAAGGTCACATAGGAGCCTGAGTGGCAGGATCTGGGAAGATTTCATCTTGCCCCAATGGACTTTTCTTCTGGTCTCCTGAGGAAGTCAAGAGGAAGGTCTGAAGTCTGAAGAGTATTTCCCTGTATTGAACTGAGGAAGGGTTCCTGTATCTAGCTGCCTGCAGCATTCAGTCTCACTTGGACATCACTTGGACTTGCTTGGACATCTAACAACAACAGATCCTGGCTCTAACTGGTTTTGGATGCCTGCTGTGATATTTGGGTATTTGGTTAAGTTCTTTTAGTTTAGTAACCTAGTTAGCATAGTTAGTTTTTTTAAATAAGAATAAGCATAAGTAAATCCCTAAGCCCATATTCCTTTCCCTTCCAAAACAATAAAGTAGATTTTATATGTTTTTTCCTCTTGTGTTTCCCTTATCCAAAATCCTATAAATTATTTTAGTTTGAAAGTTGGGTGACTTTTGAATCCCAAGTTTTAAGAAAGGTTTCAATTGACTATTAATTTTCCTCAGATTCACACCTAGGTCCTCTAACTACAAATCTAGCACTCCTTGTCCTGCTCTCTATGCTTGCTTGCTTGCCTTTGAAAATTATAAAATTATTTTAATAATGTCATGTTTCTTCCTGAAACCAAAGACAAAACCAAACTTTTAATACTACATGAAACTAAGAATCACAGACTCAATTATTTTACTTTGTTAATGCTTAGTACTCTTCTGAATCTTAGTTAAACAGGTTTAGTATAGTCATTATTACTACATATTTGCAATTCCCTCAACTCTCTTTCTACTCTTTGTATAGACAAAATATGTAAGTTATATTCAAGCTTAATTCTATGGTTATCCAAAGATGGTTTTAGTTAAAGGCAAGTATGAGCCAAAGAAAAAATGATGGGGATAGGGGAGAGGGAATAGAGGTAGAGCAGCTAGAATTGGCTGAGTCCCTATTAACATATAAATTGATATCTGGGCCCTAGGACACCAAAATATTTAATAGATGTTTTTGAATAAGAAACATTCATATATATATATATATATATATATATATATATATCATAGAAACCCTTAATCATTATGGTTTCTGTTGGCATTTCTTTCTTAGGTTGCTATTGTTGGTAAAACAGGTATTAGATAAATCAAGAGTTAAATATGTGCTAATGTAGCTGTTACTGCTCTTAGCATATCAAAGTTACTCAGACTTACTAGATGAACCTAGAGGGTCTCTTAAACTTATTATAGAAAAGAATTGTCAAGAGAAAAAGAGTAAAAAAATCCCCCAAACACACCAAATTAGTGGCAAATGGCCACTAGTTCCAAAATTAACAAATTCTCCTCTAGGAGTTTACTTTCAGAAACTATAGTCAAGAGGCATGTTAGCTACTATTATACAATATGAAATCACAAGTCCAGGACAAATGTACATATTTGTGATACATACACACATACATATATGTGTGTATATGTATATATACATATATGCATACTGAAATCTATTCTTTATGCATGTTATGTTTTAATTTGTAGTATTTATTAATATATTTGTATACACATATACAGATCTAACTAGCTACACAGATACATAAATATACATATTTCTCAAGGAAGCTGTTACTGCAGCCTAGGGAAAGGTGTACTTCCACATGCTAAATCCAAGGCTTCCTATTAACTTTGTTTCTTTCTGGTTAATGTTCAAATCTCTCTCTCACACACAAAAAGATCAATTGTAAGAAATTCCTTATACACACACACACATACACACACATACACACACAGAGATTCTGACACAATTGGTGTTGAATTTGGAATTTACTTGGAAAAGATACTAGAGTGTTTTGCAATTTCCTTCTCTAGCTCATTTTAAAAATAAGGAATTGAGGCAGACAGAATTAAATGATTTGCCCAGCATCACAAAGCCAGTAAGTGTCTGAGGTCAGATTTGAACTAGGAAGATTAGTCTTTCTGACTCCCAGGCCCACCTAGAATGGACAATGTCATCTAACTTTCACTCCCCTATAAACAATATACATGTGCATCATTAAGTATGCATAATATCACACACTACGCATATATAAACATATGCCATATGCACATAAGTGTACTTCCTTGAGGTAATTTAAATTATTTTAAAAATAGATTTTGCACATTTATATAAGTAAAAAGAATATTAAGGGCATATCTTGCTATTTCTGTCCCTTTTATAGAATACAGGATGAGAAGAGTTGGAGGAGTATACTAATTTGGTTGCTCCAATTTATGTGACACATATGATTTGAAGGTAAGGATGTGACAGAGAAAAATGTCAGGATCAGGAAGACTCAGAGGCTAATCTATATAAATGGGGAAAACAATTGGCACAATTATTAATTCCTGCCCTTTTTATAGTTTTATTTGAAAGGGCGATCATTTGTTAACTTAAGGTCTTTGCTCAGGGAATGTAGTTTAGTGGAATGAAAACTGCCCATTCAGCTAGGATATGTAAGTGCTTGTCCTGAATCTGTTGCAAAATGTTTGTGTGATTTGGGTATTATATTTTAACAATTTATTGCAGTAATGGGAGAATGCAATCAGAATTTGGAAACATGTAAGTTCAAATAACACCTTTGACAAGTGAATTAATGTAAGCAAAGTAGACAGAATTAATTTTTTTTTAATTTTTTAAATTTTGTTTTTAATTTTGTTTAAAATTTTTAAGATTTTTAAATTTAAATTTTAAAATTTAAGACAACCTTAAATTCCCTTTGAAAAATTAGTTGTCATATAATTCAATGAATTTAAATCACTTGCACTTAAAAATTATATCTTTTGATTCTAAATTGCTATATATATTGTTGATTCTTTTTCAATAAAAAAACTGGAAATTGGGAAGAGAAGAAAATTAGAAGAGAATTGTCTAAAAATTGTATACAGTGAGTTTGATCTCAAATTTGGAAAAAAATGCAGAATGGACATTTAATAGAGTTAATGAACATCTAGAAGAAGAAGCTATTATTAAATAGATTGCAATTGGTCTTAGTAAAAATGATCATATTTTGGATATGGTAAAAATGCCTTTAATCTCATTTACTGGGGTGGCTAAAGTGATTAGATTTCTAAAACAAATTCTGAGATGTAGTAGACTTTCTGGGTCTTATATATGTGATAAGTTCAGCATAAATATGGTTGAGTCACTGGGGTCAGAAAACCTGGACTACTGAAACTAGTAATGGGATAGGGTTCATGAAAAGTTCATTTACTTTCAACTTGGGTAAGATGCCAAAATATAATAATACCTTATGGCATAATTATATATATATATATATTATTACATTATATATATTATGTATTAGTGGTTCTGGTGCTGATGCTTCTGGTGGTGGTTATGGTATTAGTAGTTGTAGTAATACTACACTCCTACTACTAATAGTTACATTAGACTAACTTTTCCTCCATCCATCCATCCATCCATCTGTCTATCCCTTCCTTCCTCCCTCTATCCCACCCCTTCCCTTGCTTCTCCTGCAGATGGTAAGCAATTTTATCTGCATTATGCATGCACTGTCATGCAAAACATTCCATATTGGTAATAATTATAGGAGAATAATTATATAAAACAAACCCCAAAATAAAACCATAAATAAAATAATGTGAATATTGTATGCTTTGATCTGCATCTGACTCCAACAGTTGATTCTCTGAAGATGAATAGAATTCTTTTTCAAAACTCCTTGAGAATTGCCCCAGATCAGTATATCACTGAGAGTTGTAGTCATTTTTTGCAATTACAATTGCAATTGGAACTGCAACTTTTGCAGTTGATCATCGTACAATATTGCTGTTACTGTGTACAATATTCTCCCAGTTCTGCTTATTTCACTCTGCATCAGTTCATATAGATTTTCCTAAAATCAAATTGTTTATCATTTTCTTATAGCACAATAGTTTTCCATCACCAATATATACCACAATTTGTTCAACCATTCTCCATTTGAGTGGCATTCCCTCAATTTCTAATTCTTTGGCATTACAAAAAGAACTGATATGAAATTTTTTGTAAAAGCAGGTCCTTTCCCCCTTTTTAATGACCTCTTTGGTATACAGATCTAGTAGTGGTATTATAGTATCAAAGGGTATGCATAATCTTGTAGCCCTTGTGCATAGTTCTAAATTCCCCTCCTGAATGGTTGTATCAGTTCACAATTCCACCAACAACATGAATGCTTTAGTTTTAACTAAGAATTTATTTTTTTAATTTTATTTAGTCAATTCTTGGAGGTAGTCTCGTTCTAAATTTGGCTCAAATTCAGGTCAAATTTCACAACAATAGCATAATGTTTGAAATTCTTTATGTACACATTATCACCTAGGTTTAAATCATGAAGGGAGAAATCAATGGGTTCTGCTTGAACAGCAGCTCCAGAGTCATGGAGTTCTTTCAATTTTGTTTGTAATTGTCTAATATACGTAGTAATGGTTTTATCCCCTCCTAACAGTGAGGTATAGCCAGGGGCAAATGGTTGAACCTGAATAGGTGGATATAAAAATAACATCTAAAATGAATAAATGTGTAAATTGCCTCTGGGTCTGCTTCTGTTATAAAATAGGGCCAGAGGTAGAATTTCAGGTCACTTTAAATGAGTACCCGTGCATAATTTGCCAGTCATGGGTTTAAGTTCTTTATTTATTTGTTCAACTTGGCTGGAGCTCTGGGGATGGTATGGTGTATGAAATTTAGGAGTTATCCCCAGACACAAATAAATTTGAGATAACACCCAATTGGTAAAATGAGTTCCTTTAGCTGAAACAATACATGCCAGCAGGCCAAAACAAGAAATAATTTCTTTCAAAAGGATTTTAGCACCAAAAAATGCCCTAGGCCACCTGGTCCGTTGATCAACTATGACCAGACAAAATTTATACTGTCCAGTTTTTGTCATAGAGATAAAGTCAATTTGTAGGTGCTCAAATGGTGTGTAAGCAAGAGGAAGTCCACCAAATCCTTTTCCTCAAAGGGCATATTGATTAAAGGCCTGGCAGGTAGGACAAGCTGTACATACTTTGGAGGCAATTATAGTTATTCCAGGTGCTATCCATTCTCTTTTAGCATTGTCTACAATGCCTTGGGTTCTAAAATGACCATGTTTATGAAAAGAGTGACAAATCTGGTTATAGAAAACTCTAGGAAATAAGGGTTTGCCTTTTGATGATACCCCTACTCGATTTATCTTTTCTACTTTGAGTTTCTTCTTCCATTTTTCCACTTCCTTGTCATTATAAGAAAGGAATAGATAAGTCATCAGAAATTGTTAGTGGCATAATTAATTCAGGGCCTTCTAAGGCTGCTAGTTTTGCTGCAATATCTGCTTGATTATTTCCCCTGGAGACAGGGTCAGTGCTACCTTTATGTGCAGAGCAGTGAATGACAGCTATAGCTTTGGGGATATGGATGGCAGAAAGAAGTTCAGTAATAAGGTTTGCATTGACAAAACATTTTCCAGCTGATGTTAAGAACCCCCTCTAAGAAGTCATGGCATGCCAAAGGAGTGACATAGGCCAAAGGCATAGCAGGAGTCTGTGTAAATTGTGACTCTTATCCTTTGTAATAATACAGCACTGTTTCAAACCTGTGAGTGCACACTGTGTGCTTACATTTGAGGACAAGGAATCTGACCACAGAATATCAAATTCAGTAACTACCACAGCTCCTATATAGCTCACACCATCCCTCATAAATGAAGAACAATCTGTAAATAATATTAAATCCAAATCATCTAAAGGGGTGACAAATAAATCATTACGAGGATTATCAACAGTGGACACTAAAGATGTACAATCAAGTAAAGGTTCTCTGGAAATTGATAAATCAGGTAATAAGTTTTCAGGATTAAGAACTCCACAGCGTTTTAGTGTGATATGTTCATTATTTAATAGGGTTATCTTATACTTAGCAATCCTTTGGTCAGAAAATGCCTGTGTCTTATGTCTTAATAACAATGCCTTCACCTCATGTGGGCATATTATGGTCAGAGGGCATCCCAATACCAGATCGGCAGATTTGGTTACCAGTAAAGCTTTGGGAGCTACTCCTTTAAGGTATGGTGGTGCTCTAGCAGCTACTGGGTCAAGCTGGGCTGAATAATAGGCTACTGGGTATTGAGCAGGTCCCTAAAGTTGAGTTATAACACCTGAAGCTACTGTCTTTTGTTCTTGGACATATAAGGAAAATGGTTTATCATAATTTGGTATGCCTAGAGCAGGGACAGACAGGATAACTTGTTTTAAATTTGAAAGAGCTTTTAGGTGTTCTATTTCCAATTTAAATGGTTCAGGGACCAAGTATTTTTGGGAGTGCTATAAGGGGCTTAGTGATTTCCCCATTGAAAGGGATCCATTGCCGACAAAATCCTGTTGCTCCAAGAATAATTCTCAATTGCTTTTAAGTGGTAGGAACATTTAACTTTTGGATATTTTATATATGCTTGGAAGAAATTAAATGGGACCCAACAGTTGAAATAAAGCCTAAATATTGTACCTTGGGGAGACACCACTGAAATTTGTCCTTGGAGACCTTGTGACCTCTCTTATATAGTCCTAAGAAGAGGTATTTGCTATCCAATTGGCATGTTTCAGTTTTTGGTGAGTCCAAGAGTAAATCATTCATATACTGAATTAAATGACTGTATTTAAATTTTAGGGCATCTGTATCAGCAGTTAAGAATTGTGTGAACAGAGTAGGGCTGTCCATGAAACCCTGGGGCAGATGAGCCCAGGACCCCTGAAGCTCTTGCAGGAGAAAGCAAAGATATGCCTAGAATTCTCATGTATGGGTATAGAGAAAAAAAAAAGCTGAGTACAAATCTACTACTGTAAAGTATATAGATGTGTTAGGAATAGAAGAAATAACAGTATTTATGTTGGAAACTACAGTGTGTCTCTTTATAACATGATTGTTCACATCTCTCAAATCCTGGACAAAGTGATAGAGATGCTTGCCATCAGGCCCCATTTTTGGCTTTTTAACAAGCAGGATGGGCATATTGTATTCAGATTTACAGGGAATTATGATGCCTTGGTCAATTAGGGAATTTATTACTGGTGTAATGACATCAATTGCCTCCTTCAAAAGAGGGGACTGAGGAATGGAAGGAGGTGGACTAGATTTTGTTTGAATTTGAACAGGAACAGCTGATTTAAGTAGGCCAATATCAGAAGATTATGTGGCCCAGAGAGACTCAGGTATATTAGTTGGGATATGAAAAACAGGAGTTTCCTTCATTTCATGAGTATCTGAAATAAGTACAGGGAGTAAAATTAAGGATTCTTCAGGCAGTTCCAGAACCATAGAGACATCTTGAGAGCAATTTATTGTGGCCCTAAGCTTGCACAAAAGGTCCCTTCCCAGCAAATTTAAAAGGGAGCCAGGCATTAAGAAGAAAGGGGTCCTACAAACACTATTCTAGGGGAAAGCTTGGGAAACTTTAGGGGTGTCCCTGATACCCCCCTGACATTAACTGAGCCAATGGAACTGCGATATGAATCAGGTGTCCTTTTCAATAAAGACTGGAAAGACCCAGTGTCCAAAAGGCAATTATAATAGGTGCTACCAGCCTTTAATGTTACCTGGGGCTCATTAGTATGGGGGGACCAGTGGACAGGGAAAACATGCAGTAAGATGTCATGGTCTGGAATATCAAAGGTTGTATCCTCTGATTCCTGACCCCCCATACACCTTCATAATCTTTGGGTAGTACCCTGGGCTCCCCCCTGAAGGACAGTAGCTCCCTGGGTGGTTCGGGGGAGATCTCCACTCAAAATATATGGCTGTGGGGTCATTTGGTATGAGTTGTCAGGTGCCTGATTTATGTCCCTAGGATTATTATCAGTCCTAAAATTATGATTCCTGAAATAACCATTGTAATTATCAGTCCAGTAATTGTTCCTATAAGAGTTTCTTATACTTCATTAGTACCTGGAAAATTCCTATAGTTCTTCATTATTTGGCCCTTCTTATGACAGAATTGGCAGGTAAGGGACTGATAATTAGGTTCTTAGGGAAGGGCTAGTACCATTGGTTGATCATCATGCCCTTTGTTCTATCAATCTTTTCCTCCAAAATTTTGATGTGTTTTCTCAAGGTTTCTATGACATAATTAGCTTCTTCCTGTTTTATCCTTTTGGCTTTTAAAGACATAAGAAGCAGTGTTTTGTAACTCTTTAAGGTCAATCTGAGGCCACCATGGGCAAGGCATCGTAAAATAATCTTGGACCACCTTGTAAGAGTTGTTGACAAAATGTCTCCTTATTTACTTAATATCTTTGTCTTTAGAAATATCAAGGTCTAGATATTCACCCCCAAGCTCAATGAACTTATCAATGAATTCTGAGTGTTTCTCATCATCAGATTGTCTAGGCCTTTCAAATTTTGACCATGCTTCCATATCCTCAGAGCAGTCTCACATAGCTGTTATAATGGCATCCCTACAACAATGTAAATGTAAGCAGTCTCTGGTACTGTTATTATCCCTTGCAGGATCCTGAGAAGGTCATTGTGGTGTACTATGCCCAGAACCTTGTTAACATGAGAGATGATTTTATTTTTCTCATGTACCATTAGAAAATCATTGAGAAAATTTTCAACATCCTTATAGGATGGGTCATATTGATAAAAAATATCAGCCATCTTCTTGTTCACAACCAAAGTTTTGGATTCAAATGGAGGTATATTATGTTTCAGTTCTCTAATTTCTTGGGGAATAAAAGGAATATCATGTCATAGGGTCACCACATCCCCATTACATCCTATTTTGGGCACTTCCCTTAAAGGGAAAAGGCCTTCACAATAGTTATCTGATATCTGTGATTCCCTGGAAATTGACTGTGGGGATGCCAAGGCAACATAGGTAGGAACAGGTATAGTAGCAGAACAAGATTTCTTTGGAGTTGTGGCTGCTTATGAGGTAGAAGAAAGAGCAAGAAAGGATGGGGGAGGAACAGGGTAGGTAAGATCATCCAGGAGTTGCAGAGCACGAGAGAGATGCTGAAGAGTACAAGAGAGAAGGGTATGCACATGATATATAGGAGAGGGGTTTCTCATCTCCATTTCAGGAGAAAAATGTTCTTCCTCTATTTGTGGTTCAGGAGCAGACTCTTGAAATTCAAACTTATTTTGGGTGGGATCTGTATTTTTCATTAGGTTATGTAAGTGTTTGAAATTTTTTGATTGGATTTTCCTGTCAGCCTGCATTTCTGCTTTAATCTCTTATATAGAGGCATCTTTTGTCTTAAGAATGAAGATCATAAAAATAAAATATCCTAGGAGTATAAGAAGGAGGAGGGAATTTGAAATTTTACATGCTTCTATTTGGTCAAAAAGCAAAAGGCTTTCATGCATGGTAGCATTTATGCTGTTTAGCATTTTGATCACGAAAAGGAAAAAAATAATGTATATTTATTTTTATTGATTTATTTTTCAATTGTTATTATAAAGGATGGGGTAGTAGGGGAGGGTATTTATGTTATTTAATTTTTAAATAATTTTTGGACTTTTATTTTTTTTAAAAGGGAAATTTAAAAAAAATTTTTAAATTTATTTATTTATTTAATGCAGCCATCTAGTGGCAGCAAAAAAACACTTTATCTAAGCAGGAAAAGGTCAAAAAATAAAAGAGAAGAGAAAGAAAAAAATAGAAAAGGAAGAGAAGAAAAAAATCATTTCTCAATATTGGCCTCTAGTGGCCAAGAGGCAGACTACAACTGATAGGGGTTTGTAGAGTGGTTAGGGGTGGTTAAAAACAGGGTGTATGGGGTGCTCAGGGAGGAGTAATATCTTTGGTATGGAGGGCTTGCCGTGCCCTCCTAGGGCAGCTCTCCAGCCTCTGACCCCCATCTGACACCCAGTTCTCACTTGTGGCTCCCAGTAGCTGCTAGCATGTGGCAGCTGCCACACCCCGGGCAACGGCTTCGATGGCCTGCTAAACCTTGTGAGGGTAGCCATTGGGTCGTCATTGACCCCTGGTGAACTAGGGCTTTGCTCACCCAGCATGTGAAGACTGCTTTGGCTGAACAGATGGAAGAAACCAATAAGAAGGTTCAACGGCTGAGATGGTGACGCAGCAAGGCACTGTGGAGTGCTTAGGGCGTGTTGGAGCACAAAAGACAACACGGTCATCAAATGCAGCTGAGGAAGTCTCCAGATGTAACAACTTTTCGTGCCACTGGACCCAGGCTTCCAACGCCAAGAGAGTGGGACTGTCTCTGTGCATCGACTTTTCCACTTAAATCTTCATGCACAAGTGTCTTTGTGCACAAAAACACACAAAAACAATAGTCATCCTTGGTTACCAAGAGACTACTACTGCTAGGGGTGGTTAAAAAAAAGGAAGTCTAATGAATGTTGGAGGGGATGTGGAAAAGTAGGGACATTAATTCATTGCTGGTGGAGTTGTGAATTGATCCAACCATTCTGGAGGGGAATTTGGAACTATGCCCAAAGGGCACTAAAAGACTGTCTGCCCTTTGATCCAGCCATAGCACTGCTGGGTTTGTACCCCAAAGAGATAATGGACAAAAAGACTTATACAAAAATATTCAAAGTTGTGCTCTTTGTGGTGGCCAAAAATTGGAAAACGAAGGGATGCCCATCAATTGGGGAATGGCTGAGCAAATTGTGGAATATGTTGGTGATGGAATACTATTGTGCTAAAAGGAATGATAAAGTGGAGGAATTCCATGGAGACTGGAACAACCTCCAGGAAGTGATGCAGAGTGAGAGGAGCAGAACCAGGAGAACATTGTACACAGAGACTAATACACTGTGGTATAATCGAATGTAATGGACTTCTCCATTGATGGTGGTGTAATGTCCCTGAACAATCTGCAGGGATCTAGGAGAAAAAACACCATGCACAAGCAAAGGATAAACTATGGGAGTGGAAACACCGAGGAAAAGCAACTGCCTGACTACAGCGGTTGAGGGAACATGACAGAGGAGAGACTCTAAACGAAACTCTAATGCAAATATTGACAACATAGAAATGGGTTTGAATCAAGAACACATGTGACACCCATCGGCTATGGGGGGTGGGAGGGAGGAAAAGAAAATGATCTTTGTCTTTAATGAATAATGCTTGGAAATGATCAAATAAAATATTATTAAAAAAAAAAAGGAGGTCTAGGACACTCCCAGGCAAGGCAAAGAACTTGGTTGAGCCTAGTGAGCAATCAGCTGTCCAGTGAGGAAAGGGTCTTCCCTTTCAGCTGACTGGGGAAATGTAAGCTTATAGTCATCAGCTGGAACAGAGATCCTGCTGGCAGAAGCAACAGCAGAAGCAGCAGAAGCAGCAGCAACATGGGGGTGAAGGCCAGGTTGGAACTAGCTCTGGTTAAGGAAAACAACAACAACAACAACAACAGGGTCTTTGGGCCCCTGGTAGAAGAAGCCAGGCCAGGTGTGACTAGGCTTCAGCATTGGGGTTGGCGCGGGGTGCCATGACTGAGGCAAAATGGGAGCCTCCTCCTTAGCTGGGATTTGGTCAAGTTGTGGGCAGGAATGATCAATCTGGCTTATTGGACTGCTCCCCAGGCTGTGGGCTGGGAGTGTCTTTTTTCAACAAGTCCCCTAAATAAAGGCAGCTGGGCATGGGAGGGCAGCTGGGTGTAACAATACTCAAATACTCATAGCCAGAGGCTTGAAAGGATGGAAGGAGATCTAGAGGAATGAGCCCCAGCTGGGCAGCTGGAGATGGGATTTTAAAACTATCAGTAGAAAAGCAGCTTTGTTTGCAAACCAGTAGCAGTTTTAAAATGCCATGGTTCCTTGGCCACATCCTCTCCAGCATTCATTACTTTCTTTTGCTGTCATGTTAGCCAATCTGCTAGGTGTATGGTGATACCTCAGAGTTGTTTTGATTTGCATCTCTCTGATTATCAGAGATTTAGAACAGTTTTTCATGGGCTTATTAATAGTTTTGATTTCTTTAACTGAAAATTACATATTCGTGTCCTTTGCCCATTTATCCATTGAAGAATGGCTTAATATTTTGTACAATTGATTTAGCACTTTAAAAATTTGAGTAATTAGACCTTTGTCAGAGTTTTCTGTTATGAAGATTGTTTCCCAATTTGTTGCTACCCTTCTAATTTTGGTTGCATTGGTTTTGTTTGTAAAAAACTTTTTAATTTGATGTAATAAAAATGTTTTATTTTATAATTTTTTATTTTTTCTAGTTCTTGATTGGTTTTAAAGTCTTTCCTTTCCCAAAGATCTGACATGTATACTACTCTGTGTTCACTTAATTTACTTATAGTTTCATTTTTTATATTCAAGTCATTCACCCCTTCTGATTTTATCTTGGTGTAGGGTGTGAGATGTTGATCCAAACTTAATCCCTCCCATACTGTCTTCCAATTTTCCCAGCAGTTTTTATCAAATAGAGGATTTTGGTCCTAGAAGCTGGGGTCTTTGGGCTTATCATAGACTGTCTTGCTGAGTTCACTTACCCCAAGTCTATTCCACTGATCCTCCTTTCTGTCTCTTACCCAGTATCAAATTGTTTTCATGACCACTGCTCTATAGTGTAGTTTTAGGTCTGGGACTGCAAAGCCTCCTTCATTCTCATTTTCCCCCATGATTTCCCTGGATATCCTTGATCTTTTCTTCTTCCAAATGAACTTTGTAATTATTTTTTCTAATTCAGTAAAAAAGTTTTTTGATACTTCAATAGGTATGGCACTAAATAAGTAAATTAATTTGGGTAGGATTGTCATTTTTATTGTGTTAGCTCATCCTACCCATGAGCAATTGATGTTTTTCCAATTGTTAAGAGCTAGTTTTAATTGTGTGGAGAGTGTTTTATAGTTGTGTTCCTATGGTTCCTGTGTTTGCCTCGGCAGATAGTTTCTTAAGTATTTTATATTTGTCTAGGGTGATTTTAAATGGAATTTCTCTTTCTAATCCTTGCTGCTGAGATGTATTGGAAATATACAGCAATGGCGATGACTTATGTGGCTTTATTTTGTATCCTCTAACTTTGCTAAAGTTGTTGATTATTTCTACTAGCTTTTTAGTTGATTCTCTAGTATTCTCTAAGTAGACCATCATATCATCTGCAAAGAGGGATAGCTTGTTCTCCTCATTGCCTATTTTAATACCTTCAATTACTTTTTCTTCTCTAATTGCTACTGCTAGTGTTTCTAGTACAATGTTGAAAAATAGAGGTAATAATGGTTATCTTTGTTTCACTTCTGATCTCATTGGGAAGGCTTATAGTTTGTCCCCAATACAGATGATGTTCATTGATTTATATATATATATATATATATATACATATATATATATATATATATATATATATACTAATTATTTTTAGGAAAGACCCTTCTATTACTATACTTTCTAGTGTTTTCAATAGGAATGAGTTGTATTTTATCAAAGGCTTTTTCTGCATCTATTAAGATAAACATGTGACTTTTGTCAGTTTGCTTGTTAATATGGTCAATTATGTCGATGGTTTTCCTAATATTGAACCATCCTTGCATTCCTGGTATGAATCCTACCTGGTCATATTGAATAACCCTCGTGATCACTTGCTGGAGTCTTTCTGCTAGTATCAAATTTAAGATTTTTGCATCTATATTCATTAAGGATATTAGTCTACAGTTTTATGTCTCTGTTTTTGAACTGCCTGGCTTTGGAATCAGTAACATATTTGTGTATGAAATTTGGTAGACCTCCTTTTTTGCTTATTCTGTCAAATAGTTTGTATAATATTGGGATAAGTTTTTCTTTGAATGTTTGATAGAATTCATTTGTGAATCCATCTGGTCCTGTGCATTTTTTCATAGGGAGTTCTTTGATGGCTGGTTAAATTTCATTTTCTGGTACGTGGCTGTTTAAGTAGTCCATTTCTTACTCTGTCAGTCTAGGCAATTTATATTTTTGTAAATACTAATCTATATCACCTAGATTGCCATATTTGCCATATAATTGGGCATAATAATTTTTAATGTGTGTTAATTTCCTCTTCATTAGAGGTGAGGTCTCCCTTTTCATCTTCAATACTGTCGATTTGGTATTCTTCTTTCCTTTTCTTATTAGATTGAACAGTACTTTATTTTATTTGTTTTTTCAAATTGCCAGGTTTTTAGTTTGTTCACTTTCAGGTTTTTTAATTTGCATGCCCAATTCATTGACCTCTGCCCTCCCTAATTTGTTAGTTTATGAACTCAAGGATATAAATTTCCCCTGAGTACTACTTTGGCTGCATCCCATAGGTTTTGAAAAGATGTCTCATCATTTTCATTTTCTTCAATGAAATGATTGTTTCTATGATTTGTTTTTTGACTACCTGATTTTGGAGAATTGTATTTTTTAATTTCCAATTAATTTTCGAGTTGCCTCTCCATGTTCCCTTACTAATTATTATTTTCATTGCATTGTGATCTGAGAAAGTTGCATTTACTATTTCTACTCTTTTGCACTTGTTTGCCATGTTTTTATGCCCTGATACATGGTCAATTTTTGCGAATGTACCATGTGCTGCATAAAACTAAGTATATTCCTTTTTGTCTCTATTTATTTTTCTCCACATGTCTACTAACTCTAATTTCTCTAAGATTTCATTCACTTCTCTTACCTCTTTCTTATTTATTTTTTGGTTTGATTTATCTAGTTCAGATAGAGGAAGGTTCAGGTTTCCTACTAGTATAGTTTTTCTGTATATTTCATCCTTGAACTTCACTAGTTTCTCCTTTAGAAATTTAGATGCTATGCCATTTGATGCATAGATATTGAGTACTAATATTTCCTCATTGTCTATACTGCCTTTTATCAGGATGTAATTACCTTCCATATCTCTTTTGACTAAATCTATTTTTACTTTGGATATGTCAGATATCATGATTGCGACTCCTGCCTTCTTTTTATCCATTGATGGCTAATAAATTTGGCTCCACCCTCTTACTTTCACCCTATGCATATCTATCTTCCTCATGTGTGTTTCTTGTAAACAGCACATGGTAGGGTTTTGGATTCTAATCCACTCTGCTATTCGCTTGTGTTTTATGGGTGAGTTCATTCCATTCACATTCAGAGTTATGATTATCAGCTGTGTATTTCCCAGCATTTTGATTTCCACTCATAGTCCTACCTTTTCTTCTTTCACTATTTCCTTCTACCAGTGTTTTGTTTTTAATCAGTTCCCATGATTCCCACCCTTATTTTTCTTCCCTTTCTACGTCTTCCCTTCTTATTACCTCTTATTTTCTTTACAGTCTTTTAAAACTACCCCACACCCTCCCTCCCTTGAATTGCTTCCCTCCCCACCAGTCCCTTTGTTAGCCTTCTACTTCCCTATAGCGTGCAAATCAATTCTCTGCCCCAATGCATTTGATTATCCTTCCCTCTCTAAGTCAATTTTAATGCAAATGAGTATTTTGTATCTCCAAACTCTTTACCCTTCTGGTGTATTGATGTTCTCCCCACACACACACACACTCTGTGCTTCTTTGTGACACATAAATTTGCCCCATTTTGTTTCTTTTTCATTTTTTTTTTAGTATTAACCTCTTTTTAGCTCTTGTTGTATGTTATGTTGTTGGTTGTCTCTCGAACCGAGGATGACGATTGTCTTTGTGCGTTTTTGTGCACAAAGACACCTGTGCATGAAGATTTAAGTGGAAAAGTCGATGCACAGAGACAGTCCCACTCTCTCGGCGTTGGAAGCCTGGGTCCATTGGCATGAAAAGTCGTTACACCTGGAGACTTTCTTAGCTGCATTGGATGGCTGTGTTGTCTTTTGTGCTCCATCACGCCCTAAGCACTCCACAGTGCCTTGCTGCATCACCATCTCAGCCTTTGAACCTCCTTGTTGGTTATTTCCGCCTGTTCCACTGAAGCAGTCTTCACATGCTGGGTGAGCAAAGCCCTAGTTCACCAGGGGTCGACATCGACCAGATGGCTACCCTCACAAGGTTTAGCCTGTCAAAGCCATTGCCTGGGAGGCCGTTGCCGCATGCTAGCAGCTACTAGGAGCCACAAGTGAGACCTGGATGTCAAGTGTATATATATATATATATATATATATATATATATATATATATATATATATATATATATATATATATACACTTACAAATATATTTATACATACATATTGTGAACTTTAAAATTAGCCCACCCTATTTAGACCATACTTTAGGAGATTTGATTTAGCTACCTCCTGATTATAATATTAGAGATACTTGGTTTAACAAAATCAGAAATGTCTTGTGAAGTTTACATAGACCCTACTTATTCTAACAAGGTCAGGAACATCTGCACCTATACTAAAGGATTAATTATTCAGGAGGATGGCCTTTAACAGACATGTACAGAAACAACTGACAGACCCCTGGGCTCTCCTAAGTCAAGCTAAGCTACCATTGGTACAGATAAGACATAGCAAAGTGATATAAAACCATCTAAATAGAGTGCATCAATTCCTCTCTTCAGTCTCTTTCCCCGGAGAGGTGGATCTGGCTCATGACTTCCTGTGAGTATGGCTGGTTGCTAGTTCAATCCTGGAACTAGAGAATGGATGAGCTCCCTCAAACAGCTTCCTTGAGATGGTCACATGGTGAGTGATAAGACTGACTTCCTTTTCCCTTGGCTTTCAAGGGAGTCCCCCTTGGCTAAGGCCTATAAGTCCTGCCTGGCTCAGCCTGAGCTGGAGCAGTTTTAATTTACTCTTCCTTCTCTCTCTCTCTCTTTTTCATTTTTTCCTCTATATTAATTAAAATCACCATAAATTTCCTTCTGACTTGGATATTTTATTATTTGGGATATCCCACAGCGACCAATAATTAAATATATTTATGTCACAGTGTTAAAATTATCCTTACAGTTTATCTATATACATATTTATGTCTTGGCATTTCATCCTATACAGTACACTGTTCCCTCTAAGTATAATTCTTCTAGCTACCCAGGTGATAATAACAATTTTTAAGAGTTACCAATATCATCTTTTCTTATAGGGATACATATCATTTTAACTCATTGGGTCTCTTAAAAAAGTTTTTCCCCCTTTCTTAATTACTTTTTGATGATTCTCTTGAGTTCTTTGATTGGGCATCAAATTTTATCTTCCAGTCTGATCTTTTCTTTATAAATGCTTGGAATTCTTCTATTTTGTGAAATGACCATACTTTCCCCTGTAAGAATATAGTCAATTTTTCTGGTAGTTGATTCTTGGTTGAAGCTGAAACTTTCCCTCCAGGAATGACTGATATAGATAATACAAAATTTACTGAAAATGGAGCTGATATTACATTTGAAAACAATAATACTATTCAAAGTAATGGAAGTGACATAACCATTGAATTTGAAAAAAAGGAATGGAATGGAAATTTTAGTAACTGAAAGAACAACCAAGGATTCAAATTGACTTGAAGCCAACATTCTAAATGGCAGAGGTGATTCTGGCCAAATAAACTTATGTGAGATAAGCATAAGCTTTAATTCTAATGGGGCACCGGGCTCGGAGCATCCAGAGTGGACAGTGAGGAGGAAGCCAGGGAGAGACCGGGGCTGTGGCTGGGTCCCTCCATCTGGCTCCAGTCTCACCATTGCCTCGGGGCACATCAAGACCAATCCAGTTGAACCTAATCCCATCAGGACTCCTCAGAGCTGAGGGAGGTGTGCAAAGGCACTGGGGAACCTTGCAGACAGTGGAGAAGCAGCTGGAGAAAACTGGAGAGAGCCTGGGCGGCCCAACCTTCCAGGAGTCTGGAGCCTCAGAGCACATACAGCCCAACCCAGTTGAACTTAATCCGATCAAAAGCCTCCAGAGGACAGGGAAGCTAACATTCCTCCCCTAGAGACTGTGGCAAGAGATCTGACAAAGCTCCAAGAGGGGAGACTGACAGCTCCAAAACAAAAAAAAAATGAGAGGAGTAAGAGCACAGACCAATATGGGGAGCAAAGAAGGGGTAAACTCGAGCAGACAACAGAAAAAGAAGAACGAAATTACAATAGACAGCTTCTGCACAGGTAATGAGCAAAGAGCAGACGAAACACAGGGGGAGGGATCAGCAAAGGAAAAATCAGAAATCCCAGCAAATTGGATACAGGGTTTGGAAGAAGTCAAAATGCAATTCAAAACACAATTAAGAGAGGCTGAAGACAATTGGGAAAAGAACTTAAAAATTAAGATAAGTCATCTGGAAACAGAGACACTTGTACTAAAACAATAAAATAATGTCTTGAAAACCAAAATCAACCAGCTGGAAAATGAGGCAAAGGAGATGAAAGATAAGGCAAAGCAGATGAAAGATGAGGGGAAGAAGATGAAAGATGACCTCCAAAGAAATCAGACTAAAAGGAAAAGGACGACCAAAAAACTAAGGATGAAATCCAGTCTTTAAGAACCAGAATACAACAACTAGAATCAAGTGACCTCAGAAGGCAGCAGGACACTATAAAACAAAAACCAAAAGAATGAAAAAATTGAGATAAATATGAAGTATTTCATTCACAAAACAGAGGATTTAGAAAATTGTTCAAGGAGAGACAATTTAAGAATCATTGGCCTACCAGAAGACCATGACAAAAGAAAAAGTGTGGACATTATATTATATATTAAAGAAAACTGCCCTGATATCCTAGAACATGAGGGAAAAGTGGAGATTGATAGAATCCACAGATCACCTCCTGTACTTAATCCCCAACTGCCAACACCCAGGAATGTTATAGCCAAATTCAAGAACTATCACACCAAAGGAAAGATATTACAAGCTGCCAAGAAGAAGTCATTCAGATACCAAGGAACCACAGTGAGGATAACTCAGGATCTGGCTGCATCCACACTGAAAAAAAGAAAAGCATGGAATATGATATTCTGGAAAGCAAGGGAACTAGGTCTACAACCAACAATCAACTAACCAGCAAAACTGACTATACTCTTACAGGGGAAAGTATGGTCATTCAACAAAATAGAAGAATTTCAAGAATTCATAAAGAAAAGACCAGACCTGAACAGAAAATTTTATGTCCAAGCACAGAACTCAAGAGAATCATCAAAAGGTAATTAAAAAAGACAGGAAAAAGAAAAACAAAACAAAACAAAAGAATTTTAAGAGACTCTATAAGTTAAAATGATATGTATCCCTATAAGAAAAGAGGTCATTGGAGGTCATTGGTAATTCTTAAATACTGTTGTTATTACCTGGGCAGCAAAAAGAAGTGAACTTAGAGGGAAGAGTGACAAACTGTATAGGATGAAAGGACAAGACATAAATAGGTATATATATATATATATATATATATATATATATATATATGCAAAAATACATACATATGAGTATGCATATATATGTGTATATATATATATATATATATATAACTAGAGTTTAAAATAGGTTAATATTAAAAGAAAGGGAAAAGAAACAAATGGGGGTAAATGTATATGTCATAAAGATGCTCATGGTGGGAGAGGGGAGAACATCAATACACTGGAAGAGTAAAGAGGCCGGAGTCAGGAAATACTCAACTTTTACGTGCTTTGAAATAGACTCAAAGAGGGTAAAACAACCTAATCCATTGGGGTCAGAGAATAGATTTACACACTATAGGGGAGTAGAAGGGTAACAAAAGGTCTGGTGGGGAGGAAAGCAGTACAAGAGAGGGAGTGGGTGGGGGTTAATTTTAGAAAGACTACAGGGAAAATAAGGGGGGGGATTAAGAAGGTAGAGGGGTCCAAAGGAAAGTAAAATAAGGGTGTGAAAAAGGGAAACTTTAAAAGGAAACATTGGTGTAGAAGGAAATAGTGAAAGAAGAAAAGGCAGGAACAGGAGCAGAAATCAAAATGCTGGGAAATACACAGCTAGTAATTATAACTCTGAATGTGAATGGAATGAACTCACCCATAAAACACAAGCGAATAGCAGAGTGGATTAGAATCCAAAACCCTACCATATGCTGTCTACAAGAAACACACATGAGGAAGGTAGATACACATAGGGTGAAAGTAAGAAGGTGGAGACAAATCTATTGGGCATCAACTGACAAAAAGAAGGCAGGAGTCACAATCATGATATCTGACAAAGCCAAAGTAAAAATAAATCTAGTTAAAAGAGATTGGGAAGGTAATTACATCCTGATAAAAGGCAGTATAGACAATGAGGAAATATCTGTACTCAACATGTATGCACCAAATGACATAGCATCCAAATTTCTAAAGGAGAAACTAGAGGAACTCAAGGATGAGATAGATAAAAAACTATACTAGTGGGAGACCTGAACCTTCCTCTATCTGAACTAGATAAATCAAACCAAAAAATAAATAAGAAAGAGGTAAGAGAAGTGAATGAAATCTTAGAGAAATTAGAGTTAGTAGACATGTGGAGAAAAATAAATAGGGACAAAAAGGAATATACTTAGTTTTATGCAGCACATGGTACATTCACAAAAATTGACCATGTATTAGGGCATAAAACATGGCAAACAAGTGCAAAAGAGTAGAAATAGTAAATGCAACTTTCTCAGATCACAATGCAATGAAAATAATAATTAGTAAGGGAACATGGAGAGGCAACTCGAAAATTAATTGGAAATTAAAAAATACAATTCTCCAAAATCAGGTAGTCAAAGAACAAATCATAGAAACATTTAATCATTTCATTGAAAAAAATGAAAATGATGGGACATCATTTCAAAACCTATGGGATGCAGCCAAAGCAGTACTCAGGGGGAAATATATATCCTTGAGTTCATAAATTAACAAATTAGGGAGGGCAGAGGTCAATGAATTGGGCATGTAAATTAAAAAATTAGAAAGCGAAAAAATAAAAATCCTCATATGAAGACTAAATTAGAGATCTTAAAACTCAAAAAGGATAAATTAATAAAATTGAAACTCAAAGAACTATTGATTTAATAAATAAGAATAGAAGCTGGTACTTTTGAAAAAAACCAAATAAAATAGACAACATACTATTCAGCCTAATTAAAAAAAGAAAAGAAATAAACCAAATTGACAGTATCCAAGATGAAAAATGAGACCTCACCTCTAATTAAGAGGAAATTAAGGCAATCATTAAAAACTACTATACCCAATTATATGGCAAAATTGGAAAATGAGGGGATGCCCATCAATTGGGGAATGGCTGAACAAATTGTGGTTCATGTTGGTGATGGAATACTATTTTGCTAAAAGGAATAATAAAGTGGAGGAATTCCATGGAGACTGGAACAACCTCTGGGAAGTGAAGCAGAGCGAAAGGAGCAGAACCAAGAAAACATTGTACACAGAGACTCATACACTGTGGTACAATTGAAGGTAATGGACTTCTCCATTAGTGTCAATGCAGTGTCCCTGAACAATTTTCAGGGATCTAAAATGCACTATCCACAAGCAAAGGATAAACTGTGGGAGTAAAAACACTGATGAAAAGCAACTGCTTGACTACAGGGGTGGAGGGGATATGACTGAGGAGAGACTCTAAATGAACACTCTAATGCAAATACCCACAACACGGAAATTGGTTAGAAATAAGAACAAATGTGATGCCCAGTGGAATCGCGCATCAGCTATGGGAGAGATGGTGGGAGGGAGGAGATGGAAGAAAAAAGATTATCTTTGTTTCCAATGAATAATATTTGGAAATGACCAAATAAAATGTTAAAAAATATTAAGGCTTGATAATGAAGATGATTTGATAGAGAAGTTGAAATACATGGCTTTTACAGTTACAGATTTTGAATGTGATGGAAGATATCAAGGAACATATTAGAGAACTGGAGGAGGAAAGATAGATATACAATTTCACATCTATTTTCTAACTTAAAAAACATGACAAATGCCATTCATGCTGTAAGATTGACACTAAGATTAATTGAAATTCCATTGGGTAACATATTACACAAAATCTTATGAGAATGAAGACAAGTCTCAGGTAGAAAAAAAATATCACAGCAAAAGAACAACTAAGTAATTCAACAACAACAAGAACACTCCTAAGCTTGTAGCAGAAAACTCCATTTTCATAACTATGACAGACACAAACACCTAGAATGTTATGGAAGCATAGATTCACATTGGATGAATTTGTTATGAAAGACACATGAAGTTATAGTTGATATCTCTCAACTTTCAACCTAAGCAATCTCTACTGGGGGAAGGAAGAAAGGTAGGCTATACCATAAAGATAGTATAGTCTATATACCATAAAGATACTCATAGTCTCAGATACCTCACAAGAAACAACAATATGATCATGCCATCAAGGAAGATACATACAAATTACATCTGATAAAAAAAAGCGCTAGTCATGAGCAGCAACATTAGTAGTCCTCGGAAAACAATCAATAACAGACCCTATAGAAAACAAAGAAAAACACACCCAAGGCTACAGTATCAACAGAAATTACAGACAAAAGAGCATTGAACATGTTAAAATGATAAAAGGAAAGCACCCCTGAAGCAAATAGAACAGTTTCAAAAATAAAAACAGCCAGTAACACAGACAAAAATAATATGCATTTAAAAGTTTAGCAGCCATAGAAAAATTTCTACATATACTATAAAAACTCTGCATACAATAGCAACAGCAATGAAAGAAACAAAATTATTTCAAATAACTATATAACTCCATGACCAAACGAATTACTTTATATCTAAATTCTTACTCCAAGACATATAACTAAAGAAAACATATAATAAATCTCCTTGTGAAAAAGTCAAAAGTCAAAATAGATAAGAAAACTTCAAATTCATTTTCTTAACAAAATTCTAACAACTTAGACTATTATGCTTACACACACCCATGAAGATGCACATATGTAACACTTACTTCCATGCATGAAGATTAATACATGTAAAGCTTACTTCCACTCATGAAGATGAACACAAATAATACTTCCACACATGGAGAATTACTGATGAATTCTGACAAGCACCCATGAAGAATTCATAGCTTACTTCCATGCACAATGAAAATTTCCATCTTACATACATGCACATGTAAAAACCTTACATGCATGCATGTTACTGATTGTTTCAGTATGTTCCTGATTGTTCCAGTTTGTTCCTGAACTGAAGAACACAGGACTACAATCAAGAGTGACATCAGACAAGAGTGGTATGCTGACCAGATGACGATGGACACAGAGTTTCTACAATCACATCAAAGGACATGGAAGGACTTTGAAAGTTTGGACTTGTGATCATGAGGTTTTGTAAGAATGTGATGTACATGTTAACATCACATACATACATACACATGCTAAACTAAAATATAATGTAGGAAGATATCTCATGGAATGGGTAAATATACGAAATATGCATAGTTATAAAACACAAAAGTCTGTAAACCTCAAAATTTCTTAGACTTATAAATGTTGGAAATTTCACCATTGGGAAATTTCATACTTGAAAAATTTCCTATTGATAGTGGGTCTTGGCTATTGGAATGTGAACCCCATTGGCATGGGAGGTTCCTCCTCCTCCCTTATTAAGATTACTTTAGGACAGAAACTTTTTGCTGAACAATGGAAAGGACTTTGACCTATGCTTAAGCATAGAACAGGAATTTCTTTGAGTCATGATTGATTTTGGAATTGATACAATGGAGATACTTGGAATCAATCTCCACCCTACTCAGTCCTAACAGGATTGAGGAAGGGCTGCAGCCTAGATCAAAATTTAATTATTCCAATCTCTACCCTACTCAGGTTAACAGGATTTAGGAAGGGCTGTAGCAAAGGATCAAAGATTTAATTATTTGAAAATATGACCTTCAACAGACATGTGCAAAGCCAGAGACCTTGGGCGGTCCTGGGTTAAGCTAGAGCCTCCATTGGCACAGGGAAATTGATGGACAGTGATTGGTAGATGTGAGAACTGAGGGGAGGGAACTTGGATGGTTTCCTTAAAGATAGAGCTGTCTGAAGACTCAGGGTGGTGGTTGAGGAGTTTGTCTGAGTGGTTGGAGTGTGCTCTGAGAAGCTTGCTCTGAAGGAAGCTGAAGGGGGGGCCTCTGAGACTGTTTCTCCATTTTGGTCACGTGAGTAATAGGGACTGATCTCTTTTCTTTGCCCCAGCTATCTAAGGGCTTGGGCCTTTTGGCCCAGCCTAAACAGAAGGGGTATTTAAGCCCTATTCCCTTCTCTCCCTTTTCTCCCTCTCTATCTCTAATTCCTTTCTTCCTCCTGTTGTAATTAAACTCCATAATAGGTTGACTGCTGACTTGAGTTTTCATTTAGGAATTACATAGCTGAATTCCTTGGCGACCTTAAATTAATATATATCAGTCTTTTAAAGTGATTTCCTTGTCACAAGTCATACCGATATAAATTTCTGTGGAAAATTCAAACAGGGAAAGATATTTCCTTGAGTTTGCACAGAAATCAAGAGAAATGTATATGGATGCACAAATGTAAATCTGTATAATACAAACTATGTACATATGTGAATACTAATGTTCTAACAAACTAACTAGTTTAGAATAATTTATTAATGTTCTAATAACTAACTATAGGGACAGCTTAGAGAATTTGTTCAAAGTCTTAGGGAAGTAGGGACAGACATAAAACTACTTAAGTATAGAAGTTAGATTACATTATAATTGCAGGTTAGCAATTGATAGTAATAGAAATTTTACTTAGTTGAATTTATTGACATTAGAAGATAAGACAGTTATATAATCAAAATACTGTTGAAATTGTTGGAAATGTTTAAAATTGTTCCATGATTTGTTATCATGTCAAAAACCATGTTAATGTAAAATTCCTATTACCTAAGCCATTTTCCTATACCCAAACATAGCATAGAATTAGATAGACAGAATAGCTAAAATAAGATAGGGATTTGTTATTTGGGAAGGCAATGGAATATTTAATATAGTACAGGGTTAAGAATTAGATAGTTGGAAATATAACAGAATAGGCCTAAAAGGTAAGTATCATTAAAATTGTGGATTGCGATTTTTTTAAAGACAAAAATGAAGGAAGTATGGAAGAGGCATGCATGCAAAGGACAGAAGCTGGAGATGGGTCAGCTATCAATCAAAGGAAAATTCCATTTGGAATGTTACCCCAAAAAGCAGTTTGGATCCAAGCCAAGGGTAACTGTTTTTCTGGAGTTGGCTCTTGAAAGTCTTTGGTCTTTCTGGCTGATTTGAAGGGAGAAGCTGGCTTTATCTCTGGGATTTGGGATAATCAATTTGGAGGTGACCTGGCTAATTTGAAGGCAGAAGGACAATAGTCTTTATATATCTGTGACTATATATAGCTCTGTTTCATGCTAGTGACTGAATTGCCATTTCTCTCAATATCCTCCAACCTAATACTCATTGTAGATAATAGGGAAATCCCACTGCTCTTACCTTATCCTCCATCTTTCCTGTTTTCCCCAATAAACCCTTACTTGAGATACAGAAGAGAAAAGAGTATTTCCTCTGAAACATCATAGCTCACCCTGAGTGATTTAGAAGGAGGCTGAAGAAGAATGGGGAAGGGGAAATGGAAAGGAAGAAGAGAGCAGAAAGGGAGAATGGAAGAGGGAAGGAAGGGAGGTATAAAGGGGGGAAGGTAGGCAAAAAGAAGATAACTACCTGATCTTTTAGTTATCTAGTATCCATCAAATATACCCTTCAAATATCATATATTACACCTTGCTTCCTGGAATACTATATTCCATGTCTTTCAGTCCTTCAATGTAGATACAGCCAGATTCTGTCTTGTTCTCACTGTAGATGCTTGGTATCTGAATGATTTCTTCTTAGCAGTTTGTAATATTTTTCCTTGGTTTAATAATTCTTCAATTTGTCTATAACATTCCTGGGTATTGTCATTTGGGGATTAAGTACCAGAGGTGATCTGTAGATTCTTTCAATTTCCACTTTTCCCTCTTGTTCTAGAATACCGGGGCAGTTTTCTTGCATAATTTCCTTTAGGGTGATGTCCAGGTTTTTTCTTTTGTCATGGTCTTCTAGTAGACCAATGACTCTTAAGTTGTCTCTTCTAGGATGATTTTGTAAATCTTCTGTCCTGTGAATTAGGTACTTCATATTTTCCTCAATTTTTTCATTCTTTTTATTTTGTTTTTTATTTTCCTACTGCCTTGTGAAGTCGCTTGCTTCTAATTGCTGTATTATTTTTTTTTTAAATATTGGATTTCATCCCTGGCTTTTTGGTCATCCTTCTCCTTCTGGTCTGAATTTCTTTGGAGGTCACCTTTCATCTTCTTTACCTCATCTTTAATTTTCTTTGCCTCATGTTTCATTTTCTTTGCCTCATCTTTCATCTCTGTTACCTCATTTTCAAGCCAATTAATTTTGTCTTTCAAGACACTATTTTCTTGTTTTAGTTCAATTGCCTCTAGTTTCAGATGACTTATCTTGCTTTTTAAGTTCTTTTCCCAGGTGCCTTCTGTCTCTCTTAATTGTGTTTTGAATTGTATTTTGAGTTCTTCCAATGCCTGTATTAAATTCTCTGGAGTTTCTTTGTTTTTGCTTGGTGTTTCTTCATCCTTCTCTGTTACATTTGCTCTTTGTTCATTGCTTGGGTAGAGGCTGTCTATTGTAATTTCCTTTTTTCTTTTTCTGTTGTTTGTTCATATTTGCCCCTTCTTTCCCCCTGTATTTGCCTGCACTCTTGCTCCTCTAATTGTGTGATTTTGGGCTTTTCTGTCAGCCTTCCCCCTCAGAGCTTAGTCAGCAAATCTCTCAGCTCAGTCTGTAGGGGAGGGGTGTTGGACCTTGAGCTTCCCTGCCCTCTTAAGGCTTTGATGAGATTAAGCCTAGCAGAGTTGAAGTGCAGAGCTGGATATGCTCTGAGGCCAAAACCTGGGGGGGGGGGGGCAATATGGAGTGTCTCTGCTGCAACAAATGGGCTATCCTCTATGTGCTTCTCCAACTGCATCCCCATCACCTGTGTTTGACACTCTGAGCCTGGCACAGCTTTGCCTGCAAGGTACTTCCTCCAGACCAGAACCCTTTCCTACCCAGAGTTTCCAGCTATCGGTGGAGGCTCAGTCCTCTAGGTAGGGAAGGTGTCCTTGGACTTTCCTTTTTTCCTTGCCCTTAAACCTGAGTGTTCTTGAATTCAGGCTTTTGAGGGGCATACCTTTGAAGTTGAGTCCAGCAGGAGGGTTCCTTGGCTCTGTTCTGTTGTTAGATTTGATTTTCAGTTCCTTAGGAGCACTTAGTTTGTAATTGGTAAGGAAAGGTTTTCATAGGTCTGAACATTTGTTGCCTCTACACCACCATGTTGACTCTGCCCCTCTGGGCTTAAAATTGGAGACTATACAGAATGATCAGATGTGAGTTAAAGCTTGCCTTCTAATATGGCCTCTATAAATCAGAATCATCAAACAAGTCATCATTTTAATGTGGTAGATTACCATATATATATAAAATGTATTCTCACTATCTTTTCCTATGAATCTTCTTGCTCTTTACTTCATTATAATATTGAGAATACCCTGTTTTCTACTCCATCAAGCTGGAAACCTAGAAAATTTTCTCCACTCTTCATTATCTCTCAATCTCCATATTCAACCAACCTATTGCTGGCCAATTTCACATTTGTCACATATCCTGAATATTCCCCTTCTCACCCTGATATTGCTATCACCCTGGTACAGGCCCTTATCACCTCATGCATGGAACATTATAATAGTCTCCTGATAGTTCTCAAGTCTGTCTCTACTTCAATCTATCCTCTTTTCAATCAAGGTGATTTTTAAAAACCACAGGCTTAACTTTATTACTTCTACTCAGCAAACTTCAATGGCTTCTAAAGGTTTCCAAAATCAAATTCTAAATTCATTGGTTGGCATGCAAAGTCCTTTGTAACTCTGTCTCTCTCTCTCTGTCTCTTTCACCCTCTCTCTCTCTCTCTCTCTCTCTCTCTCTCTCTCTCTCTCTCTCTCTCTCTCTCACACACACACACACACACACACACACACACACACTCATATACACAAACACACATACAGACACATATTTTTGAGTCTTCTTATACGTAGTTCTTTGACATGTATTCTTTTATCCAGTAATAATGACCTCCTTTCTCTATAAAGAATAAAACATTCTATCTTTGGGATCCAGGTATTATCTCTAACTGATTTTCATGTGCAGAATGCTCTCTATCTTACTTTTTCTCTCCTGATTGTTAAGGGTAAATTTAGGGGTTGAGACTGAATGTAAATTTAGTTGGTTGCCAGGAATTTAAATTCTAAATCCCAATGAAATACACAAGTCAGAATGGAATTTAGGGTGGATTATTTACAATAGAAGGAAGAAATTAAGAATGAGAGAGAGAAGGAAAAGGGAATTGAATTTTTCCAGCCCAGGCTGAGCCAGACAGGAGTTCAGTGGTCAGGGCCAAGAGGCCTCTCCAGAAGTCAAGGGAGAAAGGAGATACTCCTTATAACTCACCAAGTGACCATCTAAAGGAAATTAGTCTGAGGTCTCAAGCTGAGCTCCTCCAGGGTCAAGTTCCAGGGCCAAGTCTTCCAAGCTTTCCTCTGACAGGAAGTGGTATGAAATATAGTGGCAGTTCTTTAAATCACTTCCTGTGTCTCACATGTACCATAGGTGAGTTAAGCTTGGCTTAGGACATCCCAGGGTGTCATTCAGTTGTTATTTATTTGTCACTTGTTAGCACATGGTGGTCATAGGCCTTCCTCCCCAAAGCTTAATCTTTAAGGGGGGGTGTATACATTCCTGATTGGTAGAATTCTAAAGACAAAGCAGAGTGGAGTAAAACTAAAATTCACACTTCACCTTTCTTCCATTGTATCCTTTCTCAGTCATACATTGTTTATTTGGAGATCACCTCAACATAATCCATACACACCTGTGTTCTCTGTCTATTCAGACTCCTTCTAAATTCTCTAAAAATGCTAAAAGTTCTTCAGAGTTATTTGATTCAACTTCCCACATAAAAATGTAAACACTTTAACTTCATTAAGGCCACATTATTCTCTTTCTTATTTACTATTCCATACTTCTTTTTAGTCTTCTGTTTGATGGTCAAATTTTCTATTCAGTTCTTGTCTTTTCATTAGGAATGAGTTGGAATTCCTCTGTTTCATCAAATATCCATTCCCCAGACATAGAAGGAATATATTAAATTTCATGGTTATATTATGCTTGGTTATAATCCTAGATCCTTTGTCTCTTACCTCCTTTCTGTCTCTTAGCCAGTACCAAATTGTTTTGAAGACCACTGCTTTATTATATAGTTTGAGATCTGAGACTGCAAGGCCACCTTTCTTTGTATTTTTTTTTTCATTATTTCCCTGGATATCCTTGACCATGTGTTCTTCCAAATGAACTTAGTTATAGTTTTTTCTAAGTCAGTAAATTTTTTTTTGGAAGTTCAAAGGACATAGCAATAAATGAATAAGACTGGGTAGGATGGTCATTTTTATTATATTGACTTGTCCTACGCATGAGCAGTTAATGTTTTTCCAATTGCTCAAGGCTAGTTTTAGTTGTGTGTAGAGTGTTTTGTATTTGTGTTCATATAGTTCCTGTGTATGTCTTGGGAGATAGATTCCTAAGTATTTTATTTTGTCTAAGGTGATTTTGGATGGTATTTCTCTTTCTAATTCTTGCTGCTGAGCTGTGTTGGAAATATATAGAAATACTGATGACTTATTTGGGTTTATTTTGTAACCTGCAACTTTGCTAAAGTTGTTGATTATTTCATTTAGCTTTGTGTTTGATTCTCTAGGATTCATTATGTAGACCATCATATCATCTGCAAAGAGCAATAACTTGGTCTCCTTGCCTATTTTAATGCCTTCAATTTATTTTTCTTCTCTAATTGCTACTGCTAGTGTTTCTAGTACAATGTCAAATAGTAGAGGTGATAATGGGCATCCTTGTTTCATTCCTGATCTTATTGGGAAGATTTCTAGTTTAACCCAATTACATATTATGTTAGTTGATGGTTTTAGATATATACTGTTTATTATTTTTAGGATCGACCCTTCTATTCCTATGCTTTCTAGTGTTTTAAATAGGAATGGGTGTTGTATTTTGTCAAATGCTTTTTCTGCATCCATTGAGATAATCATGTGATTTTTGTTTGTTTGTTTGTTGATATGGTCAATTATGTGGATGGTTTTCCTAATATTGAAACAGCCCTGCATTCCTGGTATAAATCCTAATTGATTATAGTGAATGACCCTCCTGATCAATTGCTGAAGTCTCTTTGCTAGTATCCTATTTAAGATTTTTGTATCTATATTCATTAGGGAGATTGGTCTATAGTTTTCTTACTCAGTTTTTGACCTGCATGGCTTTGGAATCAGTACCATGTTTGTATCATAAAAAGAATTTGGTAGAACTCCCTCTTTGCTTATTATGTCAAATACTTTGTATAGTATTGGGATTAGCTGTTCTATGAATGTTTGATAGAATTCACTTGTGATTCCATCAGGCCCTGGGGATTTTTTCTTAGGGAATTCTTTGATGGCCTGATGGATTTCTTTTTCTGATATGGGATTATTTAAGAATTCTATATCTTCTTTTGCTAGTCTAGGAAATTTATATTTTTGTAAATATTCATCCATATCACCTAGGTTGGTATATTTATTGCCATATAGTTGGGCAAAATAACTTTTAATGATTGCCTTATTTTCCTCTTCATTGGAGGTGATGTCCCCCATTTCATCTTTGATGTTGTAAATTTGCTTTTCTTCTTTCCTTTTTGAAATTAGATTTTCCAGTACTTTGTCTATTTTGTCTGTTTTTTCAAAGTACCAGGTTCTAGTTTTGTTTATTAGTTCAATAGTTCTATCACTTTTGATTTTATTAATTTCTCCCTTAATTTTTAGGATCTCTAGTTTGGTTTTATTCTGGGGGGATTTAATTTGTTTGCTTTCACATTTTTTGATTTGCATTTCCAATTCATTGATCTCTGCACTCCCCAATTTCTTAATATATGCACTCAGGGATATGAATTTTCCTCTGAGTACTGCTTTGACTGCATCCCATAAGGTCTGAAAGGAAGTCTCACTATTGTCATTTTCCTTAATGATATTATTAATTGTTTCTATGATTTGTTCCCTAACTAACTGATTTTGATGTATCATATTATTTAATTTCCAATTAATTTTTTATTTGGCTATCCATGTACCCTTACTGATCATTATTTTTATTGCCTTATGAAAAGGTTGCATTTATTTTTTCTACTTTTCTGCATTTGTGTGCCATGTTTCTGTGACCTAGTGTATGATCTATATTTGTGAATGTGCCATGTGGTACTGAGAAGAAGGTGTATTCCTTTTTGTCCCTATTTATTTTTCTCCTAATGTCTATTTACTCTAATTTTTCTAAGATTTCATTCACATCTTTTACCTCTTTTTTATTTATTTTTTGGTTTGATTTTTCTAAATTTGATAGCTCAAGTTGGTTGGTTCAAGTCTCCCACCAATATAACTTTACTGCCTATTTCCTCCTTCAATTCTCCCAGTTTCACCATTAGAAATTTGGGTGCTATACCATTTGGTGCATAAATGTTGATTAGTGATATTTCCTCATTGTCTATACTCCCTCTTAACAGAATATATTTACCTTCCCTATCCCTTTTAATCTGGTCTATTTTTGCTTTGGCTTTGTCAGATATCCTGATTGCAACTCCTGCCTTCTTTCTATCAGTTGAGGCCCAAAAGGTCTCACTCCATCCTTTAATTCTGACCTTGTGAGTATAAACCCACCTCATATGTGTTTCTTGAAGACAACATATGGTAGGGTTTGGGGTTCTAATCCAATCTCCTATTTGTCTATGTTTTATAGGTGAGTTCATCCCATTCATGTTCAAAGTAATGATTATCACTTTTGGATTCCCTGGCATTTTGATATCCTCCCCTAATTCTGACATTTCTTCTTTAGCTATAACCTTTTAAACCAGTGATTTATTTTAGATCATTCCCCCTAGTTCCCTCCCTTGATATGCATTACATTCTAGCCCCTCTTTTTTTTTGTTCCCTTCCCCTCCCCCCTCTCCTTCCCTCCCTTTTTATATTCCCTCCTTCTACCCCTTCTTAATTTCCCCTTCTGTCTTACCCTGTTGTTCAAGATAGAATTCAAGATCCCAATGGATATAGATATTCTTCCCTCTCAAAATTGATTTCATTGAGAGTAAGGTTTAAGTAATGCCACTTCCCGTTCTCTTCCTCTCCTTCTCAGAGGAAAAGGGGAGGAAGCCCCTCCCCTTCCCATGTGTATCTTTCTGTGGGAAATAGTATTCTATTTAGTTTTCCCCCCTCTATTTCTTGATGTAAATCTTAGTACTATCAATGATCCCCCCTCCCTTTTTCTTTCTTCCCCCCTTTCACCAAATCATCTAGCTGCCCCAATATTTCCCTATGCATGATTCTTCTAACTACTCTAATAATGCATACAATTTTTGAGAGTTACACATTACATTTCCCCCACATATTAATATATATATATATATATATAATTTGATATAAATGTAGTTCTTAAAGAAGAAAGTTTGAATAAAAGAAAAAGATAACATTTTTCTCCTTTTCCCTTTCTTTCATATTTACCTTTTCATGTTTCTCTTGCTTTCTGTGTTTGGATGTCGAATTTTCCACTAAGTTCTGGTCTTTTCTTAGCAAATACTTGGAAATCTTCTATTTTGTTGAATGCCCATACTTTCCCCTAGAAGTATATAGTCAGTTTTGCTGGGTAGTTGATTCTGGGTTGGAGACCCAGCCCTCTTTCATTTCTAATCATCGTGTTCCATGATTTGTGTTCTTCTAACGCAAGTTGCTAAGTCATGTGTGATCCTTATGGGGGCTCCTCTATATCTGTAGCTACTCTTCTTGGCTTCTTGTCAGATTTTCTCCTTAGCTTGGAAGCTCTTGAATTTCATGATTATATTCCTCTGGGGGTTTTTCTTTTGGGGATTTAGTGTAGAAGATGTTCTATGAACCCTTTCTATTTCTATTGTGCCCCCTTGCTCAAGAACATTTGGACAATTCTATTCTATAATGTCCTATAGTATGGCATGGATGTTTTTGTTTTTGTCTGTTTTTTTTTTCAGGCAGACCAATGATTCTCAAGTTGCCTCTCCTTTCTCTGTTTTTCTGGTCTGTCACCTTGTCATTGAGATATTTTATGTTTTCTTCTAATTCATTATTTTTTTTACTTTGTTTTATTATTTTTTGCTGTTTTGCAAGATCACTGTCTTCCAGGTGCTTAATTCTGGCATTTAAGGACTGGTTTTGCTTTTCAGCTTGGTCTGCCCTTCTGTTAGAGGCTTCCAACTCTTTCTCCAATTGTGAGGTCTTGTCTGTCAGGCTGCTGACGTATTTCTGAATTTTTTCCCATTTTTCTTGCCAGAAGGTTTCCATCTTTTGGATAAGCTCCAAATTGAGTTCTTCCAGAGCTTGTGGATGATTTCCATTTTGGGGGGCATGTTTTGATTTTGTTTGAATTTCATCCTCTTTCTCTTCTGTCCTTTGGGTATTCCCCCTATAAAAGTTTTCAATAGTTACTTTTTTCCCTTTCTTCTCAGAGGGTTGATTTTGGGCAGTGTGAGACATCCCTTTGGTGGTTTTTCCCCCCCTCTCCTTTTTGGTCCAAGGTCTGGGTGATATGGGAGGGTTTTCTGTGGATTTAAGTTGCCTCACACTAGTTCTTCCCAGCCTTTATGGTTTGTTAGCACACCTGCCCCTGTTCTCTGTGGTCTCTTCTCACCAGTGCACAGGAATCTCCTGTAAAACCACTCTGAGTGGTGGATCTCTGGTAGTCTCTGTCAGTTTCCAGGGAGCCTGGTGTTTTCCCTCCCCACCTCCCCAATACACCAAGGAGCAGCACTTTGGCCTTAGGCAGTTTCTACAGTTTCTCGAGACTCCACACTGTTTGCAGTTTGCAGGGGGCCCGCGGTCTGCATGCTCTCCAGTGAGCAAGGTTCTCCAGTGAAGCCACCCTGAGAGGCCATTCTCTAGCAGTCCTTACAAATCAAGGACCCTGGTGAGCCCCCCTAGACGGAGACATTCCTCACTCACTCGCTATCCCGGAGAGAGCTCTGAGCCCCTATTCTGGTTCTGTGGGGGAGGAGGGGGTAGGGCAGCTCAGTTCAAGTTTTTGTGCAAGCTTTTCCTCCTTCTTATTGTGTGGCAATGTTCAAACCCCAATGTAAGTTAGTTTCTGTGGGGTACTGGAGAGTCCCTCCATTCTTCCAATGATGATTTTTATGCTCTTTTGAGGTAGTCTATTTTGTTCGGTGCTGGGGAGAGGAAATGATCCGTGTCTAGATTGCAGTCATGTTTACCCAGAAGTTCCCTAAAATTGTATTCTTAAGTAAAATTGTGGAATTTATCTCCATTATTTCTCATCTAATTGATTCTATGTGACACATCTTTTTATAATAAGATTATATATATATATATTATATATATATTTAGAAATTATAGTAGTATGAGGAATAACAAATATTTTTCTATTTTTTTCTAATCCTAATTTCTTCCAAACTACTTTATATCTTGTTTATTCAATGGGAATTTCTTCTTTGTTGCTTTGTGTTTTACCAAACACGAGATATTTTAGTGCTTCTAAATATGATAATTCTGGTCTATGCCATTGATCAATGTTTATATTCTACATATAGCATCAATTTTTATGATTAATAATTCATAATATAGTTTGAGATGGCATAATGTTATGCTGCTTTTAAATCTACCTTAAAATTATTTCCCTTGAGATACAAATATTTTGTTTCTTCAAATGAGTGCCATTATTGTTCTAATATTAAAAATTAATTATTAGTAGGTTGATTAGACATACATATACACATATATCAATAACTTTTTTCTCTGTATCATCATGATTGCTTAATTGAAATGAGAGAAAGAGATGATGGAGAAAAAGAGGGAAGAAGGAAGGGGAAAAAAGGGGAAAAGAATTTAGAAAAAAAGAGAACAATACATTAACCTAATCTCATAGTCAAAATGATCCAAACCAATAATTCCTTTCTTTAAAGTTTTCATCTCTTATGTGGAAAAAAAAATATGGTTGTTATAAATGAATTTTTTCAATTTCTTTTGCTATCATTTCCATTTACAACTTCATAGTCATTTCAAATACTTTTGCATAGTTCTAATTGATTCCAGTTGCAAGTGTTCATATAAATCAACTTTTGATTCTTTGAATTCAGAATATTCATGATTTCTTCTCACTTAATAATAAATTATATACATGTTAAATAATTTAATCATTTCCAAATATCTAGATATCTATTGTATTTCTTTTTTTTTAACCCTTACATTCTGCCTTAAAATCAATACTATGTAATGGTTCCAAGACAGAAGAGTGATAAGGGCTAGGCAATGAGGACTAAGTGACTTGCTCAGGGCCACAGAACTAAGAAATGTCTGAAGTCAGATTTGAATCTAGGATCTCCTATCTCTAGGCCTGACTCTCAATCCACTGAGCTACCCAGGTGCCCCCTCTATTGTATTTCTGGTTCTTTGATATCATAGGTATTTTAGTTATTGTAGTGCTAAATATGTGCTTAAATTCATCACCATGTTTATTTGTGACTAGATTTCTACTTTAGTGCAGAGCATTTTGCATGGTACTATGTGTGTTGAAGGAGATATGATTCCTGTTTGATGGAGAAAAATGCATAATTCTTAGAAATTGAATGAGAATTTTATGAAGTTGTTGCCAAGGCTTCATTGAAGTGAGACTTAAAAGGTTCCAGAAAAAAAATTCTTTATGTGTCATGTCTAAACATGTCTCAGTTTTCCAATTTGTCTCCTGAGAGACTGTTAGAATATACAATGCTTCTTTAGTTGGTTTTTATCTTGCTTTGACTTGAGATTCATATCACCATAAGCTATAGAAATCATTCTCTTGTGTATTCCTTCATATATGTATTTTAATCTCTAACTTTTCAAATATTTCTTTTGAAAGTTGTTTGCATAAATCAATGGACTGATTTTCTACTTGTTTTGTGTGTTCTTTTGTGTAGGCTAATTTTCAGGGAATGGATTAAATTCATAAGTTTAAATTAGGTATTACCATATCTATTAATCAATTAATAGTCAATAAACATTTATTAAGAAACTTCTATGTTCCAAGGACTCTGTTAAACACTGGTGATGCAAAAAGACAGATCCGGCCTTCAAGAAACTTATGGTCTAATGGGGGAACTAATATGCCATAATATACATGAATACATGTAAATATACATATATACATCTACATACAAATCTATTTATTTGCTATTTATCCTATATTGTGGAAAGGAAACAAGACTAAGAGTTGGTGGAGGAAGAGGCAACTGGGAGTGGCAGTTGGGTTTTGTGACTAGGACTTCCTTCCTGCTGGGAGTGGCAGTTGGGTCTTGTGACTAGCACTTCTTTCCTGCCAATAAATATTACAATATATAGCTTTACATATTTATACATGTATGTGTAATACATGTATATAACAAATATGCATAAAATTTCAAGCTATATGCAGGATAAATGCAATGTCATTAATAGAAGAAAGGTACAGGGATTGAGTCATTGGCAAAGTTTTGCTATAGAATTTGGAATTTTTGTTGGGACTTGGAGGAAGTCAAGCAGTTCATTAGCCAGAACACAGTAGGGAGAACATTCCAGAAATGTGGGTTATCCAAAGAAAATGCCATAGTAGAATGATGGCATGTCTTGTTCATAGAATAGATAGTAGGCCGGCATCACTGTCTTGGGGAGTAAATTGAGAGGAGATTGGAAAACAAGAGTGGGGCTTAGTAATAAAGGACTTCAAATATCAAATAGAGCATTTTATATTTTCTCCTTTAGGTAATAAATTACAACTGGAGATTGTTGAATAGGGGTGTGATGTGATCAGACATTAATTTTAGGAAAATCAGTTTAGTAGCTAAACACAGATGAATTGGGAAAGAAAGGGACTTTGGACAAATTCACCAGAATGTAAAAGCAGTGATCAAGGCATATAGTAATGAGTGTCTGCACCATAGTGATGTCTGTGTAAGAGGAGAAAAGGTGATATGTTGGAGAAAAATTACAAAGATGAAATTGATTGACCTTGGCAACAGTTTAAGTAAAGAATAGTGAGAGATAATGAAAAAGTTGGTATGACCCCTAGGTTGTAAACCTGAGGGACTGGAAAAAATTTAGGGATTGTCTTCTACAGTAATAAGGGAAAATAAATGGGAGTTTAAGTGAAAAGATAATGTGTACTCTGTTTGACACAGTGACTTTACTTCTTAGAGTAAAGAGTTGACATTTTTCTTAATTACTTCCCAAAAAGGGAGAAATATATTAAGCTATTCCTATATACTCTTGGATATTACAAGGAAAGGAGTAAATCTATATCCATGGCTTACCTCTTCTTGCCTCATGGTGGAAAAGAATAAGTCATATTCTTTAATACTCAATTTGGGTATAATATGTGTCAATATGGGTATCATATATAATATGTGATAAATGTTTATCAATAAACCTAGTTCTAAAACCTTTATGCTTATTTAATAGGTTTCTTTAATTTTTAGTATTTTAGTTTAGTAATTGGTTCCATTTATTTTTTTCATTTTTATGATATCTTTCATTTTCAATGGCAAGATTTATTTCCATTTTGGGAGGAGATTCTTGTGAGTCCTGCTCAGAGAATACTAATTCAAGAAGAAAATAGGGTTCTGTAGTGTCACTACTCAATGACATATTTAATTGAAATATTGGTGCCTCAATTGATTTTATGACTTCCCCCCCCCCTCTTAGATCCTGATAAGTTTCACAGAAAGAGTAAAAACCACTTATTGGACTGATTTCTAGTTTATCCCCATTGCAGATAATGGTTGCTGATGGCTTTATATAGAGGCTATTTATCATTTTGAAGAATGCTCTGTTCATTTGAATATTCTCTAATGTTTTTAATAGGAATAGGTACAGGATATATTTTTTTTCAAAACCCTTTTCTGACTGTATTGAAATAATCATATGGTTTCTATTGGATTTGTTATTTATATGGACCATTGTACTGATATTTTTCCTAATATTGACTTATCCCTGCTTTCTTTTTTAAAACCAACTTGGTCATAGTAAATGATACTTGTGTATTGCTGTAATCTCCTTGCAACTGTTTTGTTTAAAATGTTTTCATCAATAATCACTAAGCAAATTGATCTAAAGTTTCTTTCTCTATTTTTTTTGTTCTTTTTTTAATTACCAATATTGTATTTGTGTCATGAAACAAAATTGGTAGAGATCTTTCCTTGGCTATATTTTTCAAATAATTTATATAGTATTGGTATTAATTGTTCTTTAAACATTTGGCAGAATGCATTTGTGAATCTATCAAGCACTGGGGAATTTATTTTTAGGTAATTTATGGATGATGTTCAATTTCTTTTTTCTGAAAAAAATTTAAGTATGCTATTTCCTCTTATGTTAATCTAAGCAATTTATAATTTTATTTTTAAAAATGCATCTTCTTGCTTAGATTGTCAGAATTATTAGAATATAATTGCATATAATTGATACGAAATGATAAAATAACTTAATAAATGCTAAAATTTCTCTTCATTGGTTGTGATGTCATCCTTATTTTTGATACTGTTAATTTGCTTTCCTTCTTTCTTTTTTTGGATCAAATTATCCAATGAATTATTCATTTATTTTTTCATAAAACAGCTCCTTGTCTGATATATTAATTCAATGGCTTTCTTATTTTCAGTTTTATTAATCTCTCCTTTGTTTTCCATGATTTTTAATCCAGTGTTTAATTGGGGATTTAAAATTTGTTCTTTTTCTAATTTTATTTTAATTGTATGCCTAATTCATTGATCTTCTCTTTCTCTTTTATTTATGTCAGCATTTAGCGATAATAAAGTTACCATAAGTACTGCTTTGGCTGAATCTCAAAATTTTTGGTATATTGTCTCCTTGTTATACTTTCAAAGAAATTGTTGATTGTTTTATGATTTCTTCTTTGACTAACTCATTCTTTTTGATGGATTTACTTAGTTTCTGTTTAATTTTGCACCTTTATTCCTGCAGTCCTTGCTTGTGTATGATTTTTATAGCATTATACTCTGAAGATGAGGCATTTAACATTCTTTGCTTTTCTACATTTTGTTTTGAGATTTTTTTTATAATATTATATGGTCAATTCTTGTTAAAGTGCCTTGCACTGATGAGAAAATATTTCCTTTCTATTATCATTCCACTTCATTTTTATGTCTAACAAAATCCAACTTCATAATATAATTATGAATTCACCTTTTAGTAATAAATAATTTATCTATTTTTGACCTTATCTAAGGATATGGTATGAAATGTTGGTCAACATTGGTCTATCCCTATTTTCTTCCAAATTGCCTTATAGTTCTCCCAGCAGTTTGTGTTAATAAATTCTTACACAAAAGTCTGTCTTTTGATTTATAAAAAATAGATTGTTCTAGTCATTCTATAATAGGTATTATGTACCTAATCTAGTCCACTGATTGACTACTCAATTTTTTAGTTAGTACCAATTTAATCTATAGTGTAATTTGTAGTCTAGTACACATTCCTTCACATTTTTTTCCTTTATTTCCTTCATGTTCTTAAAGACCTTCATGTTCTTTAAGATAAATCCTGTTAGATTTTTTCTATATATTTCTATATTTTCTACAAAATAATTCTTTGGTAGTTTGATTGCTATGGCATTGAATATATAAATTTAGGAAGAACAGTCATTTTTGCTATGTTGTCTCAGTCTATCTATGAGCAATTCATATATCTCCAGTTATTGAGATCTGACATTATTCATATGAAAATGTTTTGTAATTGCATTCTTATTGTCTCTCGGTTTATATTGTTAGGTAGACATGTAAGTATTTTATATTTTCTAAAGTTGTTTTAAATGGAATTTCCCTATCTTTTTATTTTTTGGTTAGTATATAGAAATGCTAATGGATTCTCTGTGTGTGTTTGTTTGTGTGTGTGTGTGTGTTTTATATTGTGCATCTTGATTAAAATTGTTATTTGTTTCAACTTGTTTTTTCTTTGATTCTTTAGGGTTATCAAAGTATACTCTTGTATCTTCAAAAGGATAGTTTTGTTTCTTCTTTGCATAATCTAATCCCTTTGATTTCTTTTAATTTCTCTTATTGCTATAGTATTTCTAGTACAATATTGAAAATTAGTGATGATAATGTATATCATTGCTTCCCTACTGATCTTATTGGTGAGGTTTTGAATTAATCAACATTATAGATAATGCTTGCTCCTGGTTTTAAATAGATAATTATCTAAAATTAACATTTTCAGAAATCTTCCATTGATTTTTATGCTTTCTAGTGTTTTAATAGGAATATATATTGTATTTCTCACCTACTTTTATTGATAAAATTATATGATTTTTGTGGGTTTTGGAAGTGATATTATCTAGGGGTTTTTTTGGTTCTGGTTGTGGTTGTGGTTGTGGTTGTTTTGTTTTTTAATCGTGACTTTCAGAAAGTCCAATTATTCTTAGTTTGTCTCTACTAGATTTATTTTTCAGTATAATTCCTTTGTATTTAATGAAATTTTTCATATTTTCTTCTATTTTTTCTATTTTGTTTTATTATTTCTTGATATTTCTAAACGTAATTTCCCTATTCTACTTAAAAATTGTTTCTTTTTGATTTTTTTCTCCTTTTAAATTTTGTCCATTCTACTTTTCATAGTTCATACTTTACTTCATTGGATTTTTTTTTGCCTTTTTATTCTAGCAGGTCACTTTTGCTTTTTTAGTAGACTCTTTTCTTAATTAGATTTTGTGCCTCATTTTCCATTTGACTATTTTTAAGCTGCTATTTACTTTTTGCATATCTTTCATTTTTTCCCCATTTTTCAGCCATGTCTCTAATTGATTTAAAAATTTTTTCTCAAGTTCTTCTTGCATCTGAAACCAATTCTGATTTTTTTTTGTTTTGCATGTGGTTCCATTATTTTCAGCATCCCTTAATGAATTTGTTCCTAGTTCTTTGTCTCCATAGAAATTTTCTATGATAAGGTGTTTCTTTAGCTGCTTGCTCATTTTCCCAGTCTTTTTTAACCTGTGGACTGAGAATTCTGAAAACTGATGATCCTGTCTCCTCTGCTAATGACTTGCAGGAAATATCACTAGAAGCTTTTTTTTTGGGGGGGGGGGGTATGGGAGGGACTTCACCACAGGTTTGAAAGGGCCAAATTCTATTGATCTTAGGACTTCCCTATGGGCTGGTTCCAGGGCTATGCACTTCAAGGGGTGGGTGTGGGGTGCTCTGCTGCTGGCTTTTGCAGGGTCCTGAGATATCGAGGTTAACCTATTCCCAGGTTTGATACCTGGCACAGTAGTTGGGGGGAGTTGGCTGGTACTCCTCTATGTGCAATTTTATTTCTTGTTCTCCTTTATGTTGTGAAAATTAACTTTCTCTTCCTATATTTAAAGTTCTTTTCTGTAGAAGAGCCCTGTCACTCCATCTTGTTGTTAGTTTTGTGACTCCTATAATTTTGAGACTCTATTTTATGGTTGGCTTGGGAAGATTCATGGAGTGGTTCCAGTTTTTCTGAAACTAAGCTGCCATCTTCAGATATTGTCAATTATGTTGGTAGTTTTCCTGATATCAAACAAGTCCTTTGTTCTATCATGAATCCCAATCAGTCATAATATAATATATTTGTGAAATATTACTATTATCTCCTTGATAATTTTTCAACAATATTCATTAAGAAAACTTGTTTAATGAGTTATTTTATCTATTGTTTAACTCCCTTTAGAAATCAAAAATAGGTTTATAATAAAAGAAATATGGCAAGACTGTACTTATTTTTTTCAAATAATTTACATAGCATTAGGATAAATTTATCATTGATGTTTCATAGATTTCACTTACAAATTAATCTAGTCCTAGGAATTTTTCATAGAGAATTCATTTGTAGATATTTCTGTTTATTTCTCTAATAAATATTGAGTTATTTAAATATTCTATTTTACTTCTGTTAATCTGGGCTATTTATATTATTGAAAAAATCATCCATTCCATTTTGTCAATTATACTGGCATATAATTTGGAGAATAACTCTTAACAATTAGTTTAATTTTATCTTCATTGATGTTTTTCATAATTATAATTCATGATTTTCTCTTTTTAAAGGTTATTTAACCAACCTATTTTTTCTTAAAACCAGCTTCTTCAATGTTCATCTTTTTTATTTCAATTTTATTAATTTCTCCTCTGATATTAAAAGTTTTTATTTTAATGTTTAGTTAGGGATTTTAATGTATTATTTTTCTATTTTTAATTGGATTTGCCTATTTATTGAAATTATTTCATCTCTTTTATTAATGTATGCATTTGGAGATATAAATTTTCCTCTAAAAACTGCTTTGGATACATCCCACACATTTTTGCTTACTAACTGATTGTTTTTATACTTTTAATTGAATTTTTAATTTCTATGATATTTTCATGCATCCATTAATTTTTAGGATTCGATTATTTGATTTCCCATTATTTTAAAATTTATTCTCCCAAGGCCTTTACAAAAATATAATATTTATTTTATTATGGCCTGAAAAGTGTGCATTTGATATATCTTCTTTCTTGAATTTGGCAATATACAATAACAAATGGCCAGGGTTTTTTTTTTAATGTGCCATATCAGTTGAGAAAAGGTATACTCTTTTCTATTCTCATTCAGTTTTATCCAGAGGTCTCTCTTATCTACCTTATATAAGATTCTATTTCTCTCCTTGACTTATTTTTTATTTTATGGTTAGATTTGTATAATTCTAAGAGGAGAAAGTTGAAGTCTCTTGTGAGAATAATTTTACTGTCTATTTTCTTCTTTAATTCATTTGTTTTTCTTTAAGAATTTGGATGTTATGATAACATTTGGCTGAAGTAAAACAGATGGGCTAGCAATCTTGATCTCAAAGCAAAAGCAAAAAATGTACAGACGGGAATAGGAAGAATTAGATAAGTAGGAGAAAATTAAAACTAACATCTGCATTTATTATATATTTAAAAATAAATCTATGTAACAGAAATCCATAGTCTGATCTATAATTTTTTTGGTATTTGAATATGAAAATGTGTGTGTTCATTGTTGTCAGTTTCAGAATAACAAAATAAAAAATGACTAAATATATTTTATACTTCCCTTGACTCTTAGATAATATTAACCATACTTTAACCCCTTTTAAATGACTCAACATCATAATTTAGAGTAAGTGATGTTCATGGTGATGATGACAAGTTATTGGTAAAAATTTAAATTCTTTTCAGAAATTGGAAGAGTAAGTGCTATAGATAGGATTCTGTTACCTGATATAAGCCTATCCCGTCTTCTCCTTTGCAACAATTCCTTGATTAAACAGACATTTCCTGTAATAACAATCAGTTTTATGCCCACATTCACAAACCTAAGAGAAAAATCAGGAGTCATAGATACAGAGCATAAAACTTGAATTCTTTAAAACTGTTCAGGATTTTAGAGGTTAAATATCAAGTTTTTGTAGATTCCCACTCTTATATCAAATATCATGGAATCCTGGCACTGAATGGGAATATAGGTTTCATCTAGTTTTATTCTTTCATTTTACACATGAGAAAATTGAGTTTCTAAAAAATAAAGTGACTTGTTTAGAGTTAGTAGAAACTAATTCTGGAATGGATATGTTTTGATTCTTAGTATGATTCTCTTTCCATTACAAAAGCATGATTTTAGTTCCTAATCTTGAATTGGAATCAATATCTCTCAACTTCCTATATTGTTCCATATGGCTCATTATGTTAGGGAGGCATCTTTTATAACTCTTTTCTTTATTCCTCTCATTAAAAATGAGTAAATACATACTTACAATGAGAACCTGCCAAGGGAGAACATGAAATTTCTTGTAAAATCTTTCTAGATTTTAATTTTTCATCATAGATAATATTCATGTAATGCCACTATAGGCTATTTCTTTTCTGATCCCTCATTGTGTCTGTGATTGACACGCATGGAATACCATGGCTTGAGTCATATTCTCATTTCCATTTTTTTCATTCATTACTTGCCTTAATGACTAATTAATAAGAAACTGTTAAATCACACCTGGATCCCATTAGTGAACCAATGTATATTCATATTTTTAAACTACACTTATTCTTAGTTTCCTACAGTGTCCTCTGGGTTTCATTCTCACCAAATGAAATTCTCAAAGTTCTCCCAATTCCTTAGCCCTAGAGTAAGAATATTAATTGTTTACTAAAAGTATTTAAGAAGATTTTTGGAAGAAAAATCATTTTTTATTTTCTGGACTAGTGTAATTATTAGAGTTCATACAGTCATAAATGATTTTGGATTAGTACAATGATGAGATAATAACCTTTTAGCAATGTAGCTGAAGGTTTTCTCCATACAGTGACGAAATAAATATTGAGAATTAAATTTGCTTCATAATTTAAAAAAATCACTCCCATTTCTCAAGATAATGAAGAGCTAAGGAAAAATGCGCTAATTAATGTCATATCATATCATATCTATCTCTTTCCCCTTCACTGTTATTTAAATGTTCTGAGTCTCACATTCCCATCTCCCATGGAAAAGATCTCCTCAGGTAACTGGGTGAACATACCCCAAAGATCAGCACATAATGAAACTACCTCATTTATCTTCAAACTCTCAAGTGGGCATATTATGTACATCACACTTGTGGAAGTCCCAGCCAATGAAGTTCCTGATTTGGTGTTAGGTATTTACTAATTTTATCACACTGGTCAAGAAACTTGATCTCTAATTGCCTCAGTTGCCTCAATTTCAAAATGGGATCAATAATTGTACTTATCATTTAGGATTACTACAAGGATCAAATGAGATACTATTGATAAAGTAATTAGCACTGTGTCTGGCACAAAATAGATGCAATGTAAATTTTCAGTTCTGTTCCTGTCTTCATACATTAATCCCTATTCATTTAAGTGTAATTCATGCCTAGTTAGTTACTAGTTAAGTCTTACTTTTCTACTGTACATTTTGGAACTCTAGTTCAGTGATGGTGAACTTTTTAGAGATCAAATGCCCAAATATCAATCCTCATTCTGCATGTGAGCCTTTTTCAAGACAGGGGAGGAAAGGATCACTCTCATTGGGTTGAATATTTAAAGAATTAAATGAGTTTCAATTATTTTTGAGGAAAAGCACCAAACTCAGTTAAAAATTTTGTTTAATACTAATGTGGGAAAATGTCACCTATAATCCTTTGGAACTACATCAATATTTGAATACTTTGAAAGAACAAATAGAGATAAAAGACTTGAGTTCTAGTAGAATATAATGGAATAAACTAAAAATAATAAAATAGTATCAGAAGAGGTAAAATGGAAAAAATATGTCAAATAAAAGAGGAATAAGTGGAAGAAATGTGACAGAGAAGAAAGGGGGAGTGGAGGACTAAAAGTACTGGGACCTTACTCTTCTTATATCTGGGGTAAAAAAAGAACAATATATACAACTATAAGAATAAAAGTCTCAAATTATACAGAAAAAGTAGAGAATGGGGATAGGATAAGGGAGGGACTAAGAGTATCCTTAAGGGATATCTAGGAGGATTATAAAACAAGAAATATGGAATTTAGTTAAGTGGATAAAGGGGTGACTCTTAGGAGTAGGTGGGATTTTTAGTATTAAATTTATGTCAAGAAATAGAAAGATATAGTTAAGGGGGATAAGGAGGGGACTTCTAGAAAGGCAGATAGAATAAGAACTATAAGAAAAGAGGAAACAGACAAGGGAAGAACCTTTAGAAAGATGGATACATTTAGAAGTAGGTTGGGAAAGTGAGAGGATAAGGGAAGGCTTCTAAGAAGGAGTTTGTAGGGAAGGTTTCTAAGAAGTGTATAGAAGTTGGTTATCTGAGGAAGAATATGGCAAAAAGAGAGGAAAAGAAGAATAAAGAGTTAAACAGATTGGAAGGAAATAGATAACTAGCAATTTTGACTTTGAGAATTGGAATGAATTCACCCATAAAACAAAAACAGATAGCAGATTGAATCAAAAGTCCAAACTCAACAATATATTTTTTACAAGAAATATACTTAAAGATGAGAGATCCACATAGAATAAAAAGAAAGACAGAGCAGAATGTACTATGCCATCACAGATACAAAGAAAGTGTGGGGATAGCAATCAAAATCTATGACAAAATTAAAGCAAAAATAGATATAATCAAAAGAGGTAACTGGGGAGAATGTTTTATATTAAAATATACCATAGGTAATAAAGCTTTATAGATGGTAAAACTAAATTCACCAAATGTCATAGGATCTATGTTGTTAAAGAAAAAATTAAATGAGTTATAGAAGAAAACAGATACCAAAAAAATAAGAGTGGGTGACTTTAATATTTCCCTCTCAGAAATAGATAAATTAAGACCAAAATTTTAAGGAAAAAATCAAAGAGATGAATAGAATCATGGATAAGTTAAATATGATAGATATCTGGAGAATGGAAACAGGAAGGAATTCATCTTCTTAATGACACTTGACCCTTTTACAAAAATTGACCATATAAGAATGCACAAAAAAACAATACTTAAATGTATAAAAGCAGATGTCTGAAATGTATCCTTTTCAGAACATGATGCAATAAAAAATCAATCATTTGTTGAATTAGAGTGAAGGTGAATTTTCCAGGAGTTTGGGTGTTTAAGTCATTTACCTGAAGGAAAAATAGCTTCACAAGATTTGAAATGGTATTATATCACCAATAATATTTATTTCTACCAATCAGATAATGTGGTACTCTCAGACAATATTGAGATCACTTCTTAAGGTTTAGAGATGTAAATTCTATATGGCTGGTCAAATAATTTAACATTCTGTGTGATTCTATGTATTTGTTCCTCTCGGTCATATTCTGATCATGGTCTGAAAGCTCTATCCATATCCTCTTCCTCAGATACATTATTTTGAGTTAACAAGGGAAATGGAGGAGAGAGGTAGAGGAATGAAGAGGAAGGCAGCTGAGCATTTTTATAGCCACTGGTCATGAAAAGATTTAGCACTAATGGGCCTAAGCCATTCTCTCCATCACAATAGGAAAGATATCCTTGACCTTGATCCCTCATAAGCATGATCATACTATGCGGATTATAGTCATGGAGAAATGATTGCAATTATCATCCTCACAGTGAAACATGATACCTGAACAAAGGGCAGGGTCTGAGAAGGGCACTAATGATTTCTACCTCTACAGTAAAACAGAACTGCTTCTAATCCTCCAATGCTCAAAGGTGAGAACAGAACCCCTGGAGTTCTTTCACAGATGATCGATCCCAGTGGTAATGTCTTGTGCTTCTTTTATGCTTATTCCTCCCTTTCATATTTAGAATTCCTGCTGGCACCAGTGGAAATATAGTCCTGGAACAAGAGCAGAATATATTGTAGAAATCCATGGATTTCTATATCACACTGGCTCTTTTTTTTAATCACTTTGGAATTGCTTTCATTAAATTTCACATGCTAGAAATGTCAGGCAACATGGGGTATATATTAGTTTTAGGTAAGTCTCAAGAAGGTGTTATCCCATTGGTAGCTTTCATGGCCATTTGATAGTGAAATTTGATGCTGTGGAAAGTTTAATTAGTTATATTAAAATTTTCAAACCTTCCCTTGGAATTTTTCCTAAATTATTGTGAATTTCAAAATTACTCCACCTTATTCAGACCATTCTTTAGAAGATTGGATTTAGCTATTTCCTGATCAATAAAAATAGAGATACTTGGAATAATAGAATCAAGTCTTGGAAACTACAATCTCCACCTTACTCTGGGTAACAAGATTAGGAAGGACTGCAGCAAAACTCAAGATTTAATTATTTGAGAATATGGCCTTCAACAGACATGTGCAAAAATGACATACCTCTGGGCAGTCCTAGGTCAAGCTAGAGTCACCATTGACACATGTGAGATGCAGGAAGTGAGGTAGAGAACAGACTCTGGAGGTCTCATGACTTCCTGTGAGGAGGGCTAGAGGCAGTTGGAGGCTGGTGCTTGGAGTTGGAGGAGCCTGTGGACTGTTTTTCTCCAGATTGGTCACATGAGTGATAAGGACTGATCTCTTTCCTTGCCTTGGCTATACAGGGCCTTAAAGTCCACTTTGGCTCAGCCTGAGCAGAATGGGTATTTAAAACCTCTTTCATTCTCTCTCTGTCTCTCTCTGTCTCTCTCTGTCTCTCTGTCTCTCTGTCTCTCTGTCTCTCTCTCTCTGTCTCTCTCTCTCTCTCTCTCTCTCTCTCTCTCTCTCTCTCTCTCTCTCTCTCTCTCTCTCTCTCTCTCTCCCTCTCTCTCTCTCTTATACTTTCTTCCTCCTGTTTGTAATTAAAACACCATAAAAAAGTTGGCAGCTGACTTGAGTGTTCCATTTAGAAACTATATAGCTGAATTCCTTGGTGACCTTAAATTAATATATATCAGTCTTTTAAAGTGGTTTCAATATCACATTATTCATTCTGCAGGTCTCTACTTCTTTTTTCCCTTACCCATTAACTTCACAACATTTCTTAATTATGCCTATAAATTTATTCATTAATTTACCATGTTATCATTGTTTTGTGATTTCTCTTTTCTAATTATGTTTTCCCAATATAAATACAATGTATAAACAAGAAGTATTTTTCATATATCAAGTCAAAACATGAATCTTTCACTCATCACTTTTTGTGACTTTCTTTTTGATAAAGCAAGACAAGATCTTTCTCTCCTTAGAATCTAGTAATTTCCTATTGATGCGAAGACAGAATAAAATATAAACTTCTTATCCTGAGGTCCAACTTCATTTAGACTAAAATCACATTTCAAGCAAAATGTGCTTTTATTTTCCCTTCTTAGATGAATTTCATCCCTGGACAAGAACCCATACAGTCATGAATCAAAAATAAAAATCCCTGTCACATAAATATATTCTTAGTTCCAAATACTTTTTTAACTCTTCAATTCTTTCTTTTCAATCAATAATCAAAAACACCATATTTGTGTATTCCTTTTGGTATTATCATTTGTTCCCATAAGTATTACTAGGCATAGATGTCAGGTTTGACAAGACTTGGAATTGCCTTCTTTATACTAGACATATGTCCTATTAAGACAGCAAAACTCTACATTGTTTGTACCATACAATAATAAAGAATGCTATATTTCAATTTCTATTCAGACTCTGTCTATTATTTGCATGGTTATAGATATCCTTTTTTCCCTTTTTTGGCATGAATCTCTTGAAGTTTCCTAGATCTGTACTATTTTTTTAATAGTTGTCATTCACAATTGATTATTATGCATTATTTTTGTTACTGTGAACAGTGTTCTCCTAATTCTCCTCACTTGGCTTTGTATCACTTTATATAAGCCTTTTCAGATTCTTTTGTGATCATCTTGTTTGTCATTTTTTTATGACACAATAGTATTCCATTGCAAGTATATACCATTTTGTTCAACCTTTCCCCATGATGGACATTGAATTTCCACCACAAAAAGAGTTACTATAAATATTTTTGTACAGATATTTTCTTTTCCTCTATCTTTAATCTCTTTGGCATACTGATCTAATAATGGTATCACTAGGTCAAAGGGTGTGCCCAATTTGCTGGCTCTTTGGGTTTGGTTCCATATTGCTCTCCAGAATGGTTTTATATCAGTTCAAGTAACACCAGAAATATATTAATGTCCTCATTTTTCCACATCCCTTCAAACATTTATCATTTCCCTTTCTTGTCATGCTAACCAGATTGATCGGTATGATGTAGTACCTCAGAGTTGGTTTAATTTGCATTTCTCTAATCGATAGTAAATTGGACCATTTTTTATATGACTAAAGATTGTTTCCATTCCTTCATCTGAGAATTGCCTATTCATATTCTTTGAACATTCGTCAATTGGGAATTTCTTTTTATACTTATAAATTTGACTCATTTCTTGATATATTTGAGAAATAAAACCTTTCCCAGAGAGATTTGCTATGAAAATGTTTCCCAGTTTGTTGTTTGCCTTTTAATCATGGTTGTACTGCTTTTGTTTGTGGAGAAACTTTTTAATTTAATGAGTAAAAATTATTTAGTTTACATCTCATAATGTTCTCTATCTCTCATTTTGACCTAAATTTTCCCTTTTTCCTTTCCCCTTCTCTAATTTGTTTATAGTATAACCCTTTATTTCTAAATCACATATTCATCTTGATTTTATCTTGGTATATGACATGAGGTGTTGGTCTATACTTATATTTGATTAACTTTTAGACATAACTTCTGATTACTATTATGTTTTCCTAAATTTGTAGAGTACCTAGGCCTTCTGTATATGTAGTGGTGTTTAATTAATGTTATTGATTGATCAAAGGCAGCCTCTATGGGAAAGTATTTAGATTTACTGGGCTTCTCCTTAGAGTCTCAATTTGTTTATGACTGTTTATTTCAACTTTGGTTTAGATACAATTTGATTTCTAGATATAGGATCTGAAGAACTTTTAGTCTACCTTCTCTTTTCCACTAACCTATTTTTTTCCTCTACTTTATTACTCCATTACAGGTTGCTTTTAATCATAATTCATGGATCATCATATATGTATTCCTCACTCTGTTACTATATCAAAAAATATAGATTTCAAGGCAATATAAAAATATAAAACTGTTTTATTATGAATTTCCTTTTGATATACTTTTAAATTGTTATTATTTATTATTATTATATTATTTTATTAAATCTTATTATTTTTCAGATTACATTTTGATGCAATTTTCAATAATCATTGTCTGACACTTTGTGATTCATGTTCTTTACCTCCCTTCCATTTCTTCCCCCTCTCCAGGAAAGCATACAATATGATATCATTTGTACATGTGTCATTATACAATACATATTTCCATATTCATCATTTTGTGAAAAAGACATATAACTTAAAACAGAGAAAATACATGGAGAAAAAAATGTGAAGAAAGGCATGCTTCAAACTATATCCAGAATTTGACAGTTACTTCCATATCAGTGAATAGCCTTTTTCATCTTGAGTCTCTAGGAGTTGTCCTGCATCTTTGAATTCCTAATAATAGTTAAATCATTCACAGGTGATCATTGTACTTTATTACTGTTACTATGTACATTGTTCTATTGATCCTTCTCACTTGAGGAGTGAAAATTTTATGTATGGTCCTCACAAGATCCTAGTTTTTTTAATACTGGGTCTAATTTTTTTAATACTGACTTAGGAAGAATAAATCATGTTCTTGAGAGGTGGACTTAAGGAAGAGGATGCTCTCATTTTCTCATGAAAACAGAAAAAAGAGAAGAATCTTACTTCCCCAACCAACCTCTCAGATTCTTTTTATGTCTGGGGTGATACCTCAGGGAAAGGTGGGGAGGAATGAAATGGTGAGTCAATGTCATGGGAAACCAAAATCTTAGCTATACAGTGGGACACATTCTCTGCACACATATTGTAGTGGATCAAAAAGAGGATATTACATGGCTCTGAAGCCACCTCTGTATTTTTTCTTGCCAAGATGAGCCTAGTAATTAGGACTTTACAAAATCAAAATCAGAGTGCATTAAGGGAAGAAATGCTTAATGAATCAGGAAAGGCAAATGAAGGTGAGATTGTGAAAGACCTCACAAAATAAATAGAAGAGTCCATATTTAATCTTTGATTTAATAGGAAACTAAAGGAGTAGCTTGAGTAGAAAAAGGACATAGTCTGATGTGCCTGTAAGGAAAATTACTTCAGCAAAAATATGTAGGGAGGAGAAGAGTTCAGAGATTTTAGGCAGCAAGACAAATTGCAAGGTTTTTCAATAAAATCAGGTAATTAACACTGAAGTAGTTACTCTGGTAGTAGAGAGGAGTAAGATACAAGAGATGGGAGAAATGGAAAGATTTGTTAATTGATTGAATTTGTAATTTGATGTGATTAAGGAATTAAGATTAATGTCAACCATATGAATGTGGAAAATTGAGAGAATGGTAGTTCTTTTGACAGAAATAGGGGAAATTGGAAGATATATTGATTTGGGATAAACACATGATGAATATTGTTTAAGACATTTTGAGTTTTACTTTGAGGTATCACCTCACACCTACCAGATTGGCTAACATGACAGCAAAGGAGAGTAATGAATGTTGGAGGGGATGTGGCAAAATTGCGACATTAATGCATTGCTGGTGGAGTTGTGAATTGATCCAACCCTTCTTCAGGGCAATTTGGAACAATGCCCAAAGGGCACTAAAAAACTGCATACCATTTGATCCAGCCATAGCACTGCTGGGTTTGTACTCCAAAGAGATAATAAGGAAAAGACTTGTACAAAAATATTCATAGCTGTGCTCTTTGTGGTGGCAAAAAACTGGAAAATGAGGGAATGCCCTCCAATTGGGGAATGGCTGAACACATTGTGGTATATGCTGGTGATGGAATACTATTTTGCTCAAAGGAATAATAAATTGGAGGAATTCCATGTGAACTGGAATGACCTCCAGGAATTGATACAGAGTGAAAGGTACAGAACCAGGAGAACATTGTACACAGAGATTGATACACTGTGGTAAAATCAAATGTAATGGACTTCTCTACTAGTAGCAATGCAATTATCCAGAACTATTCAGAGGGACATATGAGAAAGAAAACTATCTACATCTAGAGGAAAAACTGTAAGAAAAGAAACACAGAAGAAAAACAAATGCTTGATCACATTGGTTGATGGGGTTATGACTGAGAAAGTAGACTCTAAATGATCACCCAAGTGCAAATATTCATAATATGGCAATTGGTCTTGAATCAATGACACATGTTAAACCCAGTGGAATTGTGCATCAGATACAGGAAAGGGATGGGGGAGGGGAGAGAAAGAACATGAGTCTTATAACATGAGTCTTGTAAATGGAAAAAATATTCTAAATCATCTAATTAAATAAAATTAAAAAATAAAGTTGGAAGAGATCTTGGGGGGGAAAGGGCATTTTGAGTTTTATATATCTCCTGGATATCCAGTTTGAAAGTATAAAAGACAAATTAGTATGTGAAACTAGAGCTTAGGGGAGAGATTTGGTCTGGACAGACATCTTTATAGAAATAATTAAAACCCTGGGTACTGGTGAGATCACAAAGAAAGAGATTACAGAGATAAGAGAAGTCCTAGGACAGAGCCAAGTAGGACACCTACAGATAAAGGGCATGATGTGGAGTATAAATCAATACAGAAGATTGAGAAAAGATAAAACTGGTAGAAGATGAACAAAGTATAGTATCACAGAGACCCCAAAATAAGAGTATATAGGAGACAGTACCTAGCATTACTAAAGGTAGTAAAACAGTCTAAAGCAATGAGAGAAAATGATACAATTGCTAAAATTAGTTTTTGAAATCTTAAGTCTGACCATACCATTCCATAGTCAATAAAGTATCTCTTGGTTCTAGATCAAATATAAACTCCTTTGCTTTTTGACGCCCATTATAAACTTACCCTGACATACATTTCTAGCCTCATCACATATTGCTGCTCTTTACACACTCTACTATGACAAAATTGTCCTTCTTATGGTTCTTCATTCATGAAACTACATCTTTCATATCTACACCTTCGTAATATCTCTCCCCTATGCATAGAATACATTAATGCATTAATTATCATTGTTCTTATTCATTATCCTTATCTTTTATATTTGCCAGTTTCCTTCAAGGTTAAATCAAGCACTACTTTCTGTATGAAGCTATTCCTGATTTTCCTAACCAGTAGTGACTTCTATGAAACAACTACCTTTTATTATCTTTGTTTATTACTATATTATACATAATAAATATAATAAATTATTATATTTTATTTTTATATGTTCACATTCCCTGATGTAATATAAGATTCTTGGGGTAATTAATGTATTTGATGAGGCTCAGTGTCTCCCTATTATTACCATATCTAATATAAAATCATTTCTTTTTTAAAGCCCTTCATAACTTCACCCTAGCTTTTCCAATACTATTCCTCATTCCTCTACACTTATTCTGTAATCCACTGACATTAATCTCCTTGATATTTATCACACTAGACGCTTCATATTCCAACAATGGACATTTCCATTCATTGTCCTCTATCATGGGAACACACTTCCTTCTCCACTCTTCCTTATGGCTTTAAATCTCAAGTGAAGACCTATTTTCTTCAAGAAATCTTCCCTAATGCTACTTATTTTTAGTGCTTTTCCTTTGAGATTATCTTCAGTTTATTTTGTATATATCCTTTTTCTACATTGACGTTTGCATGTTGTTTCCCTCATTGGACTGTGAATAGGAACTTTATTTTTTAAGTTTTAATTTTGCTTTGGCTTTTCCTTTATTTCATTTTGTATCACCTTTCTTATATTAGCATTGAGCACAGTAGCCTGGTGCATAATTAAAATTTAATAAGTGCTACTTTACTTTATTTTCAGTCAAGTTCTGTTTCTCTTTAAATTTTGTATTTCCAGAGACTAATTCATGCTATTGAATGTGTTAGGCACCTATCAAATATTCATTAATCAATTTGTTGTTTGGTATATTTGCTATATAATTCTTTTATCCCTGCTACACTTTTGTTCAGAAGTGCTATACAGGAAATAATCTCTCCACCTGATTGCTCAATTAAATAGCCATTTGATGTTGCAATATTGTGTTCAAATAATAACTGCTATCAAAATTGATACACAGAGACATTGTTGTCAGTACCGATAGAAATGATAGCTGTGCCAACTATCAAAGAAGCTTCAGAGACAGTTATGGCATGGCAGATCAGACAAAGATAGTGGACTAAGAAACATTTTAAGCCCACCAACTACCCTCCAATCAATCACAAAGGAACAAAAATACCTCAAAAAGCATACTAGCACAGGAGAATCAACAGAACAAAGGATGAAGCAGTGCTCTTACCCAGAAGTGAGGCAAGTAACAGCAAAGAGAAATCATCTCACTGGAGTACAAGAAGGGAGAACTGAATAAGTCTCATCATAACTTGCATGAAATATATTGAAATTGGTAGGAGAAAGAGAAAAACTTGTTTGGTCCAGCCTCAGCAGGGTAAGAGTGGAAAGCAATGCAATACAGACCAAGCAGTAATGATGGTAAAGTGGTCCTTCATAGTCCAGACAGAACAGAGGTGCAGACAGCTGAGGGAAGAACTCAGCCCAATAAGATTTAACCTTGGTCAACTTGGGCAGAACTCAATTCTAACCAGTCAACTGAACAACTGCAGACTTCCACAGAGCAGGCCAATGAAACCAACTCTGCAGAGTACTCAATATGAGAATAGTATAGCTGAGCTGATCCCAGACAAAATACAACCATAGGACTCCCTCCATTTTACAAATGGACATAGCTTTAAAGCATAGATGAAATAAAGGGAAAAACTAAGCCCCAAATGGAGCAAAAGACAGAGAAAAAGCATGATTCTAGAAAAAAAATATCTCAACAAGAGAGATAACTAAAATAAAAAAACTCAGAAAATGACAGCAAGACAAAAAGGAAAATATATGAAGCTTCAAAGGAAATTTGGAAAGGATATCAAATCCAGAATGAATCCTGGAAAAGTTTCCCTAAGGAATACAAAAACAAATAATATGAAACTCAGAAGAAAAATGGGAAAAGAAGGTGATAGAAAAAAATCAACAGCTTAGGAAAAAACTTACTGAAGATAACAGTTCCCTAAAAAATAAAATACAATACTTCAAACAAGAAAATGACTCCCTAAAAAAGGTAATACAAAGCCTCAGGGAATTTTCCTAATATTAGAAATGGACAAATTGAAGCTAACAACCTAGTGAGACAGCAGGAAATGACAAAACAAATTCAAAGGAATAAGAAAAATAGAAGGAACTTTGAAATCTCTCACTGGAAAAAAAAACTGACCATGAAAAAAAATCTGGGAGAAATAATCTAAGAATCACTGGATTACCTTAAAACCATAATCAAACCAACCAACCAACTAGAACACCTTATTGAAATAAATTAACAGTGAAAACTGCCCTGATGTTCTTGAAAAAGAGGAGAAAAAAATGAAAAAATCCACTGATCACCTCCTGAAAGAAAACCCAAATTTAAAAATTTTAAATATTATAGGATTACTTATAATCAAAATTCAGAAATCCCAAGTCAAGGAGAAAATACTATAAGCCAATAGAAAAAGTAATTCAAATATTGTTGAACTTCAATGAGGATTACTCAGGGCCTAGAAATTTGTATATTAAGAAATGGGAAACCATAGGATATGGAATTCCAGAAGGTAAAGGATCTAGGTCTAACATAAAAAATAACCTACGCATAGAAATCCATAAGAAACCATATGATTTATCATTTGTTTATATGGGTATATGATTTGGTGGTTTTGTTTTGTACTCTATCACAAAAATTAATAATAGGGAAATAGATTTTGAGTGATAATATATGTATAACAGTGAAATTGCTTGTCAATTCTAGGAAGGGCAAAGGAAAAGGGGGAAGGAGACAACACCATTGAAAAAAATTAAAAATAAATAAAATAGATAACCTACCCAATGAAACTGAGTATAATACTCCAGAGGAAGAAATGCATATTTAATGAAATGAAATAATTCTAAGTATTCTTGATAAAACACCCAGAGCTAAAAAGAAAATTAAATAATAAAACTTGAAGTGCTAAAAAGAAGCAGGTAAAGAACATCTATCTCAGAAAGAGTCAAAAAATTTAAGAGACTTATGATCAAACACATATTTGAAAGAAATTCTTATTACATAGTATTCAGTATTTGGTAATAGTCTTAGCTTGAAGACCTTTAAAGAGGGGTAATTCAATATCTCTTGAGTCAATACGACCACTTTGAGAAAGGTTTTTGTCTTTTTCAGAAATCAATCCCTAATTTGCCTCTTTTCAGTTTCTACTTGTTTATCATTACCCTTTGTGTGATAAGATTACATGCCTAACAATCCCTTCACATGTTAACCCTTCAAATACTTAAAACTTCCATCATACCTCTCCATATCTTTCCCAAATAGCTATATATGTAAAATACCCCTACTTCCTCAAGTGACAGAAATTTAAGCAAAACTTAGCACAACATCAGATATTTTCCCTATACCTTTTCCAGATTATCAAAGAGTCATTTAAATTATAGTGCCCACTAACCAATACAATAAAATACATTAACCAATACAATAGATCTGATATATTTCTGACATGATCTGATGGGTAAAGAGTTCAGTAAGATGGTCTTTTCTCTGTTCCTGAAAGAGACTTATGACACTTACTACCTTTGATACCACCCATCATTTATTTAGTAGTTGTTTGTTTTTTTCTACTGATTCATACTAAGTTTGGAGTCTATTAAAATTCCTCAATATTTTTTCAGAAAAAAATAATACACAGAGAAAATTTATCATAGAATCATATAATTTCAGGGGACTTTTTAAGTTCATCTCTTTCAGTGCCCATTTAAAAAATAGTTAATTTTCCTCCAATTACTTGTAAAAACAGTTTCTTTTTTTTTACCTCTTCCTGGGATTTATTTAAATGTTTAAGCCCTTGGTTCAAACAGACCCCAGCAAGGAAGGCCTGCCAGTCTGAATCAAAGGGTCAGAACACTCAGGATTGCAAACACATTTTTTTCTGCCACATGGATATCAACATCCTCAGGAGTTCTGGTTGAATGTGGTGAGATGGTGCCCATTCAGGGTCTCTGGCCCTTCTTCTTTAGGGTTCGATTGAGCTCCTCAAATTTATGGATCTGTCAGATGAAGAAGTCTCCATAGCGGCGGGCCACCTTGGTATCTGCAATATGGATCATGTCTTTGTCAGTGTAGAAGTCCACCTCGGAGGCTGACTGGAACTCTCCGTCCAGGGCAGAGATGCCACTCATTCACCAGGTTCTTCATCTTGTGTTTGAAGACCAGCAGCTGGATATGGAACTCCTGTTCAGTGAGGTCCAAGAAACCATCCAGCTTGGCCACGGGCATGGTGGTATAGAGCTTCAGGAAGCTGCAAATGGTGGACAGCTGGGCCTGCTGCTGTACCTCATCTGCAAACACCTTCAGCTGCTGCAAGAAGGGCTCCTTGTGGTAGTTGGGGTACATGTTGTTGTAGTTGGGCACAATGGGGGACAGGAACTTGGGGCAGGTGTAGCTAAAGAGCTCCTCATATACCTGGGGGTCCCCCTTCTGCATGCGCAGCATCTTGTCTCCATACTTCTCTCAGAGCTACAGGTGGATGCTCTCATCAATATGCAAGGGGTATTCTGCTTGTTGATCATCTCATATTTGGACGTTGTTCTCTGAAACATGCTCTTGGTTCTCTGAATGTAGAGCAGGATGTTGGCAAAGACACAAATGGCATCCTGGTACTGGCGCATCATCAGGTAGGCAAATCCTGCATAGTAATAGGTGGTGACCTGGCATTCAGGCACCCGGGAATACATGCACTTCTTGTTCAACTCAGTGTTCTCCAGCACCTTGATAGCCTGGTAGTAATCCCCCAAGAGAGAGTGGAGCTGGAGCAGCCTAACTAGGCTGAAGTAGCCAAGCATCTTGTAGAGGGAGTGCCGGCCATACTTACTAGCCACACTTTCAGGATCACCTCCATTGGTGTAGACTTCTAGCTGCTGGTTGATATTGGATGATATTGGATTGGTCTACAATGGAATGAAGCACATTGAGGATGCTGTGGAAATTCCAGACCTTGGGGTTGGAACAAAGAAAGTCAATCTCCTCATCTGACTTTTTAGCCATCTTCCACAAGTATTGACTGAATGACTGAAACTGGTAGATGAATTCATCAATGTTATTCCACAGCCACTGGTTGGGTAGTTCAAGGGGGGCAGGTCCATCAGCATTGAGAATGTAGTTGAAAAGGTAGCAGTAGTTTTAATAGGACTCAAACCTCTGTTCCAAGGAAGGCCCACTGCTGACTTTGGCATAGATGTGTCTGTAATGAAGTTCCTTATACAGGATCAAGAATATAGCATCGTTGCCAACTTAGGGGGCAATGACCTCTGCTTCTGGTCAGGGGGTATTCTTGAAGAACCTTTCAGTCAGCTTGGTCCAACTGTTCTCATAGATGTCCTGGATATCATACACCTTTAGGTCGATAATGTTGCTGGACACCCGGCTTGCCGGACACTCATACACTTTCTGGTCAATAAGGTTGCAGACGGTTTTATGGAAGTATTGGATGAAATCCTTGATCACTTCTGGAATTACCTGATAGGTCTACTGTTCATATTGTTGTTCATAGGCTAGATCCTGCTTTGGGTCTCCTGTGTGCATGTCATGGTCACCAGGGTAAACATAGGGATCATATGCAGCCTAGTTGTCGTAATCCTTGGACACATAGGACATAGTGGTGGTTTGGAGTCATGGCTCAAGAGAGAGTCTAAAAACAATTTCTAATATTTTAAAATAATTTTGTATCTCAACTCTTTCTTTGCTTATTATGTCAAATAGTTTGTATAGTATTGGGGTTAGCTGCTCTTTGAATGTTTTATAGAATTCACTGGTGAATCCATCAGACCCTGGGGATTTTTTCTTAGGAAGTTCTTTGATGGCCTGTTGGATTTATTTTTCTGATATGGGATAATTTAAGAAATCTATTTCTTCTTGTGCTAGTCTAGGCAATTTATACTTTTGTAAATATTCAACCATATCACCTAGGTTAGTATATTTATTGCCATATAGTTGGGCAAAGTAGTTTTTAATGATTGCCTTAATTTCCTCTTCATTGGAGGTGAGGTCCCCCTTTTCATCCTTGATGCTGTTAATTTGCCTTTCTTCTTTCCTTTTTTAATTAGATTGACCATTACTTTGTCTATTTTGTCTGTTTTTTTCTAAGTACCAGCTTCTAGACTTGTTTATTAGTTCAATAGTTCTATCACTTTCAATTTTATTAATTTCTCCCTTAATTTTTAGGATCTCTAGTTTGATTTTCTTCTGGGGGTTTTTAATTTGTTCATTCTCAAGTTTTTTGATTTGCATTTCCAATTCATTGATCTCTGCCCTCCCTAATTTGTTAATATATGCACTCATGGATATGAATATTCTTCTAAGTACTGCTTTGGCTGCATCCCATAAGGTTTGAAAGGATGTCTCAATATTGTCATTTTCCTCAAAGAAATTATTAATTGTTTCTATGATTTCTTCTCTAACTAACTGATTTTGGATTATCATATTATTTAATTTCCAATTAATTTTTGATTTGGCTCTTCATGTACACTTTCTGATAAATTTTTACTGCTTTATAATCTGAAAAGGGTACATTTATTATTTTTGCTTTTCTGCATTTGAGTGCCATGTTTCTGTGACCTAGTGTATGATGTATTTTTGTGAATGTGCCATGTGGTACTGAGAAGAAGGTATATTCCTTTTTGTCCCTATTTATTTTTCTCCATATGTCTATTAACTCTAATTTTTCTAAGATTTCATTCAATTCTTTTACCACTTTATTATTTATTTTTTGGTTTGATTTATCTAAATTTGATAGTGGTTGGTCCAAGTCTCCCACTAATATGGTTTTACTGTCTATTTCCTCCTTCAATTCTCCTAGTTTCTCCATTAAAAATTTGGATGCTATACCATTTGGTGCTTGCATGTTGATTAGTGATATTTCCTCATTGTCTATACTCCCTTTTAACAGAATATATTTACCTTCCCTATCCCTTTTGATCAGGTCTATATTTACTTTGGCTTTGTCAGATATCATGATTGCAACTCCTGCCTTCTTTCCATCAGTTGAGGCATAAATGTAGTCCTTATAGAAGAGAGTTTGACTTAAAAAAATATAAGATTTATCTCCTTTTCCTTTTCTTTAATATTTACCTTTTCGTGTTTCTCTTGCTTTCTGTGATTGAATATCAAATTTTCCACTAAGTTCTGGTCTTCCATAGCAAATGCTTGGAAGTCTTCTATTTTGTTGAATGCCCATACTTTCCCCTGGAAGTATATAGTCAGTATTGCTGGGTAGTTGATTCTTGGTTGGAGACCCAGCTCTCTTGCCTTTCTAAATTTCGTGTTCCATGCTTTGAGGTCTCTTAGTGTGTTAGCCACTAAGTCCTGTGTGATCCTTATGGGAGCCCCCCTATATCTGAAACTCCTCTTCTTGGCTTCTTGTAGGATTTTCTCCTTTTCTTGGAAACTCTTGAATTTGGCGAATTACATTCCTGGGGGTTGTCTTTTGGGGATTTAGTATAGAGGGTATTCTATGAACCCTTTCTATTTACATTTTGCCCCCTATATCCAGAACATGTGGGCAATTTTCTTCTATAATCTCCTGGTGAATAGCACCAAAGTTTTTGTTTTTCTCTGGTTTTTCAGAGAGACCAATAATTCTGAGGTTGTCACTTCTTCTTCTGTTTTCCAAGTCTGTGACCTTTTCAGTGAGATATTTTAATTTTTTTTCCCAATTCATTATTTTTTTTTGCTTTGCTTTACTGATTCTTGCTGTTTTGTAATCTCACTGTCTTCCATTTGCTTAATTCTGGTCATTAGGGATTGGTTTTGCTTTTCAGTTTTGTCTGCCCTTCTACTAGATGCTTCCAGCTCCTTTTCCTATTGTGAAGTCTTGTCTATCAGACTGCTGGTCTCTTTCTCCCATTTTTTCCTGAAAGGTTTCCATCTTTTGGGTAAGCTCCAGTTTGAGATCTTTCAGAGCTTGTGGATAGTTTCCATTTTGGGAGGCATGTTCTGATTTTGTTTGGATTTCATCCTCATTCTCTTCTTTTCCTTGGGTACTCCCTCTATAAAAGTTTTCAATAGTCAGTTTTCCCCCCTTTCTTCTTGGAGCCTTGATTTTGGGACATGTGAGCCATCCTTTTGGTGGTTTTATTCCACTTTCTTTTTGGTCTGGGGTCTGGGTGATATGGGCGGTTTTTTTGTGAATTTAGTTGCCTCTGACTAGTTCTTCCCAGCCTCCGAGGTTTCTTAGAGCGCGGGCCCCTGTGTTCAGCCCAACCTCCCAGGGGTTCCGCATGGTCCTCCCAGGTGTTCAGCTTAACCACCCCGGAGGTCAGCTCCACAGCCCTGTGTGCTCAGCACAGGATTCTCCCGTGAAACAGCCCTGAGAGGTCATTTCCTTGCAGTCTTTAGATCCCAAGGACCCTGGTGTTCCCCCCAAGACAGAGATGCTCCTCACTCACTCGCTGTCCCAGTGAGTTCTCTGAAGCTTACTTTGGTTTGGTGAAGGGTGGTGGGGGGAGGGGAGGCTCAGTTCACATTTTTGTGCGAGCTTTTCCTCCTCCTTATAGTGTGGAAATGTTCAAACCCCATGTACCTTCATTTCTATGGGGCACTGGAGAGTCCCTCCGTTCTTCCAAAGGTGATTTTTATGCTGTTTTGAGGTAGTCTATTTTGTTTGGTGCTGGGGAGGGGAAGCGAGTTGTGTCTAGATTGCAGCCATGTTTACCCGGAAGTCTTTATTGCTTTTTTAATGGAAAGGAAGACTGCTTTTTGCTTGAATGATGTAATGTTATACTTACTAGTTTTGTGACCGTGGACAAGTCACTTAACCCTGTCTACCTCAAAGTTTCCTAAACTGTAGAATGATCTGGTGAAAGAAATTGTGAACTAGGTAAGTACCTTTGCCAACCCCCCCCCCAAAAAAAAACAACAAAAAACAAATGGGAACACTACTGAAATGACTGAACAACCAATGCTAATATTATCCATTTTGATTAACAAGAGTTCCATTGTTGATTAATGTTGCCTTCTCCATAGATGTGAGTCATTGGATGCTGTCTTTTCTCTTGATGCAACTAGAAATCTTTTCAATAAAATCTAGAAAGATTTTTATGAATAAATATAAAGTGAAGTGAGCAAAACCAAGAGAAGGGTAGTACACAGTAACAGCAATAACATACAATGATAGACTGTGAATTATTTAACCATTTTGAGAAATGCCAGGACTTGGGACAATATTTTAGTTATAATTGAATATAGGGACAAAATGAACAAGTCAAGTTAATATCACTAATATAGTTATTATAAGCCATACAAACCTGAAATATTTTCCACATTTATGATATTTTTACATTTTGGAATTTTTTTCTGCTTTTCCATTCACAGCATGAACATTAAAACAACATCACTTTTTTTGTTCCATTTCACATATTAGTTTCAAGAAAGGGATATAAAAAATGTAAAGTCAATATAGCTTCATGTTTAACATTCTTCTTCCTTAAATGAGTGTTTCTGAAGGCATTAAAACTCATGAGGCATGTTTCTGGAAGACTAGTTTCAAAAGGTTAATATAAAATATTGGGGCTAGTGCTTAGCTAATTTTCAGAAGCAATTTCTATATCAAAATGTTTCAAAAATATTTATAAAAGTTGGTGTTTATAGTCATTATTGAATTATATTTCTACCAAAATATGTCTTTTTCTTTTATAAATCTCAAGTTAATATATTATTGTGGTACTGTGGTAAAATGGAAAGTGATCTTTGCTTAGATTCAGAGCAATTGAGTTAAAATCCTCTCTGCAAAAGTCAGTTAACTGCTGTGAGTATCATTATTCCTAATTTTTAAAACTGGGTTATAAAATTTAAGCTACATATCTCAAATGATTCTTATAAAGAAAATGCTTCCTCAAATTTTAAGTATTATTTAAGTGTGAACATTCTTTATATTAAGTTTTTTTTTCTGGTCTTATAGCCACCTTCATATATTATTGAAAAAGGAAATTTTCCTTCCATTTTAGCTTTGATTTTAGACTTTTCTAAAACACCCTAGTATCCTTAACCTGATAACATCTTCCAGAGTATACAGAATCTCTTTGACTACAAGTATGCCTTTTCTTTTTTTTAATGGTTACCTTCTAAATATCAGTTTTGAAATAAGAATAATGCCTTACATCTTAACATTTTTGTACAGTGATCCACTTATGTCTTTGTGAAGTTTTTATTTTGTAATTACCTACACTACTGAAGATTTCACCTCATCCTTGTCTTTTTACCATGCATTTTTCTTGTTTGTTTATTTGCACAAATTTTCTATAGAAGTTATAATAATTGTAGAATGAATTACAGGAAGGAAGGGCTAGAGGCACAGATATAAGTTGGTATGGCCTTACACTAGTCCATATGTGATTTGGAAAGAACTTGAATACTATTTATAGTAGTAGTAGTAGTAGTAGTAGTAGTAGAAAAAGATAGACAAGTCTTATTTGGGGGTAAATTCATATCATTTTGTGATTTTGTTAATATAACTAGAAATAAAAACGATTAGAAAGGATAGCATTGGGGGCAGCTGGGTAGCTCAGTGGATTGAGAGCCAGGCCTAGAGATGGGAGGTCCTAGGTTCAAATATGGCCTCAGACACTTCCCACCTGTGTGACCCTGAGCAAGTCACTTGACCCCCATTGCCCAGCCCTTACCACTCTTCTGCTTTGGAGCCAATACACAGTAAAAAAGGGTTTAAAAAAAGAAAGATTAGGGTTAAATGAGATGCTCATAAAAGTGAGGTCCATGTTGTTAAAAATTATGTAAGTTACAAAGATAAGATTCATTTTTGGAAAAATAAGCTAAAATGTTAGTATAATGAGATCGAGTTATAGTGAATAGTTTCACATAAATAGTTGCAGTTAAGTGTCCAGCAAGCAACTGGGTATTCAGAAATGTGGCTCAGGAGACAAACAAGAGTCAGGAGGATTGGTTTGGAAATCACCTGCAAGTAATTGAAGCTATAGGATTTGAGGTACTAAGAGACAAAATTTCTGAGAGATAATGTTGATAAAGAAGAACTGAATCTCATGTCTTTAAGAATTCTGAAATTGGGAGTAAAATGAGGGAATTAAGTAAAAGAGAAAGAAGGAACTTTTGAAACATAAAATAAATCTAAGATGGCACTGGTTTTCCAAGTCAAGGAAATAAAATGTTAAGAAAGTAATCATTCAAAGTGTTGGTGATTCAGAAAATTTATGCTGGATGAAACAAAAGGGTTCATAGGCTCTAGAGACTTAACAAGTGGTTAGTGACCTTTAACTTAGAATTTCATCCAAGAAGTTGGTCAAAAGATACATTGTATTAGGATAATATAGAGTGATTAATTTGAAATTGAGAAATCAGATGTCATGTAGATTATGACAAAATGAAAAACAAACTTTGACCAGAATGTTCTCAAATACAGGTGACTAATTGTATCAACTGTTCATGCTTTACCAAATAGATTATACTGTAGCCCTTTCTAAAGGCATTTTAGTAATTTACAGATCTCCAGCATAAGTCTAAATTATGCCCATTTCAGATAGCAAGGAACAATGTGCTATACTGCTGAGTCATCAATACTATTTATAAAGAACTTCCCTAGAGGGTGAATTGTATCAGCATCACTACAATTTGAAATTTCATTCATTACTAGATAATCAGTCACAAGGGTGGTTCTTTTTGGCTGTCATTACTTAATGCTGAAGAATTTTCTTATTTTAGTGAAAATCACAATAGTCAATGAATTTCATCAAGGCTGAAAACAGAAAATAACAAAGATTAAAGGGGGAAAGGTGAATAGACACTACTACAGCTGCTCATTGCCTAAAGGAAATTCACACAATTAACATCTATTCTTCCACGACAGTGGTCCTTAACCTATAATCTGTGCTCTAAAAAAAGTAACTGAATATTATTGTATCTGGCTTCTTTTATAATTACATATATTTCATTTTATGCACTTAAATATGTTACTCTGAGAAAAGGTTTATAAGGTCTATAAGGTTCAGTAGACTGGGAAACAGGATCAAGTCATGCTAAAAAAAGGTGAAGAATCTCTGATTTAGGTAAATCAAAATTTAACCTGCTTTTCATGGTCAGAACACTTCTCCACTAATTTTTTTACCATCTAAAACATTGTCAGAACCAGTGGAATTAGTTACTACACTCCCTCTGTCTTCCTAATCCTCCATTGCTCAACTCAATCTCCTCTAGACATATGTCTAGTCCCATGATCTAGGTTCATTTAATTATGTATTCTATGAGTGACAGACTACAAAGTCCTCTCCTCTCCCCATCTCCCACAAAATAATTAATATTTTTATTTGTTTGTTAATGATGAATCAAACAATTTTAAGTTTGGATGGGGTATATCCTTCTGAGATACAAACTTGTGATAGGTACTTTCTGATATAAAGGAGACTTTCTGTATTTAAAGAACAGATCATTTGCTTTAATCTAGATCCATTATGATTTACCAGCAGTCCTGATAGTTCTAGGAAATAAAAAGAAGAAAGACTGGCTCCATTAAGTCCATGTCAGTTGCATCCTGGGTATTCACCTTATCCACATAGTGCTTCTCTAACTGATAATAATAGAGAGCAACTTGATGACATTTCCCCTAATTTTATTTTAGCATTTGGAAAATGATGTATTTCAGGGATCACTAATGTTAAGGATCACCTTATGGTGCAGAATAGAGTATCTGGGAGCTGCAAAAAGTCAATTTTGACTTAACATCAGGCCAAAATCCTTAGCTCAAAGCTTCTCCAAATGCAAGCTGACATTTGTCAGATTGTTTTGGGGCTTTGTGAAGCAATTAAGAGCTCACTTGTACATGAAATGAGCTGCCAAACTCTTCCAGTTTCAATGCACAGAGAATCCCTCTTGGCCTCAAAAGTTTAGAAAGACGATATTTGGAATATGTTCTTATCCAAAATGGGTCTTTCTAGTAGGAATATTAAGTGAATATATGCAAGGGACGGTTTTGAAGGCAACAAAGAGCAAGGACTCACTTTTAAAAAATACCTCTATGATATGCAGTCTGGTGTCTAAGATTCCTTTAATAGGAGGCAAAGGCACTCCATGTAGAAATATGATTTGAATTCAAATATTCTTTGGAAGATTAACCATTTGAGACCAATAATGAGCTATAGCAGGTCTTTTCTGGAAAATAAATTAGGATGCCAGGCATTGTACCAGTGAGGCTGAGACTACTAGATCTCTTAAACTTACAAGTTTTGAAGCTAAAGTGGGCTAAACTAATAAAGCAGTCACACTAAGTCTGGCATCAGTACAGTGATCTCTTACAAGCAGAGGGCCACCAAATTGTCTAAAGAGTGGTAAATAAGTTCAGGCTATCAATAGAACAAGAATTATACAATTATAATGGAATACTATTGTGGTATCAGAAATGATTAACAGGGTGATCACACACACACACACACACACACACACACACACACACACAAACCTGTATAGATTTACATAAAGTGTTGTAAAATGAAGTGAAAAGAACTGGAAAAACATTGAATAAAATGTAAAAGAGGCAATAAGGTACAATGATCATCTGTGAATGACTATAGTACTATCAGCAATGCAAGGATTCAAGACAACTCCAAGGTATTCATGATGAAAAAAGACATCTACCCACATAGAAGGAACTTGTGGCAGTAAAATTCTCCAATATTCAAATAAAACAACTAAGGCACAACTGTGTGAGAACAACTATTTATTAAAGGACTATTCTTCCTCTAATAAATAGGAACACAGACCTTCCTCACATTCTGAGACATCTATTTTCTCCACAGGATAGCTTTTATCCCCTTCAGTGCCCAGCCCCATCCTTATATGCCTGGAGAGTCCATGCATGAGCACATTATCATTATTTGGTGGACTCCAAATTCTTAGTTTTGCTCTAAGTAACTCTACAACCAAACAATAAGATGGGGATGTAAGTAGACCATCTATACTTCATCTTCATGACATGCACTTTTTGCAAGTGGCCCTGGTCATAGTAGCAATGGACCCTGAGTTGATATTGTTGGGTAAGGTTGCTAATTTTTAGGTCTAGCTTCTTGTCTAAGCCTGACTGGGCTGACTCATGAAGAAGAAAGGGCATCAGGTGAAGGGGCTCTTAATATATCCTGGGTCTTTCCACTAAAGCTTCTGATATCTGGTTAGAGGTCCCCTTCAAGTCATACTGACAAGTTAAAGTTCAACATGAAAGGAAAGGCTGTTATGGGAAAGAACCTACTCAACTATAAACTAATTATTTCTGATTATTGCCTTTTCATAATGTCACTAATCACCATACATGGAATCTCATTAAACTAGATCAAATTGATTAGACTAGAAATCATATAGGTAAAAGTATTGACTTAAGATGGGCAAGGGTCTACTAAAATAGGTAGGGATAAAATTATTTTTCATAAACTGATGGAAGATGAATGCAAATTGAAGCAAACTATTTTTCACTTTATTTCTCTTATGGGTTTTTTTCTTATATAAGTAATATGTATCTTCTTTTGCAACATGATGAATATGGAAATATACATTGTGTAATAGCATATGTACCATCTATTTTGTATTACCTGCTCTCTTAGGGATAGAGGAAAAGAAAGGAAGGAGGAAACATGGATCAAAAAATGTCAGAAAATTATTATTAAAATTGTATCTACATGATTAAAAATTATTAAAATAGAAAAAATGTATCATATAACAATTTTTGTGAACTCAAACTATCAAGAATTTTTGAAGAACTGCAGCAGACACTTTTAAATAAAAAACCTAAGCTGACTTTAAAAAAGAAAGAAACAGGGCAAGATGAATCCAAAGCTGAAGTCTGACAGAAAAAGTTGGCAGGAATAGTAGGTGGCATGGGACTGAATGAAGTAAAAAAGTATAGAACAGAAATGGTTCACCAAGCAGGCAAGGTGAACAAGTGAGGATATTGTAGTTAGTATAGGGGTATTGGTTTTAGAAGGAATTAAAGGATGAAACAATTATAGGTTAGAGTGAATAACAATATTAAGTGCTGCAAAAGCAGAGTGCAATGGAATGACAATGGTTTATGATAAGATAAAAAATTTAGTGTTTATGGTAAGTAAAAAACCTGCTGCCAATGGCAAGATCAGGAGTATGGTCATCTCCTTGCATAGATAAGTGGGATATTGTGGAGGTCATGAGAAATTAAAAAGTCCAAGAATTGGGAAATTAAGATTTTTGAGAATCATATAGTTAGGAAGACATTTTAATAGGCTGGAAAAAATTGGGAGAAGATAAAAAGTATATTATTTCTTAAAATGAGGGAGGAAAGCATGCGAACTTCTAGGAAAATGAAGAAACAAGAATTCTATGGTTAATGGAAAGATGAAAATATATAATTTAATAAGATTCTATCACTAATACATGTTTTTCAACCAAGAGCATTTCACATGATCTCTCTCATTTACTCCTCTACATGAATTACTTTGGTGCTATGTATATATAACATTCTCTTTCCTTACCTATTCCTTTCCTAGCTTATATATTACATGAATGCTTTTTGACAGTGGATATAGGTAGAGTCTGTATTTGATTGCTTTCCCCAAGTATTAAATGAACAATAGTAGTTTGCATTCCTTGCTAAGCTTTCTTTAAGAAGACAGGAAACATTATAAATGATTATACAGAGAAGGACATTTTTACTGGCTTGCCTCAGTTTCATATAAGATATAATCTAAAGTTACTAAAATGGGAAAATTATCATATCTGCTCATGAATTGTCACTCCCGTTCCTGTTTTTTAAGTCTCCTATTCTTATTCAATATTCTGTAGGTTAATAATCTTATGCAGATGATCCATACTTTGGTCATATTTTTTTTTATTCTAAGAACTCTTTTGCTCAGTCTTTAAAGCTCAAATTGCCATTTTCTATTTCTCTAAAAAGTGAAAGAAATTAGGAAAAGCATTTAGACATCTGAAACCACCTTTCTAAGAATTAAGGATCTAAAAAACTGAGGGCAAAGAAATATTGTGTCTTCTGAATTGGAACTCTTGTCTCACTAAGAGATATCACTCTCAAATACTACTTGTCCAGGTGTCCCAGAATCTAGACTCAACTTGTCCCAGTAGCCCTGATTCACAGATTCACATAATAAGAGAATCACAGAATTTAAGAGTTGGAAAAGACCTCAGCAGCTCTTTAGTCCATTACATATGCAAAAGGAATCCCTATAATAATATACCTAACATATAGTCAATTACCCATTCTTTGTGATTAGATGGACTCTGGCTAACTGGTTCATACTTTAGGTTGTTTTCCTCTTCTCTGATTCTTCTTCTATATCCTTAATTGATTAGGAGAAAAATCATCTAATGAGCAAAGGAAATAGAAGCCCAGAAATATTGGGGAAAATACATCTATGGATATTTTTTTCTTTATTTTTCCTACTGATCTATTTTCCTCAGTCAAAATTTAGGAAAGCGGTGGTGCTATCAAGAATGCCTATTACATCACTACCACTGGATTTTCCCTCTATTCTGGATGTGTCTATAAAACATCATAATATCCAGATTAATTTGATAAGCTATGCATATGTTTTGCCAAATGATGCCAAACAAGTGGATATCTTTCAAAAAGAGTAAAATATAAAACTTGCTCATATGGATGTGGAAAAAGCAAATCACTGAAGGTGGAGGAAACTTGTTTTAAAAGGCCTCCATTAAGCTAAACATTTTGAGTTGTGGGTTAAATCTAATTCATTTTAGGCCCAGAGATATAGGTAGTGACAGCAGCTGTATCCAGGGGATTACCTTAAAATAAAGATGCATCTTTGCATATTCATGGAGCTCTTTTCATTATCCACAGACTATGAGTGTTTGTGGTTTGAATGGGATTTTTACAGGAATGTTTACTCTGTTCCAGATGTGCAATCTTTTGTGCAAATTATTTACTTGTGCAGTGGGATTAGATTGCTCACTCTGTAGGTTATACACCTAGACTCCCCATAGTCATTTTTGGAGAACTTCATCAAAATAAAGATCTTTTAATTCCCAGTGGTCTCAAATCAAGACATGATGTCAGTGGACTACCTCCTTGTGAGAGGCTGACTGTCTTCTGCTGAGAGAGAGAGAGAGAGAGAGAGAAGAGCCATTTATTTTCTCTAGGAAGAGCCATTGTTCCCCTGAAAATATTCTATTATGAAGTCATCCCCAATGACTGAGATAAATTGATTTGATAAATGCAAATGCAAGAGATTGACAGTTTCTGCATTTTCCTACCTTTTAAAAAATTATCCTTTAATTGCAGGGAATTTATTCTAGTAGAATAGTGTCTGACTAATCAACAATGTAGAATTGGAGATTGTCTTGAAATCTTGCATGCAGACTCTATCTCTCATCTTGAGGAGGTATCCTTTGGAGTCTGCACCTATTCTGCTCACCATTTCTTATAGCACGATAATATTCTATTAATGGAGCAGCATGGTGGCTCAGTGGATAGAGAGTCAGGCTGAGAGATGGTCCTGGGGGATCCTGGGTTCAAATCAAGCCTCAGATTTAAGTTGTGTGATCCTAGAAAAGTCGCTCAACCCCAATTTCCTAGCATTTATTACTTTTCTGCTTTGGAACCAATATTTAATATCAATTATAAGACAGATGATAAGGGTTTTTTATAATATTCTATCATAATCAAATATTTTTTTCAAATACTCTGTGATCCTCTTGATTTCCAAATATTTGTTATTCCAAAAACAGTGGCTACAAACACATAAATTTATATTATATAGACACATATGTGTATTTATAAATAAGTCCTTTTCACTTCATTTTCTCCAGAAATTTTTTTCTAGTATTATCAACAATATATGTCTTCTTCTGCAACATGATGAACTTGGAAATATATATTTTATGATATCACATATAGAACCTATATTATATTGGTTGCTGTCTGAGGGAAGGTGAACAGTTGGGAGGGAGGGAGAGAAAATGTCAGAAAATGATTGTGAAAAATTATATGTGCATATTCTAGAAAATATAATTTTAAAAAGAAGAAAAAGACCAAATAAGTCCTTTCCCCTTTTCTTTGCTCTCTTTGGGATATAGAACTAGTGTTGATATTATGACTTCAAAGAATATGCATAGTTTTATAGTTCTTTGAGCATAATTCTAAATTACAATTCAGAATGCTTAGATTAGTTCACAATTCCACTAGTAGTGCATTAGTATCCCAATTTTTCTGTATCTCCTTAAAAATTTGTCAGTTTCCTTTTCTGTCCAGTTATTCAGATAGGTGTGAGGCAGACTCTTAGAATTGTTTTAATTTGCATTTCTCTAATTAGTAGTGATTTAGATAATTTTGTTTTTCTTGCTATCTCATTCTTGACAGTTGTACAAAAAGGAGCTATCCTTTTCCCTTCACCTTCTTTTGAAATAAAATATTCATCCTCTCCTTGATATCTGGAAGAATCTGGAAACACATATACATACACACACATTCACTCACACATACACACACAGATATATGCATTTCTCTCTGAAGGGAAGATTGGTTACTGATTCATGTGCAGACTTAACCTACCGACCTGCTCAAAAAAAAAATTATGGCTAGAATGCCCAAGTGTCAATTAGCCATACAGTGTGGGTGGAAACAAGTTTTTTTAGGCTGACAAATGATCACCCAAAAATATAGCTGGTTCTTACTTTAGCAACCCTTGCTTCACAATAAAGAAGTTTGCTTTTGAAACATGATGTCTCTGTTGTGGGATTTCCCTCTTTAGGCCAGGTCTTAGGAAGTTTAACTTCTGCTTTAACTTTCAAAAAAAATTTTGATATTATTTTAGAATGAAATCATTCTTCCTTCAAAGATTACAGGTAGAGAAAAGGCAGGCAGAAATTAGAAAAATGCCCAACAAGATTATGAGTAAGTTTGAGATAATCATGGTGAGATATTTGTGCAGGGAAAAAAATCTCTATTACAGAGTTCTGTACTCACATAGCTCCAAGTAAAATTAAAATAAGTTAGTCACAGGATCATAGATTAGAGGTAAAAAGGTACGTACAGGTTATTTAGTCCTCTCCCTCCCATCTCAATAATAACCTTCAGGTTGTGACTTGCTGGAGTTCACACAACTAGTAAGAGGTAGAAGAATCATTCAAAGTCAGGTTCCCTGAGTGCAATTGTAGAACTCTGGTCACTTCAACATATGTTAATCCCTGATGGAGAAAGCTAAGGAACAAGTTTGAGTGGGAGTAACTGATTAATGTAATAAAAGATTATGCAATGAGAACTTAGATCTGCTACAAATATTTTTGTTCAAATAGGACCTTTCCTCCTATCTCTGATCTTTTGGGATTCAGACCCAGTAGTGGTACTGTTGGGTCAGGGACCTTTGGGTATGTTTCTAGATTGCTCTCCAGAAAAGTTATATCCATTCACAGTTTCACCAATAGGGTAAGTACTATTTTATATGATTTAGTTGATGTCACCTGGTTTGTAGCTGAAAGAACCCATTTTATGGTGGCTAGTGAGCAATAGTGATAGGAACCCTAAACTGTCAAAGAATTCTGAAAAATATCAGTAATCAATTGCTGCCTGGAACACAAGTATTAGGAGAGTGAGCACAGAAGTGAGTGGTACATAGAACTACATATAATAGATTCTTTTATCTGTTTTCTTTTCTTGTCTGTTCAGAAGATCTGGAACCATTGGAATATTTGTTCACAAAGAACTATTTCACTGCTTCTTTGGTGCTTCTAAATCTAAAACATTCAACTAGTGATCAGTGACATTCAATTTCTAGAGAACAAGAAGCATAGCAGTGTTTTATGTAAAGCACTTTTCAAACTTTATTGTTGTGTCTTTCTACTGGTTTTATTCATATCCAATGTTTATAGATTTCTTCCTATATATGTGTTGTTTTTTGATTGAACTACTTTACCTTAAAAATTGTCTTTACTACCAACTACATATTTCCTTCCTTCCTTCCTTCCTTCCTTCCTTCCTTCCTTCCTTCCTTCCTTCCTTCCTTCCTTCCTTCCTTCCTTCCTTCCTTCCTTCCTTCCTTCCTTCCTTCCTTCCTTCCTTCCTTCCTTCTTTCTTTCCTTTCTTCTCATTACCCCTTTCTTTTTCCCTCCACTTTTCCCTTTCTCTCTCCTACATCTCTCCACCTGTTCTCAGCTCCTTTTTCAAGAAATGCTAACTGACCAGCAGATGCTGCTGTCTTTCACTAAAGTAAGTAGAAATGTTTTGTCCTGAAGCCTGAGACACATCAGTGACTAGCTTAGCCAGCTGTAGAAAACAGGAAAAAATACTCCCCAGCACGTCAGGTTTTAGAGGATGAAGAGTTATAAGAAAAGTCGATCAAATTCTCAGTTACATTTTAGTATACAACATTCTGACTTGTCTGGAAATAATAGGTAGTATAAATTTACAGTAGATGTGAAGGCAGTCTGAGGGATGGCAGGGAATATAAGTGGATCACAGCACAAGGAATAGAAATTATTTTGCATTTCCAAAACATGGGGATAAGGGTGGGGGATATATGCAGTGGGAAGGAATAACAATTACCAAAACATACTCATTTAACAATTGTTAACAATAATAATAATAATTTATAACTATAAATAGAAAAAAAGCTTTACAATTTTGTAAGCCTTAAGAGTTTTTCAAAAGAGTAAATGTCTACCCTAAGAATGTTGTAAATTGTTATTTTCTTGGATATAGGTTTTAGTAGATAACAACCTCTGAAATCCCTTCCAACAGTGAAGATTCTAGATCATCTGATTCAACTCAAACTTCATTAAAAAATCTCACATTCCTTCAAATACTTATTTAGTTTTTACTCACAAGAATTCTTGAAGACCATCTAGTAAGTTATGGTAGTTGCAAACAGAGGGTATTTCTTTTCTTAAAAAATCACAGATATTTTGTAGTATGGATAGGAAAGGTCATTTTAATACCATAATATTAAAATCATTTTAGATTTCAAAAATTTCAAAATAAAGAAAAGGTTTAATGTGGAACCAAGAGATCTTGAAGACCAGCTTAAATCTGTTTCACAGTTTCCCACATCTCTAAGATGGTTATGTGAGAGATGAACCATTTTAAACTACATCAGAGTGAGAGCAAATCATAAAACAAAAAAACACAGCTTCAATAGGGGTGAAGAATTGGAAAAGACCTTAGAGGTCACTTAGGCAACCTTGCATTTTACAGATGGCTGATTTCTAAAGAGCTTATGTGATTTGTTCAAGGTCATGTAGATAATAAATAGCAAAATCAGGATCCAAACCCAAGTCCTCTGATTGCAGATTTAGTATTTTTTCCTCTAACTCATAAAGCCATTTTCAAGAAGTGTGAACCCCTGAATACTTGGCAGAATAAGAGGTTGAAATTATAAAATAAATTAAAAAATAAAGAATGGAAAAAAATTGATAGATGAGATATTTTAATGCAGTCAATCTTTATAAAAGTTGAATTTGATGAAATGGATTTATTTTAGAGAGATCCTTTCCTTGGAGTCACAAGACTTATATTTTAAGTGATTCCAACTTTTATGAGCTTACTAGACATTTAACATCTCTGAATTTCAGTTTTGTTGTCTGAAATAGAGTGATAAGACAACTTGAAATATCTACCTCACCAGGGAAGACTGATTGTCATAAGAATTTATTGAAATCATTGTTTTCACTAATTAAATATATTTTCATTAAAGTTATTATTATTTTATTTTTATTACACTATAGTGTTTCCCCACCACCACCATGGCAATTATGTTCATCAAAATCAGTTTTGAGAAAGTATAGGAAGTTAAAAGGCAAAACAAAACAAACAAACAGTGGAAAAAAGACTATAAAATGATATTGTGAGGGATCACCCTCTCCCTACTTAGGAATATGAAGCTAAATTTCTATCCAAAAATTGTGAAAATGTAGAAAGAGCCTATTTCTACCATCTTTGGTGCTTCTGTGACTGAACTACTTCCAGTGTTCCATGAATAATTATCTTTATTCTGAGTGCTTGCCAGCATAACGCATCTTCATTTCATTAAGGGAAAGAAGGACAGGCTGGAATTGGCAATGGCAGAATTCATTTATCACATTTTAATAGAGAAGCATCTCAGGAAGGGAGGGCCTAATGAGATATTTCTGAAGAAATTAGCCAGCTTGTATTAAAGGGCCATCTCCTGTGAGGCTAGAGCAGTGACAGATTGCTAAGGCCATGATGCAGGGAGGTCTTGTGCCCCATTTTGATTTTCTATATGGAGACATATGATCATTTTCTGTTCATCCATTCCCCTATTTGAAAATTCACATATTCATTAGGAAGTGAATTCAGAATCCAATACAGATATAAAGGGATATGCTCTGACTCTTATGAACAAGATGTACTATTGTGGAGACAAGACTAATTGTGCCCAGACCTGTCTATCACTAGGAACAAGCCTGAGATTGCAGGAGCTTGCTGTAACTAGTGGGAAAAAGGACTGCATTGAGAATCAAAAAACTAATTAAAACCGCTGTTCAATTCCTCGCTGTTTGTTGATTATTTCAATATCTAGTGACTTTTGGCAAATCTCCTAAACTCTCTGGGCCTCTATTTCCTTACCCAAAAAAGAATAATAATAATATCTATCTCACATGATGGTTGTGAAGACAGAAAAATATAATGTATACTTAGTGTTTTGTAAATACTTTTATAAATATCAGTTAGTATTATTTCCCTATTATATGGAAACTTTTCCCTCTATTTCCCTAACTTAAGTTTAAATAAGTAACTTGGGAAGGAGAACATCCATTTATTGCACACCTACAATTTGCCAAACAATGCTTCTGAGCATATGACAAATATTATCTCACTTGATCTCCTCTAGTTCCATAATGCCACTCACTTCCAATCCAATTTCAAAGACACCTGAAAATTTATCTTTCAGTTTTTTTCTGACTTTTACTTATGAGGGAAGTGTTACATATTCTTCCAAAAATAATATTGTTGACTGAGTTATCAGTGAACTGAATCCAGATGTCAACATGGTGTGTCTGATTAATATTTATGGTAATTGACTTCACAGTCCTGAAATATGTTTGACCCTATTCCTATCCTTACATAGCAGATAAACCAAGATGCTACACTATGCATGTGTGAACTCTAGCTATTAGGGTTGACAAAGGAGATGGGACACTGTGGATCGCTGTAGTTAGCATGCCTTCTTTTCCTTTACTATTCACAAGTATCTAAAGAGAATTCTTTTGAAAAGAATTTATTCATTTTTAAGAAGGAGGTATTTATTTTATGACTTTGTTCCTCTTTTTACTCCTTTGTCCTACTGATCAAAAAAACAACTAACTAAAAACATAAAATATAAATCCATTAATATGTGTCTTCTTAGGCAACAGAGATTTCTACATTATTTTTCCTTACAAATGTATATCTTTTTTGGTGTTTTAAGTTTAGTACCTCTATGTTAAGTAACATGTTTCATCTTCATTCATTTGAACTTGTTTATTCTCATGAGAATCAGAATGGTGAGGTCTTTCAAAGTTGTCTTTCTTTATAATATTATTATCATTGTATAAATTGTTCTTGCTTCACTGCATGAATTCATAAAAATCTCCTTAGTTTCCGCACATATTATTGATGTCATTTCTTATGGCAAAATAATATTTAATATTTATGTAACATTATTTGTTTAGCCATTCTTCAATAGGAAGATATACCCTTAGTTTCTAATTCTTTTTCTACCTTATGAAGAGCTGATTTAAAATTTTTGCATATATTGACAATTATTAAGACAAATCAATACTCAATTAGAGATAAATACATAAAAACAGAGATCTTAAGCAGGTAGGGGAGAAATCCTAAACACAATTCAGGGAAAAGAAAACAAAGGTCTATTCATAATTGCAAAAGACATTGGTGTCCTAGGCAAAAAAGATTTTAAATTGATTGATGTGCATAGAGTACAACATGGCTGGGAAACAGAAGGTTGCAATAAGCAGAGATGGAAATGAACAGGGCAAAGACTGAAAGTCTGGCAATCTGCCATGTCAGCTCTCCATCTGTTGACCAGTCTTTGATGAACATCTTGGTTACTCATGTTTCTCAATTTTTTTCTTAAATAGTCTATTATTTTCTCAGGTCTCTATACCACCCAAATTGACTAGGGGTTTTGAGATGATGTTGTCTATGAGATAGATGGCTGGTACAGGTTTTTGCTATACACTCAAAAGATGAATGAATTAATGAATGCTTAATGAATAAGATAAAGTTCTATGTAGAGTAATTATTCAAGAAGAATAGGAAGATATTATAAATTTATAGATTAAAAATGTCTCCAAATTACTAAATCTCAGAGAGCATCTGAGATAAATCAACTAAAGGTTTCTGTGTTCCTCCAATATTGACTACTCATTTGTTACTTCTGCAAAATTAATGAATGTGGAAAGAAATTTCAGAGTAGTTTTGATTTGAATTTCTCTTGTGATTGATATATAGTAGTTTTCATAATAATGATTAAAATTAATAATTTATCTACCACTTACTATTACCACAATATGTAAGCAAATTTCCACTATCTATTTCTCTCCCTATCTCTTTATTTCTTAATCATTGGCCATTTAGAAGCAAAGTTGTTTTTTTTTTTTATCTCCCACCTCCCCTTTTCTCATCTCTATTTTTTTCAATGTCATTCCACCCCTGTCCCACCCCAATTTTGTCAACATTTACAATTTTCATTATACTCTCTGATGTTGTTTCCAAAATGAATAAATTCCTCTTCATGGTGAATTTCTATATTTCTTATTTTTGTTTTCATAGAGAGAGACCTAGCTTTTTCAGGGTGACTATGCTTTGCTCTCCTCTTCATCCCTGGCCATACCTTCATTCACATCCTTAGAAACAGTTATCTGGAGGAAGAATTGAAATACTCTTTGACATACAATATCTCTTTGTCATTAACACCAACCAACTGATCCTTCTTTGAAAATCATTCAGTTCAAATTTCTGAACCTTTTCCACTCAGAGTAGATGTTGTATATCAATCTCCTTCTGTTATAAAGTAGTTCAGCATGTGACTTACTTTTTTTCTTTTCCTATCTTCTTCCTTCATAGTAGGGAAATTCAGGATCCATGATATTGTTCCCTCAAACTATCTAACCTTCACCTTTCTAAATTTCCTTAAATCTCATGATAAGCTCCTTTAAATCAAATACATCATGTATTGGCAATTTATTTTAGAAATTATAACACAATCTCAATGGAGTTGGAGGAAGCACACAATTGTGTTGACTGGATAAACCATAATTTTGATATCTGGTTTCAAATACTGTTCACTGAAGCAAGATTATCCTTAATTTCCTTAATTAATATTCTCCTTTTTAAAATTCTCGTAGAAGTTATTTGAATTTTTTTTTTGCTCTATCCTAAACATTTATTCTACCTCCACTTTAACAGCTCACAATTTCACGTCTTATATTGAGAAAATTGAGGAACTTCAATTGGAGCCTTCCCTTACCTCAAAATGGCTTTGTATAATTCTCCCCAATTTTGTTCTTTCCCATAGTTTTTCATAAAGTGGATCCCCACTTTTACCAAAAATAAATATATACCCTTTAACCCATCCTATCTTATTCTTCTTTTTCTAGCAGATTGTTTCCTTAATCATATTTCCCTTTCTTTCTAAACTTCAACTTTTTCCTGTGCTTTAGATTCCTACCTTCATTATCTAAGACTACCATTTTGACAAAACAAAACAACTTCTGTGAGCTTGGTGTTAGGAAGAATATTTTCATTCTTTTTTCCTTTTTCTTTTCACTTATGTCCTCAACCCTTTGAAAAATTGCTTCTGATTTTACTGACACATTGAAACAACTTTCTGAAAATTTGCCAAAGATTTTGTAATTGCAAACTAATTGTATTTTCTCTTGATTCTTAATGATCCTGCTGATGTATTTGAGCTTATTAACCTCCCTTTCTCTAGGTTACTTTCACCTTTCTATAGTTTAGTGAAACTACTTTCCTTTTTCTTCTTTTGGCATGTGGTAAAGAAAAAAAAGTCAATTGAGAAGTAATCTCTCTGGGTTCTCCTACCTCCAATATTACTCCTTCTCAAATTCTAAGCACAAACTCATCTTTTTCATCCTCATTATTCTTCACTTTATATTTCTTTTTCCATCCATTTCTCTCTCTCTCTTTCTCTCTCTCTCTCTGTCTCTGTCTCTTTCTCTCTCTCTCTGACTCTGTCTCTGTCTCTCTCTCATATCTCATCTCATCTCTGAAGATAGAAGCAAAGAATTAAGATATTTGAGTAGGTGTTTTATTCTTTCATTGTTTTCCTCCACCAATACCTCTCATACTGCCTGAAACATGATAGTTTGTTGTTTTTCTTTGTATTCAAAGAGCAGTTATCTGTTACTACTATGTCATGGTCCATGTACAGTGTGTACAACTGTGGCTGATCAGATCAATTTGAGATCAGAAGACTTAACCACAGGTTAGGCACAAATAACCCATATGAACATTTGGTATTGTAAAATTGAAAATCAGTTACCCTAAAAACTACATTTCCCAGGAGCCCACTGACTTCAAGGCATTATGTACATCTTGTAGATAGGGGATATTAGGCAGTGAGATTGCTGGTCCCAGCCTCTTTGATTTCCTGTCACAAGCATGGTGGTGGTAAGCATGGGGATTTTGAATAGGCTGATTAGCCATGGGCATGTTTTTTTTTTATTTGTTACCTTCTTATCCTTTTACTTCAAATAATCATTAATAAATCTCTTAAATATAATATTTTATTATTTGAGATTAATTTTAACTTTTACATTTGGAAAACCAGAAGTTGGAGAAAGGAATTCTCATTTTTTAAAGGTAGTTTAGATAATTTTTTTAAGCCACGTTTCTCCTGCCATGGCTTTCTGCCCACCTAACCACCCTCACAAACTCCAAGAGAATTCCAAACTCTCTTCTGAGCTGCTGCCTTACTTCAGCAGTCCCTACTATTTTCTGGTCCCCCACAACTGGCTGTTTTAGTTTGAGAGACTTGGTAGAGAAAGCTTAAGTTGCTGCTCTTGTTCATCTGAATGAGCCAGCATTCCTCACTGCTGCCTCTTTTCAGAGGTGCTACAGATGGTGCCTGCTCCTGTTCCTGATACTACTTGCTTCTGCTCCTGGTCAGGTCCCAGTCCCTGGCCCTCGCCCTGGCCCTGGCTACTATTGTTGGTCCTATTGTGCTGCTGGTAGCTGCAGTTGTGTCTTTAGAACTCACAAACTGGGAGTCCTTGGAGCCACTCTCTAGGAAGCTGGAAAAACTGGACTGTGTTTTTCTAAGGCATTAATTAGCCTCCTAACTCCCTGTCTACTTGGCAGATTTTACCACATGGGGGAAGGGGAAGGAAATTTACTCTTCCAAATAGTAAGTAAAATTGTACGCATGGCACACTCTATGAAAGAGCAGTATCTTGCCTATTTCAAACAGCTTCCAGATTTAGGATGTTTATTATTCCTACAATTCCTGGGTGCACTGGTGCTTTCAATTATCTTGCAGGAGATTCAGGGGAAAAATTCATCTTCCTACAACCCCTCACCATTTGGGCCTGCCCAATCCCTAAAATTGATCCAGTTTGTGATTCTACCACACTATGCTCAGCAAGGAATTCTTTCTCATTATGGGAAATCTGAGCAATGTGACAAAAGGAATATGAATAAATGAACTTTAAAAAGCCTGGAGGTGAAATTTTTTAACCTTTTCAGATTTTATTGTTTTATGAAAGTCTCTGTATTTTATTGTATTTTGCTGATTTTCTGCTTTAAGATTTAATTTTGTGGTTTTGAGTTCCTATATTAATCTGATCAATCCTATTCTATTACACTGAGTCGCATTAATCTACTGTGTTTTAACTATTAGATGTATTCGGTTATATTTCCACTGTAACACTACTGAACAAATATCATTGTATAAGTCTATAAAATGATTATTTCTTCCATTTTGCCTTTGTTAATTGTCACGTAGATGATGGATGGCCTCCTTCAAGTTGGCCGACCTTTGGAGAATTTAATGAGCTAAATATCTCAAATTGATTTTAAGAGGGTCTTCAGACATGATTTTTAGATTTTTTTCAATAGCTCTGACTGATCATTTGCCTGCCTCTTAGTTAGTTGTAACAAGAGGTAAAGGGTCCATTTTATTAGCTGAAGTGAAGTGAAATTATATCCTCACCTCCACATTTTTAAAAATGTAAATGGATGGGACATATCACAGTCTCATACCAGAGGAGCTGGGAAGTACCCCTGGATGGCTCCCAAGAGGGAGCCTCTCCCATTTGTAAGTCTTCAAACTATTCCACCCTTGCACCAGAATGATCTAGATTCTTGGTGACATTTTTAGACCCACCCAACATCAATAGTACAGGGGTTTGTGTCATCTCTCCTGCCACATTTTGTAATGATAGCAGTAATAGAATTTTAAAAAATCAAGATTGAAAGATTGCTACACCTGAGAAACGTGTCACAAATATCCATGAATTCTTAGTTTTTTTTTAATGTAATACAACAGGTTCATGTGAATCCTAAGGATAGTGGGTTTGTTTTTGTAATTGTAATTAAGTGAGCTATTATAACTTTGGGTATTTTGATTCTTTTTGAATGTACATTACCTGTTGTACTACTGTTCTTTATTTAAAAAAAATACTATTACTTTGTAAAAAAATCATTTGCACTCACACAGTGGATAATGGCCAAGTTTAAAAAGGAAATGGATCTTATTTTGGGGTGAGAAACATTTGTATTCTACCTCTTCATGGTTGACACAGTGTGTCACTGATTGCAACCAATATATTTATTATTTTAAAAAAACTTTTTATTATTTTTTATTTTATTATTGCTTTTCCCTGTCTGTGCAATATAAAATTTCAGTTTTATTTTTTCTCTCCTTTTGAATCTGAAGCACATCATCAGTATTAATATTTTTCGATAACTTTTTTTAATTTTTTTCAGTAATATAAGTGTAAACTACATTTGCCCTAATGTTAATGCATACCCCAAACTCTTTAGACTATAAAAATAATGCCAATAATTGTTTTAAAATGATGGGATTTTGCTTAATAAAAACAAAAAGAGCCATTGCACAGTTCCAAAGAAGCACAAAGCTAAACTGCATAATGCCTATTGAGTACAAAGTCAAAGGGACCTATCTCAGTGGAATTGATGTAATTTTGAATCAAGACAAGTGGACTTGAACTTGTTTGAGGTTTGAAGTTGTGGCTGTTTCATCACATCTCAAAGGCAGGTCTTCCTTGTCCCACATTTTACCAAGTATCTCAATTCTGGCTCCATCTTGGTTCCCATTTGCTGCTAAAATCTAGTGCCTTTTCTGTCTTTCATAGTGTGACAAACTTTCTGTAGTCGTGGCTACTGATTGGGTAAATGCATAAATGCATAATTCGCTTTAATTGGGCCCTGATTCAAGGATCTGTAAAGGGTTTATTTTCCTTTACTTTCCTTTACTTAGAATTTTTCCACATGAGATTTGATAGTCTACATTTCATCCAGAAGTTATTTTTTCTTAATTTTTATTTGAATATTTTTGATGTTTTTTTATTTCTCTTGTCATTTGATTCATAAACTTCATAACTCAGCCATGAATGCCTAAGTGAGCCAGGTGTTTTTCAACATCCTCTTCAGGGGGGAATGTATTATTATTATTATTCTAAAAAGCAAAGTTTAAATTTTTTTGAGAGTAATTTGATGATAAGAAACATGCTACTTCTCTGAATTCAGAAAATTAACTGTTTAGAGAAGGTACCATGAAGATACCTGCACAGATCACACACTGCACCAGAAGAGCCAGAGTGAACTTTGGGATGTGGTGATTTTAACTGTGTAGGGTTGAATGTATTTGTTTTGTATGTATATTCCTATGCCAAAGGGGACTGCCCCTTAATTGGCTTTTTGTCAATGCACCTAGCAATCATTTCTTTTGTTCTTTTCCCTTTTATACCAAAATTATTGTAATTTAAAAGTTGTTTAGGTTTACAAATTCCATTGGAGAGACCAGTCTTCCACCAGATCTTGGGGGGGTATATATAATTGGAAATCTTTTACTATTAAAAACTACATTTCTCAGGAGCCAACTGACTTCCTGTCATTACATACTTCCTGTAGACAGGGATTATTAAGCAGTGGGATAGCCAGTCCTGGTCCCTTTGGCTTCCTGTTGGGAGTATGGTGGTGCTAAGCACAGGGATTTGGAACAGAATGATTAGCCATGGATATGTACTTTTTTTTTTATTTGTTAACTTCTTATTCCTTTACTTCTAATGATCATGAATAAAGCTCTTAAATATAATATTTTTATTGGTAGAGATGAATTTTAACTTTTACAGTATGGAGATGTTGCTAAATTTGCACAATTTAGCTTTGGGGGTGGAACCAAGATGGCTCAGTAATCCTTTTTGACCAAGAAAAAAATGCCAGAAAACAAATACGGCAGTGAAAGAACCAACAAGGAGACAGAGAAAAAGAAATTTCAAGAAAAGAAAAAAACCCAAAATGTAGGCACATCACATCATCCCCCCAAGCTTAGCTATAATTATATAGGAAAAATTGGCAGGCAACAAAAAAAGCTCTTATTTCTAAAGAATCTTTATGGAGACAAAAAGCATGGTACAGACAGAGAAGGGGACAGTGAAAGAAAAAGAACATACCCAAGGTCCAAAAAAAAAAAACATATGGTTTTGACACAGATATTGGAAGAATTCAAAAAGGACTTTAAAAACCAATTAAGAATGGCAGAGGAAAAGTGGGAAAGAGAAATTAAAGTAAAGCAAGGAGAAATTAAAGTGATTCAAGGAGGAAGGAAACTGATGCAAAAAGAAATGAAAGTAATGCAAGAAGAAACTGACCAATTGCAAAAGAAACAAAAACTGATGGGAAATTAGACTCTAAAAATCAGAACTGACTATCTAGAAACTAATGATTTCATGAGGAATCAAGAAACAATCTATCAGAATCAAAGGAATGAAAAAGTAGAGGAAAACATGAAATATCTGATTGAAAAAAAAATACTGACCTAGAAAATAGATATAGGAGAAATACTCTGAGATTTGTTGGACTACATGAAAGCTATGATGAAGAAAATACCATGGATATCATATTACAAGAAATTATCAAAGATACCTGCCCAGAGATCCTCAAGGAAGAAAACAGAATTGAAATTGAAAGGATTTACAAATCACCTCCAGAAAGAAATCCTCAAATGACAACTCAAGGAAGAAATCAATAGTAAGACCATATAAGTGGGAAATCTCAACCTTTCCCTTTCAAATGATATGAATTGAACTGAAAAATAAGTGAGAAATAAGTAAGGGAAGTGAATGAAATGTTGGAAAAAATAGCATTAATAGATATCTGGAGAAAAACTGAATAGCAATAAAAAGGAATATAGCCTTCTTAGCAGTACACAGTATATATACAAAGATTGACTATGGACTAGGGCATAGAAACATTGTAAAAAAAGCAGAAAAGCCTAACTAATAAATGCCACATGTTTGTATCATAAGGACATAAAAATTATAATTAGTAAAAATCCATAGAAAGGGAAATTTAAAATTACTTGGAAACTAAATAACCTAATTCTTCAGAACTGGTGAGTCAAAAAATAAATCATAGAAACAATTATGGACTTTATTAAAGAGAATAAAAATGAAGAGATATCATATCAAAATCTATGGGATATAACCAAAGCAGTACTCAGGGGAAAATTTTTATCTCTGAGGGCCATTAGCAACAAAATTGAGAGGAAGGGGATCAATGAATTGGGCTCACAATTTTAAAAAATAGAAAAAGAACAAATGGAAAATCCTCATATAAAATCTAAATTGGAAATCCTAAAAATTAAAGGAGAAATTAATCAAATTGAAAGCAAAAGAACTATTGAACTAATAAATAAGATTATGAGCTGGAACTGAGGAAAAAATAAAATAGATAAAGTACTACTTAATCTAATCAAAAAAGAGAAATAAGAGAATCAAATTAACAGTATCAAAGATGAAAAGGGTGATCTCACCTTTAATGAAGAGAAAATTAAGGTAATTATTAAGAACTATATTGCCCAATTAAGTGGCAATGAATAAGACAATTCAGGTGAAATGGGTGAATATTTACAAAATTTTTAATTGCCTAGATTAACAAAAGAGGAAATAGAATACTTAAGTAATTCCATCTCAGAAAAAGAAATTGAACAAGTCATCAAGAAATTTTCTAAGAAACATGTACATATTTTAATTTTCTTTTTAGCTACCACAATTATGTTTCACTAAGAGCATAGCACTTTGATGTGGGCAAGTAATGCAGGGAAATCCTATTTCTATCTCTTCCATGCCTTACAATTGATACCAAAGTTTTTCAGAGAGATATTGAAAGCATTCTTGTATAACTTCTTTTGACATTTTGAGCACTTGCTTTTTGTGAATTCTCTGTGAAATAGTCTTTTGGGCAAATGTATGCTTGCCATTCAAACAACATACCACCAGCCCATCAGAAATGAGCTTTCTGTGTTAGAGTTTCAATTCTTGGCAGTTCAGCTTGAGAAAGGACCTCAGTATTCAGTATATTACCTTGCCAGTTGATTTACTGAATCTTCCAAAGACAATTCAAATGTAAACAACTACATTTCCTTCCATGACACTGGTATACAGTCTAAGTTTCACAGGCATACAACAATGATATCAGTAAAATGCTTCCATATACCTTCAACTTTGTAGGCAACCTAATATTGCTCCTCTTCCAACACTTTTCTTCAGATCCCTCTTTTAGACAATCCGTGAGTTAGCTTCATTATTTATGTGTACATGCTTGGAAAGTATACTGTCAAGGAAAATGAATTTATCCATAGCATTCAGAATTTCTCTATGTACTATAAATAATATTTCTACATATGTATGATTTGTCACTAGCATATAATCACTGTTTTGTGTGTGTGTGTGTGTGTGTATCTGAGTGTTATCAAGCAAAAATTAGCACCAAAAGAGAATTGCCTAAGAGGATACATCAAGTGTCCAGTAATCCGTGAACAAACTGTTTTGCACCAACTCCCCTTCCACTTTTGTCTTGGTTGGTACTCTTTTCAAGTTATATACAACAATTTACCCTCAGTGTGGTAGATGACCTTAATGCCATTTTTGAAATATAATAGAGATTTTATAAATGCTTGATGATTAATTGAGATCTTTGTCAATATCCTTTATATCACTAGGGTATAATTCTTTGTTTTATATATTTGTGTTGTTTTGTATTTTAAACTTCTGCCAGGTGTGTTTGAAGGAAAGATGCACCAACCCCATTCACACACATAATCATTGCTTTTTTCCCTCTTATACTAACTGTATTAATTTTCAGAATACATCTTTTCAGGGGTTCCCTGATGAGAAAGTGTCTATATTCTTTTGTAGTTAATCCTAAACTTGTAAAATGCTTTGTGAATAGGTGTTTAATTTTCCAACTCACCTAAATTTTAGAGTGTTAGCATGACAGTGTAGGGGATAGAAGACTGAACTTGGAAGTGGGAAGATTTTATTTTACCTCGGGCCTCAGAAACATATTACTTATGTTACCATTGACCAGTCGCCAAAACTCTGTCTCATGTTAATAATATATGAAATAAGAATAATAATCGCCCATGCCTCTCATGGTGATTTTGAGGATAAACTGGGACAATATTTGTAAACATTTTTTCAAACTTTAATGAATTATATAAATGCTAGCAATTAGCTATTGTTATTTACCTTTTATTGGATAAAATTTAGAATGTTCTAAGGACTAACATGTTCTAACTAAATATACATAAATCAATTTGCAAGATTTAAGATGCTGTATAAATGCTGCTGCTGCTGCTGCTGAAAATGATTAGTCTCTAAGATTGGCTTTTAAAAAAAAGAATGGCTTTAAAGAAATTACCAATCTACTTTGATATGGGAATTCATTTGAATGGATATGTGATTTGCTTATGCTTACATAACTTGTGTCAGAGGAGAACTTGAATTCAAATTTTCTCCTCAATAGCAAGTCTTGTATTCACTTCATTTTTTGATGCTGCTCTTACTCCTTATCATTACTTTTATCCCTTTCTTCTCTACCTTTTTTCTCTTTTTCCTTTCACTCTTTTCCCTATTCACACAAACCCACACACACATTTACCTATGCAAGAGTACTGGCAAACTTTTTGGATGACAAACACATCACTGACTAGATTTTAGATTTATATTCATGGATAATGTAATAACAGTTGGGGCAATACATGTACATGCTAAGATCATTAATGTCAAGTATTTTAACTGAACGGGGACTCAAGTCTTTTAATAGTTTCACTTAAAATTCTTTTTATTTGCTATCATAAATAACTCTCATAAATGAGGAACTTGTTCTACAGTGCTCTCTTTTCACCTGGCTATTACTCATCTGAAAGACATGAAGCTTATCCTGGGAGAGTCTTAAAACTATTTCTTTCCTCTTTCTTCCCTTGGCAAATACTCAGGAAAAATGGCAGTTAAGAGGTAATGTGAATGATGAGACTAACTTCAGGAAAAATATGTATAATCACTTGCACAAAGCCTAAGGAAGAAGTAAGTCCTTGCTTTATCCTTTGCCCTGAAATGTATGAATAAGAACAATGAAAAGTGAATAATTAAAAATAAACTCAACACAAATACCAAGTTTCAAGCCATTAATAATGCAATACCTTTACAAAATATTTCTTGTAAATTCTATTTAAAGGGCATGTCACACCATTTACTATATTCCATTAATCAATAGCACACAGAGAAAGAAACCATCAATCTGTTTTTGATCCTCAAATCCAAACTTTAAAATGAAAATAAAAAAAAAAACTTTTCATGATTTTATATTAAACATTCTGACAGTCATTTCCATCAGTAAAAGAAGGGATCTCATGCAAAGACTAAATTCAATGTCATTTGCTGTCAGGCCACATCGATTGCAGTTTGAAATGAACTCCCTTGCCTCTCTACTATTCCCTGTAGCAGAACTTTATTTGATTTTATACCAGATGAATACCTTCTTCCTTGGATATATTTTTACAAGCAAGCACTGTAGTACCCTGGAGCTTTTCAGGGGGCTGGGGGAATGCCCTTTCACCTGCTATTTTATCATAGACATACAGAATAAGAACCATATTGGAAGAATTCAGGCTTAGTCCATTAATGATTCCAAATCCTCCTTTAGAAGCCTGAAAATTCTTAACAATTCTTACCAAATGATGATCCACTGGTCTTGCTATAGGGCAAGGATTTCAATAACAAATTGTATATCAACTTATGATGGTAGAAAAAGTATCACTGCCCAGTTTAATTTTTTAATAGTGTAAACACGACATTAAAAATCAATGCAATTATTTATGTGTAGCCATTTCCTTGTGCAAATAAATATGCCCACAATTGTCACTTACTTTTCTATGGAAAGTCTTTCCCTACTCATATTCTATTATTTGAATGTCCTTGTATTTACAAAATGAAATGATCTCTACTTATTTTTCCCTCCCTATTTAAATTCTGCTCCCTAAATTGCTCTTTACACCTAAAAATTGTATTAATGAAGCATTTTACTACTTTCCTTTATCATATACTGATCTGATTTTTTTATTCTGTCTGTCTGTGTTATAGTTAAAATATTTCATTTGTTTTTTCTCCATTATTCCCATAGATAATGACTTCATACTCCTTTGAAATTATAACATGCATATTTAAGATCCAATTAAATTTGCAAATTTCATTTGTGTTGAATTTTTGTTCCAGTAAACAATTGGGGACATAGAATCAGAAGACATACTTTTAATTCCAGTCTCTTCTATTTATTTCTTGTGCACCTTTGGACAAATCATTTTACTTTTCAAGTCTTCAGTTTCTCAATAATAAAATGAAAGGTTGAATTAGTTGTTTGGTAAGGACCATTCTTGTTCTAAATTTGTGATTTTATAGATATGTCATCTTTTCATTGATTCTAAAAGAATTGATTTTAAGTATTGTGTTTGTCTCTGAGGAGATATTGACAAAATTACATAGTTTCAGCTTTTTTGAACTGGGAGTAGAATCAGATATACAGATTATTAAAAACAAAATATATACAAAGTAGATGAAAAGGAATTTTGGTAGATTAAGGTACTATAAATTGGTAAGATTCCTGTTGGCTACATGTTGGAAAGTAAACCTCAACAGATTTAGAAGTTTTGGATGACAAGGAAATTTATATATGATAAATGACAACAAAGGTGATTTTGTTGGATCATAAACAGCATAATAGAGATTAAGTCTAAAAAGGTGCTTTAAATTCCCAATACAGGAGATTGTGTCTTCTTCCTAAAGGAAATAAAGAAACCATGGGTGATTCTAGAGCAGAGGAGGCATACAACTGAAATAACTTAACAACTGAACATATTTAGTAGCATCAGCTAAAAAAAGAAAGAAACAAAACAATTCAGAATTTAACAGAAATAAGGGAAGCCAGAGAGTTTAGAACTATTTCTAGAAAGCCCAAACTGTGACTATGTTGGCTCTCAGTGAGACGCCAGGATGATCAATATGACAGGACACAAATACCATGCAAGCTCTCTTTAATTACATGGTAATACAAGAGGATGATGGTAAATGAAGTCTTAATTAAAGTTTCCTAGAGATTGCTCTATAATTACACTTAATAGATCCCAAGTAATCACAATGTAACCAGTATTTTCAGTTAGAAGATGGGGAGGGGATAAAGAGGAGAGAGATGGGCCAGACTTTCTTAATTTTAATGGAAATAAGCAGTCAGACATAACATGCATAGTTTCTAGGGAATTTGTCCACCACCCTCTCTGCTCAAATACTCCTGGAAATACAATCCACACACAACAAAAACACATAACAAACTCATATATAACATAAAGTACACAATGCATAACACAAAACACAACATACAATACAAATACACACAACCCATTTATACAGAGCACATTACAGAGGGTAACACATATAACACATACATAGAATACATGCAACATAATATACCCAACACACGTGTATACAACCCCTATAAACAATGCATGCACACTTCTCTCATGGGCTTTTGAGAGACTTTTTCCATTACTTGTTGCTTCTGGGTAGGGATTTAAAGGTTAAAGAAGAAAAATAGTTGCAATAAAACATCATTTCCCCAGGTGTTTGAAAGCATTTTACAAATATTATCTCATATTTTCCTCCAGTAGACTTGGAGGAATGAAAAGTGCCAAAGACTGAAACTGCCATTGTGGGAAAAAAAGAGTCAAATGTTTTGGATACCCTTAAGTAAAAGAAGGTAAATATCATACAGCAGTTGAGCTGTAGATTTCATTCCATATTAAGATGGGATAGTTTTGCCAATCCTGATGCTTAAAACATGCAGTGGTAGTCATTTAGAAGAAAGATATAGTAACCATTTTATAGAAAGTACTTATTTAATAATGAATTAATTTATTCATCCATTAAGTATTTATTCTGCACCCTAAGTACAGAGTAGCACTATTTCATATTAGTTGACTGATACTGAGTTTAAGTGTTATCTTCCTCCTTAGATTGTAAGCTCTTCAAGGACAGGGAATAACCATTGCCCATTCTCAGTATTTACAATAGTGCCTGGAACATTGTAGACACCTGACAAATAATTACTTATGAGAAAAGTTGACAAGAAAATGTCAGTGCTTAAGGAACTTATATCAGTCAGGAGACAGCAGACAAACTAAAATTTGCAAAAACTCTGCAGTTTTGTCATTGTAGAAAACTCATGGTTTTGGAATTCTTTCCACCAGTTTGAGTTGCAATTAGGCTGCATAAATATGACCTGAGTAGTCTGAGGCACATGTAAAATAAGTGACATGTTCATCATATAGATATTAAATTTTAGAAGCAAAATTTTAACCCTGAGTATAATATTTTACATTACCTTTATAGAGGAACCTAGGTTAAATATTGAAAAATAATACAAGATAATTTCAAAAAGATTCCTCAAGATAGTAGTAAATGCTTTGAGTTCAAAGGAATGCAATATTGGTGATTATGTAAGATTTGGAATTATGTAAGATTTGGAAGTATTAGTAATTTCATTCAAATATATGTCAATAAAAATATATCAATACACATTTATTTTATTTTTTTTATTTAGTCAATTTAGAACATTATTCCTTGGTTACAAGAATCATATTCTTTCCCACCCTCCCCTCCACCAACCCTTCCCATAGCCAACGCACATTTTCACTGGGTATTACATGTGTCCTTGATCAGAACCTATTTCCATGTTGTTGGTGTTTGCACTGGGATGATCATTTAGAGTCTACATCCCCAGGCATATCCTCCTTGACCCATATAATAAAGCAATTGTTTTTCTTTGGTGTTTCTACTCCCACAGTTTTCCTCTGAATGTGGATAGTGTTCTTTCTTGTAGATACCTCTGGGTTGTTCAGGATCACTGCATTGTCACTAACAGAGAAGTTCATTATATTTCATTGTACCAGAGTACACCAGTCTCTGTGTATAATGTTCTCCTGGTTCTGCTCCTTTAACCCTGAATCAATTCCTGGAGATCATTCCACTTCACATGGAATTCCTCCAGTTAATTATTCCAATGAGCACAATGATATTCCATCAACAACATATGCCACAATTTGTTCAGCCATTCCCCAATTGAAGGGCACCCCCTCATTTTCCAAATTTTTTTTTTGCCACCACAAAGAACTCAGCTATGAATATTTTTGTACATATCTTTTTCCTTATTATCTCTTTGGGGTATCAACCCAGAAGTGCTATGGCTGGGTCAAAGGGCAGACAGTCTTTTATTGCCCTTTGGGCATAGTTACAAATTGCCCTTCAGAATGGTTGGATCAATTCACAACTCCACCAGCAATGCATTAATGTCTCAACTTTGCCACATCCCCTCTAGCATTCATTACTTTCCATTGCTGTCATGTTAGCCAATCTGCTAGGGTTGAGGTAATACCTCAGAGGTGTTTTGATTTCTGTTTCTCTGATTATAAGAGTTTTAGAATACTTTTTCATGTGCTTATTAATAGTTTTGATTTCTTTAACTGAAAATTGCCTATTCATGTCCCTTGCCCATTTATCAATTGGAGAATGATTTGATTTTTTGCATAATTGATCTAGCTCTTTAAAAATTAGAGTAATTAGACCTTTGTCAGAGGTTTTTGTTATGAAGATTTTTTTCCAATTTGTTTCTTCCCTTCTAATTTTTATGAATTGGTTTTCTTTGTACAAAAACCTTTTCAATTTCATGTAAACAAAATTATTTTTTATATTTTGATTTTTTTCTGTCTTGCTTGATCTTAAATTCCTTCCATTCCCTCAGATCTGACATGTATACTATTCTGTGTTCACCTAATTTTCTCATACTTTCCTTCTTTATATTCAAGTCATTCACCCATTTTGAGTTTATCTTTGTGTAGGGTGTGAGATGTTGATCCAAACCTAATCTCTCCCATACTGTCTTCCAATTTTCCCAGCAGTTTTTATACAATAGTGGATTTTGTTCCTAAAAGGTGGGGCCTTTGGGCTTATCATAGACTGTCTTGCTGAGGACACTTTCCCCAAGTCTATTCCACTGATCCTTCTTTCTCTTAGTACCATATTGTTTTGATAATCAGTGCTTTATAGCATCTGGGACTGCAAGGCCACCTTCCTTCACATTTTTTTAAAATGATTTCCCTAGATATCCTGGATCTTTTGTTCTTCTATATTAACTTTGTTATGTTTTTTTTTTCTAATTCAGTAAAAAATGTTTTTGGTATTTCAATGATTATAGAACTAAATAAGTAAATTAATGTGGGTAGGATTGTCATTTTCATTATGTTAGCTCATCCTATCATGAGCATTTGCTATTTTTCCAATTGTTTAGATCTAGTTTTACTTGTGAGGAGTGTTTTGTGGTTGTGTTCATATAGTTCCTGTGTTTATCTCGGCAGAGAAATTCCTAAGTATTTTATTTTGTCTAGGGTGATTTTAAATGGAATTTATCTTTCTAATTCTTCCTACTGAAATGTGTTGGAAATATATAAATGCTGATGACTTATAATATAGGTTTGTTTTGTACCTTCATTGGTATATGAATAACATCTTCTTAGCAGATTGTAATATTTTTTCCTTGAATTTGGCTATGACATTCCTGGGTGTTTTCAGTTCTGAACTAAGTACAGGAGGTGATCTGTGGATTCTTTCAATCTCCACTTTTCCCTTTTGTTCTAGAATGTTGGGGCATTTTTCTTGGATAATTTCCTGTTGGATAATGTCCAGGCTTTTTATTTTACCTTGGTCTTTTGGTTGTCTCTTCTGGAATGATTTTCTAGATCGCCTGTTTTGTGAATGAGATGTTTCATATTTTCCTCAGTTTTTTTTCATTCTTTTACTTTTGTTTATAGTTTTATGCTGCCTTGTGAGGTTGCTTGCTTCTAATTGATGTATTCTGGTTTTTTTTTTTTCCTCTGTTGAATCTCTTAATTTTTTTTTTCATTTTTTATTTTTATTTTATTTTTTTTACATTTTTTTAAAATATATTTTATTTGATCATTTCCAAGCATTATTCGTTAAAGATATAGATCATTTTCTTTTCCTACCCCCCACACCCCATAGCCGACGCGTAAGTCCACTGGGCATTAGATGTTTTCTTGATTTGAACCCATTGCTTTGTTGATAGTATTTGCATTAGAGTGTTCATTTAGAGTCTATCCTCTGTCATGTCCCCTCAACCTCTGTATTCAGGCAGTTGCTTTTTCTCGGTGTTTCCACTCCCATAGTTTATCCTTTGCTTATGAATGGTGTTTTTTTCTCCTGGATCCCTGCAAGTTGTTCAGGGACATTACACCGCCACTAATGGAGAAGTCCATTACGTTCGATTATACTACAGTGTATTAGTCTCTGTGTACAATGTTCTCCTGGTTCTGCTCCTCTCGCTCTGCATCACTTCCTGGAGGTTGTTCCAGTCTCCATGGAACTTCTCCACTTTATTATTCCTTTTAGCACAATAGTACTCCATCACCAACATATACCACAGTTTGTTCAGCCATTCCCCAATTGATGGGCATCCCCTCGTTTTCCAGTTTTGGGCCACCACAAAGAGCGCAGCTATGAATATTTTTGTACAAGTCTTTTTGTCCATTATCTCTTTGGGGTACAGACCCAGCAGTGCTATGGCTGGGTCAAAGGGTAGATATTCTTTTATCGCCCTTTGGGCATAGCTCCAAATTGCCCTCCAGAATGGTTGGATCAATTCACAACTCCACCAGCAATGAATCAATGTCCCTACTTTGCCACATCCCCTCCAGCATTCATTACTTTCCTTTGCTGTAATGTTAGCCAATCTGCTAGGTGTGAGGTGATACCTCAGAGTTGTTTTGATTTGCATCTCTCTGATTATAAGAGATGTAGAGCACTTCTTCATGTGCTTGTTAATAGTTTTGATTTCTTTATCTGAGAACTGCCTATCCATGTCCCTTGCCCATTTATCAATTGGAGAATGGCTTGATTTTTTGTACAATTGATTTAGCTCATTATAAATATGAGTAATTAAACCTTTGTCAGAGGTTTCTATGAAGATTTTTTCCCAATTTGTTGTTTCCCTTCTGATTTTAGTTATATTGGTTTTGTTTGTACAAAAGATTTTTAGTTTGATGTAGTCAAAATTATTTATTTTACATTTTGTGATTCTTTCTATATCTTGCTTGGTTTTAAAGCCTTTCCCCTCCCAAAGGTCTGACATGTATACTATTCTGTGTTTACACAATTTACTTATGGTTTCCTTCTTTATGTTTAAGTCACTCACCCATTTTGAATTTATCTTGGTGTAGGGTGTGAGGTGTTGATCTATTCCTAGTCTCTCCCACACTGTCTTCCAATTTTCCCAGCAGTTTTTATCGAATAGTGGATTTTTGTCCCAAAAGCTGGGATCTTTGGGTTTATCGTATACTGTCTTGCTGAGGTCGCTTTCCCCCAGTCTATTCCACTGATCTTCCTTTCTGTTTCTTAGCCAGTACCAAATTGTTTTGATGACTGCTGCTTTGTAATATAGTTTTAGGTCAGGGACTGCAAGGCCCCCATCGTATGTGTTTTTTTTCATTATTTCCCTGGATATCCTTGATCTTTTGTTCTTCCAAATGAACTTTGTTATGGTTTTTTCTAAATCAGTGAAGAAGTATTTTGGTAGTTCAATGGGTATGGCACTAAATAGATAAATAAGTTTGGGTAGGATGGTCATTTTTATTATATTGGCTCGTCCTATCCATGAGCAGTTAATGTTTTTCCATTTGTTCAGGTCTAGTTTTAGTTGTGTGGCGAGTGTTTTGTAGTTGTGTTCATATAGTTCCTGTGTTTGTCTTGGGAGATAGATTCCTAGGTATTTTATTTTGTCTAAGGTGATTTTGAATGGGATTTCTCTTTCTAGTTCTTGCTGCTGAGTTGTGTTGGAGATATATAGAAAAGCTGATGATTTATGTGGGTTTATTTTGTATCCTGCAACTTTGCTAAAGTTGTTGATTATTTCAATTAGCTTTTTGGTTGAATCTCTAGGATTCTTTAAGTAGACCATCATGTCATCCACAAAGAGTGATAACTTGGTCTCCTCCTTGCCTATTTTGATGCCTTCAATTCCTTTATCTTCTCTAATTTCTACTGCTAGTGTTTCTAGTACAATGTCAAATAGTAGAGGTGATAATGGGCATCCTTGTTTCACTCCTGATCTTATTGGGAATGCATCTAGTTTATCCCCATTGCAGATGATATTGGCTGTTGGTTTTAGATATATACTGTTTATTATTTTTAGGAATGACCCTTCTATTCCTATGCTTTCTAGTGTTTTTAATAGGAATGGGTGTTGTATTTTATCAAAAGCTTTTTCTGCATCTATTGAGATAATCATGTGGTTCTTGCTAGTTTGCTTGTTGATGTGGTCAATTATGTGGATGGTTTTCCTAATGTTGAACCAGCCCTGCATCCCTGGTATGAATCCTACTTGATCATGGTGAATGATCCTTCTGATCACTTGCTGGAGTCTTTTTGCTAGTATCCTATTTAAGATTTTTGCATCTATATTCATTAGGGAGATTGGCTATAGTTTTCTTTCTCTGTTTTTGACCTGCCTGGTTTTGGAATCAGTACCATGTTTGTGTCGTAAAAGGAGTTTGGTAGAACTCCCTCTTTGCTTATTATGTCAAATAGTTTGTATAGTATTGGGATTAACTGTTCTCTGAATGTTTGATAGAATTCACAGGTGAATCCATCAGGCCCTGGGGATTTTTTCTTAGGAAGTTCTTTGATGGCTTGATGGATTTCAATTTCTGATATGGGATTATTTAAGAATTCTATTTCCTCTTCTGTTAGTCTAGGCAGTTTGTATTTTTGTATATATTCATCCATTTCTCCTAAATTGGTGTATTTATTGCCATATAATTGGGCAAAGTAATTTCTAATGATTGCCTTAATTTCCTCCTCATTGGAGGTGCTGTCCCCCTTTTCATCTTTAATGCTGTGAATTTGCTTTTCTTCCTTCCTTTTTTTAATTAGATTGACCAGTACTTTGTCTATTTTGTTTGTTTTTTCAAAGTACCAGCTTCTTGTCTTATTTATTAAATCAATAGTTCTATCACTTTCGATTTTATTAATTTCTCCCTTAATTTTTAGGATTTCTAATTTGGTTTTCTGATGGGGGTTTTTAATTTGATTGCTTTCGAGTTTTTTCAATTGCATTTCCAATTGATTGATCTCTGCTCTCCCTTGTTTGTAAATATAAGCTTTCAGGGATATGAATTTGCCTCTGATTACCGCTTTGGCTGCATCCCAAAAGGTTTGAAAGGATGTTTCACCATTGTCATTTTCCTTGATGAAATTATTAATTGTTTCTATGATTTCTTCTTTAACTAAACGGTTTTGGAGTATCATATTGTTTAATTTCCAATTGGTTTTAGATTTGGTTTTCCATGTACCATTACTAATCATTATTTTTATTGCCTTGTGATCTGAGAAGGCTGCATTCATTATTTCTGCTTTTTTGCATTTGTGTGCTATGTTTCTGTGACCTAATGTATGGTCAATTTTTGTGAATGTGCCATGTGGTGCTGAGAAGAAGGTGTATTCCTTTTTATCCCTATTTATTTTTCTCCATATGTCTATTAATTCTAATTTTTCTAAGATTTCATTCAGTTCTTTTACCTCTTTCTTATTTATTTTTTGATTTGATTTATCTAAATTTGATAATGGTTGGTTTAAGTCTCCCACTAGTATGGTTTTATTGTCTATTTCTTCCTTCAATTCGCCTAGTTTCTCCATTAGAAATTTGGGTGCTATATTATTTGGTGCATACATGTTGATTAATGATATTTCCTCGTTGTCTAGAGTCCCTTTTAACAAAATATAATTACCTTCCCTATCCCTTTTGATCAGGTCTATTTTTGCATTGGCTTTATCAGATATCATGATTACCACTCCTGCCTTCTTTCTATCAGTTGAGGCCCAGAAGGTCTTACTCCATCCTTTAATTCTGACCTTGTGGGTGTCAACCCGCCTCATGTGTGTTTCTTGAAGACAACATATGGTAGGGTTTTGGATTCTAATCCATTCTGCTATTCGTCTACTTTTTATGGGTGAGTTCATCCCATTCACGTTCAAAGTTATGATTGTCATTTGTGGACTCCCTGGCATTTTGATTGCCTTCCCTAATTCTAACCTTTTCTTCTTCGGCTCTACCTTTTAGTCCAGTGATTTACTTTGAATCAGTGCCCCTTGTCCCCTCCCTTGATGTTTCCCTTTTTAGTCCCTCCCTTTTTCTTCCCTTCCCCTCCCCCCTCTCTTTCCCTCCCTTTTTGTTCTCCCTCTCCCCCTCCCCCCCTTGGTTTTCCCTTCTCCTTACCCTTGTTGGGTAAGATAGAATTCAAGATCCCAATGGATCTGGATGTTTTTCCCTCTCAGAGTTGATTTCCCTGAGATTGAGGTTTAAGTAACCCCCCCCTCTCTTCCTCTCCTTCTTATAGGAGTTTTCTTCCCCTCCCCTTCCCATGTGAATCTTTGTGTGAGAACCATTATTCTATTTGGTCTTTCTTTACCCCCTATTTATACATTACATTTTCCCCACATGTTAGTATACATAGATTGATATAAATGTAGTCCTTATAGAAGAGAGTTTGAGTAAAAGAAGAAGATAACATTTTTCCCCTTTCCTTAATATTTACCTTTTCAGGTATTCCTTGCTCTTTGATTTTCGGTATCAAACTTTCCACAGAGCTCTGGTCTTTTCTTTGCAAAAAGGTGGAAGTCTTCTATTTTGTTGAATGCCCATACTTTCCCCTGGAAGTATATAGTCAGTTTTGCTGGGTAGCGGATTCTTGGTTGGAGACCCAGCTCTCTTGCCTTTCTGAAGATCATGTTCCATGCCTTACGATCATTCAGAGTAGAACTTGCAAGGTCTTGTGTGACCCTGATTGGCATTCCTTTATATCTAAATTGCCTTTTTCTGGCTTCCTGTAGGATTTTTTCTTTTGTTTGATAGCTTTGGAATTTGGCAATTACATTCCTGGGAGTTGTCTTTTTGGGGTTTAGTGTAGAAGGTGTTCTGTGAGCTCTGTCAGTGGCTGTATTGCCCCCTTGTTCTAGAATCTCTGGGCAATTTTCTTTGATTATATCTTGTATCACCATGTCCAGTTTGGTGTTTATTTCTGACTTTTCTGGGGGTCCAATTATTCTTAAATTTTCTCTTCTCCCTCTATTTTCCAGATCTATCACCTTGTCGGTGAGATATTTTATGTTCTCTTCTAATTTCTTGGTGTTTTGGCTTTGCTTTATTAGTTCTTGCTTTAAAGCCTGGTTTTCTTTTACAGTTTGGTCAAACTGGTTTTGTATATGCATGAATTTCTTTTGCATTATTTCCCACTTTTCCTCCCAGAGGGCTTCCATCTTTTTGGTCATTTCTGATTCAAATTCTTCATGGGTTTGTGGAGAGTTTCTATTTCCTTTGGAAGATTTTGGAGAATTTTCTTGTATATCTTCTTCTATCTGCTCTGTATTTTGTATTTTGGCTCCATAGAATGTGTCCAAAGTCGCCCCTTTCTTCTTATTTTTCTTGGTATTTTGGGGCTTCTGTGCTTCTGTGGAGTTTGTCATCTCTGAATGTGGAGGATTAGCTTTTCTTATCTCTGTCTGGTGATCTGAGGCTTTAGTCCTGGGCAGATGTTGGTTCTATGAGCTTTCCCTGGGTTAAACTGAATATGCCTCACTGGAACTGGAATGGAAGGGTCAGACCCCGAGGCCACACTCCCCCCCCCCCCCGCTCGCTTTCAGGAAGTTGCCTTCAGAATCGCTGGCCGTGAAGCTGTTTCGTTGGCCTGCGGGGGGATGGGCTGCAGCTTTTCCAAGCTCGAGGGCAAGGACTTTCACTGAGACTTGGATAGCAGGATCCAGCCGGTGAGGCTGTCTTGCCCGCCCTGAGGGTTGCTGTTGTTTCGACCAGCTCTCTGCAGCGGAAGCCCCAGGCAGTAACTTTCACGGGGACTGTTTGGGTAGAAGGCCCTGAGGGTTGTTGTTCCGAGGACCCTGCTCTCTGAGCCCGGCCGGGCTGCGGCTTCCGGGAGCCTTGGACTCTGCGCTCCTACCCCTGAGGTCCGAGGGATCTCAGGTTCTGGCTTTTGAGGGGAGCCGTACCTTTTGAACCGGGTCCAGGTCCAGGAGGAGGGTTCCCAGGGTCTGTGCTGTTGATCGTTTTGAATTTTGGCGCCTTAGGAGCTTATAGTTTGAGATCGGTCGGGAAGGGTTTTCCGGAGATCTGAGCTTTAGCTTTCTCTAAGCCGCCATCTTAACTGGAAGTCTGTATTCTGGTTTTTGAAGACTGACTTTCATTACTGGATTTTTAGTCATCCTAATCCTTCTGTTCTAATTTTCTATGGAGGTCATCATTCAACTTCTTTGCCTCAGCTTTCATTATTTATTTTGCCTTATCTTTCATCTCCTTTGCCTCATTTTCAAGCTGATTAATTTTGGCTTTCAAGATAGTATTTTCTCATTTTAGTTCAAGTGCCTCCTTTTCCAGATGACTTGTCTTGCTTTTTAAGTTCTTTTCCCACTTGTCTTCAGCCTCTCTTAATTGTTTTTTGAATTGTATTTTCAGTTCTTACAAAGCCTGTGTCCATTTCACTGGAGTTTCTGTGTTTTTACTTGATGTTCCTTCATCTTCCTCTGTTACATTTGCTCTTTGTTCATTGCCTGGATAGAAGCTGTCGATTGCATTTTCTTTTTCTGTTGTTTGCTCATATTTGCCCCTCCTTTTCCCCCTGTAGTTGCCTGCACTCCTGCACCTCTCATTGTGTGCTGGATCTGTGAGGTTGTGCCTCTCTGTCAGACTTCACCTTTGGAACATAAAAAGGCACTCAGAGCAGTATGTGGGGGAGGGGTGTTGGAGCTTGAGCTTCCCTGACCTCAGAAGACTTGATGAGATTAAGCCCAGCTGAGTTGAACTTGTAGAACTGAATGTGCCCTGAGGTAAAAAAAAGCTGGATATGCCCCAGGGAGGGAGGGGGAAGCAATATGGAGTTTCTCTGCTGCTGTGACTAGGCTGTGTCCTCTGTGCTTCTCCTTGAGCTGTCTCCCAGACACCCATATTCAGAGCCCTGAGCCTGGCATAGCTTTGCTCACAAGGTACTACCTCCAGACTAGCACCCTTGCCTGCCCAGAGATTCCAGCTACTTCTAGAGGCTCAGTACTGTGGGTGGGGGAGGGGCCTTTCCTTTTTCCTTCCCCTTAAACCCCAGTGTTCTCAAATTCAGGCTTTTGGGGGGGTTGTTTCTTTTAAGTTGAGTCCAGCAGGAGGGTTCCTTAGCTCTGTCCTATTGTTAGATTTGGTTTTCAGTCCCCTAGGGATATTTGAATTTTAATTGGTGAGGAAGGGTTTTCAGAAGTCTGAATTGTTTCTGCCTCTATGCCACCATCTTGACTCTGCCTCTCAATACACATTTATTAAGCACCTATTATGTGCCAGATAATGTGCATATCAAAAAAGGTGTAGTATACATACTCAAGAATCTGACATTCCCAAAGGAGTTTGTGTTAATGGACTTAGACTTAAGAAGACCTGAGTGAATATCCAACCACAGACACTAGCTAGATTACCTTGGGTTAGTCAATGTCCACTTCAGTTTTCTCATTTATAAGGTGAGATTAATAATACCATTGATTTCCCAAAATTGTTGTGAGGACCAAATGAGATAATATTAATAAAATGCTTTGACAACATTAAAAATTATATAAATTTTAGGTATTATAGTTATGATTATAAATATCAACTAATTCTTTCATTTATAACAATGGAAGGAAGCTTATTTCTAATCACTTTTTAAATCTTCTAAAAATACTCCATTTCTTATTGTGTATAATGTCATATATCTTAGATATCAGTTCTGGATTAACTCACCTTTCATATTTTTAAGTAATTACAGCCTTTCCACTTGATGTTTATCATGCTTCCCTCCCTTTCCCCTGTTAGGGTCCAGGAAATCACCCATCACCAAGAGAGACCTCGGGCAATGTAATCAGAAATGGAAAAGGCCCTTTATTGAACTGATATGTGCATCAGTGGGAACCTCTGCCATCAGAGTTCCAATTACCCTCCTGAAGATTCATTCTTAAATACGTTTCAGCATGAATAATTCCCCTGTTGCATGCCCTTGTTGGAAAGTTGCTTTTTGCACCTTAGGTCTTGGTGCTGAAGGTTATCAGGGACATTGGACAGGTCCTAGCGCAAGGGCCGATGCTTATCTCTCTGTAGCGGGGTCTTGGCCAGGTTTGAAGTTTATCTGTCAGTAGCGGGGCCTTGGCATTTTTCCTGACTGAATTTCTCAAGGCAATTTTCAATTTAGATTTCCCTCACCCCAAACTCACACATTCACATATAAACCCATATTGATGACTATATAGTTGTAATGGGTTAGAATTAATTAACCTAGATGTTGGTAAATTATCTTTAATTCCAAAATGAATTTTAACTGACTACACACAATCATTTGAAGGAAACTTTAAAGTATTTTTCAGTCATTCAACAAATAAACTCAAGAGATTATATTAGATAATAAAAGTGATAAAAGGACTCTAAAAGACCTGACCCCCTACGCTCAAGAACTTTAGTCTGAGGTAAGTGTCATAAATTATTCTGAAATTAGATAAATTTGACTTTAAGATGATTAAGAGAAGTATTTTTGAATATTCTGATATATTAAATTGATTTTTATTTTCAATTCCCAATTTTTTCTTTCTCTTTTGTACCTTCCTCACTCTGTGAAAACCAAGAAATACAATACCTATTATACATTTGAAGTTTTACAAAACATAACTTAACATTTGCCATGTTGAATGAGAAGGAAAAAGGTAAGAACAAAAGATAAAATGAAAGAAAATATTATCATTGTGCACTAAGAGGTCATCAGTTTTCTCTCTGGAGGTAAGTAGGATTTTTTTTTGTTTTGTTTGGTTTGGCTTTTTATCATGAGGCCTTAGGAATGTTGTGGAGTAATGTATTCATCAAAGTAACAAAGTTATTCACAGGCAATTATTATTACAATATTGCCGTTATTATGTAAAATGTTCTCTTTTTGCTTATTTCATAGATTTAATATATTCATATTCATTCTATTTCATATAATTTTGTATGTCATCTCAGTTTTTCTGAACTCTTCCACTTTTGTTATTTTTTTTGAGGATTTGGTTTATAGGATGTTCAATGTCTATTTTTCCCCCTTGTTCAAGAACTGCAAAGCAGTTTTCTTCAATAATTTCTTGTAGTATGATGTCAAGATTTCTGTTTATTTCTGGATTTTGAGGGAGAACAGTGATTCTCAAGTTGTGTCCTCGAGACCAGTTTTCCTGATATATCATCCTGTCACTGAGAGAGTTTATGGTTTTTTGGCAGTCTTTTGATGTTGCTTTATTATTTCTTGTTTTGCAAAATCAGTGGCATCCAATTGCCTAATTCTGGTCTTTAAGGACTGGTTTTCTGTTATAATCATTTGATTTTCCTTTTTGGTTTGGTCTATCCTGCTTTTCATGGCTTCCATCTGTTTCTGTAATTGGGAGTTCCTGTCCCTTAAACTGTTATTTTCTTTTTAACTATTGCCCACTTCTCTTGCAAAAAATCCTTCCATCTTTTTGATGAGCTCCAATTTAAATTCTTCAAGAGCTTTTGGCCAATTTCCATTTTTTGGAAGTTTTGGATGCATTTATTTCTATGTGCTCTTCTTCTATTTCCTCTGTAGTCTGGATTTTTCCACCATAAAAGTTATCCATCGTCAATACTTCTTGTTTTTCTTGGTGTTGGGAAGTTGTTTTTCCTGGGCATTGTTTGCCATCACTATGTTGGTTTTTCCTTCCCTTTCCAGTTAGAAGTATGAGTGAGGAGGGCAGGTTATCTCTATATGGAGCTAAGGAGAGAGGTTTTTTTCCTTAGGCCACCTCTCCAGTCTCTGCAGATTCTTCTGTTTACTGCCCTTCTCTGTGTTATCTGCACAGGTACCCCAGGTCTGTGCTCCTCAGTCTGCTAGGGTCTCAGTTTATCTACTCTCTGGGATAGGTATTTGGTGGTCTTAGCTACCAAGGACTTAGAGGTGACCCTTGCTCACTCTAGAGGTGCCTCTTGCTCACTCACTGATTCTAGCACACTGACTCTGCCTCTGGCTCCATACATGGGTTGGTGGAGGGTTGACAGCTTGAATTTTGGTGGAAACTATTTCACCACCTTATAGTGTGTAAATGCCCAAATTCCATGTACCTTCATTGTTGTGCCCTATTGTAGAGTCCCATCATTCATATGAATTTGGGGTTTTTTTTGGCCTTTTGAGGTGGTCTATATTGGTAGGTGTTGAGGAGAGGAAGAGTCCTGGGTCTACACTGGTGCCAGGTTTACCCAGACGTCCCACTTCGTTATTTCTTAAAGCAGAGTATTATTCCATCACATTCATGTATGACAACTTTTAAGTCATTCTCTAGTTAATGAGCATCTCTTCAGAATTACTAATTATTTGCCACTCCCAAAAGAGCTGCCATAAATATTTTGGTACCTTTGGGTCCTTTTCTTTTTTCCTTCTCTTTGTGGTTTTGTTCTAGTAGTGATATTACTGAATCAAAGAGTGTGCACAGGCACTTTGGTCAGAGTTCCAAAATGTTCTCCAAAGTATTTGGATCAATTCACATATTTAAGAACAATGAATTATTGTATATATGACACATTTTCCAATATCTGTCATTATTAAGAAAAAATATTAATAAGGTATAATGGATATATAGAGAAGGAAGAGACTATTTAGGATTAAAAAAGAGTTCATGGATGAACTTGTATTTGGAGTCTTGAAAAGGTTGTAAAATTCCAGGTTATAAACAATGGGGTCAAGTAAACAGATATGGCAGGCATAAGCAATAACATCAAGAAAAAACACAATAATAAAGGCATATAGTAGGGCTGTAGGAAACTGTAGAGGATGGCAGAAGTATATTAGGGTGTAATGGGTAGCATGGTTAGATAAAACTTAAAGGTTATTACAGCCAGAACAAGCAAGGCCTGAAATAATTAAGGTAAAGATTTAATATGATTTTTAAAAAATATTGAATTTAATTTATTTTCAGGCAGAAATAGAAAAAAAAAGTTCTACTCATTTGGTATAATTTCAATTTTTGGAGAAAAAAAGTAATAACAATTGCTGAATTTCATTAATAGAATTAATTTCTCATTAGAGATTGATTATACCAATGAAATCCTAGGCTTATATCATTGCTCTCTCCTCCTAAAAATTGCCAAAAGCCATTGTGATTAGTTAAATGATAGGGAAACAAAACAGTTAAATGGAATGGAATACACAAGCAAGGATGAGAAACACCTGAATTAAGTAGCCAAATAAGTTAAGAATACAACCCACTTTTCAAGATAATCTCTAGTCAAAAAGACTTTTTGACAAAATTTAAAAGTTCATTTTAAAGTTCAAACACAGGACTTCCAGGTAAGCATGGTGGCAATCTAGACGTGGGATACTTCCTCTCCTCAGACCCATCGATATACACCACCTCAAAAGACTGAAAAAAACATTTTCATAAGAATGAACGGACTCTACAGTAGGGGCAGCATTGAAGGTACATGGGATTTGGGCATTTCCACAATATAAGGGGGTGAAAAAGGTCCCATTCAAATGTGAGCTGATCTACCCTCCCCACACCACCTAGGGAAGCCAGAGTCAGAGCCAGAACATGCCAGAATCAGCGAGTGAGTGAGGGATACCTCTGGAGTGAGCAAGGGGCACCTCTAGGTCATTGGGAGCTGACTAAAAACCACTGAGGATCTACTCCTGAGAGAAGATGCACCTGAAACCTCGGCGGACTGGGGAGCACAGACTATGGGCGCTATCAGCAAGGAGGCATAGAGAAAGGCAGTGAACAGCAGAAGCCACTGAGATTCAAGAGGTTGCAACAGCAAAATCCTTGCTTCATAACTCCATTCACAGAGAGCCTGCTGATCTCACTCAGATCTACTAAAAAGGGAAGGAAAAAACCTGACAGTGATGGGAAATTGCACCCAGAAATCACAACCTTCATCCAACACCAAAACAAAGAAAAAAAGGCATTGACTCTCAGAAAATTTTACACAGGAAAAACCCAAGCTACAGAGGTAATGCAGGAGGAAATTCAAACAATGCCAAAACCTTCAAAAAATGGAAATTGTCCAGAAGCTCTTGAAGAATTTAAATTGGAGCTTATCCAAAAGATGGAAACCTTCTGGCAAGAAAAATGAGAAATAGTTCAAAGAGAAAATAACAGTTTGAGGGACAAGAACTCCCAATTGGAGAAACAGCTGGAAGCCACAAAAAGCAGGATAGGCCAAACTGAAAAGGAAATTCAAAAGGTCAAAGAAGAAAACCAAAATATTTTAACAGAAAATAAGGCCTTAAGGACCAGATTTGATTTTGCAAAAGATCAAGAATTAATATTAATCAAGAATTAATAGTGCAAAGTCAAAAGACTGACAAAATAGAAGAAAACATAAAATAACTCACTGCCAAGATGACAGATCAAGAAAAGAGATCACAATGAGACAATTTGAGAATCATTGGTCTACCTGAAAATTCAGAAATAAACAGAAATCGTAACCTTATACTACAAGAAATCATCCAAGAAAACTGGCCTGGTGTTCTTGAACAAGGGGGAAAAATAGACATTGAAAGAGTTCATAGAACACGCTCTACAATAAATCCCCAAAAGACAACTCCCAGGAATGTAATTGCCAAATTCCAAAGCTTTCAAGCTAAGGAGAATATTCTACAAGAAGCCAAAAAGAAACAATTCAGATACCAAGGAGCACCAATCAGGATCACACAAGACCTGGCAGCTTCAACACTAAAGGACCAAAAGGCCCAGAACATGATTTTCAGAAAGGCAAGAGAACTGGGTCTTCAACCAAGGATCACCTATCTATCAAAACTGACTATATACCTCCAGAGGAAAGTATGGGCATTCAACAAAATAAAAGATTTCTAAGTATTTGTAAAGAAAAGACCAGAATTAAGTGGAAAGTTTGATATCCAAACAAAAAGAGCAAGAGAAACATGAAAAGGTAAATAAGAAAGAGAGGGAAATGTCTTCTTTTTTTAATTCAAACTCTCTTCTTTAAGGGCTACCATTAGATAAAATTATATATATATATATATATATATATATATATATATATATAATATACACATATATTATATATATATATATACAGGGGGAAATATTATTTGTAACTCTAAAATTGTATAAATTTTTATAGTAATTAGAAGAATCACTCATAGGGAAAGACTGGGGCATTAAGGGCTATAAGATAATATGCAGACTTCTGGTCAAGATGGTGGCTTAGAGGCAGCCAAAGTTCACACCTCTGAAAACCCTTCCTTATTGATCATAAACTGAATGCTCCTTGAGGACTGAAATTCAAACTTAACAATGGGACAGAGCCAGGAAACCATCCTCTTGGGCTCGGATCAAAAGGTACGCACCCCCAAAAGCCAGAATCCTAGATCACTAGGGTCTAAGGGGAAGGCAGAAGGAAGATGCCAGGACCCCTCCCCACCAACCCAGAGCACTGAGACCTCAGCAGCAGCAGGAACATCAAGGCTGGCAAAAGGGCCTCAGGGCCAGCTGTTCTGAAGGGCACACCTTGAAAGCAACCTGAGCCAGTCTCAGGGGAGTCCAACAGAGAGTGGAAGGAAACAGAGAGAGATGGGGGCTGGGCTCCATCTGAGTCTCCCTGGAGGTTTTTGCTTCGGGGCACATCTAGTCCAACCCTGCTGAACATAATCCCATCAGGAGCCCTCAGGGCCCAGGGAGGCCAGGACCCCTCCCCCTTAGAGTGCAGTGTCTTCTGAAAGGACAGAAACCTCGGCACCAGCACAGGGGTTGCTCTGAAGGGCACACCTTGAAAGTAACCTGGGCCAGTCTCGGGGTGGGGGGGTGAGGGCAGGGAAGCAGCGAAGGTTTTTGCTTTGGGACACATCCAGACCAACCCAGCTGTACCTAATCCTATCAGGACCCCTCAGAGATCAGGGAGGCCAGGACCTCTTCCACCTTAGATTGCAGGGTCTCCTAAAAGGACAGAAACCTCAGGTCCGGCAAAGGTACAGAGGTACCTTGCGGACAGTGGTGTGCCAGGCTCACAGCATGAAAGTAAGGAAGCAGAGAAGCAACTGGTGGGAACTGAGAGCAGTAACATCTGAAAAGCTTGCAGGCAGGGGAGGGCAGACCCTAGGCTTCCCTGGGAAGACAGCGCAGCTACAGAGAATGGAAAATTTTCCTGGGGCTAAAGCCTCGCACCATCAGACAGATACACTAAGAGCCAGTCATCCTCACTAAGATAGAGATGGCAAACAGTACAGAAGTGAAAAAGCCTCCAAACACCAAGAAAAGCAAGAAGTGGATGGCATTGGACACATTTTATGGAGCAAAAACACAAAATGCAGAGGAGATAGAAAAGGAAACACAAACAAAGGCTCCAAAACCTTCCAAAGGAAATGTAAATTCTCCACAAACTCTTGAAGAATTTAAATTGGAAATTATCAAAAAGATGGAAGCCTTCTAGCAGGAAAAATGGGAAACAATGCAAAAGGAACTCAGCAATATGAGAGACCAAATATGCAAATGCAGAAACATCTCGAAGCCTCAAAAAACAGGTCAGACCAAACTGAAAAGGAAAACCAGTCATTAAAGGTCAGAATCAGGCAGCTGGAAGACAATAATCTTGCAAATGAGCAAGAATTAATAAAGCGAGGTCAAAAGACTAAAGAATTAGAAGACAACATAAAATATCTCACTGACAAGTTGACAGACCTGGAAAACAGAGGAAGGAGAATCTTTGGTCTGCCCGAAAAACCAGAGGGAAACAGTAATCTTGATATCATAATACATGATATCATCAAAGAAAACTGCCCAGAGATTCTAGAAAAAGTTACTGACACTTTTAAGAGAAGGTTGTGCCTGGGCAATGGGAATGAGAGAGAATATTTGTTTGAAAGAAGGAATGACTATTTATATTCCAGGTTGTAGTAGTTTTTTTTATTGTTTTTTTAATAGGGGAGGAATTTTGCTGCCATGTCCAACTTTAGGGGTTTTGTAAGGGAAATCTTAAAAAAGATTTTGTCTTCCTATGGTCTCGTGTGTCCTCCCTCACTCCCTATCTCCGAACCAATCCTTGTTAATGTTATTTGTAATTTAGTTTGTAATTCATTAAAACAAAGTACCTAGTTTAGAAATGAAAGAAATCCCCAAAAGACAAGTCCCAGTAATATAATTGCCAATACCAAAGATTCCAAGCAAAAGAAAAAAAAATTATAAGAAGTCAGAAAAAGACAATTTAAATATAAAGGAACACCAATAAGTGTCACACAGGATGTAGCAATTTCTACTCTGAATGACCATAAGGCATGGAACATGATATACAGAAAAGCAAGAGAGCTGGGTCTTCAACCAAGAATCAGCAATCCATCAAAACTAACTATATACTTCCAGGGGAAAGTATGGGCATTCAACAAAATACAAGATTTCCAAACATTTGTAAAGAAAAGACCAGAGCTCTTTGGAAACTTTGATATCCAAACTCAAAGAGCAAAATAAACATGAAAAGGTAATTATGAAGGAAAGGGAAAAGGAGAAAAATGTTATCTTTTTCTTTTATTCAAACTCTATTTTATAAGGACTACATTTATATCAAATTATATTTATTAATATGTGGGGAAATGTAATGTGTAACCCTCAAAAATTGTATACATCATTAGAGTAGTAAGAAAAATCACACATAGAAAAAGTTTGGGGCATCAAGAAGATATGGGGATAGAAATAAAAAGGGAGGGGGGAATTGTTGATGGTGCTAAGATATACTCCAAGAAATAGGAAAAAATAAATACAATAATCTTTCTCACTCAAATATACACATGGGAAGGGGAGGGGAAGAATTCTCCTATAAGAAAAAAAGGAAGAGAGTTTTTACTTAAACCTTACTCTCAGTGAAATCAACTCTGAGAGGGAAGAGCATCCAGATTCATTGGGATCTTGAATTTTATCTTATCCAATGGGGTAAGGGAGAAGGGAAAACCAAGGGTGGGGTAGGAGGGGAGGGAAAATAAAAAGAGAGGGAAGAAGAGGGGGAGGGGGAGGGAAAAAAGGAGGGGCTAGAAAGTGAAACAAATCAAGGAAGGGGACTAGGGGGACTGATTTAAAGTAAATCACTGTCTTAAAAGGTTATAGCTAAAGAAGGAAGGTCAGAATTAGAGGAGGATATCAAAATGTCAGGGAGTCCACAAATAACAATCATAACTTTGAACATGAATGGGATGAACTCACCCATAAAAAGTAGACAAATAGCAGAATGGATCAGAATCCAAAACCCTACCATATGTCATCTTCAAGAAACACACATGAGTTGGGTAGACACTCACAAGGTCAGAATTAAAGGATGGAGTAAGACCTTTAGGCCTCAACTGATAGAAAGAAGGGAGGAGTTGCAATCATGATATCTGACAACGCCAAAGCAAAAATAGACGTGATTAAAAGGGATAGGGAAGGTAAATATATTTTGTAAAAAGGGACTTTAGATAATGAGGAAATATCACTAATCAACATGTATGCATCAAATAGTATAGCACCCAAATTTCTAATGGAGAAACTAGGAGAACTGAAGGAAGAAATAGACAGTAAAACCATATTAGTGAGAGATTTGAACTAACCACTACCTGAACCTTCCCCTACCAGAACTAGATAAATCAAATAAATAAATAAATAAGAAAGAGGTAAGAGAAGTGAATGAAATTTTGAAAAATTAGAGTTAATAGACATATGGAGAAAAATAAATAGGGACAAAAAGGAATACACCTTCTTCTCAGCACCACATGGCACATTCACAAACATTGACCATACACTAGGTCACAGAAACATGGTATACAAATACAGAAAAGCAGAAATAATTAGTGCAACCTTTTCAAATCATAAAGCAATAAAAATAATGATCAGTTAGGGTACATGGAGAACCAAATCAAAAATTAATGGGAAATAAAATAATATGATACTCCAAAATTGATTAGTTAGAGAACAAATCATAGAAACAATTAATAATTTCATCGAGGAAAATGACAATGATGAGACATCTTTTCAAACCTCATGGGATGCAGCCAAAGCAGTAATCAGAGGAAAATTCATATCCACGAGTGCATATTTTAAAAAAAAAAACTAGGGAGGGCAGAGATCAATTAATTGTAAATGCAAATGAAAAACTTGAAAGCAAACCAATTAAAAAACCCCAGAAGAAAACCAAACTAGAGATCCTAAAAATTAAGGGAGAAATTAATAAAATCAAAAATGATAGAACTGCTAAACTAATAAATAAGTCTAGAAGCTGGTACTTTGAAAAAACAAACAAAATAGACAAAGTACTGGTCAATCTAATTTAAAAAATGAAAGAAGAAAAGCAAATTAACAGTATCAGGGATGAAAAGGGGAACATCACCAATGAAGAGGAAATTAAGGAAATCATAAAAAATTATTTTGCCCGATTACATGGCAATAAACATATCATTCTAGGTGATATGGATGAATATATACAAAAATATAACCTGCCTAGACTAACAGAAGGAGAAATAGAATTCTTAAATAATCCCATATCAGAAAATGAAATCCAACAGGCCATCAAAGAACTCCCTAAGAAAAAATCCCCAGGGCCTGATAGATTCACAAGTGAAGTCTATCAAACATTCAAAGAACAGCCAATCCCAATACTATACAAACTATTTGACATAATAACAAAGAGGGAGTTCTACCAAATTTATTTTATGACACAAACATTGTACTGATTCCAAAATCAGGCAGGTCAAAAACAGAGAAAGAAAATTATAGACAAATCTCCCTAATGAATATAGATGCAAAAATCTCAAATAGTATACTAAAAAATTCTCTAGCAAGTGATCAGAAGGGTCATTCACCATGATCAAGTAGGATTTATACCAGGGATGCAGGGCTGGTTCAATATTAGGAAAACTATCCACATAATCGACCATATCAACAAAGCAAACCAACAAAAATCACATGATTACTTCAATAGATGCAGAAAAAGCTTTTGATAAAAAACGACATCCATTCCTATTAAAAACACTAGAAAGCATAGAAATAGATGGTTTGTTCCTAAAAATAATAAACATTATATATCTAAAACCATCAGCTAATATCATCTGCAATGTAGATAAACTAGATGCATTCCCAAAAAGATCAGGAGTGAAACAAGGATGCCCATTATCACCTCTATTATTTGACATTGTACTAGAAACACTAGCAGTAGCAATTATAGAAGAAAAAGAAATTGAAGGCATTAAAATAGGAAAGGAGGAGATCAAGTTATCACTCTTTGCAGATGACATGATGGTCTACTTAAAGAATCCTAGAGATTCAAACAAAAAGCTAAATGAAATAATCAACAACTTTAGCAAAGTTGCAGGATACAAAATAAACCCACATAAGTTATCAGCATTTCTATATATTTCCATCACAGTTCAGCAGCAAGAACTAGAAAGAGAAATCCCATTCAAAATCACCTTAGACAAAATAAAAATACCTAGGAAACTATCTCCCGAGATACACACAGGAACTATATGAACACAACTACAAAACACTCTCCACACAACTAAAACTAGACTTGAGCAATTGGAAAAACATTAACTGCTCATGGATAGGACGAGCCAATTTAATAAAAATGAACATCCTACCCAAACTTATTTATCTATTTAATGCCATACCCATTGAACTACCAAAAAATTTCTATACTGATTTAGAAAATAAAAAAACATAACAAAGTTCATTTGGAAGAACAAAGAATAAAAAATATCCACGGATATAATGAAAAAAAAATACAAAGGAAGGGGGCCTTGCAGTCCCAGATCTCAACCTATATTATAAAGAAGTGGTCATCAAAACAATTTGGTACTGGCTAAGAGACAGAAAGGAGGATCAGTGGAATGGACTTGGGGCAAGTGACCTCAGCAAGACAGTATATGATAAGCCCAAAGATCCCAGCTTTTGGGACAAAGATCCACTATTCGATGAAAACTGCCTGGAAAATAGGAAGACAGTGTGGGAGAGATTAGGTTTGGATCAAGACCTCACACTCTACACCAAGATAAATTCAAAATGGGTGAATGACTTGAACATAAAGATGGAAACTATAAGTAAATTAGGCAAACACAGAATAGTATACACGTCAGACTTTTGGGAAGGGAAAGACTTTAAAACCAAGCAAGACTTAGAAAGAGTCACAAAATGTAAAATAAATAATTTTGATTACATCAAATTAAAAAGCTTTTGTGCAAACAAAACCAATGTAACTAACATCAGAAGGGAAGCAACAAATTGGGAATCAGTCTTCATTAAAATCTCTGACAAATGTTTAATTACTCAAATTTACAAAGAGCTAAATCAATTGTGCAAAAAATCAAGCCATTCTCCAACTGATAAATGGGTAAGAGATATGAATAGGCAGTTTTCAGATAAAGAAATCAAAACTATTAATAGGCATATGAAAAAGTGTTCTAAATCTCTTATAATGAGAGAGATGCAAATCAAAACAACTCTGAGGTATCACCTCACACCTAGCAGATTGGCTAACATGACAGCAAAGAAAAGTAATGAATGCTGGAGGGGATGTGGCAAAGTTGGGACATTAATTCATTGCTGGTGGACTTGTGAATTAATCCAACCATTCTGGAGGGCAATTTGGAACTATGCTCAAAGGGCGCTAAAAGACTATTTGCCCTTTCATCCAGCCATAGCACTGCTGAGTTTGTACCCCAAAGAGATAATAAGGAAAAAGACATGACCAAGAATAATCAAAGCTGCTCTCTTTGTGGTGGCAAAAACTTGGGAAATGAGGGAAAGCTCTTCAATTGGGGAATGGCTGAGCAAATTGTGGTATATGTTGGTGATGGAATACTATTGTGCTCAATGGAATAATAAAGTGGAAGAATGCCATGGGAACTGGAACAACCTCCAGGAAGTGATGCAGAGTAAGGGGAGCAGAACCAGGAGACCAATGTACACAGAGACTGATACACTGTGGTACAACCAAATGTAATGGACTTGTCCATTAGTTGCAATGCAGTGATCCTAAATGACCCAACGGGATCTATGGGAAAGAACAATACCTACATCCAAAGGAAAAACTGTGGGAGTAGAAACAGCAAAGAAAATCAACTGCTTGACTACATGGGTCTAGGGGTATATGACTGGGGATGTAGACTCTAAATGAACATCCTATTGCAAACACCAAGAACAAGGAAATAGGTTCTGATCAAGGATACATGTAATACCCAGTGGAATTGTGCATCAGTTATGGGAAATATGAATTTGAAATATTGTAAATATGAATCATAGATAATGATTTTTGTAACCAAGGAATAATGTTTGAAATTGATCAAATAAAAAAATGATGTTTAAAAAAAGAAAAAAAAATAAGGTTCAAATATAATTTGCCAATAATAATAGAAAGTGTATGTGTAATATGCATATATATAGCACCTAGTCTGTGCCTAGGCAGTAAACTAATTACTTAACATTTATTTCACTGGATCTTCATAATAACTCTAAAAGTTTGGGGCTTTTTTCATCCAAATTTTAAAAATGAATAATCTAAAATTGACTGAGGTAAAGTTATTTACCAAAGTTCAGCCATCTAGTAAGTGGCAATGGCTTGATTTGAACTCAGATCTTCTTAAAAACAAGTTCAGCATTCTATCCACTGCTACAACTTACTTTCTTAACAATCAGTTTGCAGGTGATTAAACCAAAAGAACAAAGAAAGAATACTATCAAGAGATTCATGGTGAGTAATACGTTGTCTGTGATATACTACCAATGTTAAAATTATGACAAATGGCAGTTGTGGAATTATTAAGAACATATAAGTCTAGAAAAAAGTGATGACAGTAGTAGGGTTAAGGTGAAGAATATAAGTTATATGGTTCAAATGTTGCTTCGGGTTTCATGAAATTTTAGGAAATCCAGAAGCATCCTGTATTGTGAATTCATGAAAAAATGTTGACAGGAATCACTCAGGATGAGAAGGAATTTTTTTGAAATCTGAAACTCAAGGAAGGAATGCACACATCATTATTATCATAGATCCATGAAAGTAGGCACTATAAAATTAAAAGGAAAGTACAAAGAACTCAAGTTAGGAGAGATGAATTTTATCTATTTTAATCTCTCCTTGTTAGATTTAAAAAAAATGTTATCATTTGACAATATGGTCATATAAAATTATATTTTAAAGAGTATAAATACTATGGATTATTTAACACCAGGGTGCTGGCAGAAGCTCTTTAAAGTAAGAGCCATTTTAGTTTTTCTTTAGATTTTAGTTTTTTTAGCTTTTCATTCAGTAACATTGAACACTACGAACTCATTACATTAGTTGCTGTTTGAAAGCTAAGCTGAATATCATTGGAATTTAGTATTGAGTTGTCTACATATAATGTGTATCATTCTACCACATTGTAGTTTAGAAGAATTTAAACTCTCTTATATTATAGAGTGGCAACTCCCATTTCTTAATGGGTTCCTTCACTAGGAGAATCACAAAATTTTAAGGGTAGAACATTTTATAGGATCACAAACACAGTGATAGTGAGGAACTCAAAAATATTATCTAGCGTAAAGTTTCTTTTTACAGATGAGAAAAGAGTGCCATGAATGTTAAACAACTTGTTCAGATTTGCACAGTTAATTAACTATATCTCCTTTAATTAAGCCCAGTACTCTTATTAAATCACATTATCTCTGTAAGAATTACACTTAATGGATTAGTTGGGAACACAAAAGTCTTAAAAAGAAAAGGAAAATTTTAGGCCTTATTTCAAAACAAATAGTACAGTTGTGTAATAAAAATGTCATTAAGTATCTATGTATATACATTAGAAATGAATATGTATATTTTATATATATACATGAACATGTTATATATCTACACATAAACATAGGTAGATAGGTCAGTAGATAGATAGATAGATAGATAGATAGATAGATAGATAGATAGATAGATAGATAGATAGATAGATGGATATATTGATAGATCTATACCATAGCAGGGATTTAAAGTAATCAACACAACTCTATCTGAAAACAAATTTATGAGGAATTTACCCAAAGATAGGGAAACCTTATTCTATTTGTACTAAACATTAGACATCTTTAACTGTGATAAATTGTTTTGTTTGAAAGCATATATCCCTTGCATTAAAAAAAAAAAAGTACCATAGAATACTGGACAGCCAGCCAGTTTCAAAATCGGAGAGCTCTAGGTTCAAAAATTGCCTATGTAAGAGACAATACACTTTCTATGTGAACCTGGGTAAGTCTTTTATCCTATCAGTGCCCCCAGCCAAAAATGTAAGACTACAAGTTAAAGAGAAAGTACCAACCTTGTTTGCAGTGGAACTTTCCTCATCTTTGAGTTGCCCATAGCACTGAAGTCACTGGTCCAGTGTCTATTTCTAGCCCTCAAAATTGGTTCTCAGGAGATTGTTTAATAACAATAAAACTGTTTTTGCATATGTCAAAAACTTGATAAAATTATGTTTCTTGGATCATATTATTAGAACCTTTTGTGGATTAGGGAAATAGTTCCTTAAAGAAATTAATACCTGGATACTTTCCCTTGGATTTGGTTCTACGACAGCTGAAATTAGGGGGATATAAGACACAGTATTACCCTGAGAAGGAACTAGAGTGACCAAAAGTTTCCAAGAGAAATTAGAGATGAGTAAATGTCAATTAAGGCTTATGAAAAGCTGCAAATATCCTTTGCAGGTTTCCCTCAGAAGCTAGTGAAATGTGAGAGATTTCTCCTTTTCCCACTTGATTTTAGTAGCTGGTTGAGACCATGAAGACATTACTAATCTCACCAAGTAAGAAAATGCTTCAGTATGTTGTTGGTGAAAAGAATAATGCACTTTGGATACAGGGGACTCTCGCCAATGTTTCTGCTTTATAGTTGTTTTTTTTTTTTCTAAGCAATAATGATCCAGATGCAGAGTCCCAGTGTCCATCATTATATTTACTCATTGATAGAGCTGTGCTAATGATAAGTATGACTAGCATTGATAAAGCACTTTAAGGTGAATGAAGAGGTTTAAATGCATTACCTCATTTGGTTATCTTTATAATCCAGTAAGGAATGTGATGCTAACTTAATTTTGAAATTAGTAAACTGGGGCTAAGATTACATTAATCATCTGAAAGCATGCTCCTACTAAATGTCTGAGGGAGGATTTGAACTCAAGATTTCTTGACTTCAAGACCAACACTATCCAATAGTCTTTGTCTTGTAAACTCCTTCCATTATTTAACCATGGTTGTAAGTAACACCTAATATCATCAGTCCTTATTTAGCCAGAGCTGATGAGAGATTAAACGATAGATATTAATCAGATGCATTTCCAGATTTCTTTCTCTAACAATGTTTTGAGGTGGAAAAGAGAACAAATGGACTCTTACTCCATAAAATTTGCAAATTAAAAAAATAAAATTAAAAGGTTTATTTACCTTTGATATTGGGAAAAAGGAGAGTGGTGAACAACATACAGGATCTAAGATGAAATAAAGTTATTTCTTTTTATTTTAAGAGAGATGGAACGAGACATAAGAAGACAGTAAGAAAACATCCTGATAGATGCTATACAACATTCTATCTTCTCTAATGGTAGGTGGACCCCCTGTGTTATGGAATTTTTACTCTCTTCAATAAAAAGTTTAATTTTTATAGCCAAGAAACAGTGGGATTCTGAATTCTTCCTCATTTAAGGGTATGATTTTAATGATATAGAATGAAATAGGAGAAAATTTGTGAAATTCTCTCTACTTACTTATATTTTTCATCAAAGAAAACCTTGATAGGTATGTACATAATTCCCATATGGGTTTGTAGATTCTCATGCTTCCTGAACTCTTTGTAGCATTATAACTGTTAGCAATCAGTGTCTGTATATTCTCTTCTCTCTTGGTTTTTGGCCACAATATCCTTTTATTTCTTCTACTTGGGAGTTTTTAGACACTTCTAAATGTGAAGATCATGCACATGACACTCCTCCATTTCCTTCTGCTTGGTACATTACAATGTACTTATCTCCAGTCTCTTCCCTCTACATAATCCTCTACATTATCCCAAATATAAATGTCAAATTTATATTTCTAAAATAAATATGGAGGGGTGGAGCAAAGATGGAAGAGTATAGGCAGCAATCTAGTTTAATTTTATCAACACTCTACTTATCATTGAGACAGATTGAAAAAAAGGAATAACTTTTAATGATTTGGGTATAGGAATCTATATCATCCAATAGGGAAGTAGAATGGGAAAGAGATAAGAAGGAGCTGGTGATAAACTGAGAGCAGATTTAGGAAGGTTTGCTCAAGAGGAAAAGACTTTTGAGGAGGATCAGAAAAGCCAGAAAGGTAAGGAGAGAAAGAGGGTAAACAACTATATATATATATATAAGGTAAAAGCACAGTTAGTCATAACTGAATGAGAATGGGATGAACTCAATCTAAAATGTAAATGGATAAAAAAACAGAATGCAAAAATAGTGTGTTTATAAGAAACATACTTGAACAAATAAACACATAGAGCAAAAATAAGGGGCTAGAGCAGAATCTATTATACTTCAGTTGAAATAAGTCAATTAGTCCATGGACTGATAGATAGATAGATAGATAGATAGATAGATAGATAGATAGATGAATGGATAGATAGAAAACAGCAGAGCTATCATTCATGATCTAAGAAAAAGCAAAAACGAAAATGGGCCTAATTAAAAGAAATAAGAAGGGAAATTAAACTTTATTATAAATTATTATAAAAATGAAGTAATATCAATACTAAACATATAACCGCCAAATTGCATATTATGCACATTCTTAAAAGAAAAAGTTAAGAGTTCCTGGAGGAAATAGGCAATAAAATATACCTATTTGAGTCCTCAACTTTCTTCTTTCAGAATGAGACAATTCTAATATAAAAATAATTAATTAGTTTAAAAGATGAGTAGAATATTAGATAACTTAGATATGATAGTTCTTTGGAGAAAAACTGAATGAGAATAGAGAGCAGCATACCTTTTTCTCAGCAGTATATGTCACTTTCACAAAAAAAAATTGCCATTTATTAATGGATAAGAAACTTACAAATGCAGACAAGCAGAATTTAGATACTTACTTTTCAGATTATAATACAAGAAAATTACGTTCAAAAAAGTTGTAGAAAATTCATTTTAAAATTACATAGAATGCAAAAAAATCCAATATTCAAGAAAGAATGGGTCAAAAAACAAGTTATAGAAACAATCCATAATTTCATGAAAGAGAATGACAACAATAAGACAGCATACTAAAATGTGTGGGATACAGCTAAAACAGTGCTTTGGGAAAATTTATATTTCTAAATACTTACATGAGTAAAATTAACACAAAGCAAATCAATGACTTGAAGGGGTAATTAAAAATATTAGAAAAAAGAATGTCAAAAATACTGATTAAATACAAAACAGGAAATCCTAAAATCTAAGAAGAAATTAATAAAATTGAAAGAAAAAATTGAACTAATGAGTAAAACTAGAAGATGGGTTTAGAAAAATATTAAAACAGAAAAATAATTGGTTAGTATGATTTTTAAAAAAGAAAAAAATTACAATTTAAAAAAAGAAAAGGGTCTTCATATCACCAATAAAGAGAAAAGTAAAGGATTTATTTTGAACCATTTTTCACATTTATATTCCAAAAATCTTGGCAATCTAATTGATATTGATAAATAGTTTTTAAAAATAAACTGTTCTGATAAACAGGAAAGGAAATAGAATATTTAAACAATACTTTCTTTGAAAGATAAATTGAACAAATGATCAATAAACTCTCTATGAAAAAATCCCCAGGATTAGAGGGATTTATAAATGTATTCTACTGAACACTAATGAAGAAATAATCCTAATACTATGTAAACTATTTGGAAAAATATAAAATATCATTACCAAATTAATTTTATGATGAAAATATGATTTTGATATCTAAACCAGGGAGAGTGAAAACAGAGAAAGCAAGAGATAGACCAATTTTCCTAATGATAAATGATACAATTTAAAAAAAATTAAAAAAAAACACAAAGGAGATTAAAGCAATATATCACAAAGATAATTCACTATTACTAGATGTCATTTTATACCAGGAATGTAAGGCTGCTTCAATATTAGAGTAGCTATCAGAATAATTAACTAAATTTTTAAAAATCTAATTATCTCAATAGATGCATAAAAAGCTTTTGACAAAATGCAACATTCATTCCTATTAAAAATACACTAACAAAGGAATAAATGGAGCTTTCTTTAAAATAAGTAGCATTTATCTGAAACCATCAGCAAGAATTTTCTGTAACAGAAACTAGTAGCCTTCCCATTGAGATTAGGGATGAAATGAAGATATTCATTATCCATACAATGATTCAATATTGTACTAGAAATTCTAGATATAACAACAAGAAAAAGAAATTAAATTAATTAGAGCATCCAATGAGAAAACAAAATTTTCACTCTTTTCAGTCTGACTAGATTGTAGTGGATAGACTATAGAGTATATACTTAGAGAATCCTTGAGAATAAAGTAAAAAATAATTAGAAAAATTTGACAACTTTAGTTAAGTTGAAGGATATTAGACAATTCCAAATAACTTGACAGCATTTCAATTTGCAACAAAGAGCAGCAGGAAAGGATAGAACAGAAATTCCATTTAAAATATCATCATACAATAAAAATGCATGGGAGTCAACTTGGCAGAGAAATCCAAGGACTCTAGGAACAAAATTACAAACACTTTTCCCACAAATAAAGAGTGATCTACACTTTTGGAGAAATATTAATGGCTCATTAATAATGTGATTGAAATGGGCACAGACAGAAGAAATGACATACAAAGGAGAAGAGCTCAAGAAAAGCATGGAATCCAGACCAAGACCCATCAGGGGAGGAGAGAAAGAGAATTCCATGGAAACTTGAAGAAGGAGACAGTTAGTCCCAAACTGAATTCTGGACACACTCACTTCTGCTTGGGAGTGGTCTGAAGACACACCACTTCATTTTCTCTCTGGCTATTACCTTTCTCCACATAACTTGAGCTGAAGAAAAGAGACAGAAAAGACCCCAGCAGGATTATGGCTGTTTTCTTTCAGGGGAAGAAATTTTATTCCTTTTGAGGATATTTACACCAAAGCCTTCAACAAATGATACAAACTAGAATTGGAGAAAAACTCCTTTCTCTCTCTAACTGTTTCTCCCTTATTTTCTTCCCCCAAGAGAATAAATAGGTCCTTTTCAACTAAAGAAACCATTCTGAAGATTTTTGGAATTAGAGGGAGGAACTAACTCACCAACTGTGAGGCAAACTTCATTAGGTTGCTTAGTGAGGAGAACAGGAAGTAAGGTGTGCTCCGAAATCAGTTTCCTTCCTTCAAACTGTTTCCTGGTGTAACATCTTTTGATTTCCCTTCTCATCTCTCACTAAATTCCCTTCTAATACAGTAAGCTGAACCAACATAATAAAAATTACAATTCTATCCTCTAAAATAATTCATTTATTTGGTGTCAAAATAATCAAAGTGGCAATTAAAAATATATAAGAAACAATAATAGAATTTATCTGGAAGAACAAAGGGTCAAGAATATCAAGGGAATCAGTGAAAAATGTGATGAAATTCAGTTTAACAATGTTGTTATTCAGAAATTCAGTCATAGCTGACTCTTTGTGACCCTATGTACCACAGTATGTCAGTCCCATCTATTCTCCACTGTTTCTTGAAGTTTACCCAATTTTATTTATCAACAAGAACAAAAGCTCAGTAACACTAGAGCTCAATGTGTGTGATACTCATGAAAACAATCTGATACTAGTTAATAAAGTGGTATATCTATGAAATAGCTCAGGCACACAATACATAATAATAAATAAATATGGTGATCTACTATTTGATAACTCTAAAGATCCAAACTTAGGGGACAGGAGCTCCCTATTTAAGAAAAATGCCTGAGAAAACTTGAAAGCAGTGTTGAAGAATCTAGGTGTAAAACATTTCACACAGTAATCAAGATTACTCAGTTCTTGCCATTTGTTGTTAAAGAGGACCAAAATGATATCTAATTTGAAGTCAATGTACAAGCTGTACAACTCTGGCTGATAAGACTAATATGAGCTTGGAAGACTCTAACCACAGTTTAGGCAAAAATAGTCCATATGAACAATTTGTATGAAGATGTCTCTAAATGAAGATGTCATCTCACATTTTTTTGAACTACTCCAATTCTGATTTGCTCACAGAAAACAGTGCTTTCTTTGATGTGAGGATGCCATGTTGGACACTATGGCAGTGTCTCCTATATTTCACAATCAATAGTAAAGTCCTTCAGAGAGACCTTTAGTGTGTCTTTGTATCTATTCTGACAACCTTCTGTGAGTTCTCTGTAAAATAGTCTTTTTGGTATTCATAGTTTTTGGCATTTGAACAATGTGGCCAACCTATCAGAGTTGCATTCTTTGCAGTAGAGTTTGAAAGTTTGGCAATTCAACTTTTAAAAGTACGAGACAATTCAAGTGTAAGTGATTCAGTTTCCTAGCATGGAGCTAGTATTCTGTCCAGTATTCACAAGAATAAACATGAGTTGAGCACAATTGTTCTATAGATCTTACATTTAATAAGTAGCATAATATCTCTTCTCTCCCTTGTATTCCTTCAGAGCCTCCCCAATACATAGTTAGCTCTGGGAACCTGTACATCAGCCTCATCATCTTTGTGTATGTCTCTGGAAAGTATACTTCCAATGTAAGTAAAATTTTCTTGTTATAATGGTTGAAACATCATGATGAGGTCAAAATGGATATATCATTTAAACATTGCTATTAAGGGATGTTTAAGGGTAAGGAACAAGAGATAAACATCTAAATATTTTGAGTTTATTAATGATGAAATTAGATAGGAATGAGGCTAACAAGGAGGAGGGAAATTTCTAAATCTTATCCCCAAAACTAATAACTATCCTATTGGCTAACTTCCTAAGTTAAATAAGTTAAGTCCCACCTTAATAATATCTCACAGAGTTGAGTCCAATATGGGCCAAAGTCAAAAAGAAAAGATAATAGCTCCCAGGCAAGTAGATGAATCATCCATGTATTCTCCAGTCCAGCTGACCTGCAGTCTGACTGAAGTAATCCCTTTCCACAGCAGATGTCTTCCAAGGACCAGTGGTATCTTTTATAGTTGAAATTGTGTCTACCAGCCACAGTTCTGCTCCAGAAGGAAGACTGTGGTCAGTTGAGACAAACCTCCCTCGAACTTCCTTGCTTGGAATATTGACACAGGGTCCCATGTAATTCTGTGTCACATGTCTCTGTCAATAAAAATGCAGTCTTTTCCTTTCCTAGATATAACATAAACATAAGGAAATTAGAGGAGCATGAAAAATTTTATTTATACAATTGATGGAGAAGGTAAGATTTTATGAGCAAAAGAAGATAGTCTCATGAGAAATAAAAGGATCAATTTTGATTACTTTTAATTAAAAAGGTTTTGTACAAATGAAACCAAGGTATCCAAGGTTAGAAGGAATGGGCATGGGTGGAATATATAGAGAGTTTCTCTGATAAAGGCCTAATTTTTAATACATATAGAGAGAACTGTGTCAACTTTATAAAAATATGTCATACCCCAATTTATAAATGATTAAGTATAGGAACAGGTAGTTTTCAGCAAAAGTCAAAGCTATCTATAATCTTATAAAAATGTTCCAAATCAGGATTGTTTTGAAAAACACAAATTAAAACAACTCTGAGGTACCATTTCACATATATAAAATTAGATAATATGACAAAATAGGAAGATGAAAAACATTTGATGAGATGTGACACTAATGCCCCGTTGGTAGAGTTGTGAACTTGTCCAACTATTCTGAAGACCAGTTTAGTATTAAATTGGTATTAAATTGGAGGATTTTAATTTATTCCAAGTTTTGTTCTCTAGTCCTATTCTCTCAAAATTCTAATTGGTGTCAAACTGATATAGAAATTTTCCCCTATAGTTGTAGATTGACTTAGAATCAGAGTTAAACTTATATCTATGTTTTACTATATTTTTCTTTATTTTATTAAACATACTTCAATTATGTTTTTATTTACTTTGTGAGTACTATAGAAATATGGAGCCATGAATTCAAACTCTGACATCTGTATTTTAGCAAACCTTTAAGACTAAGTTGTCAAGTTATTGACCTATATATGAACATCATCACATTCAGCATAGTGGGTATTACTTTTCTTCATTGGGCGTTTGACTTGATGTCAATAGATTCATTAAAATTTAAATTCTATATTTCTGGTAGAGAGAGATTCCTTAACAGGTAGTTAATTTTATTAATGAAATCATAGGCCATTTCTTAAACTAAAAACTGAGATCAAATTAATTCAGTGGTGACTAAAGCAAGACCTTGGATAAGTGAGACATAAAGAAAATGAAGTCTGAGAAGAATAAAGGGATCTAAAAGTTTCAGGTTAGAAAGGAGACCATAGCATGACAATGAACTCTGGATTTGGACAGCAAATAAGCAGAGAAAGGCAAAGACACAAAAAGGCAAATAGATATGATGAATTCACACAGTTTTCAGTTCAATCTTATCCATTTGCAAGTGTTGAAACATAAAGCACATTATACTCATAGTGCTGAAAGGGGATTCAAAGACAGAATCCAGACTCTGATGTTTATTACTGATGAGATCTTGAGAAAGTCACTGAAACTACTTATGCCTCAGGGTTTTCATCTATAAAATGAGAAAGTTGACCTACATGACATTTGAGCATGTCAATATTTTTTCATAGGGGAACACTAAATTTGAGAAATTATTCAACCAGTGTAGATTTCAACCTATCTTTGTCTTAGCAAGTTCTAGGGACTATCTGAAGCACATTGTATTTAAGTGATGGGCCATGCATCATGAAAATAGGATTATAGGCTTGATATGAGCACAAGGATTCTTGAAATCAAAGTCAGCATTTAAACCAATATGTCACTAAATATGTATGTATACATATGTACAAACATATATGAAACTGACACATTAAATTTAGCAATTACTGACCATAAAAAACAAACAAATTAAAACTAAGTTATATTTTTCTAATTGTGGAGCCATCATCTAGATTTAGCTTGGATAGTTTGTATAGAATTCCTCTGGGTGTCACCAATTCCTATAGTTCTGTGTTTTACATAAGGAATTTAAAGATTTTGGGGTATTAATTTGGCACCTTTGAAAAATATTGAATTCACTTTACAAGAGAGCAAAAAGCTCCCACTGAAAAGCACATTTTATAAAAGGTGGCAACTCCATATTTGAACAGAATTCAAATAACTAATTGTCAAAATATGTTTATTCCAATAAACTTCATGACAGGCATTTTCTAGAGACCTACATGCAGTTTTATAATTGGTCTATTTGCATAGTACAGAAGGGCTGTGATCATGGGAAATTCTCCATGGGAAGACAAACTACAAGCACCTTAGGAAAGACCAGACTAAGGATAAGTGACCTTTGTGAAAGAAGAATAAACTTCCTACACAGATGATTATAGTAAGTAGAATTAGTCTATCCCCTTTGGACTCTGGCACAGAGTATTAATTTAATTATAAAGGAACTCTTCTAGAAGGGGGAAGATTACAATCAGAGGAATTACTGCAATTGATAGTATGATGAAGGCTATAATTTTTAAAAAGATATCTTTTGAAGAAATTGAAAGGAATGATGAAGGGAAAATGTCATTAATTTCAGACAATATGATGTTATACTTAGATAAGAGAATCAATGAAAAAAACTAGATCAGGATATAAAGCAAATCCATGTAAATCATCATTTCTAAGTATTAGCAATATATTCCAGTAGGAAGAAACATAAAGAAAAATTCAATTTAACATAACTGCTGGTGACATAAAGAATGTGGTAGTCTATCTGTCAAGATAAACCTAATAACTATATGAAGACAATTACAAAACACTTTTCACAGAAATAAAGTCAGGCCTAAACAATTGGAGAAATATTAATGGCTTGTGAATAGGCTGAACCAATGTAATAGGAAAGGCATTTCTACCTAAATTATTTTTTCAGGGTCATACCAATTAAACTGCCAAAATCATTTTATAGAGCTAGGGAAAAAATAGAACTTAATTGGTCTGGAAGAATAAAATCAAGATATCAAGGCAATTCATGAAAAAAAATTAAGGAAGGCTTAGTAGTACCAAATGTCAAACTTCATTACAAAGTAGTAATCACCAAAATAATCTGATAACTGCTAAGAAATAGGATAGTGAATCAGTGAAAATGATTAATTGTAATATACACATATTGAATGTCCATTGTAACCGAATGTTTATTCATTCCAAAATCTATTTTGGGGGACAAGAACTGATTATTTAATAAAAATTGCTCTGGCAACTGGAAAGCAGCTTGGCAGAAACTAAGTCTAGACCAATATTTTACACCATCTACCAAGATAAGGTCAAAATGGATATATGACATTGTACTATCCGGGGATCAGAAACCAAAGTTTGACAGGTAACTGAGAGGGAGGGAACACATGAAGAGATAGACCACTTCCTTCTCAGGCTGAGCTGTCCCAGAAAAAATGGAGTGGGATCTCTGACCAGAGCTGAAGGGTAAGAGAAAATCCCCTTCAATCTGTTACTATTCTCTTCTTTAGCTAATTGTTATCTATGATCCCCTTTAGTACACTGAAGAAGATGTCTTGTTCCTCAGTAAATTAAAAGATCTATTTATTAAATAATGGGTTTGGTATAGTAGGTTAGGGACAAGGAAATAAGAAGTCACTAATCTATTTTCCACCTAGAGTTTCTTCAGGGGTTGAAGTTCAGTCTGGGGACTTAGTCCCAGAAGACCTTAAGATCTTTGTGTATTCAAGATGATGTATTTTCTTGAGACAGATATAGCTTTTGAAGGAAATCTTCTAATGGATAGGCTATTGCCTTCCCCTAAGGGGAACAGCTATAAAGACAGATGGTTAGTCTGGATCTCTTCAGTTCAAGGAGGGATTTGTAGCCAGATAAGCTCAATGAGATTTTGCTACTTTCCTCCTCAGTTCAGAAGTAAAAAAGGATGTATCTCCAACTGATAACTTGCTTTTCTTAGCTGGAGATTCCATTTCCATCCCCCACTGGCAGCCAAATTTCCATCTCCTTTTTGCATGAGAAAACACTGCAAAATCCAGTCTTTGTATTTCCTTCAGTATCTCTCTCTCTTCCACAATATTCACATTAAAGGTAATATAGGAAATATAAGGGAGCATAAAAATTTTAATTATCTGATCTTTGGTTTAAGGGGAATTTATTACCAAATAAGAGATATAGACATTCACAGGAAGTAAATGTATAATTTTAAATATGTAAAATTAAATATGTTTTGTTCAAATGAAGCAAATACAGTGAGGATTTTAAGGAAACTATAGAAATGGGACAAAAATTACAACTATTTTCTCTGGTAAAGGTCTCATTTCTAAAATATATTAAAATATCATTCAATCACATAAAAATATGAGTCATTTCATGAAACAAAATTCTTGGTTCTCTTTATTTATTCTGAGTTTACACTTGTGAAAAGGGAATCCTTTATTCTTTTTGTCTAGTTGGAGTTAAAACTTTGGTTAACACTAACTTAAGTACCTCCTTTGTCTACTTTTTGATTGAATCAACACAAGGTTGAATTGGTGGAGAAGCTCCAAACCACTTAGTGAATTCACACCTTATTTAGTGCTAGGTGAGAAGCCAGCAAGATACTTGGAGAGCTCAACCCTTTATTCTAATTCAAACAGCCAGAACCTTTTGAATTCTTTTAAGAGTTCACAGCCTCAGAAACTTTGAACCCTTTCAATGAGTATTTTTTCTCCAGAAGGTGTGATCTGGTTCCCACAAACACAAATAAAACAGATGAAGTACTGGTTAATCTAATTTTAAAAAAAGAAAGAAGAGAATCAAATCAACAGTATCAGATATGAAAAGGGTGATCTCACCTCTAATGAAGAGGAAATTAAGGTAATTATTAAGAATCACTTTGCCCAATTATATTACAATAAGTATGACAATATGTTTGAAATGGGTGAATATTTAGAAAAACACAAATTGACTAGACTAACAAAAGTGGAAAGAGAATACTTATATAATCCCATCTCAGAAAAAGAAATTGAATAATTCATTGAGGATGGCTTTCCCAGGGTCAGATGAATTCACAAGTGAATTCTCTCAAACATTTAAAAATCAACTAATCTGAATACTATACAGTTTAATTCACAAAAAAGCAAAGAAGGGATTTTAACATATTATTTTCATGACACAAATATGGTACTGATTCCAAAGCCAGGCAGACCACAAACAGAAGAAAACAACAGAACAATCTCCTTAATGAATATAGATGCAAAAATCTTAAATCAAATACTAGCAAAAAGACTTCAGCAACTTATAACAAGGATTATTTATTATGATCAGATGGGATTCATTACCAGGAATGAAGGATGGTTTAATATTAGGAAAACCATTCACAGAATTGACCAAATCAATATTCAAACCAATAGGAATCACATGATTATCTTAATAGATGCAGAAAAAAGTATCTGACAAAATACAAAATGTTTTCCTATTGAAAATACTAGAAAGTATAGTAATAGAAAGGTCCTTCCTCAAAATAATAAACTGTATATATCTACAACCATCAGCAAGTATCATCTGTAATGGAGAAATGTTATAAGCATTTCCAATAAGCTCAGGAGTGAAATAAAGATGCCCATTATAATTTCTATTATTTAATATTGTACTAAAAATGCTAACTGTAGCAATTTGAGAAGAAAAAGATATTGAAGGTATTAAAGTAGGCAATGAGGAAACTAAACTATCATTCCTTGCAGAAGATATGATGGTCTATTTAAAGTATCCTAGAAAATCAACTGAATGACTAGTGGAAATAATCAACAACTTCAGCAAAATTGCATGGTACAAAATAAACCCACATAAATTATCAGCATTTAAGACCAAGGAAGAGTGACTTAGAAAATGTGAAATGAATGACTGATTATATAAAATTAAATAGCTTTTGAACAAATAGAACAAATATAACCAAAATTTGAAGGAAAGCAACAAATATTCATAACCAAACTCTCTGACAAATGTTTAATTCCCCAAATATATGAGGAACTAAGTCAAATTTACAAAAAATATCAAGCCATTCCCAAATAGACAAATGGTAAAGGGATATGAATAGGCAGTTCTCAGATGATGTAATCAAAATAATCAATAATCACATGAAAAAGTGTTCTAAATCCCCCCTGATTAGAGAAATGGAAATAAAAACAACTTTGAGGTACGACCTTACACCTAGTAGAATCACCAATAGGGCAGCAAAGGAAAATAATAAATGTTGGAGATGATGTGGCAAAATTGGGCTGCTAATACACTGCTAGTGGAGTTGTGAATTGATCCAACCAATCAGGAGAGCAATTTGGAATTAAGTGCAAAGGGCTTAAAAAAGATTGCCTACCCTTGGATCCAGCCATACCATTGCTGGGTTTCTATCCCAAAGAGATAATAAGGAAAAATACTTGTTTAAGCATATTCATAGCCACATTCTTTTTGTGGTGGCAAAAATTGGAAAAGTAGGTGTTGTCCATTGGTGTGTGAATGGCTGAATAAATTGTGGTATTTGGTGGTGATGGAATAGTCTTGTGCCAAAAAGAATAATGAACTGGAAGATTTCCATGTGAACTTGAAAGATCTCCAAGAATTGATGCAAACCCAAAGGAGCAGAATCAGGAGAATATTGTATAAAGAGACTGATATACTGTGGCACAATAGAATGTAATAGACTTTTCTAGAAGAAGCAATGCAATGATCCAGTACATTTCAGAGGATTGGACCCATATGATTGATCACATGGTTCATTGGGCATATGATTGGGGTTTTGGAATTAAAAGGCTACTCTACTACAAATATGAATAATATGTAAATAGGTTTTAAGCAATGATACATGTATAAATGTAAAGGGGGTGTATGGGGTGCTCAGGGAGGGGTAGTATCTCTGGTATGGAGGGCTTGTCATGCCCTCTTAGGGCAGCTCTCCAACCTCTGACCCTCACCTGACACCCAGCTCTCACTTGTGGCTCCCAGTAGCTGCTAGCATGCGGCAGCGGCCACACCCCAGGCAACAGCTTCGACAGGCCGGCTAAACCTTGTGAGGGTAGCCATCGGGTTGTTGTCGACTCCTGGTAAACCAGGGCTTTGCTCACCCAGCATGTGAAGACTGTTTCGGCGGAATAGGCAGAAGAAACCAATAAGAAGGTTCAACGGCTGAGATGGCGATGCAGCAAAGCACTGTGGAGTGCTTAGGGCATGTTGGAGCACAAAGGACAACACGGCCATCCAATTCAGCTGAGGAAGTCTCCAGGTGTCACGATTTTTCATGCCTTTGGACCCAAGCTTCCAATGCCGAGAGAGTGGGACTGTCTCTGTGCAATGACTTTTCCACTTAAATCTCCTTCACGCACAAGTGTATTTGTGCACACGAATCTATACACCATAGATGAAAACGCACAAAGACAATCTTCATCCTTGGTTACCGAAAGACCACTACTACTAATACAACTACTACTACATGTATAAATAGCCAAGTGGAATTGCTTGTCAGCTCTGAGAGGGGTGGAGGGAAAAATCATGAATCATGTAACCATGGAAAAATATTCTAAATAAATACATAATTTTAAAAAGGAGATCAATAAAAAAGAACAGAAGATCTATACATATAAAATATTTGTGGTAGTTTTTTGGTAGTGGCAAAGAATAAGACATTGAGAGGATGCCCATCAATTGGGATATGTCAGAACAAGTTGCAGTACATAATTGTGAAAGGATGCTGTTGTGCAATAAGAAATGATGAGAAGGATGCTTTCAGAAAAACTTGGAAACACTTATGAGAATTTATATGAAGTGAAGTAAGCAGAACCATGAGAACATTGTACATAGAAAGAGTGATATTGTCCAATGATCAACTGTGAATGACTTAGCTCTCTATGTCAGTACAGTGATCCAAGACAACTCTCAAGGAACTACATTGAATAATCCTATCAATATTTAAAAAAATATAGAGACGTTAATTCTTTGCTATGATCTCTTCTTTTCAGGATATTAATCTCCCATCCTATCAATCATACAATCTGGAAGTTTGCTGTGTTTTAAATACAAGTCCAATGGCCTAGAGCTTACCCATTTTAAATAGCCTCCCCTTTTGGAAGGAAGTATTTGAACATTTAACATTCTCCAGGCTTTTAGCATTTATTTTATTCTATACTGTCTTCTAAAGGTCAATAACATTGAATCAAAAATCATATCTGTATTATCTTTCAGTGTGTTGGATTGATGCTTGAGCTTTGCAAATCAAATTTATGAACTTCAACTAGTTGTTCTCTTAGTCTCTATCTACATAATTTAGAACATTCAAAATCAGAACCAAAGACTGTGAGACATTGATAATGGAATGTCTAAAATTATCTTCAGTTTATACTGTGTATCTCTGGTCTGTGTATAGCCATTTGTATATTCTCTGCTCCTTTAGTACATGTGCTACTTGAGAACAGGGATTGTTATTTGTGTGTTCATTTGTTTTTGCCTTTTTTGCATTCCCTGTAGTTATCTCTTTCCATCCCCAGGTCCTTACCATGTTCTTGTTAATAAAAACAATAAATAAAAAGTATTTATTGTTAAATCAGTACAAGTTGTGTATATTAAGGGGAAACCAGGAAAAATGACAATATGAGTGAAACATTCCCTGACATATAAGAAGTGATTGGGTAGTGACTAGTACAAAATTTATGTCAGTGTGGAAAGAGGGGAAATGGGAAGCAGAAAAAAAAGATAAAAATGTTTTTTCTTCACCATGTTCAAAATATCATCTTCACATATGGCCCCATCCCCAAAATTTTCTCAACAGCTTTCAAAAATGATTGTACAGAAAGGAAAGCCATTCTATGTTTCAGTCAGAGTTCATAGCATTAATCTTATATTTTCCTCTTACTGGATAGTTTTTCTGAAATAATTCCAAAAACCAACTTCTTGTCACATACACACACACACACACACACACACACACACACACACACACAAATAGAAACACACACGTTAAATAAAATAAATAAAAATTAAAAAGCACAGCAACACAATTTTTTAACTTAAGAAACAAAACCTTCATCCTATATTTACATTTTCCACAAGTGTTTGATATAAAATTCTTAAGCTAAACATAAACTCAGCCTGTTGATTCTTACTGAGAACATTAATTGTCTCCAATCATTGTTAGAGCATCTGTTTCACATTTTGACAAGTGCACTTATCTTCTTTTTTCCCTTCATATTCCTCTGGTAAAATAATGAATAAATTACAGGGAGTTGACAAATGTGTTGATAATCAAGATGAAACACAAATGAAGTGGAAGAGGATGTATTTCTTCCCAGAGTTGTAAATTGCATTCTTTTCTTGTATAGTGGTAAGTCTGACTTGGAAACTAAAAATTCCTCCACATGGTGAAATTAACAGAGAAGCCCAAACAGAAATGATTTTTCAACAGTGAAACAAAGGGTCAGATTAGTTTTTAACAAAGTACATCAAACTTGCCGTATAATTTGTGAATCCCTGGAAATATTAGGAAGATAGAAACACAGATATCAGGCTAAGTATTGGTGAAATTTATTAAAATGTAATTGTAAGAATTTAATAATAGAGGGTGGCAGTTTATATATTTTTATTAATATTCATCAAATCAGTCTTTTAAGAAATTGTTCCAACATATTTGATCTTTGAATTCTATTTTTTTGCCCTACAATCTTTTGTTATTTTTCTCTCCATGTTCCCCATAGCTTCAAAATATGTGCTACATTTTTGTGATTCACATAAGCCATAAACTGATATATCATCTGTATTTTCTACTTCTGGCATGCTTCTATTAGATCACTTTTGTTTGACTTTATAAAACAAGAGTAGTAGCATAGTGTCTCTATTTAAACAAAATCAAGCAAATTAAAGAGCTTAATTTACACATAGAATAGGGAAAATGAACACCACTCCAAAATTCTCATTATTTCAGATGAAGAAATTAAGCCCTAGACAGTTCAGCTGACTCCATTTAATGTCACATGAGTTTGACAAATAAGAGAATGATAATATCTATTAATAGGTGATTATTTGCTTTAATTCAATTCAATTTAAATGAACTTGACAATTCAACACAGAACATAATATCTGTTTTCTCAAGCAGCAAGCTCTCTTGATATATTTTGACATGATTCAAGTGCCAAACTTGAGTTATATGCACCTTTTCAGAGGCAAAATTTGGTAAGAAAGCATACAAATAAATAGTCATTGAAACCAACAACAGAAGCATGCCATGAACTAAAGAGAAACATGAACTGTGGAGGCAGTGAAAGACATTCTGGAACATGCACAGAATGCTTGGGAAAGTTCTTATCATTTTAAAGACCCCTGCTTCAAGGATATTTGTGATAAATTGGAATGGAAATGACTGAGAGACTGGGGAGAATAAGAATATTCTGTAATGTGCATCTGGAAACAAATAACTTGCCTCTTCAATATTGAGGGATGATGTCCCAGACAATCTGCATATGTTCTAGGCCCCTCATTATACTAACTTTATATTGTAGATTTTGTCCTTATTTGAGGAACGTCAATTTTGCATTGACATCAATTTAGTAAAATGGAAGGAAAATGAATATATATATATATATACATAATATTATTCATGTATATATTTTGCAAGATAAAGATATACATTTTGCAAGTTAAAAGCACATAGTCATTGAAAATAACAGAAGCATGCTGTAAAGAAAATGAATATATGTACATATACATATATATGTATATGTATATATACATGTATATATACATATATGTATGTGTATATATATGTGTATATATATATCTATATAGAGATATATATAAAGCTGCTTCCTTAGTCCACTTAATGCAGTCACAAAAAAGTCCTGCTATTTTCATTTTTCCCATGTTCTCTTTTTGTAACTTTATTCTCCCTTTCCCCATGTTGTGAATGGGGTAAGGGTTGGGGTGACTTAGAGGAATGAGGTAAAGGAGTTTAATTGTTAAAAAAAAACACCTGTTATTAAACGGTATTTACAGGAATCTATAACTATTTCATTTCATCTGCTCATATCAACAGGAAAAGAGAAAAACGAAGGTGTAAAAAAAATAGACATTTCTGACTTCTCGATTCTCCCTAGAGCTAGCATTGTTCTTTCACCTTCACCTTAGGTGGTGTATAGTTGAAAGGGAATCAGTCTGAAAGTCAGCAGTCTTACACTTTAGCCCTATCTGTGATCCCAACCTCCTGAGTGCCCTTGAGCAAACCATTTAACTGCCAAAGATTTCTTTTTTTCTCAAATGTATATGTAAAAAAGTATTATCTGAGGTAGGTAATTTATTTCTAAGATCCTTTTCAGCAATTGTATTCTATGATTCTTATTGTTCCCTGAACTAAAATCTTTTTTTAAAATAAGAATTATTATGGCATTCTGTCTCTTTTCTCTTGAGTCCAACACATACTTATTGCCTAAATGTGTAGTCAAAGAAATGAGAACAGGGCCCAAGAACCCTATAAAATACAAGTTCTACAAAATTTGTCAACTACTCTGCCCACCTAAATGTCCTGGAACCACTGACCTGCATCAGGTCTATAGATAGATAGACTTTGTGTGTCTGACCTTGGATGCGAAAAAAGACCATCATTTCTATTTAATTGCTTACCTTTGAAAACTTATATATTAAAATATTATTTTAAGATAGGGCCAATAAGCTACACAGAGTACCAGAGAGGCTCATGATAGAAAAATATGTAAAGAACCTCTGATCTAAAATTTTATTTCTTATTTAGAGGAAGCAGAGTCAAAAAAGGGATATGGCAAGCTGCAGTACAGATAATGCAGTTTTTATCTTAAATTGTAATGAATCAGTGACACATGCCATCTTTAATTTCATATTGACTTTGGCTTACTGTAAATCTTGTCATTCATTATTAGTTATTAAACCAGGGTCATATATTTCTTGAAAAATACATTGAGCTACATAAGAGCTGAAGAATTACAGGCTCTGTCCTTTTACCTGCCATTTTTTTCTGCATACACATGAAAATATGCATGATGAATAGATTTACATAAATAAATCCAGCAAAATATGTAAAAATACTTACCACATGATTCCCATTTCATGTTTGAAAATATGTATTGAAATATTCAGAAAATCACTGAAGCAGAGTTGGAAGGTGTGTTAGAAATAATGTACTGGGGGAAGTATTCTTTCCACCTTAAACCTCACAACTTTCTCATCCAGCTTTTACTTGAAGACCTCCAGGAATAGAGAACTTACAATAATTTTTGGTAGTCTGCTTTGCTTTTGGATAGCTTTGACCATTCGATCATTTTCTCTTATATGGAACTCATGAAGCTGCTGGGTAGTTTCTCTCTATTGCCCCTATTTCTGTCTATTTGTAATGTGATTAGTCTTTCTCAAGAAATAACAACACACAATAATAATCTTTTGTGACTAAGACAACAAATCCCTCTAAAATACTTGAAGAATAGCTATACATCCTCCCAGTAAACATTTTCTGGCTTACATGTGCCATTGATAAACTCATTTTTGAATTGGAAGGAAAAATTGCAGGAGTCAAAGTCAAAAGGAGGAGTTCTTTTATTAAAGAATTACCCTGTTAGAAATTAAACATATTCCAGGTGGAGAACATTGCCCCTCAACACAGTGCTGAGCACAGTAAAGGCACTTAATGAAGTTATTTATTGATTGCTTTTCTTGTTCTACTCTATGTGTTTCTTTCCCAAAACAACAGGAAGGTAATTTTTAAGGAGATATTTCCAGAAAAGGAACTAATATGACTTTGAGCTGGAAAACAAATTGAATCTCTTGTTTGAAGTATGTGAAAATGTGATTCAAGCCTCTGACAATTTCATTCTATTCAGCTTGTTGGTTATTTCCATACTAATGATTCAAATGTTAGAATATGTATAGGAAGGACATTAATAGTCTACTTTTGCTGATTGCTGTGGGGGAAGGGACTAGCTAGCACATTTTATGAGTCAAATTTCCAAATATAATAATGGATAGTGAGTTGGATTTGGGATAAGGAAATTCTGGATTCAAATCCAACTACTTGAATTCTCCCTATAGAAATTTCTGTAACAGTAAATAGCAATTACAATAGAACTAACTCTCAGAGATATTGGAAGGATAAAATGAGATAATATTTATTAAGTTCTTTGAAAACCTTAAAATGCTATATAAATACCGGCTGAAATTAGTATTTAAACAATTAAAGTAAATTCTCAAAACTTTTCTTAATGCATTAAAAATAGTTACCTTCCATCTTTGGTTCTATGGCAGAATAGTAAGAACTAGGCAATAGGATTTTAAGTGACTAGCCAAGGTCACTTAGTGAGGAAGTGTCTTAGGTCAGATTTGAACCCAGCATACCTGTCTCTGTGCCTGGCTCTCAATCCACTGAGCCATATAGCTTCCTCTTCTTTAAGATTTCCCTGCTTCCTTAAGTAATTAGCATCATTAACTATTTATTTTACTTACCATATCTGGAATTGCAATTTTCTATTTAAAATAAAAATTGAAAAAATAAATGATAAAAAATAATGACATCTTGTTTTTTTTCCATTCATGGTGACCTTAGGAAGCAGTAATCTTTGATTATTCTTATACTTTTTGAGCTCACACTATATATTTAGGTAACTCTGAGTAAAAAGTAAGAAACTGAACTTTATGATAACGCTATCTTGATTGACCTCAGTCTTTCTCTTTTCTTTTCATAAAATCTCAATATATTTGTCATATAATCATATTATCCATTTATTTACTAGTCCTATCAACAAGTAATTCTTGTTCATTGATGGAGAAACTGAGGCAGCAAATATTTTATTGATTTTAACAAGACTTAGTTCAAGAAATTTTCATCAACAACCTAATAGGTTCCAGATAATTAACTAGTCATTGGCAAAACAAAATCAAAACTAAAATTTTTGTTCATATTTTATTGCAGGGGCACAACATGTACACAGATAAAGAAATACAAGGTAAATAGTAATATGAGGGAAAGGGAGTCACTACTGATATAAGGCTTAGAAAAGTCTCTTCTTCCAAAATTCCCTCTTTACTTCTGAGGTATCACAATCCTCCCAGTCACACGACAACCTTAGAGTCATTCTTGATTTGATTTTCCTCCTTCCCCACCTTTATATCTAATCTGTTACTGAGGCACATCAATTTTATATATCTTACATAAGCCCTCTTCTGCCCTCTGATATAGTCAATCTCAATGCAGGATTTTATCACTTTACATCTGGACTCTTTCAATAATTTTCTGGTTGGTCTCCAGGTAACAGTTTTCCCTCTACTCCAGTATATCCTCCCCTTGGCATGGTTTGGTTACCACCTTTGAATGATGATCTTTCCAAAAAGCAGATCTGATCATGTACCCCTATCCATTGCAGACCACACATAATAAACTGTAGTGGCTCCTTGTAACCTTTAGGAACTAGTATAAAATCCTTTGACATTTGAAGCATTTCATAATCTTCTTTGTCCTTTCCAGTTTCCTTAACTTCATTTATTCTCCTCCACCCTCTTCCTGGTCCCATTGCTGTTCTTCAAACAAGATACTTTATCTCCTAATTTCTGAGGCATTTTCAGTAATTGTCCCTGGAACCAAGAATGCTCTCTCTTTTCATCTTTTTTCTCTTTTTATCTTATTTCATTCCAGTTGCAAATAAAATTTCATCCGCTATAGGAATCTTTTTTCTTAGCTCTTTTAATTATTAGGCCTCCACTATCTTGATTATTCACAAATTATTTTATATACATTTGTTCTATACATAGACTGTTGGTTTTTTTTCCCCAATGGTTATTGTTTCACCCATTAGATTTTGGGTTCATTTAAAGCAAATATATATTTGCCTTTCATTATAATCCCAGTGATTAGCATAAGGCCTGGCACATACTAGGAGTTTTATAAATGTTTACTATTTACTGACAGGCAAATGGTACTTGAACTAAACCTTGAAGTAAGCTATGGAATTGCAGGTATAGAGGCAAAGAAGGAAACCTTCCAAGTCATGACCAATGCATGGGAACTAGAAATGGCCTGTCAAGTTGGAAAATATCTAGTAGGTCAAGTGGACTGGAATGTGACATATGTGAAGGGGAGTAATAATAAGGTTCTCCTCTAATTATCTTGTCTTTACAAAAATGGTCTGCAAACTGCTAGAATTAATTTAGTTTAGAAAAATAGCCTTTTATTGCCATTAATTAATTTCAGACATTCCCTCTGTGGATGCTCCAAAGCATTACAAGCAGCTTCATTAAAAAGATGTCTCTTTAATATCAAGGATAAAAGACCTGTATATTGAACAAAGGGATGAAATCAAACTTTCCCTTCTGCCTTTTAAAATTGCCCCTAGGTCTAATAAATAATAATAATTTTTTGTGTGAGGGTTGGAAAGACCAGTCAGGTTCAATTTCTCCTTGATTTCCAAGCATCACAGAAGATGGACCCTAAAAAGAAACAAGAATTAACATAAGTAGTAGTACTTCTATAAAAAGGGATGTGGGGTAAGAGAAGAAAGATAAAAAAATTCTGATATTGCATCTTTAGATTTTTCCTCTTAAAACTTAAAAATAATCTTGTCTATTCCATGGAAAATGAGGCTAGAGTGTACTAGTAAATCATTTGAAGCCAAGAAAGATAAAATATTGGGAGAGGGGATGGAGTGGAGACCTTGCTACTGCAAGATTTGCATTTTACTTCAGAATGATAAACAAAAATACTCACATTGCGTGAATTAATCTAAATCAGATAGTGAGCACATGAAGCAGACCATTGGCTAACACCCTTAAAATTTGTTATGAATACAAATTAATCTTGAAGACTTTAAACTAAATTTATATGTATTTATTAGTAAAGAGAAAGAAAGAGAGGAATAATGTTTCTACCCTTTCTAAACTAAAACCTCCCGGCCCGCGAGAAGTTTTAAGGAAGGAAAATAGAAACAGGATAGAAGTTTTGGATTCCGCGAAGGGCATGAACGAGCCAGCTTTAGAGATGTAAATAACCGAGTCAGTAATCAATTATTGATATTCGGGAGCCACAGCCTGCTCCGACCACTGGGCATTACTATCCAGGCTATTCCACCCAATGATCTCAATTTAACACTGCACTGGTCAGAGGATAATGCTAGCTCAGAAGGAAAGGAGATTAGAAACTAAAGGAGGTAGATAATGCTAGGTATTAGCATTGGAAAAGAGAGAGAGACAGGAAGGCCTGACCGAAGGGCCAGGCCTCAGGGAGAAAGATAGAGAGGAGAGAGAAAGGGGAGAAGTTGCTCCTTTGCAAACCTGTCGATGTCCTTCAAGTGGTCAAGCTGGCTGTGTCCCGTTTCTTTTATTCTCTTTGATATACAAATGAGCTCAATACATATTGATCAATTACATGATGCCTCAATACATATGGATGAGTTACCTAGTGTATTGCCATTGGATAATTGCAAATTATGACAAGGTGAAGGTGGGGTTATTATCCTCAGGTGAGTGAGACAGGAGGAAGCAAGGTTTCGCACCTAAACTTCAGCCACGCTGGGAATAGAGCTCATTGCCATGCGCAGGATGGCCATGTGCTCACTCACAATCCTTGTCTCTCCATAATACCGATGGGCTGGACTGCTACATAAACTTAGAGTCCCCAGCAGAGTTTTCAAGTCATAGTTCCTGGATTGGGCATGTGGTAGGGAGGTAGATTTTGCTGCCTGCTGCTTCACTTGCTAGACCTGGCTTACATAGATGAGCATTGGATCACCTGAGATAGCTCCTTGTACATGCCAAAAAATGAAAGATAAAACCTAAACCTTTCCCCTAAGATTTTCTAATTGGACATGGTTTTACTTCAGACCCTACAGATGACATGCCTTGACTTTTGCCAGGCAGAAATCTCTTCTGCCACACTGACAAATTAAGACACATGATTCTGTGACCCTTATTCTGTGGGACTTCCAGGATTGGACTGGTTTGGAAGTCCCCTAGATAGTTAATTCAAACAAATTCAATTAAACTTTCTGTTTGGAACACTTAGGGTTTTTCTTTTTCTTATTTTACTTTTTATGGTTCTCTTGAATTTTGAATTGGGACATCAAATTTTCTGTTTAAGTCTGGTCTTTTCTTCAGGAATGCTTGGAAATCTGTTTTATTTTATATGATCATACTTTCCCTTAAAAGAATATAACCAGTTTTGAAAGGTAGGTGATTTTTTATTATAGCCCCAGTTCCCTTGCCTTCTGAAATATGATATTCCAAACCCTGTGGTCCTTCGATGTGAAAGCTGTGAACTTTAGATTACTCCACCCTACTTAGTCTAACAAAAACAGGAATGTCTACACCCATATTTAAGGATTGAGTAGTTAGGAGGGTGGCCTATGACAGATATGTGCTAGCAAATGACAAATCAGAAACAACTGACAGGCCCCTGGGCTATCCTAAGTCAAGCTTAAGCTACCATTGGTACATGTGAGACACAAGAAAGTGATGTAAAAATCCTTTATATACTTCACGTCACATCCACTTTCTGGCCTCTTTGGGCAGAGAGGTGGTTCTGGCAGCAGCTTGCTGAATGTTTCGGCATCTTGGCATGGTGGCAGCTATTGTCCAGTTTTGGCAGTGAGTTTTCCTTCATGCTATACTGGGAGAAGATGAGTAGTCAAGTTCAGGTGACACTGAGCTCTCTTGGAGTTTAGGCTGATTTTTTTCTCCTTTACCTTCCAAACACTATCCTCTTAGAAAAGACTAATCTTCTCCAAAGACCTCATGGCAGAGGTCTTTGAACTCCCTCTGGTACAGGCCAGGTGGGAGAAATCCTATACCCTCTTCTCTCTCTTCTCTTTAATTCCTTCCTTGTATATTAATTGAAATCACCATAAATTTCCAAACTGACTTGGGTATTTTATTTGAGATTTTCTCTGGCTATCAAATTAATTTTGATTAGGTCACAACCCTAAAATTATCCTTACAAAGCTACAGGATCCTGTGTAATCTTGACTGGGGCTCCCTGATATCTGAATCAGTCCTTTCTGGCTGCTTGTTGATGGCTTATGAACTGTAATATTAGAAAAATAACTTCAATTCCCCTTAAATTTAGCTTAGAATCCAAGCGACAATGAATTTCTTATTCACATCTAATGGAGCACCAAGTTCCCCACATATTAGAAAATAAGCTAAAATGACTTTCTCTAAGTCATACAAAAAGCCAATATTTTTGATTTCTACCTCTAATTTAAAGCTTTTGTGTTTAAATTATATAGTTATCCAATGGAATAAAAGTGAGGAGCAAAGGAATCTTACATTTCTTAAGAAATGAAAACTCCCTTGATAACGTCTACTTAAGTATTCTGTTTGTCAATATTTTTTTTCATAAAACAGAAAACATCTGCAAAGTCTTTGTGGTCTGTCTTTCTATTTTTAAATAGGTAGTAATAGCTTTGAAATGATGTTTTGCTCATTTTTCCTCTCTCTTTAAGCAGCCAGTCCTAGTAACCACGTGGTGATCCTGTCATTGCTAAAGCTCTATGATAACTATGTCTATAGGATTCCTGGGCTTTGGCTGGAGAACCCCCTTCCCCACCCCACCCCCACTAGCTTGTCCTCATCCTTAGATGGTTAGCTTATCACTGATGCTTAGCACTTTAAATGATCCACTTGTCATGTACAGCTCTTAATCTTCAGAGTTAAGCAGCAAAACTAGACCTGCAAAGGTAAATGAGAAGGCTGTTGAAATCCAGGAACAAACTCTTCATTAATTTTTAAGTCTAGACAATAGATAAAACAATACATCTAAGGTTTTTTGTTTGTTATTTAGCATTTGATGATTTCCAAGGAGGCATAAATGCTCACCCTGGAAATATAAAAGGAGATCTTCAGGATCCTTTGACCAGTAATAATTCTATCCTGTCTGCAAGATCCACAAGCATTACTTCTTTCAAGTAGCCATTTCTGACTTTTCACCTTAAAGACTTTTCCCCCTCACCCCACTTTTGTAGGTCATTTTTTTGTCCTCTTCCCACTTATCTCATTCTAGTTCACGGATATATTACACTGAAAGGTACCTCAGAACACATGTAATTTAAACTTTTTGTCTATAGATGAAGAAAATAAGACCTATTGAAGTGAAATTACTTTCCCAAGTTCACAAAAATAGTAAGCATCAGGGAAAGGGATGGAAGCTAAGACTGACTTAAGATCCAACTTTTTTCATTCTATCCACAACTGCTTCTTTAACATTATTAATGCACTTGATTCTATACTTTGAAGGCAGGAACCAAGTACTTTTTATTTTTATTTTCTGTAGTATGTAATATTAATATTTCACATTTTTCTATGGCACTGTTTTACAAAACACCTAAATTTACATCCCTATGAATTAGACATTCCTATAATTATCACTGTCATTTTGTATTGTTATTCAGTCACGTCCTACTCCTTGTGATCACATTTAAGATTTTCTTGGAAAAGATATTGAAATGTTTTACCATTTCCTTCTCCAGCTCATATTATAGATGAGAAAACTGAGATAGAATCAAGTGACTTGTCCAAGACTGCACAGCTAGTAAATATTAGAAGGCAGATTTTAAGCCCAGAACTGAGGTGCCAATCTGTAATATATGACCAGAAGGAGGTCTCACACACACACACACACACACACACACACACACACCACACACTGGGTAACTGGGGAGAGAGAGAGAGAGGGAAGAGATTGATTCTTCCCTCTCTTCCCCTTGGGAAAGATAGCACAATTTGTCTTCCAGAGGGACAGAATATGTCTCCTCAGAGATTGGGTTTGGGAGATAGAGGTTAAGGACTAGAGGAGAAATTCTTAGAGAAATTACCTCTGTCTACCTTCTTGATCTTAGCTGTTGCTGAGAGGTAGTTAAATTTCTTGTCTCTGAATCCTCCTACTATCTCAACTGCCACCTTTCACTTTGGGACTTAGTTTACTCTTCAGCCCTGCTCTTTAACTAGTTCTCCCTTTTGGGTAACAGTATGATTCTCCCAAAATCTTCAGTCTCCTTCTTTGATATAAGCAAGCAAGCAGACCTGATCTAATGGTAACACTTTATTCTTGAGAATACACAGGGGAGGGAGAGTGAGGGTGTTGGGTGAGGTAAGTGGGAGATAGGAATCCTTACAGATTAGCAACTGACCTCCCCCACAAATCCTGAGGGGTTCAGGCTGTTTGCATGAATCTCCTTTTGGTCAGTTATTAAGGGTTTGTCCTTTCTCCTAAACTAATCTAGCTATGAGTTGAATTTCAGGACAATTTGGGGAAAGAGATCTTCTCAGTAGAAGGCTTTCCACAAAGTCCCAATCTACTTTTGTCTTTAGCTTGAACCAGAGAGATTTCAGGGTTCACTGGAAGGTAGTCAGTGTGCAGAGAGATCCTCCATATCAGAGGTCCTTCTCTCAAACTGTTCACTCCAGGAGAGAGCTGACCAGAAGTAAGCTGGCAGTTTTTAAAAAATTGTCCCCACTCATGTGTTCCTTCCTGGAATCTTGAGTCTTCCTTGCACTTCCCCTCCTTGAGCTGTTCCTTTGCATTGCTGGATATGATTTTTTCTCTCCTTTTATAACTTCTCTCTTACATAGGGGATTGACCCACTATCACATAGCTAAGAAATGCCTGGGATTTCATTTGAACTAACATTCTCTTGTTCCCAAACCAGATTCTAGTGTACCATAATTTTCTGCCCTTAAGATCACACCTACTAAGTGCTTTTTGTTTTAAAGGTATGAATACCTATACTTTGACTAATAATACATCCATTGTCTGCCACATAGTAAACCGTACATAGGAATTAATCTTCACAGAACACAGTCAGTAAAATAGTGATACAAATAACCTTAACAAAAATTTTCTGAAAACCTGGGGTTAAAGTGTTGCATCAGGTCCAAGAATGGAAATGTCTTGTTTGCAGAGCTAATGCAAATTTGTAAGAAAACAACTTTGCTCCTAAGAATTTACTAAGGAAAAAAGAAAATTCTCTTCTCTTCAGATGATGTACAACCAACAAAATGTGTACAGTTATTTTTTGTTTGGTTGCTTGTTTACATCATCCCATGGAACTAAAGAATAGAGCTAATATTAGACTGAACATTCCTGAATCTCTTGAATCTGACCTTCCTTTGGTAGGTTGTAGAGCTTGGAATGAGTTTTAAATTCACTACTTTATGCAATTTATATCCTTAATTAGAGAATGTCTAACCTTAACTAGGGAATGTTTTGTCCAATGATATCTACAGCACAGTATTAGCTACTATGAGAATTTGAAGAGAAAAAGAAAAAAAATTCCTTCCAATTCAGGCAGCAGGTCTTGTATTTTCACTCCAATTCAATCCCTTTTAATGTCAGTCTGATTCCCTTTCACTTTAAGTACAAAGGAACATTATACATGATCCATTTTAAATATCCCACAAATGCATTTACCTTTTGTTCTCTCAGGTGTTGGGAGAATTACAATGGGTCACTATTATTGCAAAAGTAGAACGTCTCTGTTACACTACTTTTTAAAAAATTCAAACAGGTTACAATAGCATTGACATTTTTTGAAGTCAGATACCTTCCCATCCACCAAGCAACTAGATGAGGTTAATGGCCTGAGGCAAAGAAGCCTGAGAGCTATTCAGTAAAACCAGCTTCAATTCTCAAGGGGGAAAAAGGAAGAAAAAAGAGAGAACTAAATGCTGAGATTGCTCTTTCTTGGCAAAGTTATGCAAAAGTTGTGTGATATTAATTACAGATATTTGTGCCTGTATAGCAATTAAGTTTCTACCCAAGAGGATAACCTAAATTTGAAAATGGTGACATGAGTTATTTGGATTGATAAATTAGGACTGAAAACACATACTTATATATCATTATTCTTGGAGTTTATGTTTATTCCATCTGGAAGTGATAAAAATCTGCATCTTCTAATTATTAATAGTTTCTACTACAAATTTATTTTTTTTAACTATGGAAGGTACTAGTTCAGATATAAAAACAAACCAACAAACCAACATCAACAAAAAACCTTCTTTTCCTATGATCCTTAGTAAACCTGTGAGACAAATCTGGAAATTAATTATTACTATCCACAATATTGTTATTATTGTTGTTGTTTTTGTTTCCTTGTCCTCATGAAGTTCAGAAAGATAATGTTATTACTGATACCACTATCACTTATTATCATAACTATTATATTCTCATATTTTATGGGGTTCAGATAAGAACAGTCCTATGACTTTTTATGCTACTTTTTTATTCAGTGATCTGTGGACTTTTGCACAAATGGATAAAAAACTTGTTTCTTATAGTTGAATAATAATAAATATTAATAATAGCTAGCATTAATATAATTAATATGCATGGGGTATTCAAAGAGGACTAGCACCTCTGGTGTGAGGGCTTGCCAATCTATAGAGCTATTGCTCATTCTTCTTTGGAGTCTACATTTTGCCCAGCTCTCACCTCAGTTGTAGCAAACACAGCAGACACTCAGGTCATACTATTTCAGCAGACAAGTCAAATCAGGTTAATGACAACCAAAAAGACACAAGCCTTTTGGTGTATTAGGGGATGTTTGCCTCAATTATATAAAAATTTACCCCAACTGAATGAATGTAAGAGAAAGGTGAAATGGCCATGAAGACAGCTGAAGCAGTCAATTTGCAGTGCTTAAGGCATGATTAGATACTGTAGATACTGTGGTCATCCACTGCATCCAGAGGCATTGCCAGTGCTCCTCACTTTTATCTTGTCATTTGATTTCAGTGACAGAGTGAAAAAGAGAGTGAGGTTGATGGCTGTTCAACTCCTTCACTTAAATCTAGTTCAAGTGAAATCAAGACAGCACTCCATGATGTCATTGGTCCTCTTCAGAAAAAAAGGCTGAACATTCATGAGACATTCATATAGTGTTTTGAAGTCAGTAAAATATTTTATAAATGTTAGTTCATTAAACCCCAGAACTCTGGGAGGTAGATGCTATTATGATCCCCATCTCATAGATGAAAAAACTAGGTCAGGATGAGGTTAAGACTCTCCATCTACCTTCTCTCTAATTTCCACACTTTCCTCTCTTTCTCTTTCTCCCTTGTTTTCCTATTATAAGAGATATATTTCTACAAGTAAGTGTGTATACATGTTCTTTTCTCATTAGACAAATTCAGATGAGATTGAAGTTCAAGCATCATCCACTTCTCTATTGTACACGCAGAGTAATCATCTTCCCTTCCTTTTCTAATTGTTTAAGATCATCAAGACAACACAGATTTATCATGAGACTTTCTGTCAAATTCAATTCTCTTCATGAGCACTGATGATGACAAGAGTTCAAAGGAGAGATATGAATTATTTTCTTACATTAGAATTTAAGCAGTTTATCCTTATTTAATTCGGGAAATTATTCATTCATTCATTTATTTATTTCCTTTTATGCTTCTCTTGGCATGTGTATTTTTGCTTTCTAAATAATTTTGGTGATTTAATCATTTTTGTAAGTTCCCTATTTCATTAAAGGTCTATTCTCTGTCCTATTCTCTTGTATTCCTTCTCCCCCACAGAATTATATACTTAATATTTCTAAGTTATTTATTCTCAGCTGTAATTCTGTACCTTTTGCCTTCTGGAATATTGTATCCTTAGTTCTCCACTTCTTTATAGTGGTGTATATTAAATCCTGTGTGATACTGATTATGGCTTCTTGGTATTCAACTTTTTCCTTACTAATTGCTCAAAACATTTCTCCTTTCAAGTAGAATGTTTTTTAATTTTGGCTCTAATCTTGACTTTCACTTGATGTTTCTTTCAGCTTCTGTGGGAACCCCAAATTCTGTGGGAAAAGGGTCATTTTGAATTTCTTGTATAATTTTATACTAGAACTAAGTTCCTAGACAGATAAAGAGATTAACAGGCAACAGCTACATGAGTTGCCTTGTGAATAACCCAATTTTATGAGTCCCCAAATTTGCAAGTTCAAGACTTTTCTAGAGGGATATCATGACATGAAATTACTCTTTTCAGAAGAGAGAAAAACATAGGTCTAATGAGAATGTGAATATTCAACAGCTCCCAAAATGTTTATTTTTCTAGAAGAATTTAAACTATGGGGTAGGACAAATCTTGTAGGTCTTGTAGGACTCTCTTGGAAAGAGAGCCCCTATGGAGGTCAAAGGGTTGTCTTGATAGCAACTTCAAGTTCATTTTTTCTTCCAGGACCCATTTAATTGGTATATATGCCCTCTAATCTATATCCAATTAAGAACTATCATTAGGTTTTTGCTATCTTCATTTTCTGGGATATGAAATTGAAGCTGTGTCTAAAAGAACCTATTAGTTTGGAAATGTGGGAAGGAAACAAGAACAAGTTCTGGACTTTCTGCCACTGTGTTGGAATAAGCAACAGTGGGAATATCCATAGAGAAGAAATTGACAAGACTTACAGTTGGTGGGGGAAGGGGAAACTGGGAGTGGCAGTTGGTCTTGTGACTAGGACCACTTCCTTTCTGGTGTGGGGAGGGTGAGGAGCATTTTCTTCAGAGTGGGGATTGAGGTACCTCTACTGCTTCAGCCAAAGAGATGGCCCAATCAGCTCTGAAAATCAGAACTGTTCTTGTTGCTTGCTGTCTACTGCTAAGATTCTGAAAGTAAGAAAACTAGCACAGATATGGTATAAACATGAACAAGAGAAACCCTCCACCAGCCTGTAAGGCCTGGTCTCAGCTCCAAAGCTGAGAAAGACTCCAACCTTATTTAGGGACCTCCCTCTTCCCTTTTCCCTGATACCTCTCCAATCTGAACTGGTTATTAAAATTTCTCTCATTAGAATATTGCAGACAGTTAAGTGGACTATATTTTCTGGGTCATAAAGAGAGCTGAAACTCAGTTCAGTCATCCAATTACAAACGGTCCTTGGTCCTTATTGGACCCTTGCTGGGTGACCAAAGTCGGGGGAAAGGCTTATACCTCTGGAGGGTCAGTGTTTAGCCTGCTCTGGGGCAACTTTGGCAGCAATTCAGTGAGAAAACATTCCCACAGGCTATCATAAGTGGCTCATTTCTTGGACACCCCATTTGGTCAAAAACAGCCTCTTGGCAGGGGGCATCTCTGTCCTTTGCTTCACCAGCAGCCATATTCCCTCTCTCCCTTCAACTCCTCCATATCCTGCTACAAACCTTTGTTTATCCCCTGTTTTTTCGATCCCCCCATCTTTCCCTATAAATATTACAGAAAGTAAAGAGTTTTACCCATATTGGGGGAAACTTAAATATGATTTATATACTGATTATAGATGGATAATTTTTCTCATCATTTCTAGTCAGGAAAATAGCTAGGAAGTCTGGTAAATCTGTAGGCTCAAATGTCATCTATGTGAGATCAAAATCCTACTTTATGGTAAGAATGGGCAGTGTCACATGGGTACCCTGGCTAGCATTGTACTTCTTTTTTAACTGTACATCATAAAACACATTATAAAACAATGATTAAGGCAAATCTTGGTTACAGGGAAGGTTGCTAGGAGCCATCTATGTGATTAATTAGAAAGTCTTTAATGGACAAAATGGTTACATATGTGGGGTTTGGAGTGAATTCCAATTTATATGCACTGAACTATGTTCTGTAGAAGTTACAAAATTCCTTCACCAAAGGAGTTGCCAAAATTTAACACAATTCAATAGAAAGTCCTTCCAAGCTACAACTTTAACCAGCACATTTTATAGAGGACAATATATTCAATAATAAGTTTACTTTAATAATATGTTTTTGCCAGCAACTTCAATGCCACATGGATGCTTCCTATTCAATTACTTACTTGCATTTTTCATCTTCCAGACTTTGCAGAGATCAGATTTCTTTTAACTCTTACTCCACTAACTCACAGACATCTCATTTTCATTTAATAAAGAAGTTTCCAGCCTGCTATCCCACATAAAGTGATTAACACCTCAGGTTATCTCAATTTTACCTATGGTTTTTCTGTCCCTGTCCTCTGACTACCCATGTCAATGATGTTGACAGACTTTCTGTACAGTTTTCAAGGGACAAGAAAGTTGCTATTAACATAAGGTCAAGTCTAACACCAACCAAAATAAAGTTCTTTAAGACTTTAAAAAGACAGCTTCTTCTATTGCCCCTAGTATGCTAACCCAATTAAAGACTTTGCTGGTAATTGATTACTCAGCTATCAAGCTGTCACCCCTTTGAAGCAGAAAAAGCTCAGATCAAACAATTCCTATTGTAGTGGAAATCAGAACATCACTGGAGAAAAATGCCAACATATCTTTAAAGAGAAGGGTGATGAGAAGAATAAAAAAAAATTAACATCGAAGTTCTCAACTAGCTTTACAAAGCTGGAGAGAAGACTAAGCACCTTGATTAACTTTAATTGATGTTGATTTCCTTTTAGTTTATTGGCTTATCTTTATTGTTTTCAAGGTTTCAGGATTAGGATAGGATGGAGAAGGGAATTTCCTTTATTGGCCCTCAATATTTTTATAATTAGGGTCTCAAATAATGAAAATAAACTACTTGAGGGCAGTAACGGATTTATTTTTTCCCTTTGTGTCTCTAATACCTAGTTAAGAGTTTTTCCATACTATAGAAATTTATTAAACATTTGTTGAATTAAGTTGAATTGACAATCTATGTTTGACATTATTTATGGGCAACAAAGTCAATTACCTTTGGACATAACTCAAGTAACAATGGAAGGCTTTTTATGATCCTTAATTTTTTTTTTACTACTAGTTTCTCCACTGCCTATATCTCTCAGCATTCACTTTTATTCCTTAACTATTTTCTAATAGAAAAAAATTATTGATTGCTTTTTTTTTAATTTTAAATTCATTTAATAATGTACATGCAAGTCTCTTTAAAAATAAAGAAAAATAGTTGAAATACATTGACAAATTTTACTGCACTATGAAGTAATAATTCCTACTAGTCTCTATTATTAAGAAATACGGAAAGTATGGCTCATCATATATTACCTAATTTTGTGATTAGTCATCATAATTAATCTGAGTTTGGCTGTTTTTTAATGTTTTTATTTTCCCCATTCTTAGAACTATTGTCAGTGGACAGCTAAATGGTGCAGTGGATAGAGTATTGTGCCTTTAGTTAGGAAGTCAAGTTCTAATTAAGCTTTAGACACTTAGTAACTGTGTGACCATGTATAAGTCACTTAACCTCTGTTTGCCTTAGTTCCCCATATGTAAAATGGGGTAAAACCTTCCCAGGTTTTCCTAACCAACTTAGATAATAATTTTAAAGTACTTAGCATAGTACTTAACACATGGAAAAAGTTTATGCTACATTTATGCTTTGTTTAAGATGATGATGATAGTGATAATAGTGTGTATTTTGCTCTTGACTCCTTTTTCATCTGATTCAAGTCTAAACAAGAGTTTCTACATTTCTCTAAACCTTCAAATTACTTGTTTCTTTTGACTCTTTAGTTTTTTTCACACATCCTTACACCATATTTTGTTCAATTCCCTAGGTAATTACACAGGTAACTACTTTGTCTTACATTCCCTGAAATCTCCCCAAAGAACTGCATTACCTTAATAGGTTGAGATGATTGTAGAAAGGAAGTAAACATATGAATAGAGATTAGATTTTGAGTTTAACAATTAAAGTATGATGATAGTATAACAACACAGACCTGCTGATGGAAGCCTATGGGGGTGGGTGGTTAGTTTTTACACCACTAATAGGTTCTAGATTTGTGAAAATATAGATTAGGTTAAGATCTGAAAAAGCCTGGCTCTACAGAGAGAAACCAGTTTTTTTTTTTCCCTTTTCTATGAACTTTTTGTATCAAATAATCAGTCCCAACATTGAACCCTGAGGAGAATCATTTAAAGGTGTTAATTAAAGAATTATTAAAGACTTGTGTCTAGTGTCATAAAAAGGGAAAATACACAGGTACTTAATGTCCAATGTAAATCAGGTACAGAATAGCTATTTTTCCTCCCTACACAAAAGAGATATTTAGCATAAGTGACTTAGAAGAAAGTATTAACAAGGACTTAAACAAAATACAGTGGTATCTTGACACAGATGAGTTTAATTAATTCCATGGGCCAAGCTCATAACTCAACGGATATATACTTAATCCATATTGGGCCCCCCAAAAACACATGGCTTTTTTGGGGGGGTTATGCTTTTAAATACAAAAATAAGCTTATTAAACAACAAATATATTTATAGATTAGAAAGAATATATAGAAATAAACTTGCATAGTTTAATATAACTTACTCTCTATACAAGTAATGCTACATTTAAATACAAAATTGATCTTACACATTACTTATTATATGTAACTTTATTGCTAAACTTCATTGCTAATTTGTTTTTACTTTACTTATTTATCATCATTTTCTTCACTGAATTTTGACTTCTTTGCCACACTTTCTTCTATTTAACTTTGAAGTCATTTCAATAAAAAACCTTTCCATGGAAGTTTGGTTTTTTTTTTCCCTTTCAGAATATTTTGATAATGTTTGAAACAAGTGTCATTACACAGCTCCAACCTGTGACCTGTTGCAACTTTTTCTGGGTGTCTCTTTTTGATAAACTATTTAATTTTTTTTCAAAATCCTCAACATTTCCTTAACCTCACTTGTACTGATCACTTTATCCATCTTGGACTCCTCCTCACTAATTTCCTGCAAAACCTCTATATGCTACTGCTGCTATAACTCCTTCAATTTCTCCATCATCAGGACCCATGGTAAAAAGTTAAGAAATTTGCCCAAAGAGCTGATAATAAAGACAAAAAAGAAGAAAGCAAAAACAATTCAATAAAGGTGCTCACTTGGCCAGATAAACATTGAACTAAACAAGATAGCCTCCTGTAACATGTGAAATTGAATTTTTGGCAGACTAGTTGAGGGTGGTAAAAGCTCATAATTCAAATATCCAAATGTGGCTTAAAGCAAAAAAAAAAAAATCCCTATCATGACTGCTTGTGTCTCAAATTCCTTGTGACTAAAGCTGCTTTTATATCAAGGTACTACTGTACATTAATAATATGATTTCTGTATTATTTTCTTGGGAAGTTTATACTGGCAAAAGTTGTCATAAACCAGCTTGGCGTCATAGTGGATGGTCTTGGACTAAGGAAGACGAGTTCAAATCCAACATCAAAAATTTCCTAATTGTTTGATCTTGAGCAAATCACTTAACCTGTCTGCTTCAGTTTCCTAAACTGTGAAATGAAGACAATAGCACCTAATAGTTGTATGGACCAAATAAAATAATATTTGTAACATGATTTCCAAAGGGACTACCACAGAGTAGGGACTTGATAAGTCTTTATTCTCTTCTATTCCATATTCTTCAATTTTCTTCAGTTTCACAAATATTTATTATGAACATGCAAGCACATGCACATTTGTTATAATCAGGGAACTGTGCTAGAAGTTCAAAGGCAAAAATAATGATTTAAAAAATAATCTGTGACCTTGTGTCTACTTTTGAATTTTATTTTGATTATTTTTCAAAAAATCCCTAGTTTTTTTCTGATTTCTGCCAACTTGACTTGCCTTCTATGCTGTAACATTGTTACTGTATTCAAGGTTGTCAAAGGAATTTTCTCAGGAAACCATGTTCAGATTCCAAGGGGCATAGACGAAAAATATAATCAAAACAAGTCTTAGCTTAAAGGTTTATATTGTGGGGGAGAAGATGCAAGTAAATTCTGAAACAGGGGGCGCTTCTCAGGGCATATTTTTATGGGATTCCATGTTCGAAAAGTAGGATATCCTGGATAACCCAAGAATAATTAAAATTCTCTATTAACCTTGTTCAGTTTATTCTCTTGTTCATTCTTTTTATTATAAATTAGTTTATTTAGTCAATTTAGAACATTATTCCTTGGTTACAATAATTACATTATTTCTTCCCTCTCCTCCACAGACCCTTCTTACAGCCAATGCACAATTTCATTGAATATTACTTGTATCCTTGATCAGAACGCATTTCCATGTTGTTGTTTGCACTAGGATGTTCATTTAGAGTCCACATCCCCAACAATAAGCCTTTGACCCATGTATTCAAACAGTTGTTTTTCTTACTTGTTTTTAAACCTACAGTGTTTCCTCCAGATGTGGATAGTGGTTTTTCTTGTACATTCCTCCAAGTTGCTAAGGGTCACTGCATTGCCACTAAGAGGGAAGTTCATTACATTCGATGGTACCACAGTGTATTAGTCTCTGTGTACAATGTTTTCCTGGTTCTGTTCCTCTCACTCTGCATCAGTTCCTGGAGGTCATTCCTGTCCCCATGGAATTCCTCCAGTTTATTATTCTTTTAAGCAAAATAGTATTCCATCACTGACATATCCCACAATTTGTTCAGCCATTCCCCAATTGAAGGACATCCCCTCATTTTACAATTTTTTTGCCACCACAAAGAGCACAGTTATGAATATTCTTGTACAAATCTTTTTCCTTGTTATCTCTTTGGGGTACAAACCCAGCAGTGCTATGGCTGGATCAAATGGTATGCAGTCTTTTAGTGCCCTTTGGGCATAGTTTGAAATTGCCCTGCAAAATGGTTGAATCAATTCACAACTCCACCAGCAATGCATTAATGTCCAAACTTTGCAATATTCCCTCCAACATTCATTACTTTCCTTTGCTGTCATGTTAACCAATCTGCTAGGTGTGCGGTGATACCTCAGAGTTGTTTTGATTTGCATTTCTTTGATTATAAGAGATTTAGAACACTTTTTCATGAGCTTATTAATAGTTTTGATTTTTCTAACTTAAAATTGCCTATTCATGTCCCTTGCTCATTTATCAATTGAAAAATGAATTGATTTTTTGTACAAGTGTTTTAGCTCTTTATAAATTTGAGTAATTAGACCTCTGTCAGAGGTTTCTGTAATGAAGATTATTTCCCAATAGGTTGCTTCCCTTCTAATTTTACAAACATTAGTGATGTTTGTACAAAAACTTTTTAATTTGATGTAATTAAAATTATTGATTTTTCATTTTGTGATTTTTTCTACCTCTTGCTTGATTTTAAAGTCTTTCCTTTCCCAAAGATCTAACAACTATACTATTCTGTGTTCACCTAATTTGCTTATACTTTCCTTCTTTATGTTCAAGTCATTCACGCATTCTGAGTTTATCTTGGTGTAGAGTGTGAGATGTTGATCCAAACCTAATCTCTTCCATACTGTCTTCCAATTATCCCAGCAATTTTATCAAATAGTGGGTTTTGGTCTCCAAAACTGGGATCTTTGGGTTTATCATAGACTGTCTTGCTGAGGTCATTTACCCCAAGTCTATTCCACTGATCTTTCTTTCTGTCACTTAGCCAGTACCAAATTGTTTTGATGACCACTGATTTATAGTATAGTTTGGGATCTGTGACTAAAAGTCCTCCTTCCTTTGCATTTTTTTCATAATTTCCCTGGATATCCTTGATCTTTTGTTTTTCCAAATGAACTTTATTATGATTTTTTTTCTAATTCAGTAAAAAAAGATTTTTGGTAGTTCAATGGTTATGGCACTAAATAAGTAAATTAGTTTGGGTAGGATTGTCATTTTTATTATGTTACCTCATCCCACTGATGATCAATGTTTTTCCAATTTTTTAGATCTAATTTTAATTGTGTGGAGAGTTGTTTTTTTTTTGTAGTTTTGTTCATATAGTTCCTTTGTTTGTCTTGGCAGATAGATTCCTAAGTATTTTATATTGTCTAGGGTGTTTTGAAATGGTATTTCTCTTTCTAATTCTTGCTACTGAAATGGGTTGGAGATATATAGAAATGCTGATGACTTATGCGGGTTTATTTTGTATCCTGCAACTTTGCTAAAATTGTTGATTGTTTCGACTAGCTTTCTGTTTGATTCTCTAGGATTCTTTAAGTAGGCCAACATATCATCTGCAAAGAGTGATAACTTGGTCTTCTCATTGCCATTGTTAATACTTCCAATTTCTTTTTCTTCTCTAATTGCTACTGCTAGTGTTTCTAGTACAATGTTAAATAATAGGGGTGATAATGGGCATCCTTGTTTTACTCCTGATCTTATTGGGAAGGCTTCAAGTTTATCCCCATTGCAAATGATATTTGCTGAAGGTTTCAGAAATATACTGTTTATTATTTTTAGGAAAGGCCCTTCTATTCCTATACTTTCTAGTGTTTTCAATAGGAATGGGTGTTGTATTTTATGAAAGGCTTTTTCTGCATCTATTGAAATAATCATGTGGTTTTTGTTGGTTTTCTGGTTAATATGGTCAATTAGGTGGATGGTTTTCCTAATATTGAACCATCCTTGCATTCCTGGTATGAATCCTACCTGGTCATAATGAATAACCCTTGTGATGACTTACTGGAGTATTTTTTGCTAGTATCCTATTTAAGATTTTTGCATCTATATTCATTAAGGAGATTGGTCTATAGTTTTCTTTCTCTGTTTTTGACCTTCCTGGCTTTATGATCAGGACCATGTTTGCGTCATAAAATGAAATTGTTAGGACTCCTTTGCTTATTCTGTCAAATAGTTTGTATAATATTGGGATTAGTTGTTCTTTGAATGTATTATAGAATTTATTTGTGAATCCATCTGGACCTAGGGATTTTTTCTTAGGAAGTTCTTTGATGGATTTTTCAATTTCTTTTTCTGATATGATGTTTTTTAGGTAATTTGTTTCTTTCTCTGTTAGTCTAGAAAATTTATATTTTTGTAAGTATTCATCCATATCACCCAGATTGCCATATTTTTTGTCATATTATTGTCCATGATCATTTTTAATGATTACCTTAATTTCCTCTTCATTAGAAGTGAGTCTCCCTTTTCATCTTGGATACTGTCATTTGGTTTTCTTCTTTCCTATTTTTAATTGGACTGACCAGTTCTTTGTCTATTTTATTTGTTTTTTCAAAGAAACCAACTTCTAGTCTTATTTATTAAATCAATAGTTCTCTGACTTTCAATTGTATTAATCTCTCCTTTGATTTTTTGGATCTCTAATTTATTCTTCATCTGAGTATTTTTAATTTGTTCACTTCTAGTTTTTTTAATTTGCATGCCCAATTCACTGACCTTTGTCCTTCTTAATTTGTTAATATATGAACTCAAGGATATATATTTCCCCCTGAGTACCTTTTTGGCTGATCCCATAGGTTCTGAAAGGATGTCTCATCATTGCCATTTTCTTAAATGAAGTTATTAATTGTTTCTATGATTTGTTCTTTAAGTAACTGGTTTTGGAGATTCGTATTTTTTAATTTCCAATTAATTTTTGATTTACCTCTCCATGTACACTTACTAATTATTATTTTCATTAAACTATGACCTGAGTATGTTGCATTTATTATTTCTGCTCTTTTGCACTTGTTTGCAATGTTTTTATGTCCTAATACATGGTCAATTTTTGTGAATGTACCATGTGCTACTTAAAAAAAGGATTATTATGTTTGTCACTATTTTTTGCCACATATCTACTAACTCTAAATTTTCTAACATTTCATTCACTTTTTTCCATCTTTCTTATTTATTTTTGGTTTGATTTATCTAGTTCGGATAAAGGAAGGTTCAGGTCCTCTACTAGTAAAGTTTTTCTAAGTATTTCATCTTTGAGTTCCACTAGTTTCCCCTTTAGAAATTGGATGCTATGCCATTTGGTGCATACATGTTGAGCACTGATATTTCCTTAATGTCAATACTGTTTTTTTATCAGGATGTAATTACCTTCCCTATCTCTTTTAACTAGTTTTATTTTTACTTTGGCTTTGTCAGATATCAGGATTGCGACTCATGCCTTCTTTTTATCAGTTGATGCCCAATAGATTTGGCTCCATCCTCTTACTTTCACCCTATGTGTATATACCTTCCCCATGAGTGTTTCTTGTAGACAGCATATGATAGGGTTTTGGATTCTCATCCGCTCTGCTATTTGCTTGCGTTTTATGGGTAAGTCACTTTCAGAGTTATGATTACTAGCTGTGTATTTTCCAGCATTTTGATTTCTGCTCCTTTCCCTGCCTTTTCTTCTTTCACTATTTCCTTCTACACCAATGTTTGCTTTTGAACAGTCCCCCTTATTCCCTCCCTTATTTTACTTCCCTTTCTACCCCCTCCCCATTTAACCCCCCCTTATTTTCCCTGCAGTCTTTCTAAAATTAACCCCCCGCTCCCTCCCTCTCTTGTACTGCTTTCCTCCCCACCAGACGATTTGTTACCCTTCTACTCCCCTATAGGGTGCAAATCTATTCTCTGCCCCCAATGGATTGGATTGTTTTTCCCTCTTTGAGTAACTTTCAAAGCACATAAAAGTTGAGTATTTCCTGTCTCTTACGTCTTCACCCTTCCAGTGTATTGATGTTCTCCCCCCCTCCCACCATGAGCTTCTTTATGACATATAAATTTATCCCCATTTGTTTCTTTTCCAATTCTATTATTCTTTTTTTAGCTCCAGTTGTACATATATATGTACATATATAGGTATATACACATGTATATGTATGTATGCATGCATATGTCTATATATCTTTTTATGTCTTGTCCTTTCATCCTATACAGTTTGGCATTTTCCACTATAAGTCTAATTCTTCTAGCTAGCCAGGTGATAACAACAGCTTTTAAGAGTTACCAATGACCTCTTTTCTTATAGGTATACATAACATTTTTAATTCATTGAGTCTCTCAAAAAAAGTTTTTTGTTTGTTCGTATTGTTTTATTTTTTTCCCTCTTTTTTAATTACCTTTTGATGATTCTCTTCAGTTCTGTGCTTGGGCATCAAATTTTCTGTTTAGGTCTGGTGTTTTATTTTCAAATTCTTGGAATTCCTCTATTTTGTTGAATGACCATACTTTCCCCTGTAAGAATATAGACTGTTTTGCTGGGTAGTTGATTGTTGGTTATAGACCTAGTTCCCTTGCTTTCCGGAATATCATATTCCATGCCTTTCATTCCTTTAGTGTGAATGCAGCCAGATCCTGCGTTATCCTCACTGTGGTTCCTTGGTATCTGAATGGCTTCTCCTTTGCAGCTTGTGGTATCTTTTCTTTGGTCTGATAGTTCTTGAATTTGGCTATAACATTCCTCGGTGTTGTCAGTTGGGGATTGTGAATCTTAAAACTACTCAGACTCTACTTTAAAAGCTTTGATTAAGCTATTCCACATTTTTTTTTATTTTTTTAAATAATATTTTATTTGATCATTTCCAAGCATTATTTATTAAAGACAAAGATCATTTTCTTTTCCTCCCCCTGTACCCCCCATAGCTGACGTGTGATTCCACTGGGTATCATATGTGTTCTTGATTCGAACCCATTGTCATGTTGTTAGTATTTGCATTAGAGTGTTCGTTTTGAGTCTCTCCTTTGTCATGTCCCCTCAACTGCTGTAGTTGGGCAGTTGCTTTTCCTTGGTATTTCTACTCCCACAGTTTGTCTCCCACTAATATGGTTTTACTGTCTATTTCTTCCTTCAATTCTCCTAGTTTCTCCATTAGAAATTTGGGTGCTATATTATTTGGTGCATACATGTTGATTACTGATATTTCCTCATTGCCTAAAGTCCCTTTTAACAAAATATAATTACCTTCCCTGTCCCTTTTGATCAGGTCTATTTTTGCTTTGGCTTTATCAGATATCATGATTACCACTCCTTCCTTCTCCCTGTCAGTTGAGGCCCAGAAGGTCTTACTCCATCCTTTAATTCTGACCTTGTGGGTGTCAACCCGCCTCATGTGTGTTTCGTGAAGACAACATATTGTAGGGTTTTGGATTCTAATCCATTCTGCTATTTGTCTACTTTTTATGGGTAAGTTCATCCCATTCATGTTCAAAGTTATGATTGTCATTTGTGGACTCCCTGGCATTTTGATATCCTTCCCTAATTCTAACCTTTTCTTTTTCGGCTCTACCTTTTAGTCCAGTGATTTACTTTGAATCAGTCCCCCTTGTCCCCTCCCTTGATGTTTCCTTTTTTAGTCCCTCCCTTTTTGTTCCCTCCCCCTCCCCCCTCTCTTTCCCTCCCTTTTTGTTTTCCCTCTCCCTCTCCCCACATTGCTGTTCCCTTCTCCCTAAATTTGTTGGGCAAGATAGAATTCACGATCCCAATGGATCTGGATGTTTTTCCCTCTCAGAGTTGATTTCCCTGAGATTAAGGTTTAAGTAAAAAACCCTCTCTTCCACTCCTTCTTATAGGAGTTTTCTTTCCCTCCCCTTCCCATGTGAATCTTTGTGTGAGAAAGATTATTCTATTTGGTCTTTCTTTACCCCCTATTTATACATTACATTTTCCCCACATGTTAGTATACATAGATTGATATAAATGTAGTCCTTATAGAAGAGAGTTTGAATAAAAGAAGATAACATTTTTCTCCTTTCCCCTTTCCTTAATATTTACTTTTCAGGTATTCCTTGCTCTTTGTTTTTCGATATCAAACTTTCCACAGAGCTCTGGTCTTTTCTTTGCAAAAAGTTGGAAATCTTCTATTTTGTTGAATGTCCATACTTTCCCTTGGAAGTATATAGTCAGTTTTGCTGGGTAGCTGATTCTTGGTTGAAGACCCAGCTCTCCTGCCTTTCTGAAAATCATGTTCCATGCCTTACGATCATTCAGAGTAGAACTTGCAAGGTCTTGTGTGACCCGGATTGGCATTCCTTTATATCTAAATTGTCTTTTTCTGGTTTCCTGTAGGATTTTTCTTTTGTTTGATAGCTTTGGAATTTGGCAATTACATTCCTGGGAGTTGTCTTTTGGGGGTTTAGTATAGAAAGTGTTCTGTGAGCTCTGTCAGTGGCTGTATTACCCCCTTGTTCTAGAATCTCTGAGCAATTTTCTTTGATTATATTTTGTATCACCATGTCCAGTTTGGTGTTTATTTCTGGCTTTTCTGGAAGTCCAATCATTCTTAAATTATCTCTTCTTCCTCTATTTTCCAAGTCTGTCACCTTGTCAGTGAGATATTTTATGTTCACTTCTAATTTCTTGGTATTTTGGATTTGCCTTATTAATTCTTGCTTTTTTACATGATCGTTGTCTTCCAGTTGCCTGATTCTGACCTTTAAAGTCTGGTTTTCCTTTTCAGTTTGGTCACACTGGTTTTGTAGATGCATGAATTTCTTTTGCATTATTTCCCACTTTTCTTCCCAGAAGGCTTCCATCTTTTTGGTCATTTCTGATTCAAATTCTTCATGGGTTTGTGGAGAGTTTCCATTTCCTTTGGAAGGTTTCAGAGCATTTTCTTGTGTATCGTCTTCTATCTCCTCTGTATTTTGTATTTTAGCTCCATAGAATGTGTCCAAAGTCACCCCTTTCTTCTTATTTTTCTTGGGATTTTGGGGCTTCTGTGATTCTGTAGAGTTTTCCATCTCTGAATAGGGAGGATTAGCTTTTCTTATTTCTGTCTGGTGTACAGAGTTTTTAGTCGTTTGAATATTGTCCTTTCTATGAGCTTTCCCTGGGTTGAACTGAGTATGCCTTATGGCAGTGACTTTCACTGGAACTGGAATGGAAGGATCCGGCCAGGGGGTTACAATCTCCCCCAGCTCTCTCTGTTTCCCTGCTGTTAGGGTGCCCCCTCGCCTGTGTCGGGTTGCTTTCCGGAAGTTGCCTTCAGAATAGCTGGCTTTGAGGCTGTCTTGCCGGCCCTGAGGGTTACTGTTGTTTCAGACGACCCTGCTCTCTGAGGGGGGAGGGGCTGCAGCTTCTTGGAGCTCCCAGGGCAATGACTTTCACTGGAACTCAGATGGAAGGATCCAGCCAGGGGTTTACAATCTTGGGTCTAAATTTCCCTCTGTAGCCTTGGACTTGGCGCTCCTATCCCTTAGTTCCGAGTGATCTCGGGTTCTGGCTTTTGAGGGGGGCCGTACCTTTTGATCCAGGTCCAGGTCCAGGAGGAGGATTCCCAGAGTCTATGCTATTGATCATTTTGAATTTTGGCGCCCTAGGAGCATATAGTTTGAGGTCGGTAGGGAAGGGTTTCCTGAGATCTGAACTTTAGCTTTCTCTAAGCTGCCATCTTTGCCTCATGTGTGTTTCTTGAAGACAACATATGGTAGGGTTTTGGATTCTAATCCATTCTGCTATTCATCTACGTTTTATGGGTGAGTTCATCCCATTCATGTTCAAAGTTATGACTGTCACTGGTGGACTCCCTGGCATTTTGATATCCTTCCCTAATTCTAAACTTTCTTCTTCAGCTCTACCTTTTAGTCCAGTGATTTATTTTAAATCAGTCCCCCTTGTCCCCTCCCTTGATATGTTTCCCTTTCTAGTCCCTCCCTTTTTGTTCCCTCGCCTTCTCCCCCTCTCTTTCCCTCCCCTTTTGTTTTCCCTCTCCCCCTCCCCCCCTTGCTTTTCCCTTCTCCCTACCCTTATTGGGTAAGATAGAATTCATGATCCCAATGGAACTGGATGTTCTTCACTCTCAGAGTTGATTTCCCTGAGAGTAAAGTTTAAGTAAAAATTCTCTTCCTCTCCTTCTTATAGCAATTTACTTCCCCTCCCCTTCCCATGTGAATCTTTGTGTGAGAAAGATTATTCTATTTGGTCTTTCTTTTCCCCCTATTTAAACATTATATTTTCCCCACATGTTAGTATACATAGATTGATATAAATGTAGTCCTTATAGAAGAGAGTTTGGGTAAAAGAAAAAGATAACATTTTTCTCCTTTTCCCTTTCCTTCATATTTACCTTTTCAGGTATTCCATGCTCTTTGTTTTTCGATATCGAACTTTCCACAGAGCTCTGGTCTTTTCTTTGCAAAAAGTTGGAAATCTTCTATTTTGTTGAATGTCTATACTTTCCCTTGGAAGTATATAGTCAGTTTTGTTGGATAGCTGATTCTTGGTTGAAGACCCAGCTCTCCTGCCTTTCTGAAAATCATGTTCCATGCCTTACGATCATTCAGAGTAGAACTTGCAAGGTCTTGTGTGACCCTGATTGGCATTCCTTTATATCTAAATTGTCTTTTTCTGGCTTCCTGTAGGATTTTTCTTTTGTTTGAAAGCTTTGGAATTTGGCAATTATATTCCTAGGAGTTGTCTTTTGGGGATTTAGTGTAGAGGGTGTTCTGTGAGCTCTGTCAGTGGCTGTATTACCCCCTTGTTCTAGGATCTCTGGGCAATTATCTTTGATTATATCTTGTATTACGATATCGAGTTTGGTGTTTATTTCTGGCTTTTCTGGAATCCAATCATTCTTAAATTATCTCTTCTTCCTCTATTTTCCAACTCTGTCAAATTGTCAGTGAGATATTTTATGTTCTCTTCTAATTTCTTGATATTTTGGCTTTGCTTTATTGATTCTTGCTCTTTTACCTTCTCGTTGTCTTCGAGTTGCCTAATTCTTTCCTTTAAAGCCTGGTTTTCCTTTTCAATTTGGTCAAACTGGTTTTGTAGATGTGTGAATTTCTTTTGCATTATTTCCCACATTTCCTCCCAGAAGGCTTCCATCTTTTTGATCCTTCCTGATTCAAATTCTTCATAGGTTTGTGGAAAGTTTCCATTTCCTTTGGAGGGTTTCGGAGCATTTGCTTGTGTTTCCTCTTCTATCTCCTCTGTATTTTGTATTTTTGCTCCATAAAATGTGTCCAAAGTAGCCCCCTTCTTCTTGTTTTTCTTGGAATTTTGGGGCTTTTGTGCTTCTGTGGAGTTTGCCATCTCTATCTGAGTGGGAAGGACTAGCTTTTCTTATCTCTGTCTGGTGTTCAGAGGTTTTAGCCCTAGGCAGATTGTCAGTTCTATGCAGTTGTTGTTCTGTCTTCCCGGGGAAGCCAGGAAATGTTGGTGTTTCCCTGTTACTTCACTCTTCAGTTCCCTGCCGATGCATCTCTGTTGCCTTACTTCCATGCTCTGAGCCTGGCTCAGCCCTTTCCTCGGAGTGTTTGTTTCTGTGCCTTAGCTGGCCAGGAGAGCCAGCACTCTGAGGGGGGAGGGGCTGCGGCTTTCTGGAGCTCCAAGGGCTACTGATAAGATTAACTTTCTCTGGGTTGAATTGAGTATGCTTTGAGGCAGGGACCTTGAGACTCAGATGGAAGCATCCAGCCAGCGGGCTGCTGGCTCCCCAGTCTCTTTCTGTTTCCCTGCTGTCTGGGTGCTCCCATGACTGGGTCAGGTTGTTTTCAGGGTGTGGCCTTCAGAATAGACAGCTCCCGAGGCCCTCTTGCCAGCCCTGAGGGTTACTGTTGTTTCAGAGGACCCTGCTCTCTGAGGGGGGGTTCCTGGAGCTCTGAGGGCTGGTGATAGGATTAACCTCCAACTGAGTATACCCTGAGGCAGGAACCTTTAGTGAGACTCAGATGGAAGGATTTGGTCAGGGGGTTACAGGCTCCCTTGTATCTCTCTGTTTCCCTGCTGTCTGGGTGCCCCCTCGACTGGGTCAGGTTGTTTTCAGGAAGTGGCATTCAGGATAGCCGGCATTGAGGCTCTGAGGTTCCCTCTGTGCCTTGGACTCAGAGCTCTGGGTTGGGGGGATGGGTTTGGGACATTCCTTCTGCCTACCTCTTAGGTCCGAATGATCTTGTGTTCTGGCTTTTGGGAGGGCGGTACCTTTTGATCCAGGTCCAGGTCCAGGAGGATGATTCCCGGGGTCTATGCTATTGTTTGTTTTGAATTTCGGTGCCTTAGAAGCATATAGTTTGAGGTCGGTAGGGAAGGGTTTCCGGAGATCTGAACTTTAGCTTTCTCTAAGCCGCCATCTTGACTGGAAGTTGCTATTCCCCATTTTTAACAATGAAGGTACTTAATCAGGAATGAGAATTTTAAAATTATTCCACCCTACTCAGACAGTGCCTTAGAGGAAGATAAAGTTGCAAACTCCTGATTGAACAATGAAAAGTCCCTAACTCATACTTATAGTAAAGCTAGAACCTTAAGGTAGGTCTATTTAACGATCTAATACAAAAAGGTGCTAAGTACCTATGAAGGTTAAATTAATCACTAAAAGGTCAAGCAACTTACAAAAGGCAAGCTTAACAAAAGAGGTGTGAAGTACTCAGTAGATTTTATCAAACCAGAGAAGGTGAGAACAAAGAAGATGAGAACTAAGAATGGACAGTCCTAGGAAAAAGCATCTAAAAAGTGTTGTGATGGGTAGACATAAAAATTTAGGGGAGGTGGCATAGGAGAAAATTTATTTAAAAGGAAGGGGTAAAAGGTAATTGAGGTAGTTGGAGTTTGGAATTGAAATGAGGACATTTTGAATGGAGTTTCCCAATTGAATTCAGTTTGGAAATACTGAACTCAGTTCAGAAAATTCAGGGGAGGACTGGAGCTTGCTTGGAGATGATCTTATGGTGAGTGATAAAGACTGACTTTCTCTCTCTTAGATTCAGGTTAGGCCATTTTTGCCTAGGTGCTTTTCTACTGCTTGGCTATTCTCTCTCTCTCTCTCTCTCTCTCTCTCTCTCTCTCTCTCTCTCTCTCTCTCTCTCTCTCTCTCTCTCTCTCTTAATTCCTTCTCTCTTTATTAATTAAAACCTCCATAAATCCCAGCTAACTTGGGTATTTTCACATTTTGGGAATTTCCCATGGTGACCATTATTTTAGATTTTTAAGTTATAACACTAAAATTATCCTTTACAGTTTGTCCAAATCCTTACAGTTTGGCATTTTATAGTTTTTAACATTCACAGGATTAAGTACAGGAGGTGATCTGTGTATTCTTTCAATTACACTTTCCCATCTTTTTCTAGAACATTGTGGCAGTTTTAGTGAATGATTTCCTGTAGTGTTATGTCCAGACTTTTTCTTTTGTCATGGCCTTCTGGTAGACCAATGATTCTTAAATTGTCTCACCTTGAACGATTTTCTAAATCCTCTGTCTTGTGAATGAGATGCTTCATATTTTACTCAATTTTTTTCATTCTCATGGTTTTGTTTTATAGTATCCTGCTGCCTTGTGAGGTTACTTAATTCTAGTTGTTGTATTCTGGTTCTTAAACACTGTATTTCATCCCTGGCTTTTTGGTCGTCCTTTTCATTCTGGTCTGATTTTCTTTGGAGCTCATCTTTCATTCATCATTCATCTCTTTACCTCGTCTTTCAACTCCTTTGCCTCATCTTTCATCTCTTTTGTCTCATTTTCCAGCTGCTTGATTTTGGCTTTCAAGACACTATTTTCTCATTTTAGTTCAAGGGCTTCTCTTTGAAGATGACTTATCTTACTAAGCATATATATGTTGGAGCCTGGGCTTCCCTGAGTTCTGAAGACATTTAATGGGATATAGTTGAGCTGGGCTGGGATGGGTGTACTCTTAGACCAAAGCCTCCTAGAAGGCTGGAGCAACATGGAGGATCTCCACAGCTTTGACCAGGCTGCCAGCTCTATGCTCCCTCTCCAGCTCTTTCCCCGATGTTTTTGTTTGATGCTCTGAACTTGGCACAGCTCTGCTCACAAGATACACCCTCTAGACCAGCACCTTTGCCTGCCCAGAGTTTCCAGCTGCCGCTGGAGGTTTAGCACTCTAAGAGAGGGGGGAGGGGTCCTGGGAACTTCCTTCTGCCTTCCCCTTAAACCTGAGATTTCTCAGTGTCCAGCTTTTTGGGGGGGCATACCTTTTGAATTGAGTCCAGCAGGAGGGTTCCTTTGCTCTGTCTTGTTGTTAGGTTTGATTTTCAGTCCCCTAGGAGCATTCAGTTTGTGATCGGTAAGAAAGGTTATTCAGAGGTATGAACTTCTGCTCCTTCTAGGCAACCATCTTTACCCTGCCTCCCTTCTTGTTCATTCTTTTTTTTTTCCCAAGCACTGTGCTAAGTGCTTTTTTTTTATTTAAACATTATTTTATTTGGTCATTTTCATACATTGTTCTTTGGAAACAAAGATCATTTTCTTTTCCTCCCCTCCCCCCCCCCCCTGCCTTTCCCTCTCCCTTAGCCGACGCATGATTCCACTGGTTATCACATGTGTTCTTGACTCGAACCCATTTCCCTGTTGTTGGAATTTGCATTATAGTGTTCATTTAGAGTCTCTCCTCAGTCTTATCTCCTCCAACCCTGTAGTCAAGCAGTTGTTTTTCATCGGTGTTTTTACTCCCACAGTTTATCCTCTGCTTGTGGGTAGTATTTTTTTTTAAGATCCCTGCAGATTGTTCAGGGAAATTGCATTGATACTAATGGAGAAGTCTATCACCTTCGATTGTACCACAATGTATCAGTCTCCATGTATAATGTTTTCCTGGTTCTGCTTCTTTCGCTCTGCATCACTTTGTGGAGGTTGTTCCAGTCTCCATGGAATTCCTCCACTTTATTATTCCTTTGAGCACAATAGTATTCCATCACCAACATATACCACAATTTGTTCAGCCATTCCCCAATTGATGGGCATCCCCTCATTTTCCAATTATTGGCCACCACAAAGAGCGCAGCTATGAATATTCTTGTACAAGTCTTTTTGTCCATTATCTCTTTAGGGTACAAGCCCAGCAGTGCTATGGCTGGATCAAAGGGCAAACAATCTTTTATCGCCCTTTGGACATAGTTCCAAATTGCCCTCCAGAATGGTTGGATCAATTCACAACTCCACCAGCAATGAATTAATGTCCCCACTTTGCCACATCCCCTCCAGCATTCATTACTTTGCATAGCTGTCATGTTAGCCAATCTGCTGGGTGTGAGGTGATACCTCAGAGTTGTTTTGATTTGCATCTCTCTGATTATAAGAGATGTAGAGCACTTTTTCATGTGCTTATTAATAGTTTTGATTTCTTTGGCTGAGAATTGCCTGTTCATGTCCCTTGCCCATTTGTCAATTGGAGAATGGCTTGATTTTTTGTACAATTGATTTAGTTCTTTGTAAATTTGAGTAATTAAACCTTTGTCAGAGGTTTTTATGAAGATTGTTTCCCAATTTGTTGCTACCCTTCTGATTTTGGTTACATTGGTTTTGTTTGTACAAAAACTTTTCAATTTGATGTAATACAGATTATTTATTTTGCATTTTGTAACTCTTTCTAATTCTTGCTTAGTTTTGAAGTATTTCCCTTCCCAAAGGTCTGACATGTATACTATTCTGTGTTCGCCTAATTTTCATATAGTTTCCTTCTTTATGTTCAAGTCATTCACCCATTTTGAATTTATCTTTGTGTAGGGTGTGAGGTGTTGATCTAAGCCTAATCTTTCCCACACTGTCCTCCAATTTTCCCAGCAGTTTTTATGAAATAGTGGATTTTTGTCCCAAAAGCTGGGATTTTTGGTTTGTCATATACTGTCTTGCAGAGGTTGCTTGCCCCCAGTCTATTCCACTGATCCTCCTTTCTGTATCTTAGCCAGTACCAAATTGTTTTGATGACTGCTGCTTTGTAATATAGTCTGAGATCTGGGACTGCAAGACCCCTTCCTTTGTATTTTTTTTTCATTATTTCCCTGAATATCCTTGATCTTTTGTTCTTCCAAATGAACTTTGTTATGGTTTTTTCTAAATCAGTAAAAAAATTTTTGGAAGTTCCATGGGTATGGCACTAAATAAATAGATGAGTTTGGGTAGGATGGTCATTTTTATTATATTGGCTCGTCCTACCCATGAGCAGTTAATGTTCTTCCAATTGTTCAAGTCTAGTTTTAGTTGTGTGGAAAGTGTTTTGTAGTTGTGTTCATATAGATCCTGTGTTTGTCTCGGGAGATAGATTCCTAAGTATTTTATTTTGTCTAGGGTAATTTTGAATGGGATTTCTCTTTCTAGTTCTTGCTGCTGACCTGTGTTGGAATTATATAGAAAAGCTGATGACTTATGTGGGTTTATTTTGTATCCTGCAACTTTACTAAAGTTGTTGATTATTTTGATTAGCTTTTTGGTTGAATCTCTAGGATTCTTTAAGTAGACCATCATGTCATCTGCAAAGAGCGATAATTTGGTCTCCTCCTTGCCTATTTTTATGCCTTCAATTTCTTTTTCTTCTCTAATTGCTACTGCTAGTGTTTCTAATACAATGTCAAATAATAGAAGTGATAATGGGCATCCTTGTTTCACTCCTGATCTTAATGGGAATGGATTTAGTTTATCCCCATTGCAGATGATATTAGCTGATGGTTTTAGATATATACTGTTTATTATTTTTAGGAATGACCTTTCTATTCCTATGCTTTCTAGTGTTTTTAGTAGGAATGGGTGTTGTATTTTATCAAAGGCTTTTTCTGCATCTATTGAGATAATCATGTGGTTCTTGTTGGTTTGCTTGTTGATGTGGTCAATTATGTGGATAGTTTTCCTAATGTTGAACCAGCCTTGCATCCCTGGTATAAATCCTACTTGATCATGGTGGATGACCCTTCTAATCACTTGCTGGAGTCTTTTGGCTAGTATCCTATTTAAGATTTTTGCATCTATATTCATTAGGGAGATTGGTCTATAATTTTCTTTCTCTGTTTTTGGCCTGCCTGGTTTTGGAATCAGTACCATGCTTGTGTCATAAAAGGAGTTCGGTAGAACTCCCTCTTTGCTTATTATGTCAAATAGTTTGTATAGTATTGGGATTAACTGTTCTCTGAATGTTTGATAGAATTCACTGGTGAATCCATCAGGCCCTGGGGATTTTTTCTTAGGAAGTTCTTTGATGGCCTGTTGGATTTCTTTTTCTGATATGGGATTATTTAAGAAAACTATTTCTTCTTCTGTTAGTCTAGGCAATTTATATTTTTGTAAATATTCATCCATATCACATAGGTTGGTATATTTATTGCCATATAGTTGGGCAAAGTAGTTATTAATGATTTCCTTAATTACCTCTTCATTGGAGGTGAGATCCCCCTTCTCATCCTTGATGCTGTTAATTTGCCTTTCTTCTTTCCTTTTTTTAATTAAATTAACCAGTACTTTGTCTATTTTGTCTGTTTTTTCAAAGTACCAACTTCTAGTCTTGTTTATTAGCTCAATAGTTCTGTCACTTTCTATTTTATTAATTTCTCCCTTAATTTTTAGGATCTCTAGTATGGTTTTCTTCTGGGGGGTTTTAATTTGTTCATTCTCAAGTTTTTTGATTTGCATTTCCAATTCCTTGGTCTCTGTCCTCCCTAATTTGTTAATATATGCACTCAGGGATATGAATTTTCCTCTAAGTACTGCCTTGGCTGCATCCCATAAGGTTTGAAAGGATGTTTCGCTGTTGTCATTTTCTTCAACAAAATTGTTAATTGTTTCTATGATTTCTTCTCTAACTATCCGATTTTGGAGTATCATGTTATTTAATTTCCAATTAATTTTTGATTTGGGTCTCCATGTACCCTTGCCGATCAATATTTTAATTGCCTTGTGGTCTGAAAAGGTTGCAGTTAATATTTCTGCTTTAGTGCATTTGAGTGCCATGTTTCTATGACCTAGTGTATGATCTATTTTTGTGAATGTGCCATGTGGTGCTGAAAAGAAGGTGTATTCTTTTTTGTCCCTATTTATTTTTCTCCATATGTCTATTAACTCTAATTTTTCTAAGATTTCATTCACCTCTTTTACCTCTTTCTTGTTTATTTTTTGGTTTGATTTATCTAAATTTGATCGTGGTTGGTTCAAGTCTCCCACTAATATGGTTTTACTGTCTATTTCCTCCTTCAGTTCTCCTAGTTTCTCTATTAAAAATTTGGATGCTATACCATTTGGTGCATACATGTTGATTAGTGATATTTCCTCATTGTCTATACTTCCTTTTAGCAGAATATATTTACCTTCCCTGTCCCTTTTGATCAGGTCTATTTGTACTTTGGCTTTGTCAGATATCATGATTGCAACTCCTGCCTTCCTTCTATCGGTTGAGGCCCAAAAGGTCTTACTCCAACCTTTAATTCTAACCTTGTGAGTGTCAACCCATCTCATATGTGTTTCTTTTTTTTTTTTTAATATATTTTATTTGATCATTTCCAAGCATTATTCGTTAAAGACATAGATAATTTTCTTTTCCTCCCCCCCCACCCCCCATAGCCAACGCGTAAGTCCACTGGGCATTAGATGTTTTCTTGATTTGAACCCATTGCTTTGTTGATAGTATTTGCATTAGAGTGTTCATTTAGAGTCCATCCTCTGTCATGTCCCCTCAACCTCTGTATTCAGGCAGTTGCTTTTTCTCGGCGTTTCCACTCCCATAGTTTATCCTTTCCTTATGAATGGTGTTTTCTTCTCCTGGATCCCTGCAAGTTGTTCAGGGACATTACACCGCCACTAATGGAGAAGTCCATTACGTTCGATTATACCACAGTGTATTAGTCTCTGTGTACAATGTTCTCCTGGTTCTGCTCCTCTCGCTCTGCATCACTTCCTGGAGGTTGTTCCAGTCTCCATGGAACTTCTCCACTTTATTATTCCTTTTAGCACAATAGTATTCCATCACCAACATATACCACAGTTTGTTCAGCCATTCCCCAATTGATGGGCATCCCCTCGTTTTCCAGTTTTGGGCCACCACAAAGAGCTCAGCTATGAATATTTTTGTACAAGTCTTTGTGTCCATTATCTCTTTGGGGTACAGACCCAGCAGTGCTATGGCTGGGTCAAAGGGTAGATATTCTTTTGTTGCTCTTTGGGCATAGTTCCAAATTGCCCTCCAGAATGGTTGGATCATTTCACAGCTACACCAGCAATGAATTAATGTCCCTATTTTGCCACATCCCCTCCAGCATTCATTACTTTCCTTTGCTGTTATGTTAGCCAATCTGCTAGGTGTGAGGTGATACCTCAGAGTTGTTTTGATTTGCATCTCTCTGATTATAAGAGATGTAGAACACTTCTTCATGTGCTTGTTAATACTTTTGATTTCTTTATCTGAGAACTGCCTATCCATTTCCCTTGCCCATTTATCAATTGGAGAATGGCTTGATTTTTTGTACAATTGATTTAGCTCATTATAAATATGAGTAATTAAACCTTTGTCAGAGGTTTCTATGAAGATTTTTTCCCAATTTGTTGTTTCCCTTCTGATTTTAGTTATATTGGTTTTGTTTGTACAAAAGCTTTTTAGTTTGATGTAGTCAAAATTATTTATTTTACATTTTGTGATTCTTTCTATATCTTGCTTGGTTTTAAAGCCTTTCCCCTCCCAAAGGTCTGACATGTATACTATTCTATGTTTACCCAATTTACTTATGGTTTCCTTCTTTATGTTTAAGTCACTCACCCATTTTGAATTTATCTTGGTGTAGGGTGTGAGGTGTTGATCTATTCCTAGTCTCTCCCACACTGTGTTTCTTGAAGACAACATATGGTAGGGTTTTGGGTTCTAATCCAATCTGCTATTTGTCTACATTTTATGGGTGAGTTCATCCCATTCATGTTCAAAGTTATGATTGTTATTTGTGGATTCGCTGGCATTTTGATATCTTCCCCTAGTTCTGACCTTTCTTCTTTAGCTTTCTCCTTTTGAACCAGTGATTTACTTTAGGTCAGTCCCCCTAGTCCCCTCCCTTGAGATGCTTCCCTTTCTAGCCCTTCCCTTTTTATGCTCCCTTCCCCTCCCCCCTCTCCTTCCCTCCCTTTTTGTACTCCCTCCCCCTCCCCCTCCTTGGGTTTCCTTTCTTTCTTGCCCTAATGGATAAGATAGAATTCAGGATCCCACTGGATCTAGATGTTCTTCCCTCTCAGATTTGATTTCACTGAGAGTAAGGTTTAAGTAATTCCACTTCACGCTCTCTTCCTCTCCTTCTCATATGAGAGTTCTTCCCCTCCCCTTCCCATGTGTATCTTTATATGGGAAAGTTTATTCTATTGATTCCCCCCCTATTTCTTGAAGTTAATCTTAGTATTATCGTGATTCCCCCCTCCCTTTTCCTTTCTTTGCCGCAACTTTCCCCAAATCTTCTTAATGCCCCAATCTTTCCCTATGCATGTTTCTTCTAACTACTCTTACGATGATACAATTTATGAGAGTTACACAAAACATTTTCCCCACATATTAATATATATATAATTTGATGTAAATGTAGTCCTCATAGAAGAGAGTTTGACTTAAAGAAAAAGATAAGATTTATCTCCTTTTCCCTTTCTTTCATATTTACCTTTTCATGTTTCTCTTGCTTTCTGTGCTTGGATATCGAACTTCCCACAGAGCTCTAGTCTTTTCTTAGCAAATGCTTGGAAATCTTCTATTTTGTTGAATGCCCATACTTTCCCCTGGAAGTATATAGTCAGTTTTGAAACCTGAGATTTCTCGGTGTCCAGCTTTTTTGGGGGGCATACCTTTTGAATTGAGTCCAGCAGGAGGGTTCCTTTGCTCTGTCTTGTTGTTAGGTTTGATTTTCAGTCCCCTAGGAGCATTCAGTTTGTGATCGGTAAGAAAGGTTATTCAGAGGTATGAACTTCTGCTCCTTCTAGGCCACCATCTTTACCCTGCCTCCCTTCTTGTTCATTCTTAAAAAGTTAGATGGTATGAATCATGTAACCGTGGACAATTTTTCTTAATCAATAAATAATTTTTTTAAAAGTTACATGGCATAGTGGACAGAGAGAACTTGCTTAGGGAGTGATGAAAGAAGATCATAGTTCAATCTCATCTCTGATGAATATGAGATGTTTTTCCAGGAGGAAATCATTTAATCTCTCTTTGCCCTAGTGAACACTCTATGACTATAAAGCACAAAGAATGGCTACCTGAAATTGGTATAAGGGATTTTCTCTTCAGGAAATTCTCTATTATAAGGAAGTAACATAATCATTCTCTGTCCTCTACTACACATAAGATACTTCTGTCATTCTACATATGACAATGGATACAAAGGTGAATGAAAGCCAGTCCAAGTCCTAATTTATACCTATACTCATGTATAGTACATATATTAAACTGTATAACATGAATTTTTTTTAAAAAAAGAAAGGAATAAACATCTCTTGTCTTTTATGTGCCAAGCAATATAATTAGTATTTAATACTGATTAACCTACTGAAATATAACTAACAATCTACCTAGGAGTGGGGAACTAAAGTACATAAAATGATTTGAAAGACAAAAATTAAGTCTAATTCTCTGGTACTTGTGACTGATACAATAGAAGTTCATGTTGAAGAATGATAAATGTAAAGTGGAATAAGTAAGAAAGACTTCAGAAAAAAAGTCCTTGGTTAAGGATAGACTGAGAGGTAAAATTTAGGTTATCAGAGGGCAAGAAAAGAGGGAGGAAATTCTTGAAGATGGGAATGGATAATGATAAAAGGCACAGATGTTGGTGCCAGTGGGAAGTCTACTACTTTAAAGGTACCATGCTAATGAAAACAGTCCAGTCAAATTCCCTTTTCCTACTTTTAGGTTTTTTAAAAAAAATTAGTGCAATAAAGGAATGTGTCTTCACTCAGGCTTCAAATTGCAACACAAAGGAAGAAGGGAGTTGTTAAAAGTCACTCACTAGGAGAGATTTCACTCAAAATGTCTGCTCAGAGGGATGACCTATTTAATTCTCCTCTAAGTATAAAGGAGTATGTTCCAATTGTATGTGTGAGAAAGGGTAATTGGTCCATCAATATTTGCAACAGACCTTCTGCTGAAACTCTTACTCTTTTCACAGAACAGGCATGATTGTTTCTGAGACCCATTAGTTCTGCAACTTTACATTCCTTTCTTCCTTTCTTTAGGGGCTTATTCAGAGGTGTTATTATTACAAACTTGGGTAAACAGTAATATTTAAAAAAAAGAAGCCATTCAAAGATAAAAGTTAGATAATGAGGATTAAGATAATTAATCTCTTCTTTTACTGGCACAAATTTCTTCTTTTCTTAATTTCAACAATTCTACTCAAGATGCATGTATAACTCCTTATCCAAGGAATTGGAATGCAGCCAATAGATACCTTAATGATGGGAAAAATATCTTCAGGATATTCAATTCAAGAATTTTTTGTATAGACAATTTCTCTCTTCTCTCTCCCTAAAGAAAGGAGGAAGCTAAAAATTCATGGGAAAAGACAAGAGCAATAATGAATAGAGGGATAGTGAGAGACAACTAGAGATTATAAGCTCCTTTTCTTACATTCCTTCATTTCATCCCTCCCTTCTCTGCTTTCTCTCCCCTTTTACCTACTCTTCCCTTTTTCCTTCCTTCCTTCCTTCCTTCCTTCCTTCCTTCCTTCCTTCCTTCCTTCCTTCCTTCCTTCCTTCCTTCCTTCCTTCCTTCCTTCCTTCCTTCCTTCCTTCCTTCCTTCCTTCCTTCCTTCCTTCCTTCCTTCCCTCCTTCCTCTCTTCCCTCCTTCCCTTCCTCCTTCTTCTCTTCCCTCCTTCCCTCCCTCCTTCCTCCCTCCCTTCCTTCCTTCCTTCCTCACTCCCTTCATTTCCTCTTTGTTTTTGAAATTATTGCAAACCTTATATTCCCTCAATTATTTTATTTTAACTCTCAAATTTAGCATATACAGCACTCCTTATTTCTTAAAAATCTGCTTGAATTCTGGATTTGCCATGTGTTTTCAGTTTCTCCAATTAAACTTTTTTTTTTCCTTAGTAGAGGGTAGCAAATTAAGAAGCAGCTAAATGGTAGCAATGAATTATTTGTATTGCTACTTCTAATACATGCAAAGAGGAAAGGAGATTCTTTTTAATTACTGGGATTCTTCACAGCTAGGAACATAAGTGTAACAAAATGTTTTATTGATATAGACTATTATCACTTTCTCAAATTAGAGAAATGTCTACATGACTATAAACACACAAGAAAGATCTCTTACAGGGGAGAGGGAAATAGTGTTGGGGGGACAACACTTGAACCTCATTCACTTCTAAAATGGTTAATAGCAGAAAAAATCTACATAGACAGTTGATAATAGAAAGGTATATTACCCAAAATAAAAGTGGAAAGGGAAGGAAATTATAAAATAAATGCTGAGAAAACATAGAGTAGATTTTAAAAAGAAAAAGAAATAATGGTCAGAAACAAAACATACTTTAGAGGAGGGGCAGGAGAAAAAGAGAGAGAATACAGAAAAGATAGAAGAAAATAAGATGGAAGGAAATACACAGTAATAATAAGTGTGATTAGAATGAACTCACCTATAAAACAGAAGTTTATAGCAGAATGGATTAAAAACCAGAATCCAACAATATATTATTTGTAAAAAATAAAATTGAAACAGAAATATCCAGACTTTAAATAAGGGGCTGGACTAGAATTTATTATGCTTCAGTTGACATAAAAAAGAAAGTAAAAATCATGATCTCAGACAATAAAAAACATAGAAACCAATTGAGTCTTTAAAAAGATAGATAGAATAATGATAGAATAATACCAAGAACAAGTATTATCCCTAATGGAGTTAATCTAGAAGTCTGTCTATTAATATCAGGTTTGAAGCAAGGATGTCCATTATCACCACTATTTTTCAACATTGTACTAAAATACCAAATATACTAATACAATTAAAAAAATAATTTAGAAGAGGCAAGGAGGAAACTAAAATCTTTGTAGACAATATGATAGCATATATAGCAAACCAAAAGAATCAACTAAAAATCTAGTTGAAAAAATTAACAACTTCAGTGGTTTCACCTTATAAAATAAACCTATTTAAATGGTTAGCATTTCTATAAGTTGTCAACTCAACCTAACAAATATAGAAAGAAAAAATTAATTTAAAATAATTGCAGATGGTATAATACTTTAAGGATTATCTGCTAAGACAAACCCAGAGAATGTATCCTGACAATTATAAAATACTTTAACCCAAATAAAGACAGATCTAATCAATTGGAGAAATATTAATTGCTTATGGGTAGGCCAAGACAATATTATAAAAATGACAATTTTACCTAAGTTTATTTACTTACTCCATAGTATAGTAATCAAACTACCAAAGAATTATTTTATAGAGTCAGAAAAAATGATAACAAAATTGATATGGATGAAGAAAAAGGTCAAGAAAATCAAGGGAATTTTTTTTAAAAAAGAGGATAGTGGACTAGCAGTATTAGATTCTAAACTACATTACAAAGGGGGCATCATCCAAACAAATTTCTGAGAAAACTGAAAAGCATTTTGGCAGAAACTAGGCACAGATCAACATCTCACACCATATACCAAAGTGAGGTCAATAAAAAATAAATATTATAGACTAAATTCTTTAGTAAATTAAGAGATTATTGAAAATGGTACCTGTCAGATCTGTAGATGAGGGAAACTTTTATGATCAAGCAAGAGACAGAGAAGAACATAGGAAGCAAAATGAAAAATTTTGACTTAAAGAATTTAAAAAGCTTTTGTATAAAAAATTAATGCAACCTGAATTAGAAGGAAAATGGAAAACAGTTAGTCTGGTAAAGGCATCATCTCTAAAACTTATAGATAGCTGACCTATTATTTATAAATTTATATTTTAGATTTAGAATTAAAAAATTATAATATATAAATTTTAAATTATAAAAGTAAAGCCATTTCCCAGTTGATAAGTGTCAAAAATATATGAACAGGCAAATTTCAGAAGAAGAAATCAAAACTGTCAATCACATGAAAAAATGATAAAAACTATTGATTATCAGAATGAAAATTAAAATGACTGGGAAAACTGGAACACCATTTAGTGAGTTTGTGAGCTATAAGAAACCATTCTTCAAAAAAATTCACAACTATAGTCAACTCGAGAGGATCCCCATCAACTTGAATGGCTAAACAAGTTGTGTTATGTGTTTGTGATGGAATGCTATTAATGTTATAAGAAATGATGAGCAGGATAGTTTCAGATGTTGAAAGACAATGATCCAAGAAAATTCCAAAGATCTAGTATGAAAAATATTTTCTATCTTTAAGGACATAACTAAAACACTCTTAAAACAGATTGGAGTATTCATTCTTTATTTTTCTCCTTTTTGTTTCTGTTTTCTTTATACAACACTGATAATATGGACATTTTTATGATTTTGCATATGTAATTACTATTAAATCACTTGCCTTTAAAGAGGTTAGAGGAATGAATTTGGAAATAAAATTTAAAAAAATGAATGTTAAAAGATTACCGGTAACACAACAATATTTTTAATAAATTTATCTGTAGATCACTTTCCTCATTACCTCTACTCCATTCATTTCTTTTCAGATGTACAAGTTCTTGATTATTATGTCTGTCCTTTTTTTCTGTCATCAACACTTTTCTTGGTGGAACACTATTACTATTGTCTATAGTATTTCATATAACAATTGAATATATATAATATTTTACTTCCCATTTCATTTTCAGAGACCATAAGATAAACAATTATCCAATTTCCTGCCAAACTCATTATTCATGGTCCTCAGTAATGTTATGTCATAGCCAAATAAACCAAATCCTCTCAAATTTCTCAGCATTCTAAATATCTGTTCCAATGACTCTATTTTATAACGCCCATAGCCAACTGTCCACTTTTCACAACTTTTCTTCTTTCCTGTAGATTTTTTCAATTGACCATAAAAATGAAAAGACCAATAATGAACCCTGATTCCTTTAGTTTATTACATTGATATTTATTATCCCTGGAAATTATTTTAAGATTTCCTCTGGTATATTCCTATGTTGTTCACTAGTAATTAATGAAATTTCTTAGCTATGACAAATCCCAGGAGGTTGTAACTACTGACCAACCAGGTTAAATCAACATGGGCCTTTTTCCATAAATCTTGAGAAGGAAATGCTTTTTCAAGCTAATAAGAGAAGCCTACAATAATTATCCCTTATTATTCCATGAATAAGAAAGTATTGACTTCTCCAAAGATGTTGATATAAGAGAAAATTTAATCTCTTAAGTTTACAGGTAGATACAAAAAAAAGAATAATAATAAACAACAACAATTAAGATATCGAAAATGTCCTATTATAAGGATCAATTGAGAATATATGGGATGCCCCTAAAATTTTAGTGTAATTTTAAGCTTTGATAGCATTCTTGAAGACTCTGTAAATAGAGCCAATGCAAACCTCAAATAACTGCATAAATGTTAACTTTAATGTAGTGTTATGCCGATCTTAATTTTCTATTTAAAATATTAGATATTATTATTAGTATTGCTTACCTTTCCTACCATACCCAGCCATACATGCTAGATTGAATCTACATACATATGCTAGTTATTTATTTTATGGCAAATTTTAGTTTTCCAGGTATGTTAGAATAATAATCAAATAACCACAAGCCAAAATATGTCTTTGATGAACTTTTAATTTTTTAAATCAAATATGCAAATCAATTTGTGTATGAAAATATAGTCTGAGTACAGAATGTAATCTATGATTTTGTCTCACCCAATTATATAGAACATAAGCAGATAATATTATAGTGACTTAGGTAAGTATTTTGACAGATATTTTACCCTGAATTCTGTCACATGATTACTGCAGCTGTTCTCTCTGAGGTCATTCATAGAGAAACATATCAAAATTTCTAGGCATTTCAGGAAAAAACAAACAAACGCAAAATCCATCAAATGAGTTGTTTGCTATTTATATTCATCGATATTTAGTTACTATTGATTATAAAGAACAAATAATTAAAGCCTGAGGACATTCAAATTTGAAAGAGAAAGTAGTACTTGCCTACAATCTATTTGGATAGGGGGAAGGAAAGTAATACAGAGGGATAAACATATAAATATTGATTTCATTTTAACATAGAAGGGATGAAGCAAAGGGAAAGGGGTAAAGGTAAAATCTAAATTCTTTAACTCACTATATAAATCCTATCTTACTTACTCTAAACTAAATCCTGGGTTACCTAAAAGCAAGTCCAACAGGGAATGGGATCAATTTCTTATAGAGTTCTTGATGAACCAGAAACAGAGGTTCAGCTGATGTCTTCAGATGTCACAGTAGGGTAGTGATCTGTTCCCCAGTCTGGCTGTCCATCAGAAAGACTGGAGTTATTCTTTCACCACAGGTAGAAGATCCCCAAGGCCTGTTGTTTGATGGATGAGTTTAAGATGATTAAAAATTACACCTGTCTCCTTCTTCTCTCAGGTTCAGAGTGACAGTTGGGGAACTGTCTCTTCAACAGTTTAGAATACTGACAGTCCTGGGAGAATTCTGAATCTCACTCCCTGTCAATCATTCCTTAGATAAGTTTTATTTTCCTTTGCTACACTAGGAATAAGAAAAAATATATACATTTTAACTTATATTAATGATGGCAAACATATGGCACAGATGCCCAAAAGGGCATGTGGGGCCTTCTGCATAGGCATACCTGAAGTTGCCCACCAGAGCTCATTACTAGAAAGCCAGAGGAACTCTGGGAGGAACTGTTCCCTTCTCCTTCTCCATGTGCTTGTGAATATTTCTCACTTCACCCATCCCTTTGAGGGGCTTCCATGCTGCATGAGGGGGTGGCTAGAGGGGAACAGAGTGCTGGGGCCACTCTCTTCTCCACATATGTCTCTATTCACCTCCCCCCCTGCTCTGCAGCCAAATCAGAGTGCTTCATTCCTCCCCTGCTGGGGGGTGAGGTCAGGGTGGTGTGGGTCATTGGCACTTAGTCTCTGGGGGACATGACATGACACTTAGTCCCTTGTGCAGTGGGCACAGCACTTGTCCAGGGAGTGGAGTAGGGGTAGGGCCCAGCACTCCATCTTTAAAAAGTTTGCCATCAGTGCTCTATATTGTCTAATATTACATTTCAAGGGTAATAGATATTTACAATGAAAATAACTGATAATTTGGAAATATTAAAATAAGACTGAATTGTTTATGTTCTTTGAAACAGAGACTAGGTATATACTTCAAGGAGATCATATATATATATATATATATATATATATATATGATACATATATATATACAGACACATACATTTCTGATATTTGTGGTAAAAAAAAGAATTCTGGAGCAAAGTAGAATCTCATTGATTTGGGAATGACTAAATAAATTTTGCTACATGAATATAATAGAATCATTGCCATTGTCTTTATTATACCTCGAAATTATTTTAGAACTTCTGTTGCCATGTTCTGATGTTATTTATCTGTTCTTAACTAGAATTCTTAGGTATGACAAACTAATAAAATATGATGAATAAAGAGATTATAAATTTACATGAAGTGATGCAAATTCAAATTAACCTAGGAAAACAATAAATATAATTACATTAATATAAATTGCTGGAACCACTAAGAGACAATGAAAAGTGAATGTTGCAAAACTGTGAAGAATAAATTTATTCTGAGGAAAGGGGCAGAGTCAGAGTGATGGCTTAGTAGCAGCAGAAGCCCAAACCACTCTGACTACCTTTCCCTACCAATCATTAAAAAGTGCTTCAAAAAGACAGGAACCCAAACCCAATAATAAATGTAGTCACATGAATCTCTTGCTGAACACAACTTCAAATGTAGTTAGAGAGAGAGTCTATTTTCATGGGGTTGCAGGGGGACCTGAAACAAAACTTCATATACAAAATGGCTGGTCAAATCCTCCATCCCTCCCACCTCTACCATCTACCATTCTGCATTCTCCTTTAGGAGTAGGCTGACCATGAGATCCTGGGATGAGGGATGCACTGGCAGAGGACCACCTCAGATCCACTACTGGAAGTCTGAGGCCCTGACAACATCTGGCAAGTGTAAGGATAATTTTTAGTGTTTTGACTTAAAATCTAAATAAGTAGTCACCATGGGAAATTCCAAAAAATGAAAAATACCCAAGTCAGCTGGGGATTTATGGAGATTTTAATTAATATCAATGAAAGAACTAAGGGAAGGAGAGAGAGAGAGAGAGAGAGAGAGAGAGAGAGAGAGAGAGAGAGAGAGAGAGAGAGAGAGAGAGAATTAATCTAAACTGCTCTGACTCAGGCTGAGCCAAGCAATAGATAAAGGCCTTGGTCAAAGTGGTCTCCCTGAGCCTAAGGGAAAGAGGAATCAGTCTTATTACTCTCCATGAGACCATCTCCAAGCTGCGTTCCAGTCCTCCACTCAACTCACTTTTCTGAACTGAATTCAGAATATAACTCAGTTCAACTCTGAACTCAATTGCCTCCTGACTTTTTACCCCTTTCTTTTAAGGAAATTTTCTCTTATGTCACCTCCACTAAATTTTCATGTCTACCAATAACAGTAGACACTTTTTTTCCAGGACTGCCCATTCTTATTTTTCACCTTCTTTGATTCTCACCTTCTCTGGTTAGATTATATCTTCTGAGTACTTCACACCTCTTTGTTAAGCTTGCCTTTTGTAAGTTACTTGACCTTTTTGTGATTAATTTAAGTTTTACAGGTACTTAACACCTTTTTGTATTGTATCTAAAAATAGACCTAGCTTACGGTTCTAGCTTCATTATAAGTTATGAGTTAAGTACCTTCATTGTTCAATCAGGAATTTACAACTTTTATCTTCCCATAAAGTATGTCTAATTAGGGTGGAGTAATTTTAAAAGTTCCCAATACATTCCTAATTCTTGTTATACAAAGTATCTCCATTGATATAATAAGGGAATATCTAAACCAAATATTCTAAGGTACAGTCTGAGTAGTTTTTAAGATTCATTCAGGCTGGACCAGATTTCTATCTGACTGAGAAACTTCTGGCTTCAGTATCTGGCTATATTGAAGATTTATTACCAGGGCACAATAGTTCAAACAGCCTAATACTGTAAATCAGTAGAGGAGAAAGAATCATCCAGAAACGTTTAGCCCACAGGTAAAAAAACAATGCTAGGTAAAAGAATAAACTGAAAAAGAAGGTAACTATAGAAAGGTTTTATGGGGGGGAAAGGACAAAGAAAAATACCAACAGAAGATGACAGGATCCAAGGAACTACAAGGAAAACCTCAAAGAACCCCTGGGAATTGGACTCATGCTCTGGAAGAACTCAAAAAAGAATTAAAAATTCAAATAATACAGATTGAAGAGGAATATTAAAAAGAAAACAACAGCTTAAAAAGCAAAATTGAAAAACTGGAAAGAGGCACACACATCTAAGTGTTTTAATAACTAGAAGTGACCTTCTGGAAAAAGAGACAAAAAATCCAATGAAAAAAGGGTTTCCATGAAAAGTAGAATGGACCAAAAAGAAAAGGAGTATCAAAAGTTCATGAAAGGAATTAATTCTTTCAAAATTAGAACTGGGAAAATAGAAGGTAATGACTTCATGAGATATCAAGAAACAAATAAAAGAAAATCAAAAGAATGAAAAAAATAGAGGAAAATATGAACTATCCAGTTAAAAAAATGACCTGGAAAATAGATATCAGAGAGACAATTTAAGAATTATTGCACTATCTGAAAGTCATGATAAGAAAACTAGCCTAGACATCATATTACAAGAAATTATCCAAGCAAAATGCTCTGATATGTTTGAACAAGTGGTTAGAATGGAGATTGAAAGAACCCACAGATCACCTGCAATAAATCTCCAAATGACAACTCTCAGGGATGTTTTAGCCAAGTTAAAGAACTCCAAGGCTGTGGGGCAATGGGGGGATCAGTAGATTGAGGATCAGGCCTAGATATGGGAGGTCCTAGATTCAAATATGGCTTCAGACACTTCCCAGATGTGTGACCCTGGGAAAGTTACTTAATCCACACTGCCTAGCCTTACAACTCTTCTGTCTTGGAACCAATACACAGTATTGATTCTAAGAAGGAAAGTAAGTATTTAAAAAAAGAACTCCCAGGCCAGGGAGAAAATACTGCATGTAGCCAGAAAGAAAGAGTTCAGATATCATCGAGTCCCAGGCAGGATCATGCATGATCTGGCAATGTCTGTATTGAAGGACAGGAAGACATGGACTATGATATTCTGTAAGGCAAGGGACCTCTGTTTAAATCCAATAATCACCTACCCATCAAAAGTAACTAAAATATTTTAGAAGAAAGTATAGCTATTTAACAGAATAGGAGATTTCCAAGTATTCCTGAAGAAAAGTCTTGACAAACAGAAAATTTAATATTCAAATACGAAATTCAAGAAAAGCATAAAAAGGTAAATCAAAGAAAAAATATTTGCTTCAATATGGCCAACTTATTTATATTCCTATGGAAAGATAATATCTGTAAGTCTTCAAAATTTTTATCATTATCATAATAGTTAGAAGAAGTATACATAGGGGTGTGAGAATAAACTGTTTAGGAAAATATGTCAAAAATTCAAACTAGAGGTGAAAAAGAGTGTAGTACTAAGAGAAAGGGGAAGAGAGAAGTAAAGTTGGGCCAATAACTTCACATAAAGAGGTGTGGGAGTGGAGAAGATTACAATTAAAGAGAGGAAGAGGGAGATTATAGATTATAAATTAACTTTACTCACATTGGAATTGGCTCAGAGAGGGAAGAGTAATCAGATTCTTTGTTGTATAGAATCCTATCATGCTATAGAGAAGTAGAAGAGGAATAAGAAATAGGTTGGTGAGGAGATGAGTAATGCAAGGGAGAGAGGCAATGGGGGTGGTGATCAAAAGACCATATAGAGAAATAGGAAGGTAATAATAAGGGGGATCAAAGTCAGGGGAGTAATATAAAGAAGTAGACAGAACTTGCAGAAGGTTCCATCAGAACATTGGAGGGAGGGACAGAGTGAAAGGAGAATGATCAGAATTAAAAAAGAAAGTCAAAATGGAGAGGAATACACAGATGGCAATCATAACTGTGAATTTAAATGGGATGAACTCACCCATAAAATGAAAACAGATAGCAGAATGAATTAAAAACCAGAGGGCTACTATTTTTTCTTTACAAGAAACATATTTGAAGTAGGTAGACACACAAAGGATAAATTAAGAGCCTAGAGATGAATCTATTGGATTTCAGTTGAGAAAAGGAAGGCAAGAATAGCAATCATAATCTCAGAAAAGGTAAAGCAAAAATAGATTTTATTGAAAGAGATAAGGAAGATAATCATATCTTGATTTAAAAAAAAAAAACACCACAATGGGAAAAAATCAGTAGTCAATATATATATGTGCAATATAAAACTAAACTGGTGGGGGACTTCAACTTTCCTATAGCAGAACTAGATAAATAGAATTAAAAAATAAATGAGAAAGAAGTAAGAGAAGTGAATGAAATTTTAGAAAAATCAGAGTTAATAGATATCTGGAGACAATTAGATAGAGATAAAAAGTCAGCACATGGTATATATATATATATATATATATATATATATATAATGCTTGATTATGCACTAGGGCATAAAATATCACAAACAAATCCATAAAAGCAGAAATAATGAATGTAACTTTTTTAGATCATATTACAATAAAATTATAATACTGAGTATTCATATAGGGGCAAATTAAAATCGATTGGAAACTAAAATAATCTAATTATTAAGAATTGGTGGGTCAATGAACAAATCATAGAAACATTCATTGATTTTACTGAAGAGAATGACAATGAGGAGATACTATATCAAGATTTATGGGATACAACCGAAGCAGTACTCAGGGGAAAAAAAAATATCCCTCAATATCAGCACAATAGAGATATTGGAGATCAATGAATTGGGCATGTAACTAAGCAAACTAAGAAAAGAAAAAAATCCCTAATTAAAGACTAATTTAGAAATCCTAAAAATCAAAAGAGAAATTTATAAAATTGAAAGTAAAAGAACTATTGAATTAATAAATAAGACTAGGAGCCGGTTCCATGAAAACAGTGAATAGGAGAAAATTTAGTAGTTAAATTGATTAAAAACAGAAGGAAGGGAACTAAAGTATTAGTACCAAAATGAAAAGGTTGATTTCTCTTCTAATAAAGTGGAAATTATGGAAATTATTAGGAGCTATTTCACTCAATTATGTGACAGTAAATATAAAAATATAGATGAAAGGGATGAATATTTACAAACATATAAATTGTTTAGTTTAACAAAAGAGGATATAGAATATTTAAATAAGCCCATGTCAGAAAAAATAAATTGAAAAAGCTCTTAATGATCTCCCCAAGAGAAATCCCCAGGGCCAGATGGATTCACAAGTAAATTCTATCACACATTTAAAGAACAACTAATCCTAATATTATACACACTGTCTGACAAAATAAGCAAAGAGAAGTCTTACCAATTTTTTTTTAATTAAAATAAATGATACTAACACCCAAGACAGGAAAATCAAAAACAGAGAAAAAAAATTATAGGCCACTTTCATTAATAAACATAGGTACAAAAAAGTTAAAAAAATACTATCAAAGAGACTACAGCAATATATCACAAACAGTATTCACTATGACCAGGTGGTATTTAAATGAGGAATGTAAGTGTTAGCAGAGTTTTTATTAATTTTTCTTTTTATATTTAAGAGGAAATGAAGCAATAATATTTTTCATTAAGTGATTCCCTTCTGTTGCACTTGTCAGTTAATGATTGTTAGAAGGGTGTGGCCAAGGGGAGTTATTCAGTTGCAGAGAGTTTTAAAAGGCTTTTTGTCTCTGAGTCTCCTCAGGATTGGTTATGCTGCTAGCATTCTTTCTTGTTGGAGACAGAGAAAAAAAATTAAGACCTTAATAGCCTTTCTGATTAAAAACCTGGGTAGATAAGGTAGATATATAGTGGTTATATAATTAGATTATGAGAGTATGAGAATAGGCAGCCTAGCAGTAGATACTGCCCTCTGAGGCAGATAGATTTAGGGCATTTTTTAGAGAAATTTAGTTAGAATAGGTATCTGTGTTATAGTTACAAGCTATTGTATAATTACTTTCATTTTATTCCTTCCTATTTCCTATCCATATATCCTAATAATAAACTGTGTTTTGACTTTAATAAACTTCTCAATGGCTTTTATTCAAATTCCTATTCCACCCAAATTTAACTCTTCAAACAAGAATGATTTAATATTAGGAAAACAATCTCTATAATTGACCATGTCAATAATACACCTAACAGAAATCATATGATTATCTCAATAGATGAAGAAAAAGCCTTTTACAAAATATAGTACCCAATCCTATTGAAAACTATAGAAAGCATAGGAATAAGAGGGACTTTCCTCACAATAATAAGTAGTATATATTTAGAATCATCAGCAAGTATTATCTTCATTTGGGATGAATTAGAAGCCTTCCCAAAAAGATAAAAAATGAAGCAAGGATGTCCATTACTCCCATTATCATTTAATATTGTACTAGAAATGCTGACTGTAGGAGTTAGGGATGAAAATGAAATTGAAGTAATTAAAGTTGTCAGTGAGGGAACTAAACTATCACTCTTTGTAGACGATATGATGGTAAGCTTAGAGAGTCCTAGAAAATCAACTAAAAGGCTAATGGAAATAATTGTAGTGAAGTTTTAGGAAATAAAATCAACTCACATAAATCACCACCATTTCTATATATTTACAACAATCATTAGCAAGTGTTAGAAAGAAAAACTCCATTTAAAATCACTCTAGACAATATAAAATATTTGGGAATCTATCTGCCAAGACAAAAACAGGAATTCTCTATTAACACAATTACAAAACATTTTTCACAAAAATAAAACTAGATCTAAACAACTGGAAGAGCATTATTTGCTCATAGGTAAAATGAGCTAATATAATAAAAATGACAACCCCAGCTAAATTCTTTTACTTATTCAGTGCCATACCTATCAAACTTACAAAAAAATTTATAATACTAGAAAAATTAATAACAATATTCATTGGGAAGAACAAAAGTTTAAGGATATCAAGGAAATAATGAAAAAAAATATGGAGAATGGTGGCTTAGGAGTACCAGATCTTAAACTGTACTATAAAGCAGTGATCATCAAAACAATTAGGTACTGGCTAAGAGATAGAAGGGTGGATGAATGGAATATACTAGGAGTAAATGATCTCAGCAATCTAGTGTTTGATAAACTCTAGGATTTAAGTTTTGGGGATAAGAACTCAGTATTTGAAAAAAACTGCTTGGAAAATTGGAAAATAGTATGGCAAAAATTAGGTTTAGATCAATAACTAACTTCATATGAAGGTAAATTAAAAATGGGTATATGATTTAAACATTAAGAGTGCTATTATAAATAAATTAGATGAACGTAGAATAGTATAACTGTCAGATCTATGCAGAAGTGAAGAATTTAAGACCTAACAAGAGATAGAGAATATTACATGATTTTGTAATATTTATAATATTACAGAATAATATTACAATAATTTTGATTATATTAAATTGAAAAATTTTTTGTACAAAGAAAACTAATGTAACCAAGATTATAAGGGGAGCAACAAACTGATAAAGGCTTAATTATATCTCAAATATTGAAAATCAGTCCTTTTTATAAGAATCCAAATCATTTCCCAACTGATAAATGGTCAAAAAATATGAATAGGCAGTTTTCAGATGAAGAAATAAAAACTATCAGTAATCTTTTAAAAATATGTTCTAAGTCCATCTTAATTAGAGAAATGCAAATCAAAATAACTCTGAGGTACCACTTTACACCTGGAAGATTGAGCAATATCACAGTAAAGGAAAATAATAAATATTGGAAAGAATGTGGCAAAATCGGGACACTAATACTTTGCTGGTGGTGTTCTGAAACACTCTGGAAGGGCTTTAAAAGAATCCAAGCCCTCCAGGAACACCAATAATAGGTTTGTCTCCCAAAGAGATAAAAAATTAGGATGACATTTTTGTACAAAAATTTTTGTACAAATACCTGTGCTTTTTGTGATGGCGAAAATTGGAAAATCATGGTATGTCCCTCAATTGCACCATAATGAGTCTATTGAAAATGTGCTGGATGCTTACCTTGTAATAATAGTCAAGTCATTCATAGTTAATCATCAGACATTACTGTTGTTACTGTGGACAATGTGTTTCTGGTTCTGCTCACTCACTGCATCATTTCTGAGTCTTTCCAGGTTTTTTAGTGATCATTTTGTTTTCCTTTCTTATGACACAATTATATTCCATTATACTAAAAACACAACTTTTTCAGCCATAGAACTTTAGAAGACTAGAGAATGTGAAGACTGAAATTTAATTTCCAAATATGAGAATTGATGATGAGTTTTCAGAAAAACAAACAAACAAAATCATGATCAGATGCTGAATTTCTGTGGTAAAAGAACAAAAAACTAAGGCTTGGAAGATGATAGTAGTAAAATTCTGGACAAAATGACATAGATACATAAAAGGGAAGTGTTTGCTGTGTTTTGGTGGCAACAGAAGGGCCAAGAAATACCAGTAGGGAATAAATAGAATGTGAAGATAGCCTCCTAACTCACTGAGTAAGGAGACAAGAGAGGAGTAATCATTGCTAGAGAGCATGCCCTGATTCCTGTTATCCCAAGAAAATAGAAAGAATGTGAAGAAAGTCAAGAAGAAGAGAAGTTTGTTACCTATTGAGCAGGGATTGTAGTGGGTACAATCAACTAAGAAAATCAGAGGATTGAAGGGAATGGTCAGTGAGAGGATTCAGTGGATATAGGAGAGAAAAGATCCTTTGCTTCTACTTCTGAATCATAGGAAGAATGATAATACTTGGCCAAAATATCTTTCTAATATATAAATATGCCAAGGAAGTTAATGACAAGAAGGGCATTGTTATATATAACAAAATGTTCATAGCAGGTTTCATGATGGGAAAACAAAGCAAAACAAAACTTGAAAACATAATAAGTTCTTACTAAATAGAAAATCTTTGAATAAACTGTGATATATGAATATAATGGAATATTATCATGTGATATATATCCTTTGAAAATGACAAAATGAAAAAATTGTATAAAATATACATAAAGATTTAAATGAATTAAGGCAAAGTGAAGGAAAAAGGAAATGGAAAAAAATATACAGAATGATTACTTGGCAGTGTTATTTAGTAAAAAAAATATATTCTTTCTCAGTTTGCTAATTTCACTGGTATAGAAACTGCCTGATCATAATACCTCTAATAGCTCCTTTGTACTCTATATTTCTAGCCTATTGTCTGGGAGACTGTGATGATGGGCAAATAATTTAGCCCAGGATTGCATAGTGTGGATGAGAGACATCCAGTTTGCATTGCAAGGACTTGATTTACAAGGAAACAGCATACGTGAAGAAAATTGAACTTTGCTGGCAATGGGTGATGGGGCTAGAACCTCTAGCCAAGAAGCAGATGGACAGTTGGAAAAGCATTGTTTTACTCTTATGAACTGAAAGGGAGAAGAACAACTTGCTGAGATTAACCTGTTGTGTTCCCTCATCATCTGAAGAAATTAGATTAGCCATCCATCCTCAATAGTGGCCGATAGAAACTTTTTCCCTTTGGGGAAGATAAGATACTATCCATGCAAGAAGATTTTCCATTGATACCTTCAATACCTGTGTCTCTCTATATTAGGAAATTACTCCAGCTTGACTCCACAACGTTCTCAGGGACTCAGGTCCCTAGACTAGAGCTCTCAACCCCTGAAGGGTATTTAGTTTAAAAGAGAATTAGGGACTTCCCAAGTTTCCCTCTTCCCTAAACCTATCATTCTTGAATATCAAAACAATAAATAGACCTTATTAATTCTTCTAATGTACTAAGGGGATCAAGATAATATCCATCCTTGGAAGAAACCAGAAACCAGAGACTGAAACGGATTGCCTCTTTACCTTTCAACTCTGAACATAGATCCAGTCTTTCATCTTCCCTTGTGTAGCTCTGCCTGGAAGAGGAAGTGTTGCTTCTATTTTTCTGTTCCCAGACTTAGACCTTTCAAGCTTTGGTTCCTGATCCCCTTCTAGTACAGTAGCTAGCAAGTATCAGAAGTTTGAACACCTAGGTGGGGCAGCAGTAGATATAATACCATGAGTCAGGAAGACCTGAGTTAAAATTTTATCTCAGACACTTAGTAAATATGGGTCTGTGAACAAGTCACTTAGCCATATTTGCCTCAGTTTCCGCATCTTGAAAATGAGCTAGAGAAGGAAACAGAAAAATACTCTCAAAATCTTTGCTAAGTAAGCCTCAAATGGGCTCACAAAGAACAGGATGATATTGAAATTACTTAATAGCAGTGGTGGAACTAGAACTCAGTCTTCCTGTCTTCTAACAGTTCTTAGAAGCTATGCCATTTCTATTACAATTTTAATAGTATTAGATGTTAAATTTAATTTTCATTTAAGTCTGAAAGCATCATTAACACTGCAGGATAGCTACATATTATACCAAACTTATAGACCTATGTTAAGTTCCATTATGCTTTTCATGCAAGATTTCATAAAGGGGGGCGAAGTCAAGATGGCAGTTTAGCAAGCAGCAAAATTCAGACCTCGTGGAAGACCCTTCCTTACCGATACAGACTGAATGCTCCTAGGGCACAAAAATTCAATCTGAATAACAGGACAGAAGCGGGGAACACTCCTTCTGTACTCAAATCAAAAGGTACGCCCCCCCCCCCAAAGCCAGAATCTGAGAATACTCAGGGCTAAGGGGAAGGCAGAGCGAAGGTCCCAGGAACTCTCTCCCACAAACCAGAGGGCTGAGCCCCCAGCAGTAGCAGGAACCTCTGAGCGGGAAAAGGCACTGGTTTGCAGGTTCTACCTTGGGAGCAGCGGGGCGCCGGGCTCAGAGCATCCAGCTTGGACAGAGGGGAGGAAGCCCCATCGGGCTCCAGTCTCACCCTTTTCTCAGGCACATCCAGACCAATCCAATTGAACTAATCCCATCAGAACTCCTCAGAGTTTAGGGAGGAGGGCAAAGGCATTTGTGGACAGCGGAGAAGCAGCTGGAGAGAACTGGAGAGAGACTGGGTGGCCCAGCCTTCCAGGAGTCTTCAGAGCCTCAGTGCTTCATACCACATACAGCCCAACCCAATTGAACTCAATCCAATCAAAAGCATCCAGAGGACAGGGAAGTTAACATTCCTCCCTTAGAGACTGTACCAAGATATCTGACAAAGCTCCAAGAGGGGAGACTGACAGCCCCAAAACCAAAACAAAATGAAAGGAGCAAGAGCACAGCCAAATATGGGGAGCAAAGAAGGGGTAAACTCGAGCAAACAACAGAAAAAGAAGAAAGAAATTACAATAGACAGCTTCTGCACAGGTAATGAGCAAAGAGCGAATGAAACAAAGGGGGAGGACCCAGCAAAGAAAAAATCAGAAATCCCAGTGAATTGGATACAGGCTTTGGAAGAACTCAAAATGCAATTCAAAACACAATTAAGAGAGGCAGAAGACAATTGGGAAAAGAACTTAAAAACTAAGATAAGTCATCTGGAAACAGAAAATAGTGTCTTGAAAGCCAAAATCAACCAGCTGGAAAATGAGGCAAAGGAGATGAAAGATGAGGCAAAGCAGATGAAAGATGAGGTGAAGAAGATGAAAAATGACCTCCAAAGAAAATCCGACCAAAAGGAAAAGGAATACCAAAAAACTAAGGATGAAATCCAGTCTTTAAGAACCAGAATACAACAACTAGAATCTAGCGACCTCACAAGGCAGCAGGACACTATAAAACAAAACCAAAAGAATGAAAAAATTGAGGAAAATATGAAGCATCTCATTCACAAAACAGAGGATTTAGAAAATCATTCAAGGAGAGACAATTTAAGAATTATTGGCCTACCAGAAGACCATGACAAAAGAAAAAGCCTGGACATTATATTGGAGGAAATTATTAAAGAAAACTGCCCCGAAATCCTTGAACAAGAGGGAAAAGTGGAGATTGATAGAATCCACAGATCACCTCCTGTACTTAATCCCCAACTGACAACACCCAAGAATGTTATAGCCAAATTCAAGAAATATCTGACCAAAGAAAAGATATTACAAGCTGACAAGAAGATGTCATTCAGATACCAAGGAACCACAGTGAGGATAACTCAGGATCTGGCTGCATCCACACTGAAAAAAAGAAAGGCATGGAATACGATATTCCAGGAAAGCAAGGGAACTAGGTCTACAACCAAGAATCAACTACCCAGCAAAATTGACTATATTCTTACAGGGGAAAGTATGGTCATTCAACAAAATAGAAGAATTTCAAGAATTCGTAAAGAAAAGACCAGACCTGAAGAGAAAATTTGATGTCCAAGCACAGAACTCAAGAGAATCATCAAAAGGTAATTAAAAAAGAGGGGAAAAAAGAAAAAAAAACTTTTTTTGAGAGACTCAATGAATTAAAATGTTATGTATACCTATAAGAAAAGAGGTCATTGGTAACTCTTAAAAGCTGTTGTTATCACCTGGCCAGCTAGAAGAATTAGACTTAGAGGGAAAAATGCCAAACTGTATAGGATGAAAGGACAAGACATAAAAATGTATATAGACATATACATGCAAAAATACATAAGCATGAGTATGCATATATATAAATATATTTATAACTAGAACTTAAAATAGGTTAATATTAAAAGAAATGGGAAAAGAAACAAATGGGCATAATTTATATGTCATAAAGAAGCTCATGGTGGGAGGGGGGAGAAAATCAATACACTGGAAGGGTAAAGACCTCAGAGACAGGAAATACTCAACTTTTACGTGCTTTGAAAGTGACTCAAAGAGGGAAAAACAATCCAATCAATTGGGTGCCGAGAATAGATTTGCACCCTATAGGAGAGTAGAAGGGTAACAAACAGTCTGGTGGGGAGGGAAGCAGTACAAGAGAGGGAGGCAGTGGGGGGTTAATTTTAGAAAGACTACAGGGAAAATAAAAGGGGGATAAATAGGGACGGGGTAGAAAGGGAAGTAAAATAAGGGTGGGAACAAGGGGGACTGTTCAAAAGCAAACATTGGTGTAGAAGGAAATAGTGAAAGAAGAAAAGGCAGGTAAAGGAGCAGAAATCAAAATGCTGGGAAATACACAGCTAGTAATCATAATTCTGAATGTGAATAGAATGAACTCACCCATAAAATGCAAGCGAATAGCAGAGTGGATTAGAGTCCAAAGCCCTACCATATACTGTCTACAAGAAACACATATGAGAAAGGTAGATACACATAGGGTGAAAGTAATAGGGTGGAACCAAATCTATTGGGCACCAACTGACAAAAAGAAGGAATAAATGCAAAGGAAGGAGGACTTGCAGTCCCAGATCTCAAACTTTACTATAAAGCAGTGGTTATCAAAACAATTTGGTTCTGGCTAAGAGACAGAAAGGAGGATGAGTGGAATAGACTTGGCGTAAATTATCTCAGCAAGACAGTTTATGACAAACCCAAAGACTGCAGCTTTTGGGACAAAAAATCCATTATTTGATAAAAACTGCTGGGAAAATTGGAAGACAGTGTGGGAGAGATTAGGTTTGGATCAATACCTCACACCCTACACCAAGATAAATTCAGAATGGGTGAATGATTTGAACATAAAAAAGGAAACTATAAGTAAATTAGATGAACACAGAATAGTATACCTGTTAGACCTTTGGGAAGGGAAAGATTTTAAAACCAAGCAAGACTTAGAAAGAGTCACAAAATGTAAAATAAATAATTTTTACTACATCAAATTAAAAAGTTTTTGTACAAACAAAACCAATGTAACTAAAATCAGAAGGGTAGCAACAAATTGGGAAACAATCTTCATAAAAACCTCTGACAAAGGTTTAATTACTCAAATTTACAAAGAACTAAATCAATTGTACAAAAAATCAAGCCATTCTCCAATTGATAATTGGGCAAGGGACATGAACAGGCAGTTCTCAGCCAAAGAAATCAAAACTATTAATAAGCACATGAAAAAGTGTTCTACATCTCTTATAATGAGAGAGATGCAAATAAAAACAACTCTGAGGTATCACCTCACACCTAGCAGATTGGCTAACATGACAGCTATGCAAAGTAATGAATGCTGGAGGGGATGTGGCAAAGTTAGGACACTAATTCATTGCTGGTGGAGTTGTGAATTAATACAACCATTCTGGAGGGCAATTTGGAACTATGCCCAAAGGGCGATAAAAGACTGTCTGCCCTTTGATCCAGCCATAGCACTACTGGGCTTGTACCCCAAAGAGATAATAAGGAAAAAGACTTGTACAAGAATATTCATAGCTGCACTCTTTGTGGTGGCCAAAAATTGGAAAATGAGGGGATGCCCTTCAATTGGGGAATGGCTGAACAAATTGTGGTATATGTTGGTGATGGAATACTATTGTGCTAAAAGGAATAATAAAGTGGAGGAATTCCATGGAGACTGGAACAACCTCCAGGAAGTGATGCAGAGCGAAAGGAGCAGAACCAGGAAAACATTGTACACAGAGACTGATACATTGTGGTACAATCGAAGGTAATGGACTTCTCCATTAGTGGCAATACAGTGTCCCTGAACAATCTGCAGGGATCCAAAAAACACTATCCACAAGCAGAAGATAAACTGTGGGAGTAAAAAATACCAATGAAAAGCAACTGCTTGACTACAGGGGTGGAGGGGATATGACTGAGGAGAGACTAAATGAACACTCTAATGCAAATACCAACAACATGGAAATGAGTTTGAATCAAGAACACATATGATACCCAGTGGAATTGCGCATGGGCTATGGGAGAGGTGGTGGGAGAGAGGGGAGGGTAGAAAAGAAAATGATATTCATTTCCAATGAGTAATGTTTGGAAATGACCAAATTAAAAAAAAAAGATATCATAAAATTTTCTTGTTTTAGAAGAGACCATAGACTTATGGTTTTTTTTTTTAAATATATATATTAGACAGGATATCTTATGACAGTGGGATTGCAAAGTATCCCATTTACTTCCCATGCTACCATGATAACTAACTTGGGGCCATTGTCAAAGTTTATCTCTTCATTACATATCTGAATCTAAAGTTCAGTCCAAAAGAGGCCAATTTGAGATGTATAATCCTATTTCTGCAACTTATCTAGTCCTGGAGTTTCCTTCAAGAATTAAAGATGATAATTATTTCCTATGTCTAATTGAACAACTTCCTAGAATGAATGTTAGACAAAAAAAAACCTAATTGCCACTTCTTCCATGCATATTAGTATCCATCATGAAAATGGGAGAAGTACATTAGCAGAAGCACTTAACAAAGGACCCTTTCATGGCTACAGAGCCAATCCACTTTCAGTGGATACACTTTATACTTTACAGAGTTATAATACAAATGCACTTTTCTATCTTACAAAGAAGACAAGGGTTATAAAAGTTATTCATAGCAACCTTTATGATGTGCTACCTTGCTCAATGTTTTATTCATGAAACCTCATAAAGCTTCCTTTGGTTAGAAGAGGTTATCACAGTCCTACATTCACATTAGAAGTTGTAGGTAGTTTCCAAATTAAGCCAATGCTAATGAGCCTGGTTTCATGATACATTTGTAAAAGTGGTGCTGAGGTCAGTCTCCCAACTAACAGTTTTTACTGGCACACTGAGTTCCCAAAGTACTGAAGAATACTTAGCCTCATTGGTTCTAGGGCTAGACCTGAAGGATAGAGTTTTGCATCAACACTCATAAACCCTAAAAGTGTAATTTTCTTTTCAATCAGACAGTAGATATCTAGCTTTTACATATGACCATTTACAGGAGTGTTATAATAAGAGCAACTGGAACAAAATAATTTTCCTAACTAGGAATGCATTTCCCCCAAATATACAAAGGATTACTGAGGAGAGTGGGCTCAAACAAACAGAACTAGTGAGGCACATAAGTGAAAGCTTTTAGATTTAAGAAGTCTTTTTTCTCACTCTTTGGAATCCACTTTTGATATTCCTCTCTTATAGGCTCTGTGGATTGGTGCTTTCTGGAGTACATATCCTTCATTCTCTCACTCAAATCTTACAGAAGCTTCTTCCTCCCTTGGGTGGTGCTTTCTATATTGGTCTTTCCGTGTTTGTTTGCAATACCTTTCTCTATTCTTGCCTGGATATATTGTCTCCTGTCTATCCAGTCTATGGATCATTGGATGGGATGGGATGTGACACTGTCTCTGGATTCACTTTCTTCTTACATTTATTTCCTTCAATTAAAACATAAGAGTTTGCATCCCTAAGGATCTCCTGAGCTTGGAGTCCTCCATCACTCTGCTTTATTGCTGGACTCCTTTCGGTGAATTATGAGCTTCTTGAAAACAGGGATGCTTTCCCCTTACTTTTTGTATCCCCAACAATTAGCACAACACCTGAGAAATAATAGATAGTCTATAAATGTTAGTTATTACTATTACAATACACTTAAGTGCTCACTGACTGACTACTGACTGATGGAAATTTCTCTAAGTATTTGAAGCACCAAGAGATTTAGTTAGATTATTTGTTGAGTTAATCAGCTAAATGAATCCTTTCTTGACCCAGTAGAAGGATGGCCTATCTCATAAAGAGATTGTTGGGCAGGAATTTGTTTGGTCACTTAAAACATCTTGTCCTCCCACTGATTACCATTATATTAGGAAAAGATATAGAATATTCCACTTACATAAAATTGAGGAACTGATCCCCAAAGGAAAATCTCAGTCTGTGACTAGAGACTGAGTGCTTACTGTAAGGATGGAACAGTTTTAGACTTGAAACCATATTAGAAATTAGAGTAAATATGATCTCATTCAAAATCCCTTGAGTAAAGTTTCCCAATAGCAAGGTTTTAAATTTTGCCTAAGTGATAACTGTCCTAGATACAAAAAGGGCTTGTTGGGACATCTACTTGCTTACTCTGGAGTTATCTAATAAATAATGTCAGACCTGATGAATTAAGTAGATTTGCTTTAGAAGTCCCATTTCCCAAGGACAGGCAGAGCACAAAGAAATATCAAAACAAGGTAATATGTCATGGTTAATTCTATAATCTTCCAGAAAGCAGTTTCTAAGATTCTTGATATTTCTCATTACAACATTCTAATTGTTAATGAGTTGTACCTAAGATTTACTTTACTTCAATCTGTCATAGCCTATAGCAGTAAAATATCCATTTGAGAGTCTACTGCAACAAAAGTTACACAGAAAATTGCAAAACTATCTCTCAAATGGTCTTTTCTGTTTCACAGACAGAAAATACCAAGGGCAAGTTGTTGCAAATACAAACATTTGGTTTTACTGTACATGAGTAATAATTACTTCATATCTTTCATACCAATAGATTAGGAAATATTTCATCCTACAAAAATAATTTTATCATTGTCACTTTCATCACTTGCACAAAGAATTTCTTTTCAGGGAACATTTATTATGATTTCTGAAATGGGACACTGGATAAATCTATGGATAAGCATCCCAGTTAGTCTTCTTATCTTCTGATTTACATACAAAAAGAATAAGTTATTTATCATATTCTCTATTATTCCATTTTCCCCTTCCCTTTAACTTTTCTTATGAACTGATATATTTCATAATAATATGTATATAGTGTGCAGGAGGAAAGAAAGGCGATCAGAATTGACTGTGTTAAGTGTCTATGATGCATGAGGCACTGTGCAAAATCCTAAAAGAATATCTTCTCATTTGATCTTTATAACAACATGTTGAAGTAGCTGTTATTACCATTTTACAGTTGAGGAAACAGAGGTAGATAGCAGCTAGGTGATTTGCTCAGAGAAACAGATAGTAAATGTAGTTGGATTTTAACTCAAGTCTTCCTGACTCAAGGTCCAGTAGCCCATCCATTGTATCAACTGCCTCTTTAGTCACCCTATAATATAATGGACAGAGCAGTAGATTTAAATAGGAAGACCTCAGTTCTAATTTTGGATCTGATGCTCACTACTAATTTAACCCTGGGAAAACAGTTCAATCTCTCTAATTTTTTCCTTTTCTTCATTTTTGAATTGAAATAGGTTGAGTTAAAATCTAAATGTATTTTGAACATTAAATCTAGGTAGAAATTTAAGGTTTTCAAAATACTTTCCTCTTAATAGCTTTGTGAGTTAGATTTTACAAAGGTTATTATTCCTCATTTAAAGATTAATAAACTGAAGTTTAGAGATATTTGGCCTTTGGTCTTTTGGCTAGAAATTATTATAGCTAAGATTTGAACTCATATTTCCTTATTCCAAATCTTTCCATTATCTGTCTTTAATGTCTAGAATACAAAAGTTTACAACAGATGAAGAATAATGCTACATAGATATTTAATATTCCATTTGCTAGATATCACAGGGGATTGAATACCAGGTCTAGACTCTGGAAGACTCCTCTTCCTGAGTTCAAATCTCACTTCCTACTAGAAATATGACCCTGGGAAAGTCACTGAACTTTGTCTACTTTAATTCTTCTATAAAATGAGCTGAAAAAGTAAATGGTAAGTCATTCTAACATCTTTCTCAAGAAAATCTCAAATTGGGTCAGGAAGGGTTGAACATGACTGGAAAACAATAACAAAATCCATTAGCATCTAATTATCCATTTATCAAGGCAATCCAACATCATGAACACTATTAAATTTGGAGTCAGAAGACTTGGATTCAAATCCTACCCATGAGATTATAACTATAGGAAAGTCACATAATCTCTTTGTACCTCAGACATATTTATTCTTCAACATCATTAAGTAAAGGTGATTTGTAAACTACTTTGGTGATGGGAGTTCTCCCACAGAGAAAGTCATGTCTTTCAGTTTTAGTATATATTTTTCCACTTACAATTATCAATATAATTTTATATTATCTATATTTTCAAATATATCTTTCTTCTTTCTGGAGAGCCATTGTTTGTCACTTGTTTTAAAGAAAAAAATAAGTTCCAAAAAACTAGGTTATTCATAATAATCTTTTATGATATAGTAAAATTCAATTACATTTATATACCATTAATGGTTTACCCATACCCCAGTTAAAGGATATTTGTTTTCAATTCTTTTCCACAAAAACAAGCTTCCATGAATGAAAATATGTCATTTTGACAAATATGGAACCTATCTTTTTATCTCTGACCTGGGCATATATGCCTAGAAGTATGATCTCTAGGCTAAAATGTATGCTTGTTTTAGTCAGTCCTTGCATACACACATATTATTTCCAAAATATTTGAAATAATTTGTAGTTTTAAAAAGGTATACTGGTGTGTCTGCCTTTCCATAGCTCTTCCAAACTTTATTATTCTCACTTTTGGTCATATATTCTCACTTTTGGTCATATTTATCATTTTTTGGTGGTGAACTACCACTTCTTTTTTTTAAAGTATGTATTTCTCTTCTTAATACTTTTGGACAATATAATTTAATGTTACTGACAATTTTTAAGGATTTTGTGGGGAACTATTTTGCTTATATCCTTCAACAAATTATCCTCTTGGGTTTCACAAATAGCTTTGCACCATCCAGTTAAGTTAGGGAACTGTGTCTGATGTTTGAGTAGACCCAAGTCACATTTAATTGATTTTTAGAAATGTCTCTAGTCACATAAGAATTATTTAAATTCCTAAAAATAAAACACATTAGGAAGAGTTGGTTAAATGATTCTCTTTATTAAAATATGTTAACAATGATCCCAGTTATACTTGACTACACTAAATACTATCCAAGGGAAGAAAACGGCATGAAATATGTATTTATATATTTAGGTCCTGCTGTGTTCAAATAGTTGAGTTAAGTACTTATTTACAAATATGCCATTTAACCCTCATAACAACTCAGATCAATAGATATTATTGTTATCTTCATTTTATAACTGATAAAATGGAGGCAAATAAAAGTTAAGTGACTTGTCCAGGGTCACATAGTTAGTAAGTTCTGAGATCAAATTTGAACTGAGATATACCTGACTGAATCCAGAATCAGTAATCTCTTATTTTGTCACTAGCTGGTTCCAAAGATTGGATTAAGATGTCTGTCATTTAAAATACAGATCTTGCTAAAATGCTAATTTGTTCCTTGAATTCTCAGTTCCAAAAAGCACTGGGTGAGAAAAGTGTAAAATCTAGGGTTCTCAATTATATCAGAAGTCATAATTTTATGGTGTGATTTAAAAAATCTTTGAGAAAATAACACCTATTATGTTATCTAATAGTTTCCTAACACCAACATAGCATTCCATTATTATTTTTGTACAAAGAATAACAAAATGCAGGTTACATTCATAATTAAAGATCTGATCTTCTTTCAGCATTCTCTTAGGAGAATTTCGTTAGTTAATGGCTATTCTATGAGATACTTGAGAAGCTGGCATTCCTCTTTCTGCCATTGTGATAGCTCTCTGTTGAAAGATATTGGTCCTCTGAAATGATAGAATGACCCCCTAATTGGCTGCAGAGCCAACAGGGGTCATTAATAACTCTGTAGTACTTTATTTTTCTTAATTAGATATATAGGGAATATATATAACAAAATAAAAGTAAATTAGATTCTATTTAATTTTAAAATTTAAAATTAAGTCGATTTGTAGCCCACAGGATTACTTATGTATGGTTTTCTGGTTGAGTTTGACACCACTGATGTAGGCAATATAAATAGTTCATAGTTCAGAATATGTCTTGTATGTAACATACCTGAATTTAAGATAGCTATGTGGTGCAATGGATATAGTGCCAGTCCTGGATTTAGGAATACCTGAGTACAAATCTAGTCACAGACATTTAACAGTTGTGTGTTCCTGGGTAAATCACTTTACCCTTTCTACATCAGTTTCCTCATCTGTAAAATGAGCTAGGAAGGAAAATGAAAAACTTCTCTGGTGTCTTTGTCAAGAAAAACTAAAGTGTATGAGCGAATGGGAACTAGCATCCTTTGCTGTCAGTCTGTCAGTCTTTGTCTTTAGAAGTGAAATTCTTGTCAATACAGGACTTGTACTGGAAAGTTTGATTGATGTTTAACTTAGGGGTGAAAAGCATATGGATGGATTACTGAAACTATCACTTCCAATAATTGCCAACAAAATGGAATTAACAATTGAATCCAACAGGTATGAATGAGGAAAAAGTATAAGCTGTTATCTTTATGGAAAAGATGGAGAGATATATGCTAGTTGATGTAATTATGTATATTTGGAACTTGCTGGAAGATTGGATTATATAGATATTAAAAACCTGAAACAGGATATGATCTTAGGTGCTCTTGACTCTACTGTCTACACTATACACTGAAACCAGTCAAAATGAGCTCTAATATACTTTGGAAGAGAGATTTTATATGTATCTTTTCTATCATTTTTATAGATGAGAAAATTGAGGCTTATAGAGGTAACTTGTCCAATATCACCCTGCTAGAAAATATTGGAATTCAGATTCAAAATCATATATTTTCATTTAAATCCAATATTGTTTCCACCAAACTATGCTGCAACTGACATTCATACCTACTAAGAGACTATGGAGAGGGAGAGATTCAGGAGTATATCTTTTTTTTTTCCCTAGATGAGGAAATTATGTCTTTGAGGTTAATAGAGGAGTGCTCCTATTCCAGATACAAAATATCTATGACTTACAGTAGCTTCTACTTGACTTTTAAATAAAATAAATGAAATGACTCATCAGAATAGACTACAAAGCCTATCATATCAATTTTTCAGTGATGTGACTTGCTTATCTTCACCCATCATTGAAACCTGTTTTATTTGATTGTCAATTCAGACTTGCTGACAGTTGTATAGAAAGGATGGTGTCAGAAATCCATCCATATGTTTTGCACCCCTTAGTTAAATGTCAATCATACTTTTCAATATGATCCCCATGTCGGCTAGAATTTCACCTTTAAAGACAATGACTAGCAGCAAAGGATGCTTGCTTGTTGCCATTTGCTCATTGATGACATGCCAAAAAAATTAGAAAGTCAATCCAGGAATTTTGAAATTATTTTAAATGATCAGGCCACAAAAATGGCTTTGTCTTTGAAAGGATAGTGACATAAATTTCATATAACATTCTTTAGAAGACTAGTATCTATGTCACTGGATACCCAAGGCTTTTAATGCACTTTGTGAAAAGGGTAAAAAAAGCCAAAATTCTGATATTTTATCTCCTCAGGTAATTAGTACAGAGATGCTGCCATTAGTTGACAAAGTGACTTATTCCTGTGGGATATTTTTAGGAGAAAACAATTAGAAAAGAAGTAAGATATAACATGTGGCTAAACAAATATGGATGCTATGGGCTTTACTTTTTGACAAACTGTAATAAGGATTTTTTTAAAAAGTAACTGTCCAGTTACATCACATCAATCTTTCTAACAAAATGGATTTCCTCAATATTAGGGAAACAAGGCTTCACCACTGGACAATGAACTTAGTTCATACAACTAATATAGTAAACCTTTATTTTTAAAGGGGAAAATACAGAGCTTCTAATTTTCTTTCATTACAGACTTAAGCACTAGAATATAAAGAATTAATAAATATTTTAATCATTATGTGGTAGATACTGGAAGCACCTAGTTAATATCACTGAGCCTTTCTCCCCTACCTCATTCCTTCCTTCCATGCTTTTTTTGGATGATACTTACTTTTGGCTATTTAATCTTTTGGGTGAAGCTTTCAATGAAAGACTAAAATATAAGCTACTAAATGTAGGCTTTTTTATCTTCTCTTTCCAGATGTCAAGGTGTTCAGACAATTTGTTCTGTCCACTGGGACAGAAAAAAGTTCCAATTTTGTTCATGAATACAAATTAGTTCCCCTTCCTTATCTAGATAAGTTGACAAAAATATTTTGTATGTAATCCTCCAGGAAGATCATTGAAATTCTTTTTATAAGGAGTCATGTCAAATTAAATCAACAAATGTTCATTAAAAACCTTATTATTTCAAAATCACATCAATCATATGGCTAATATGATAAATGTTGTAAGAAATGTGGTAAAATTGGGGCACTAATATACTATTAGTAAAGCTATGAATAGATATGACCATTCTGGAGAAAAATTTGAAACCACACCTAAAGGGCCATAAAACTGTTCACCCCTTTTTGACAAACAATATCACTATTAGGTCTGAATCCCAAAGATATCAAAGATAGGAATATGGAATAAGAATAGCAAAATGAGTAAAACCAGGAGAACAACATATACAGCCACAGATTTAGTATTTAAAAAAATGTGAATTTTACCCCAGAGAATGAACTGAAAAATGGAAAAATGAAAGACCCAATTTATATACACACATCTGCCTCTTGGGTGATGACTTCTATGATTCAGAATGGGAAGTGAGGAGCTGAGACACTTGTACCTAAATTATATTAATAAAAAAGAGCATACAAAATCTTTTCCTTTCTCCTTGATCTCCTTGGGATACAAACCTAATAGTCATATTGCTGGGTCATAAGGTATAAACAGTTTTATAACTCTTTGGGCATAATTCCAGATTGATCTACAAAATTGTTGGATCCTTGCCTGATTCTAAAAAAAATGTATTATTAATTGTTCATGGGTGGGCAGAGCCATAATTATTAAAATTACAATCTTACCTAATCTACTCCTTCAATGACATCCCAATCAAATTTAAATAAAATATTTGATTGAACTAGAAAAAGTAGTAACAAAATTCATTTGGAAGAACAAAAGGTCAAAATATTAAAGGAATCAATGAAAACTATGTAAAGGAAGGAATTCCAGATTTTAGTATCATGTGCTAAGCAGGACCTAATATTAAGTTGTATTATAAAACCATATTATTGTAAAATAAGGAGTCTGGTCCTTAGAATTTAATAATGTTTATTAGAATTACTTGGCTAGGTAAGAGAGATATATAAAGATAGAGTAAAGTAACCTAAGCTAGCTCTCCATGTGAGTGCTTCTAGCCGCTACCCCAGCACCAAGTATCTTCATAGGACACCCAAGACAGAGATAGCCAACACTTTCTTATTAGCCCTTTTTAGCCTCTCTTTTACCTCTGGATCAAGTTCAGAGTCATGTAGTGGAAACAGGTGACATGGGTGATGCAGGTGAAGGAGAAGAAGACTGGCAGACTTAAGGTACCCTCTTGATCCAAGAAAAGGGGTGGAGGGCAATCTTCCCACACACACAGCCATATTTATCAAAATTATCTGGTACTGACTAACAAAATGGAAAAATAGATAAATGGAGGAGTATAGACATGTAATCAGTAGTACTAAAAGATTATAGTTACCTTGTGCTTGAGAAAAGTAAAGATTTAAGTTTGGGGGATAAGAATGTACTATTTGGTGAAACTTATCAGGAATACAGGAAAGCAGTATGGCAAAATACAGATATTTGTTTATTTATTTATTTTTTTTATAAAGCTAATGGGGTAGTTTCCCATTTCCTTCTCTAGCTCATTTTACAGATGAGGAAACTGAGGAAAACATGATTAGGTGACTTGTTCAAGAGCTCCCCACTGATAAATGTCAATGGTTGGATTTGGACATAGGTTTTCCTGAATCCAGGCTTGGCACTCTATTACTGTACCAACTGGCTGCCCAGCTCAATATACCTATATATACACATATATATCTCTCTTTTATCAATCTATTTATCTATTTATTGAAGTTGCTAGAGGGAAAAAGTATACTCAAAGAAATATATAGGCATATCTTTAAAGATCTCATTGAAAGCCATGAAGGAAAGCAATGCTGAAGTCCTAAGAAGAAAGTTGAAATGATATAAGTAGAAGGTAAATAATTAAGTCTGGAATAGAGCAGAAGGAATGGAATAGAAGATGCATATTTGGAAGATTTCTGAATATTTTTCTAATTGACAACAAAACTTAGAAAGAGGCTCTGTTTCATTTTATGTGTTTGGTTTCATCCATCAACCACTTAGATATGATGCTATTAAGAGGATACTGAGAAATTACAGACTAATTTTATGTTCATTATGAGATCCTCTGTGACTGTGTATTATATTCGTCATAATGGTAGCTCAGAAACAGCCAGGATATCAATAACAACTAATATTTCATAGAAAAAGCAAAGTTTGTACAGAAATTATTTTGTTTATTTTTTAAAAATCATTCTGTTCTAGGAAGTCAAGATGGCAGCATAGAGGCAGCGAAAGTTCAGACCTTTGAAAGCCCTTTCTTAACTATTACAAACCAAAAGCTCCAAGGGGACTTAAAATCAAACCTAACAACAAGACAGAGCCAAGGAACCCTCCTGCTGGACTCAATTTAAAAGATAAATCCCCCAAAAATTGGAATTTGAGAACACTTGAGTTTAAGGGGAAGGGAGAAGGAAGGTTCCAGAACCCCCCCAACCCACACCTAGAGTGCTAAGTCTCCAGAGGAAGCTGGAATCTCTGGGTGGGCAAAGGTGCAGGTCTGGAGGGAGTACCTAGTGGGCAAAGCTGTGCCAGGCTCAGAGCCTCGAACACAGGCAGTGGAGAAGGAGATAGAGAAGGAGCACAGAGTGGGAAGCCTAGTTGCAGCAGTGGTAATCCTCCATATTGCTCCCTCCTTACAGCTGGTTTTGTTCTCAGGGCACATCCAGCCCAACCCAGCTGGACTTAATCCCATCAACAGTCTTCAGAGGGCAGAGAAGCTCAAGCTCCAACACACCTCCCCTACATACTGCTGGACTTTAATCCAATCAAAGCCTCCAGATCACAGGGAAGCAAAAGCATCAATACCCCTCCCCCACAGACTGCACTGAGAGGCTTTCTGACAAAACTTCAAGAGGGAAGACTGACAGATATTCAGAATGACAATACAACTGGGTCTTCAACCAAGAATCACCTATCCATAAAAACTAACAATATACTTCCAGGGGAAAGTATGGGCATTCAACAAAATAGATTTATTAGTATTCGTAAAGAAAAAAACAGAACTAAGTGGTGTAAATCTTGAAATCTCTCAGACTTGTGAATGTTAAAAATTTTCCCATCGGGGAATTCTTAATTGGAACAAATTCCCTACTGAGAAACATTCCCCATTTTGATGTGAGAACTCGCCAGGATCAGAAATGGGAGGACCTCTACTCCACCCATACTTAAGACTGCTTTAGGGCAGAAAACTCCTTGCTAAAACAAAGAAAGTACTTGGATCCATGCTTATGGTGGGGCAAGGAGTTCTTTAGCCATGCTTGTTTTTAGAATTGATACAATGAGATGCTAGGTACCTAAAAGGGTCGGGCAAGTTTTCTCTTAATGAGATTAGTTGTCTCAGCTGTGTTTTCCCTGGTTCAGACTTACTGAGGAGATTTGACGACTTAGCAGGAATTCAGATGGGCAGTCCTTTGGAAAGCGTCTACAGTGATTGGTAGATGTAGGGACTTAGGGGAGGTGACATAGGAGAAAAACCCCTATATAAGAAAAAGCAGAATCTCTTGAGGATATCCTTTTGGAGAAATTTCTTTTGGAGGATCTCTGATGAGGACCTCTTAGGAAGAATCTCTTGAGAGAGGCTCTGGAGAAGGGAAGCTCTTGGAGGACAATCTCTAAGGAGGTCTCGCTGGAGCTTCTCTAAGGGGACTCTGTCCCTCTGGAGGTTCTGGAGAGAGGCCTTTTGGAACAGTCTCTGGCTGGAATGCTCTGATGAAGTCAGCTGAGATGGAGCTGGCCTGGTGTCACTAGAATCCTTGTTTAGTCAGACCTTGTGGTGAGTGTTAAAAAACTGACTGATTTCTCTCTTAAGACTCAGATCTAGGCCATGTTGGCTTGAGGCCCTTCATACTTATTCCTTTCTTACTCTCTCTCTCTCTTTCTTTGATTACTCATTGTATTGTTAATTAAAATCTCTATAAAACCCAGTTGACTTGGGTATTTGAATAATAGGGAATATTTCCCTGGGGACCACCTTATATTTGATTTAAAAACCAAGACACTGTAGTGAAACATATTTCTGCGGTCAAATTTACTCATCCTCTCTTATATCTATCACAATTTATATCTTCCACCATTTTAACTCACTACAGTTTAAGACCTCAACCATTTTAGAAACAGGAAAAGAGAAAGAACAAAGAGAAGGAAAAGGGAAATTTTTTTTTAATTCAAACTCTTTTCTTTAAGGGATACAATTGGATCAAATTACATATATATATATATATATATATTAATATATGGGGGAAATGTTATTTGTAACTTTCAAAAATTGTATTTATTATTATAGTAATTAGAAGAAACACTTATAGGAAAATATTGGGGCATTGAGGGCTATGAGATGATATGCAAAAAAAGAAAAATGGTGGGGAGAATTGAGGATGGTACCAACAGATACTTGAAAAATTGAAAAATTAAAATAAATAGGATAATAATTTTCACACAAACATACCCATGGAAAGGGGGGGTACTCTTATAAGAAGGAGAGGAAGGGAGTGCTAATAGATAATACTTAAATCTTACTCTCAGTGAAATAAATTCTGAGAGGGAAGAGCATCCAGATCCATTGGGATCTTGAATTCAATCTTATCCTACAGGGTAAGGGAGAAGGTAAAACTAAAGGGGGGATGGGGAGGGAGAACAAAAAGAGAAGGAAGGAGAGGGGGGAGAGAACTTAAAAGTCCCTAAAAAAATAAGAAAGGAACAAAAAGGGAAGGAATAGAAAATGAAGAATATCAAGGAGGGGATTAGGGGAATGGATTAACAGTAAACCACTGGTTTAAAATGATATAGCAAAAGAAGAAAGGAGAAAACTAGGAGAGAACATCAAAATGCTAGGGAATTCACTAGTGACAATCATAACTTTGAACGTGAATTGGATGAACTCAACCCTAAAAGGCAAATGAATTGGAGCGAAGATTAGAATCCAAAATCCAACCATATGTTGTCTACAAGAAACACACCTGAGGCGGGTAGATACTCACAGGGACAGAATTAAAGGTTGGAGCAAGACCTATTGGGCTTCAACTTATAGAACAAAGGCAGGAGTTACAATCATGATATCTGACTAAGCCAAAGTAAAAATAGGCCTGATTAAAAGGGATATGGAAGGTAAATATATCCTGTTAACAGGGAGTATAGACAATGAGAAAATATCACTAATCAACATGTATGCACTAAATGCTATAGCATCCAAATTTCTAATGGAGAAACTAGTAGTATTGAAGGAGGAAATCGATAGTAAAACTATACTAGTGGGAGCCCTGTGCCTATCACTATCAAATTTAGATAAATCAAATAAAAAATAAATAAGAAAGACATAAAAGATGTGAATGTAAACTTAGAAAAAATTAGAGTTAATAGACATACGGAGAAAAATAAATAGATACCAAAAGGAATGCACCTTCTTTTCGGCAGTACATGGAACATTCACAAAGATTGACCATATACTAGGTCATAAAAATATGGCATACAAATGCAGAAAAGCAGAAATAATAAATGACAAAGTAATGGTCAATCTAATTTAAAAAAGCAAAGAAGAACACCAAATTAACAGTATTGAAGATGAAAAATGAGACCTCACCTCTAATGAAGAGGAAATTAAGGCAATTGTTAATAACTATTATGCCCAACTATATGGAAACAAATATGGCAATATATATGATATCGATGAATATTTACAAATAAATACATTGCCTAGACTAACAGAGGAAGAAATAGATTACTTAAACCATCTCATATCAGAAAAAGAAATTGAAAAAGCCATCAAAGAAATCCCTAAGGAAAAATCCCCAGGTCTGAATGGTTTCAGAAATTAATTCTATCAACGTTCAAAGAACAAATCATGCCAATATTATAAAAACTTTTTGACAGAATATGCAAAGAATGAGTTCTACCAAATTCCTTTTAAAACACAAATATGGTACTGATTCTAATGCCAGGCATGTCAAAAACAGAGAAAGAAAACTATAGACCAATCTCCTTAATGAATATAGATACAAAAAAATCTTAAATAGGATACTAGCAAAAAGCCTCCAGCAAGTAATTAGAAGGGTTGTCTACTGTGATCAGGTGGGATTTATACCAGGAATGCAAGGATGGTTCAATATTAGGAAAACCATCCACATAATTGACCATATTAACAAGCTGTAACATTTAAATTAGTTTCTCTCCTAAAAGTATTATATTTTTAGAGGTTTATTAAAGATTATCAGAAGGCAAGGAAATAAGAAAACACAAAATAAGAAAAGCACATGTCTAGGGCTGAATAGCTCAATCACAGCCATTTACTCTACATCTTGAGAGACCCATGTGCTTAGAAGCAGAGCAGAGAGACCAATAGTTAGTACAGTCAGTTTAAATACAAATTTTGTTCTTGCCCTTAGTTGAGGACTCAGGTGAGATTATAGGGCATTCTGGGAAGTGCCAAGGACTTCTGGGGATTGAAGTCTGGGATTCAAATCTCCATTTTTACATTTCCCCTTTGATCCTTATTTGGAAAAGTTTCCCCATAAAGGATCATGAAAACATAATCAATTTAAAGATTACAATAATTTGAGGATAAGAGGAAAAAAGAACAAAACCAATAATTGCTAGATACTTTGACCAAAAAAAAAAAACAGTTAGGGGGCAGTCCCCTTTGGCATAAAAGTATACATACAAATAAATGTTCAATCAACCACACCCAAGTTCATTCTTGATCTTCTTATGCAGTTTGTGGTCTGGAGGCATCTTCAGGGTGTCTTCTCCAAACAGTTCAGTTTCTGAATTAGGAGAGGTTGCACATTTCTTAACCTAAAATTCTTCTCAAAAGGAATTTAAATTTTGCAATATAAAATAATAATATTTTTACAATGCAAACCTACAAAAATCACATGATTATCTCAATAGATGCACAAAAAGCCTTTGACAAAATACAACACACATTCCTATTGAAAGCACTAGAAAGCATAAGAATAGGAGGGCCTTTCCTAAAAATAATAAACAGTATATATCTAAAACCATCAGCCAACATCATTAGTAATGGAGATAAAGTAGAAGCCTTCCTAATAAGTTCAGGAGTGAAAAAGGATGCCCACTATCACCTCTATTATTTAACATTGTACTAGAAACAATAGCAGTAGCAATTACAGAAGAAAAATAAATTAAAAGTATTAAAATAGGTAATGAGGGGACCAAACTATCACTCTTTCTGGATGATATGATGGTCTACTTAAAGAATCCTAGAGAATCAAACAAAAAGCTAGTTGAAATAATCAACAACTTTAGCAAATTTGCAGGATACAAAATAAACCCACAAAAGTCATCAGCATTTCTATATATTTCCAACACATCTCAGCAGCAAGAATTAGAAAGAGAAATGCCATTTAAAATCACCCTAGACAATATAAAATACTTAGGAATCTATTTGCCAAGACAAACAGAGGAACAATATGAATACAACTACAAAACACTCTCTAAGCAATTAAAACTAGATCTAAACAATCAGAAAAAACATTGACTACTCATGGGTAGGATGAGCTAACATAAGAAAAAATGACTGTCCTACCCAAATTAATTCATTTATTTAGTGCCATACCAATTGAAGTACCTAATTTTTTTTTTTACTGAATTAGAAAAAAACATAATAAAGTTCATTTGGAAGAACAAAAGATCAAGGATATCCAGAGAAATGATGAAAAAAATGGGAAGGAAGGAGGACTTTCAGTCCCAGATCTCAAACTATAATACAAAATAGTGGTTATCAAAACAATTTGGTACTGGCTAAGAGACAGACATTAGGATCAGTGGAACAGACTTGGGTCAAGTGTCCTCAGCAAGACAGGCTATGACAAGCCCAAAGATGCCAGCTTTTAGGACCAAAATCTACTATTTTATAAAAAACTGCTGAGAAAATTGGAAGACAGTATGGGAGAGATTAGGTTTAGATCAACATATCTCACCGTACTCCAAGATCAACTCAGAATGGGTTAATGACTTGAATATAAAGAAGGAAACTATAAGCAAATTAGATTAACACAGAATATTATTCATGTCAGACCTTTGGGAAAGGAAAAACTTTAAAACCAAGCAGGAGCTAGAAAAAATCATAAAATATAAAATCAATAATTTTGATTACATCAAATTAAAAAGTTTTGTATAAACAAAACCAATGCAACCAGAATTAGAAGGGAAGCAATCAATTGGGAAACATTCTTCATAACAAAAATCTCTGACAAAAGGCTAATTACTCAAATTTATAAAGAGCTAAATCAATTGTACAAAATATCATTCTACTCTCCAATTGATAAATGTGCAGGGGACATAAATAGGCAATTTTCTTTTAAAGAAATCAAAACTATTAAAAAGCACATAAAAAAGTTCTAATTCTCTTATAATCAGAGAAATGCAAATCAAACCAACTCTGAGGTATCATCTCACACATAGCAGATTGGCTAATGACAGCAAAGGAAAGTTTTGAATGCTGGAAGGGATGTGGCAAAGTCAGGACATTAATGCATTGCAGGTAGAGTTACGAATTAATCCATCAATTCTAGAAGTCAATTTGGAACTATGCCCAAAGTGCGCTAAAAGAATGCCTGACCTTTGATTCAGCCATAGCCCTTCTGGGTTTGTACCCCAAAGAGATCATAAGGAAAAAGACTTGTAGAAGAATATTCATAGCTGCGCTCTTTTTGGTGGCCAAAAATTGGAAAATGAGGGGATGCCCTTCAATTGGGGAATGGCTGAACAAAGTGTGGTATATGTTGGTGATGGAATACTATTGTGCTCAAAGGAATAATATAGTTGAGGAATTCCATTGGAACTGAAACAACCTCCAGGAATTGATGCAGAGTGAAAGGAGAAGAACCAGGTGAATATTATACACAGAGACCAATAAACTGTTGTAAAATAGAATGTAATCGAATTCTCCTTTACTGGCAATGAAGTGATCCAAACAACTTGGAACAATCTATGAGAAAAAACACTATCCACATTCAGAGGAAAAACTGTGGGAGTAGAAACACAGGAGAAAAAGCATTGCTTCAATACATAGTTTGAGGGGATGTGGTTGGGGATGTAGACTTCAAAGGAACATCCTAATGCAAACACCAACAATATGGAAATAGGTTTATATCAAGTACATATGTAATACCCATTGAAATTGCATTTTCAATGCAGGAAAGATGGGGATAGGGGAGGGAGGGAAATAATATATTTCTTGTAACCAAGGAATAATATTCTAAATTAATTAAATACATTAACTTAAATTTAAAATACACAAATGAGTAAATAAAGCAATATAAAATTTATTTTAAAAAATTCATCCTATTCTGACTCCCCCTCCTTCAGTCTCCAATCTTATATCTAGAAATGTCTTGTAGACATCTCAAACTGAAGGAACAGTAGACATTTAAAGTAAACATATTCCAAACAGAACTCTTTATCTTTCCTCCTAAATACTCCTCAGCTTCTCCTTCCCTATTATTGTAGGGGTGATGTTCTCCTAATCCATTTGGTTTGTTATAAATTAAAATGGTTGATGTCCTTAAACTGTAGTAGTTAAAAGAGTGATGTTGTAAACTGTAGTGAATTAAAATGGTGGAAGATATAAAATGTGATAGATATAAGAGAGGGTGAGTAAATTTGACCTCAGAAAATATGTTTCACTACAGTGTCTTGGTTTTTAAATCAAATATAAGGTGGTCACCAGGGAAATATTCCCAATTATTCAAAATCCCAAGTCAACTGGGTTTTATAGAGATTTTAATTAATACAAATGTGGAATTAAAGAAAAGAGAGAAAGAGAGAAAAATGAAATAAGTATGAAGGGCCTTAAGCCAACATGGCCTAGACCTGTGTCTTAAGAGAGAGAGAGATATCAGTCAGTCAGTCTTTTAACACTCACCATAAGGTCTGTCTAAGCAAGGATTCTAGTGACAACAGGCCAGCTCCATCTCAGCTGACTTCACCAGAGAGATTTCCAGCCAGAGTCCTCCTTAAAGAGCCTTCCAGCCAGACACTGTTCCAAAGGGCCTCTCTCCAGAGCCTCCAGAGGGACAGAGTCCCCTCAGAGGAGCTCCAGGGAGACCTCCTTAGAGATTGTCCTCCAAGAGCTTCCCTTCTCCAGAGCCTCTCTCAAGAGATTCTTCCCAAGTGATTCTCATCAGAGATCCTCCAAAAGGATATTTCCTTCAAGAGATTCTGCTTTTTCTTATATAGGGGTTTTTCTCCTATGTCACCTCCCCTAAGTCCCTACATCTACCAATCACTGTAGACGCTTTCCAAAGGACTGCCCATCTGAATTCCTGCTAAGTCGACAAATCTCCTCAGTAAGTCTGAACCAGAAAAAATGCTATTGTGTCGAATAATCTCCTCAGTTAAGTCTGAACCAGTGCAAAAACAGCTGAATCAACTAATCTCATTAAGAGAAAATTTGCCCGACCCTTTTAGGTACCTAGCATCTCATTGTATCAATTCTAAAAAACAGGCATGGCTCAAAAAACTCCTTGCCTTATTATAAGCATGGGTCCAAGTACTTTCATTGTTTAGCAAGGAGTTTTCTCCCCTAAATCAGTCTTAAGTACGGGTGGAGTAGAGGTCCTCCCATTTCTGATCCTGGCGAGTTCTCACATCAAAATGGGGAATGTTTTCCCAGTAGGGAATTTGTTCCAATGTGGAAATTAACATTCACAAGTCTGAGAAATTTCAAGATTTACAGGTTAATAACTTAGATGTTATCTGAGACAACTCACTATTTCTTACCCTAATATCCAATCTGTTGCAAAGGTTTACTGATTTTACTTTTTCAGAATCTCTTGAAAATAGTCCCTTATCTCCTCTGATACTGTCACTACTCTAGTTCAGGCAAGTTCTTATCACTTCACTCCTGTTTACAATAGCCTGATACTGTGTTTAACTGTTTTGTCTATCCCTGTTCCAATTCATTCTCCATTGACCATACTTTTCCTAAAGCACCGATCTGACCATGTCATTCATCAATTTAATGGATTCCAAAGACTTCCTACTGTTTATTAGATTAAACATAAAATTATCTGTTTACCATCCTTTACAACCCAACTTTTGGCTACCTTTCCAGTCTTTTTACTTTATTCTCTTCCATGCAGTTTTCTATCCAGTGACATTGTCCTCCTAGTTGTTCCACACTATCTCTGTTCTTTGAATTTTCTCTCATGGTTCTTTAGATCTGAAATATTCCCTGGTCTCAACTTTGCCAACTGACTTCCCTGGTTTCCTTTACATCTCAACTGAAATCCTATATTTTATAAGAAATATTTTCCAACAATTCTTAATTCTAACACTTTAACTCTAAGATTTCATGTTTATCCTGAATAAAACTTGCTTATTTATATTTGTTTCCTTGATTTTTTTTCCCTATAAGATTGTGAGCTACTTGAGAACAGGGGCCTTCAACTCTTTTTTTTTAATCCACACCACTTAACAAAATGCCAGAACTATAAAAAAAATAATAAAATTTTATTTATTAATTAGTATCATAGGAAAAATAGTTTGTCCATTTCAGAATAGCTTAGAAATAAAATGAAAGTATATACTTCAAAATCCATACCTATTGGACATAGTATTTGACCAAAGGCAAAAGCAAAAAAAATCAGAATAGTATTTCTCATGTTTCACCTTTTCCTTCTTTTCTTCAATAAAAAAGATTTTATTAATTTTTTAAAAAGTAAGTATTGGAGCAATAACATAAACATCGTACCCATCAAGAAAGGGTTAATCTAAAAAAAAACATGGCATTCGAGAATAAAATATTGTAACTCTTTATAAAGCACCTTCAAAGTACAACATAATTTATAAGAATTAGCTTTCAAACAAGAGACTTGTAGTGCATATATTCAAAAAGGAACTGTTTTGGATTTTGTTTTAGTGTTTCCAAGCATAGTGGGTGTATAGAAATTAGGCTAAAGGCTCAATCACAAGGTTGGATACAACAAAAGGAAAGGATTAAAGTCTATTGTTTTAGCATTAAATGATACCTTTTTTATAGTTCCCTTTTTAGATCAAATTCATGTATTAGAAAGTCAGTCTATGAGGTTACTTTCAATTCTGAGATTCCATTCTCAGAGTCAAAGCCCATCTCCTCTTTGAAATGATCTTTGCCCATCTGAACTAAAAATGGTCTCTTCTTTGGAATGCCTTCCTTGACTCATATATTGAGCAATTATTTCATATGTATATGCTTTTGTAACTTCGTTAATGCTTTTTTTTTACTCCCTCATTCCAAGATTTACTACAGACTAGCCCTTAGAGTCTCAGAATCCTGAGATGATTTAGGTGGGATTTTGCTTCTCTATATAGTAATTCTTTAAAACTCCAACGAGCTATGTTCCTTTCATTTTAAGGAAGTAAGTAGCATCCTACTTCCATTTAACCATTTAACACCAGGTAGCTTTTTAAAGGGATATTTATTCCACAGAGAGAGCAAAAATAGGTTATACATATTTCCCCTTAATGCTTCAAGCCCTTCATCCTTTCCATACACAATATTTTCAGTTGAGGGTGGAGATTAGGAATGAAATTTATCTTAGTTTCTATATAACTAACACTGATCCCCCCAAGTTCACATCCAAATCCCGCATGATTTTAAAATGAGACTGTTCCAACTCTCATTGTACTGGAATCCTAAAGATCTCTCTCCAAAGTCTATCCTTACTCTTCATGGCATTGTTGGGGTCTTGATTAGAAAACTGGCATTATAGATTGACACAATTATGAGGAAGAGTACACTCTCTTCATATCTCTGAAGAATTAATGATAAGTTGCCTGCAAACCCTAACTAGGATTTGACTATCTGGGTCCAAAGACATAAATTTTATTTTCATTCTTAATATAATTCCAATTTGTTTGAAGCAATCAGTAGTGCCAATAAAGGAGAATTTTGTTGTTTATCCTTCTACAGTCTTCAATGCTATATATCCTTTTTTATGAGCTTTGTCAGTTTGTTAGTTGTGTCTTCAAGTCTCAGAGTTCTTTTGATTTGCATTTATCTTATTAATTTTGAGCAATTTTATGTGCTTTTTATGGCTTGTTATGCTCTGATAACTTTATATTCTTTGTTCACTTATTATTAGAGAATGACTTTTCAATTTGTCTATTTGTGAGGTCTTTAAATACCTTGGATATCATAGATTTGTCATGCAAAGAGGTGTCCTTAATCAACCAATTCTCTTCTAATTATATCATTTCTGTGTATCTACTAAAACTTTTGATATTTATTTACAAAAATAATGCTTTATCTTTTCTGATTACTTTTAAACATTTTCTGCTTAAGAATTCTCCTCTTAGGGGACTTCCGGGTAATCATGGCTGCAATCTAGACGCCACACGCTTCCTCTCCCCGGCACCGAATGAAATAGACTACATCAAAGGAGCATAAAATCACCTTTGGAGGAACAGAAGGACTCCCCAGTACCCCACAGAGGCAAAGGGACGTGGGGCTTGAACATTTCCACACTAAAATAAGAAGGAAAAGCTTGCACAGAAAAGTGAACTGAGCCGCCCTTCCCCCACCCCACCTCCCCCACTAAACCAGAGTGAGCTACCTGAGCGCACACAGGGACAGTGAGTGAGTGGGGAGCATCTCTGTCTGGGGGGCACTCCAGGGTCCTTGGGATCTGGGGACTGCCAGGATAAGGCGTCTCAGGGTGGTTTCACTGGAGAATCCAGGGTGGAGCTGTACTTGGGGCAGGCTGCGCTGAACATCCCGGCAAGGCTGAGCACCAGGCGTGGATCACTTGCTGATTATCTGGGCGGAGCTGAACACCTGGGCAGTGTGGCTGTGATCAGGGAACCAGCACTCTAAGAAACCTCGGAGGCTGGGAAGAACTAGTCTGAAGCAACCTAAATTCACAGAAAAACCACCCATATAACCCAGATCCCAGACCAAAAAGGAAAGGGGAATAAAACCACCAAAGGGATGGCTCACATGGCCCAAAATCAAGCCTCCAGGAAGAAAGGGAAAAAAGTGACTATTGAAAACTTTTATGGTGGAAGTACCCAAGGAAAAGAGGAGAATGAGGAGGAAATCCAAAAAAATTCAGAACACGCCTCCCAAAATGGAAACTATCAACAAGCTCTGGAAGATCTCAAACTGGAACTTATCCAAAAGATGGAAACCTGGAAAGAAAAATGGGAGAAAGAGATCAGCTGTCTGACAGATAAGAATGCTCAATTGGAAAAAGAACTCGAAGCATCCAATAGAAGGGCAGACAAGGCTGAAAATAAAAACCAGTCCCTAACGACCAGAATTAAGCACCTCGAAGAAAGCGAGATGATAAAACAGCAAGAATCAATAAAGCAAACCCAAATAATAAATGAATTAGAAGAAAACATAAAATATCTCACTGAGAAGGTCACAGACTTGGAGAACAGAGGGAGACGAGAAAATCTCCGAATTATCGGTCTCCCAGAAAAACCAGAAGTAAACAACAAACTCGATATTATTCTACAGGAGATTATAAAAGAAAATTGCCCCCACGTTCTGGAGCAAGGGGGCAAAATAGAAATAGAAAGGATTCATAGAACACCTTCTATACTAAATCCCCAAAAGACAACGCCTAGGAATGTAATTGCCAAATTCAAGAGCTTCCAAGTAAAGGAGAAAATCCTACAAGAAGCCAAGAAGAAGAGCTTCAGATATAAGGGGGCTCCCATAAGGATCACACACGACTTAGCGGCTAACACACTAAGAGACTGCAAAGCATGGAACACGATATTTAGAAAGGCAAGAGAGCTGGGTCTCCAACCAAGAATCAACTACCCAGCAAAACTGACTATATACTTCCAGGGGAAAGTATGGGCATTCAACAAAATAGAAGATTTCCAAGCATTTGCTAAGAAAAGACCAGAGATCTGTGGGAAGTTCGATATCCAAGCACAGAAAGCAAGAGAAACATGAAAAGGTAAATATGAAAGAAAGGGAAAAGGAGATAAATCTTATCTTTTTCTTTAAGTAAAACTCTCTTCTATAAGGACTACATTTACATCAAATTATATATATTAATATGTGGGGAAAATGTTTTGTGTAACTCTCATAAATTGTATCATCATAAGAGTAGTTAGAAGAAACATGCATAGGGAAAGATTGGGGCATTAAGAAGATTTGGGGAAAGTTGGGGCAAAGAAAGGAAAAGGGAGGGGGGAACCGCGATAATACTAAGATTAACTTCAAGAAATAGGGGGGGGAATCAATAGAATAATCTTTCCCATATAAAGATACACATGGGAAGGGGAGGGGAGGAATTCTCATATGAGAAGGAGAGGAAGAGAGCGTGAAGTGGAATTACTTAAACCTTACTCTCAGTGAAATCAAATCTGAGAGGGAAGAACATCTAGATCCAGTGGGATCCTGAATTCTATCTTATCCATTAGGGCAAGAAAGAAAGGAAAATCAAGGAGGGGGGAGGGAGTACAAAAAGGGAGGGAAGGAGAGGGGGGAGGGGAAGGGAGCATAAAAAGGGAGGGGCTAGAAAGGGAAGCATCTCAAGGGAGGGGACTAGGGGGACTGACCTAAAGTAAATCACTGGTTCAAAAGAAGAAAGCTAAAGAAGAAAGGTCAGAACTAGGGGAAGATATCAAAATGCCAGCGAATCCACAAATAACAATCATAACTTTGAACGTGAATGGGATGAACTCACCCATAAAATGTAGACAAATAGCAGATTGGATTAGAACCCAAAACCCTACCATATGTTGTCTTCAAGAAACACATATGAGATGGGTTGACACTCACAAGGTTAGAATTAAAGGTTGGAGTAAGACCTTTTGGGCCTCAACTGATAGAAAGAAGGCAGGAGTTGCAATCATGATATCTGACAAAGCCAAAGTACAAATAGACCTGATCAAAAGGGATAGGGAAGGTAAATATATTCTGCTAAAAGGAAGTATAGACAATGAGGAAATATCACTAATCAACATGTATGGACTGAATTGTATAGCATCCAAATTTTAATAGAGAAACTAGGAGAATTGAAGGAGGAAATAGACAGTAAAACCATATTAGTGGGAGACTTGAACCAACCACTATCAAATTTAGATAAATCAAACCAAAAAATAAACAAGAAAGAGGTAAAAGAGGTGAATGAAATCTTAGAAAAATTAGAGTTAATAGACATATGGAGAAAAATAAATAGGGACAAAAAAGAATACACCTTCTTTTCAGCACCACATGGCACATTCACAAAAATAGATCATACACTAGGTCATAGAAACATGGCACTCAAATGCACTAAAGCAGAAATATTAACTGCAACCTTTTCAGACCACAAGGCAATTAAAATATTGATCGGCAAGGGTACATGGAGACCCAAATCAAAAATTAATTGGAAATTAAATAACATGATACTCCAAAATCGGATCGTTAGGGAAGAAATCATAGAAACAATTAACAATTTCGTTGAAGAAAATGACAATGGCGAAATATCCTTTCAAACCTTATGGGATGCAGCCAAGGCAGTACTTAGAGGAAAATTCATATCCCTGAGTGCATATATTAACAAATTAGGGAGGACAGAGACCAAGGAATTGGAAATGCAAATCAAAAAACTTGAGAATGAACAAATTAAAAACCCCCAGAAGAAAACCATACTAGAGATCCTAAAAATTAAGGGAGAAATTAATAAAATAGAAAGTGACAGAACTATTAAGCTAATAAACAAGACTAGAAGCTGGTACTTTGAAAAAACAGACAAAATAAACAAAGTACTGGTTAATTTAATTAAAAAAAAGGAAAGAAGAAAGGCAAATTAATAGCATCAAGGATGAAAAGGGGGATCTCACCTCCAATGAAGAGGAAATTAAGGCAATCATTAAAAACTACTTTGCCCAACTATATGGCAATAAATATACCAACCTAGGTGATATGGATGAATATTTACAAAAATATAAATTGCCTAGACTAACAGAAGAAGAAATAGTTTTCTTAAATAATCCCATATCAGAAAAAGAAATCCAACAGGCCATCACAGAACTTCCTAAGAAAAAATCCCCAGGGCCTGATGGATTCACCAGCGAATTTTATCAAACATTCAGAGAACAGTTAATCCCAATACTATACAAACTATTTGACATAATAAGCACAGAGGGAGTTCTACCAAACTCCTTTTATGATACAAAGCATGGTACTGATTCCAAAATCAGGCAGGCCAAAAACAGAGAAAGAAAATTATAGACCAATCACCCTAATGAATATAGATGCAAAAATCTTAAATAGGATACTAGCAAAAAGACTCCAGCAAGTGATTAGAAGGGTCATCCACCATGATCAAGTAGGATTTATACCAGGGATGCAGGGCTGGTTCAACATTAGGAAAATTATCCACATAATTCACCACATCAACAAGCAAACCAACAAGAACCACATGATTATCTCAATAGATGCAGAAAAAGCATTCGATAAAATACAACACCAATTCCTACTAAAAACACTAGAAAGCATAGGAATAGAAGGGTCATTCCTAAAAATAATAAACAGTATATATCTAAAACCATCAGCTAATATCATCTGCAATGGGGATAAACTAAATCCATTCCCATTAAGATCAGGAGTGAAACAAGGATGCCCATTATCACCTCTATTATTTGACATTGTATTAGAAACACTAGCAGTAGCAATTAGAGAAGAAAAAGAAATTAAAGGCATCAAAATAGGCAAGGAGGAGACCTAATTATCGCTCTTTGCAGATGACATGATGGTCTACTTAAAGAATCCTAGAGATTCAACCAAAAAGCTAATCGAAATAATCAACAACTTTAGCAAAGTTGCAGGATACAAAATAAACCCACATAAGTCATCAGCATTTCTATATATCTCCAACACAGCTCAGCAGCAAGAACTAGAAAGAGAAATCCCATTCAAAATTACCCAAGACAAAATAAAATACTTAGGAATCTATCTCCCGAGACAAACACAGGATTTATATGAACACAACTACAAAACACTTTCCACACAACTAAAACTAGACTTGAACAATTGGAAGAACATTAACTGTTCATGGGTATGACGAGCCAATATAATAAAAATGACCATCCTACTCAAATTCATCTATCTATTTAGTGCCATACCCATGGAACTTCCAAAAATTTTTTTTTACTGATTTAGAAAAAACCATAACAAAGTTCATTTGGAATAACAAAAGATCAAGGATATCCAGGGAAATAATGAAAAAAAATACAAAGGAAGGGGGTCTTGCAGTCCCAGATCTCAGACTATATTACAAAGAAGCGGTCATCAAAACAATTTGGTACTGGATAAGAGACAGAAAGGAGGATCAGTGGAATAGACTGGGGGCAAGCAACCTCAGCAAGATAGTATATGACAAACCCAAAGATCCCAGATTTTGGGACAAAAATCCACTATTTCATAAAAACTGCTGGGAAAATTGGAGGACAGTGTGGGAAAGATTAGGCTTAGATCAACACCTCACACCCTACACCAAGATAAATTCAAAATGGATGAATGACTTGAACATAAAGAAGGAAACTATAAGAAAATTAGGCGAACACAGAATAGTATACATGTCAGACCTTTGGGAAGGGAAAGACTTCAAAACCAAGCAAGAATTAGAAAGAGTTACAAAATGCAAAATAAATAATCTGGATTACATCAAATTAAAAAGTTTTTGTACAAACAAAACCAATGTAACCAAAATCAGAAGGGTAGCAACAAATTGGGAAACAATCTTCATAAAAACCTCTGACAAAGGTTTAATTACTCAAATTTATAAAGAACTAAATCAATTGTACAAAAAATCAAGCCATTCTCCAATTGACAAATGGGCAAGGGACATGAACAGGCAATTCTCAGCCAAAGAAATCAAAACTAATAATAAGCACATGAAAAAGTGCTCTACATCTCTTATAATCAGAGAGATGCAAATCAAAACAACTCTGAGGTATCACCTCACACCCAGCAGATTGGCTAACATGACAGCTATGCAAAGTAATGAATGCTGGAGGGGATGTGGCAAAGTGGGGACATTAATTCATTGCTGGTGGAGTTGTGATTTGATCCAACCATTCTGGAGGGCAATTTGGAACTATGTCCAAAGGGCGATAAAAGACTGTCTGCCCTTTGATCCAGCCATAGCACTGCTGGGCTTGTACCCCAAAGAGATAATGGACAAAAAGATTTGTACAAGAATATTCATAGCTGCGCTCTTTGTGGTGGCCAAAAATTGGAAAATGAGGGGATGCCCTTCAATTGGGGAATGGCTGAACAAATTGTGGTATATGTTGGTGATGGAATACTATTGTGCTAAAAGGAATAATAAAGTGGAGGAATTCCATGGAGACTGGAACAACCTCCAGGAAGTGATGCAGAGCGAAAGGAGCAGAACCAGGAAAACATTATACACAGAGACTGATACATTGTGGTACAATCGAAGGTGATGGACTTCTCCATTAGTATCAATGCAATTTCCCTGAACAATCTGCAGGGATCTAAAAAAAAATACTACCCACAAGCAGAGGATAAACTGTGGGAGTAAAAACACCGATGAAAAGCAACTGCTTGACTACAGGGTTGGAGGAGATAAGACTGAGGAGAGACTCTAAATGAACACTATAATGCAAATTCCAACAACAGGGAAATGGGTTCCAGTCAAGAACACATGTGATAACCAGTGGAATCATGCGTCAGCTATGGGAGAGGGAAGAGGGGGGAGGGGAGGGGAGAGAAAGAAAACGATCTTTGTTTCCAGTGAATAATGTATGAAAATGACCAAATAAAATAATGTACAAAAAAAAAGAATTCTCCTCTTAGACAAAGACACCAAAGGCATTTGTCTGCCTCTCTTATAATTATATATATATATATATATATATATATATATACATATATATATATTTAACATTCTAGTAACAAAGTTCTGATCTTATTATATAGTGTGATATGACCTTGATCTAACCTTATTTTTGTGAAACTTTTATAATTGTTAAAAATATGGTGATATGGGCATTTTTTTCCTTAAATAAATTATGTTCTTGACTTTAATCGAATAGTAGGTTATGGAGTGGAGTTCATTTGTTTCTTCTTTCCCATAAAGTGACTTCGTCTGGTTTATTTTTCTATCTTTAACATGTTCAAAATAGTTTAGATAAATCCAAAATAGTGCATAATTTGAGGTCTATAATTGATACTTTCTCTTCATTTCTTCATCTTTATTCATTGCCTTGAGATACTAGATCTTTGAATCTCAAAATTGATTTTTTATGATACTGTTGGTAATTTAATTAGTGTAAATTCAAGCTTCAAATAAATTTATATAAAATTGATTTAATTATATTGCCATGACTCAGTGACTCATTTAAATCTGTATTTCTTAAAGGTCTATTATGTAATTTCATCTTAATGTTTTCAATGTTCATTGCTATAATAATTATTAAACATGTTATGAACTTTGAAACACTATAAATTGGGGAATTCCTTTTTCCATTATTGCTTTCTCTGTTTTTGTTTGTTTGTTTTATTTTTACTATATAGAAATTCTGCTTTCTTTTTGTTTGTGAGGTGGTATTTTGTTTCCTACTAAAAAACTGAGCATAAGCTGTTTTTTATATAATTTAATTTCTTTGCTCATTCTAAGTAAAAATCATATAATCAGTTATATTTTATTGCTAATTATCAATCAAATTATGTCAAGAAACTTGAGGGAAAGAATGAATCTTTGTTTTACTTCTGCATTTTTGGGGAAATCTAATATTTTCTCATTCCACACATATTGTTTTCTAGTTGTAGGTATACAAACACTAATACATTAAAATAATTCTTTTACAATCTATGAATTATAAAATTCTTGAACAAAATAGGTTTCATCTTCTATCAAACAGCTTTTCTGTATTGTTTGATAAAATCATGTGGTTTAGAAACTATATTTTCTCAAAAATGATGATCAGTTGCATTCCAAATATTAAACCATTTTCCCTTCATAGTATACATTCAACACATAGTGAATGCACCATACATAATGAATGATTATTGAATATATGGCTATTGTGTTTTGTCATGATTTTATTTTAAATATTTGAAACAATGTTTATTAATATTTATTAATATATTGGTCTATATTTACATTATCTTTCTGTAACTTGGGTGATAAATCTTATAAAAGGAGTTAGTAGAGTGCTTCCTATTTTGGTTTTTGGATTATTTTAATTTCAATTTGCATATATCAGATTTTAATTTTTCTAGAATATTCCTTTGAATAAAAATGTTTTGTTTTAGCAGTTTCTTTATACCTAATTTAATTTCCTTTCATGAAATTATTCTTTTTAAGATTTTTGGATGATTTGAATATTTTATCTCAGTATACAATCCTTTACTTCTTTAAAATATCAGTTTTTTTGGCATTTTACTGAATATACATTATATGACAAAAATATTCCCTTTATTATTTCTTTTGTTCATTCACATTTTGTTCATTTGACATTACTTTTAAAATTAGGTTAGCTAAAAGCTTATCAATTTTTAAAATTTTCATCTAGGAAATAACTTTTAGTGCTTTTCATTAGATTTAATACATTTTTGTTTTCCAATTTAGTTATTTTGACTATAATTCCATTTTTTTCCTTCATGCTAATTTTCATTTACAATTCTTTGATCTTTTCTTCCATGTTGTGTATGTGAATATATTTTATTTGAGGATGACTCTAACATTCTGATGCTATCATTTCCCTTCATATAACTATAATGTTTCTTTTCTTAGTCATTTATTATTCAGAATTTCATTATTAATTAACTTCTACTTGTCACTTATAGAATGAGAGTGTTGGGTTAAATGGCACATAAACTCTAAATTGTGAAAATCCCTTTTTGAGACTTTTTTGCATTTCTAGTTAGTAGGAGATTATGAGTAGCTTTGCTTTTCTTTGGCTCCTCTAATGAAAGATTTTCTTATAAGCACCCTTTTCTCTTCCTCATTATTAATCACTGAAAATCTTTGAAATTTCTTGAGGGGGTCACATTTATTTTCATCTGAAGAATTAAAAGGAGAAGAGGACATTTGAAGAAGATAAGGATAACTAAAAGACAGAAAGAGAAGAAAAGGAAAAAAGAGAAACCAAAAAAATAAGAAAAAAATCAAGTTAAAAAATAGATTAAAGGAGAAAAGGGAAGAGAAAAAAGAGGTGATAATCCATTTTGCCTTTTAAATGATCTCCCGAATGTCTTAAACTATCAGTAAAAGCTGGTCATGATCAATATATTAAACTTTGGCAATAACTGGAGGTGTATGGCTTGAAGAGGGGGCATTTTAGATTTGTATACTCAAGAGTTATAACCTGATGTAGCTTTTGGTAGGAATCAGGGAAGGATTAAAAAGAAGAGAATGAGGAAGATTTAACTTTCCTCCTCTTGGAGTCAATATTTGTTGCTGTATTTCTCACACCTTGGATTATGTCAATTTCTCTTACCACTTTCTTCTCATGCTTACTTGAAATAGATTACCTAATATTGCCTTAAGTATGTCTACTGTTACTCCATAAAATGCTTCCTTATTTGCCCCAAATAAATCTTTCTTCAAAATGACTTCTCCTCTCTACTAATCCTGCCATTTCCTCTATAGAGAAGACTATTTATATATATCTCAGAGAGGCAAAAATATGATTTTATCTGTTAGGCAAATTCTACCAGAAACATTTGTATTTTTCTTTCTTTTCAAAGAAATTATATTTTATTTTTCTCCAAATACACACTTAAATTTCGAGTCCCAAATTTCTCTCTTTCTCCCTCTCTTCACCCTATTTGAGATAGTATGCAATCAGATTTAGATTTTATATGTATTAACAGGTAAAATATTTTTTTCCTTATTGATAGAAGAAAATGCAAGTGAAAGATTTAGGAAGAAAGTAAAATATAAATGCTTTAGTCTGGATTCAAACTCTATTTCTCTCTCTGGAAACAGATGGCATTTTCAACCTCAGTCATCTGTGATTGGCTTGGATCATTTTATTGTAAGAATAGCACAGTTTTTTAAATAATAATTCATTATGCAACATTGCTGTTACTGTACAATGTTCTCCTGATTGTGTATCAGTTTCTAGAAATCCTTTGAGGTATTTCTGAAATCCTTCTGCTTGTCATTTTTTATAGCACAATATTAGTCCATTATAATCATATGCCACAACTTACTCAACCTTTCTTCAATTGATGGGTATCCAATCCCTTTCCAATTCTTTGCCCCCATAAAAAAGCTACTATGAATATTTTTGTAAATATAGCTCCTTTTCCCTTTTAAATAATCTCTTTGGAAGTCGGATCTGGTAATAGTATTACTGGATCAAAGGGTATGTATTACCTTTCATAGGGCACTGATACAAGTTGCTCACCAGAATGATTGGATTAACATCGAGCTTATGTATTAGTGTCTTAATTTTCCCTCCTCCCCTACACTTTCTATCATTTTTCTTTTCCTTCATAATTGCCAATGTATGTGTATGTAAGGTGTATGTAGGTTGGTACCTTATAGTTGCCTTATTTTGCACTTCTGTAATATATAAGAATTTAGATTTTTTTTACATTATTGCAGATAATTCAGCTCAATTTTCTATTATTTCTATTTATTTGAGAAATGAGAATTTTATTAGAGAGTCTTGCAAAAAAATTACCTCATTATGATTACTGAGTTTAATTTTCCATCCTATTCACCCCCTTTTAATTTCTGACCTCCACCACTCCCAATTTGCCCTCTTTTCTCTAAGCCCCATCTGACTTCTCTCATCCCTTTCCCCTCCTGTTTTCCTATATAGTAAGATACATTTCTATAACCAATTCATTGTGTATATTGTTCCTTCATTGAGTCAATTCTGATGAAAATAAGATTCAAATTCTCTCCTCTCCACCTCTCCATTTTTCTCTCCACTCTGAATGATGTTTCTTGCCTCTTTAATGTGCAACAATCTCCCTGTTCTATTTTTCCTCTCCTCTTCTACCAAAGAATTCCTCTTTCTTTGGTATTATAAGAATCACCTCCCTACAAAGGAATATTTGCAATTTCATTTTATTGAATGTCTTTTGATTCTCTTTCTTGTTTACCTTTTTGTGATTCTCTTGAATTTTATATTTAAGAATAAATTTTTCTATCCAACTCTGGTCTTTTCATCTGGAATGTTTAAAAGTGCTCCATTTTTATTAAAATCTCATTTTTTCTCCTGAAAGACTTTGTTCAGTTTTGCTGCATAAGTCATTCTTAGTTGACATCCTAGATCATTTGCCCTCAGGAATTTCTGTTCATTTAATGTAGAAATTGTTAACTCATTATTATCTTGACTGTGAATCCACTATATTTGTATTGTTTTGTTTGGACTTCTTGCAATATTTCCTCCTTGGCCTGGGATTTTTGTAATTTGACTGTAATATTCCTCAGAGTTACCTTTTTTAGATTTCTTTCAGCAGCAATTTCTATTTTGTACTCTGGTTTTAGAATATCAGGATAGTTTTGTTTCATGGTTTCTTGAAAGACAATGTCTAAGCTCTTTTTTTTTTTTAATCATGGCTTTTGTATAGTCCAATAATTCTTTAGTTATATCTCCTAGATTTATTTTCTAAGTCAGTTGTTTTTCCTATGAGATATTTCACATTCTCTATATTCTTTTGTAATTTTTAATTTAAAATTTTTTTTTATTTCTCAATATCTCAGGAAATCACCAGCTTCCACTTGCCCAATTCTAATTTTAAGACATGATTTTCTTGAATGATCTTTTATACAGCTTTGTCAATTTGACAACTTATACTTTAAAAATAGTTCTTTTCCTCAGTAAATTTTTGTACCTCATTTTCAAAAGACCCAATTCAATTGTCTTTCAAGAAGTTTTCTCTTCAGTGTATTTTCATATTTATCTCTATCTCTATCTCTATCTCTATCTCTATCTCTATCTCTATCTCTATCTCTATCTCTATTTCTATTTTCCTGTTTGGCCAATTCTACTTTTCAAGGAGTTCTCCTACTTTGGATTTTTGTGCTTCTTTAAAGAATTGGTTTATTCTTTATGGTTTCAATTTCTTTGGTATTTTTATGCCTCCTTTTCTAAGCTGCTGATCCTTTTTTCATCATTTTCCAGGATCATTCATTTATTTTCCCAATTTTTCTTATATGTCTGATTTCTAAAATTCTTTTTAAACTCCTTCATTAATTATTTTTGCACTTGACAGTAATGAATATTTTTCTTTGAGGCTTTGGATGTAGCAGTAATGATTTTGTTATCTTCTGAATGGCTATACTTTGTCACTAGAATAACAACCTTGAATGTCTTTTTTTGTCATTGTTGTTTGATCACCCCCCCATCAATTTCATTTCTTTTAGTTAAAAAAAGTTTAAAAAATCAAACGTGCATTATGTAATTTTGGTAAAGGAAGCACCATTTCAAGTTTCAGTGTGTTTATGTAGTTTTAATCAGAGTTGGCATGGGGGATATAACTGCTTTCAGTTTTTACAACATAGTATGATGTAAATAAAGGTATGTTACATACTTTTCTAGCCTGTTCTCTGGTCTCTGAATAATCTCAAAAACTCTTTTACCCTTTGGAACTATGACCAGAATTTCCTCTCCCTTGTAGTTGCAAGTGCTAGTGCATGCTGATGTTCTTCCTCACTCTTTGACTGCTCCCCTATACTATGACCTGATCTGCATATGGACAATATAACAAGAGTCTTGCCCTAAGAGTCAACAAAGGGACATCCATCATCTCCTGAGCACTTGTCCAAGCCCCATTCCATTTGTGGTTGAGAGTTTCAGAAGCCCTGGCTACCACTTAAGTTGGGCCCAGGGACAATTGCCTCAATGGGACCTACCTTGGTGCACTATGCTCCATCTCCAACCTGGTATATTAGATCTCTTGTGCTGGGCTTTTAAGTTGTTTGGGTCCAAAAAATTTCTTTACCTTGTCTTTTTGTGATTTATGATGCTTTGGAAATCATTTTGAGGAATTATATTATTGCTTTTTGAAGAGTAATTTAGTAAAAATCAGATGGATCCTTGCACCTTTTCCATTATTTTGGATCCACCTGGTATGACTTATATAAGACTATTTACTACCTCAGTCTCTTCAAGTTTAAATTTGTAATGTGTCTTTCAAGAGGCTTTTATTGATCTCAAAATTATTAGTACATTTTCTCCACCAATTCATTGTAAATTTATTTTCTGGATATATAAATGTACTCATCTGTGAAGATGGTATATTCTCTCTATTAAAATGTCAATATCTTAGAAGTTTTAATGTCTTTCACACTAAAGAAGCAGAGGGTTTAGAATATCATATTCTTGAAGGCAAAGAATCTGGATTAAAACCAAGTATAACCCACCACTGAGAAGCAGAAAACAACATAGTTGATTGGAAGTTTGCTATTGGGGACTGGAAATGACATAGATTTCACCCCTGCTTTTTTCATGAGATTGCAAACCTTCTCTTATTTGAGTCCAAGTGGAAGATAGTGGCCTAGACTATTGGACAGCAAATAAAACATTTTTTGAAGGATAACTTGGTGAAATCAAAATATTAAGTACAACTCTCTTTTTTATCACACATTCACCAATGTTAGCAATTGTTTTTTATTCAAGAGTAGCCGGAATTTTAAACTTAATCCATTACAGGCTAGCTGAACTATTAACTAATATCAGAGACTAAGAACCATGACTTAAATTGTCTTAGAACAAAAATAATTATAGGATAAAAATCAATTAATTACAAATAGGATCAATAAATCAATAAACATATATATATGTATATATATATATATATATATATATATATATACACAGCTGGGTATAGAAATCTACATTATCCAATTGGAACATAGGAGTTAAGGAGTTAATAAAAAGAGTGACATATCATAAGGTTGAGGGCAGATTGTGGGAGAGATTGGTCATGAGTAAGAAGACATTTAAAGAGTGACAGAAAACAAAAGACAAAGACAGTAGGATAAACAGAGGAAAATATAATGGAGGGAAATGCACTGTTAGTAATCATAACTGTGATTGTTAATTTGATGAGCTAACCTATAGAATAGAAGTGAACAACAGAATGGATTGAAGACCAGAATACAACAATATATTATATATTGTGTATAGGAGACACATTTGTATTGAGGAGGCATAGCAATCATAATCTCAGACAAATCAAGAGCAAAATTAGACTCATGTGAAAGAGATGATTAGGGTAGAACATTTTGCTAAAAGATACCAAAACAACAAAGTACTGTAATATCCTAATAAATTAAAATAGATTTTTCTGGTGGCCCACTTTCTAGTAAGGAACTTGTCCAAAGTTAGCAGATTATCTTCATCTAACCTCGAAATATTTCACTAATAGACCTTCACACTTATTTTTCAGTAAAAAGAAAAGTAATGTAATGTTGAAAATAGTAATTCAGTACATTGAATATTATTATAAGATAATTTCTAAAACAGGACTCAATTTGTTATATGTTTTCTGAGGGTTCCTGGTTATGCTATTATGAGGGGCATTTGGTCTTACATTATTTTATCTAACAATATAATTGCACAATACAGAAAAACTTTAATTTTACTGGGGAATTAATTATTCAAAATTATATTGTTTTCATGGGATTTAGGGGTAAAGCATTGATACATATACTGATTGCTTCAATGTGGTATTCTACCATTTCAGTATTTTTAAGAAAACATAAACATCTTAACCTATGAAATTAAAAGCTAGTCATAAGCAATGGTTGTAGATCTATGACATAGGAGAGATGTACTTTCCATGTCTGTTCTTTAATTGATCTGGCTCCTGATTAATGATAGACTTTATATTTGTCAGGTAATTAGGAACCTGGATTCTCTTCCCAGATATTCCCTTGCTCTTGGGAATATCTTGTCTTGGCTAGGCATAGACAAATAAGGTATTATTTGTTTTCTTTATGGCATTTATAGGATAGTAATAGTACATAAGACATTGACATGAATACAAACGTACATGGCAAATTATATGTAGAGAATAAAAGTAGTACTTTTTCTACAGCAATTCAGGGAAGGAAGAGATCAATATGAGCTCAGTTAGTCACACAATGAATCAATCACCAAGTACTTATTAACTGCTTTCTAGGTGCCAGATACTGTGTGAGCAGCTAGAAAAGTGAGAAAGTATTGTGGACAGGTACGGAGTGACTTACAACTTGACACAGGGGTAGTATTTGTATGGATAGGAGAGGAAACATTCCATCCAAATGGCAAAATAACCAATAGTGAAGGACTCAGGTCTCAAAAGCACAAGACTTCTGACAGGAAAAGTGCCGTAAAAATGAATGCTATTTTCTAACTCAGAAACCTGAGGCAACACCATTCACTTTTCTTACATTCAAGAAAGGTCTGATACCCAGTTCCCAATATTGTAACAGCAAATATACAGAGTATATATAAGACCTGTTTTATTGGCTTTGGAAAGAAGATAGAAATTATTTGTATGTTACATAAAAGCAGATTTTAACTATACACTCACACATACATAACACACACAAACAACTTGTGAACAATTAGGAGGTGAATGAGCATCAAGCTACCATTATGCCTCAGGCACTGTGTTAAGAGTTTTATAATTCTTTCTCCTCATTTAATCCTTACAAAAACTCTGGAAGATATGGGCTATTATTAACACATTTTTTACAGTTGATAAAACTGAGTCAGATAAAAGGTAAATGACTTCCTGAGGTCCCACAGCTAATATCTGAGACCACATTTGAACTCAAGACTTCATGACTTCAAGCCCAATACTCTATTTCCTTACCACCTAGCTTCCTCTAATAGAGTGGTAAAAAAAGGGAAAAAAAACCTTCTTCAGAATGCAATAGCACTCATTCAGGATTACTTAAGGTGTTTAGATATTGACTGGTGTCTAAAGGTGTCTACCACTTGGAATTAGGAAGATGTGATTTAAGATCTGGCCTCACATACTAAATATGTGACCCTAGGCAAGTCTCTATATGCCTCCATTTTTTTCCATCTGTAAAACTGGTGTAATGATAGGAGCTATGAGGTTATTTTGAGAATCAAATGAGATAATATGTGTAAAGCTCTTCTTAAAACTTAAAGAACTAGGACTTCCATGTAAGCAGGGTAGCAGATTAGATGCAGCTCACTCCCCCTCCTTAGACCCAATGATACATATGACTTCAAAAGACCCCAAAAAACCATTCTCATAAGAACTGAGGGCCCTTATAGTAGGGCACAGCACTGAAGGTATGTGGGACATGGGCATTTCCACACTATAAGGGAACGAAAAAGCTCCCACCCAAACCTGAGCTGACCTATCATCCCCCACCACACCTACTTAGACAGAGTTAAAGTCAGCTTGCACCAGAACCAAGGAGTGAGGGAGGGTTACACCAGGAGTGAGCAATGGGCAGCACCAGGTCTTGGGAGCTACTAAGACCACCAAGGACTCATCCTTGAGAGTAGTAACACCCAAAATCCCTCCAGGAAGGCAAGGGGAAATCAGATCTCGGGCTCTCAGAACCAAGGCACCATAATCAATGAGTGTGTGAAGGGAACCCCTGAAGTGAGCAAGGGGCACCTATAGGTCTTGGGAGTTGACTAAGATCACCAAGGACCCACCCCTAAGAGCAGTAATACCTGAAACGCAGGAAGGGAGGAGAGGGCAGACCTTAGACTCCCGCGGGGAAGATAGCCCAGCTGCAGAGAATCGAGAGCTGGCCCAAGGCAAAAAGTCTTGATCATCAGATTCATACACAGAGAGCTGGCCCTCCTCACTCAGATTTCTGACTGGAAAGGGAATGGAAAACCATAGAGATGGCAAGCAGTGCCCAGGAACAACTTCCCAACCCCAAGAAAAGGAAGAAGAAGGGGTTGACTTTGGATAGTTTTTACAAAAGAAAAATATAGACTACAGAGGAAATAGCAGAAGGGGAAACCCAAATAAATGCTCCAAAATATTCCAAAAGAAATGGAAATTGTCCACAAGCTCTTGAAGAATTTAAATTGGAGGTTATCAAAAAGATGGAAGACTTCTGGCAGAAAACCTGGGATATAATGCAAAGAGAATTTAACAATCTGAAGGACAAGGACTCCCAATTGGAGAAATAGCTGGAAGCCACAAAAAGCAGGATAGACCAAACTGAAAAGGAAAACCAGTCTTTAAAGATGAGAATTAGGCAACTGGAAGACAATGATCTTGCAAAACAGCAAGAATTAATAAAGCAAAGTTAAAAAAAAATCAAATGAGAAGAGAACATAAAACATCTCAATGACAAGGTGACAGATCAGGAAAACAGAGGAAGGAGAGAAAGTCTGAGAATCATTGGTCTACCTGAAAACCCAGAAATGAATAGGAATCTTGACATCATAATAGAAGATATCATCCAATAAAACTGCCATGAGATTCTAGAACAAGGGGACAAAATAGACATTGAAAGAGTTCATAGAAAACCCTCTACAATAAATCCCCAAAAGACAACTCCCAGGAATGTAATTGCCAAATTCTAAAGCTTTCAAGCTAAGGAAAGAATCCGACAAGAAGCCAGAAAGAAACAATTCAGATACCAAGGAGCTCCAATCAGGATCACACAAGACCTGGAAGCTTCCACACTGAACAACCGCAAGTCCTGGAACATGATATTCAGAAAGGCAAGAGAACTGGGTATTTAACCAAGAATCACCTATCCATCAAAACTGACTATATACTTCCAGGGGAAAGTATAGGCATTCAACAAAATAGAAGATTTCCAAGTATTTGTAAAGAAAAGACCAGAACTCAGTGGAAAGTTTGATATCCAAACACAAAGAGCAAGAGAAACATGAAAAGGTAAATATGAAAGAAAGGGAAAAGGAGAATTTTTTTCTTTTATTCAAACTCTCTTCTATAAGGTCTACATTTAGATCAAATTATATATATATATATATATATATATATATATATATATATATGGGAAATGTTATGTGTAATTCTCAAAAATTATATGAATTATTAGAGTAATTAGAAGAATCAATTACTCATAGGGAAAGATTGGGGCATTAAGATGATATGGAGAAAGGAGAGGAAAGAAAAAAAAGGGAGGCAGAGAATTGATGATGGTATCAAGATATACTTGAAGAAATAGAAATAAATTAAATAGAATAATCTTTTTAACAGAAAGATACATGTAGGAAGGGGAGGGGAAGAATTCTTTTATAAGAATGAGAGGAAGAGAGAGCTAATTGGTACTACAGAAACCTTACTCTCAGTGAAATCAAATCTGAGAGGGAAGAGCATCTAGACCTATTCGGATCTTGAATTCTATCTTATCCAACAGGGTAAGGGAGAAGGGGAAATTAAGGGGGGGGATGAGGAGGAGGGAGTACAAAAAGGGAGGGAAGGAGAGGGGGGGAAATTAACAGATCCTAAAAAAAAGAAGGGAAAAAATGAAGATCTAGAAAGGGAAGCATATCAAGGGAGGGGACTAGGGGGACTGATTTAAAGTAAATCACTGGTGTAAAAGGTTATAGCAAAGGAAGAAAGGTCAGAATTAGGGGAGGAGATCAAAATGCCAGGGAAGACACAAGTGACAATCATAACTTTGAATGTGGATGGGATAAACTCATCAATAAAATGTACGTAAATAGCAGAGTGGATTAGAATCCAAAACCCCTCCATATGTTGTCTTCACGAAACACACATGAGGTAGGTAGATACTCACAAGGTCAGAATTAAAGGTTGGAGAAAGACCGATTGGGCCTCAACTGATAGAAAGAAGGCAGGAGTTGCAATCATTATATCTGACAAAGACAAAGCAAAAATAGACTTCATCAAACAGGATAGGGAAGGTAAATATATTTTGTAAAAAGGGAGTATAGACAATGAGGAAATATTACTAATCAACATGTATGCACCAAATGGTATAGCACCCAAATTTCTCATGGAGAAACTAGGAAAACTGAAGGAGGAAATAGATAATGAAACTATAGTAGTGGGAGACCTGAACCAACAACTATCATAAGTAGATAAATCAAATAAAAAAAAATAAATGAGAAAATGGTAAAAGATGTGAATGAAATATTAGAAAAAATAGAGTTAACAGATATATGGAGAAAAATAAATAGGGACAAAATGGAATACACCATCTTCTCAGCACCACATGGCACATTCACAAAGATTGTCCGGGTACTAGGTCATAAAAATATGGCAAACAAATGGAGAAAAACAGAAATAATAAATGGAATTTTTTCAGATCATAAGGCAATAAAAATAATGATCAGTAAGGGTACATGGAGAACAAAATTAAAAATCAATTGGAAAGTAAATAATATGATACTCCAAAATTGGTTAGTTAGAGAACAAATCATAGAAACAATTAATAATTTCATTGAAGAAAATGACAGTGGTGAGACATCCTTTCAAAACCTTATAGGATGGAGCCAAAGCAGTACTCAGAGGAAAATTCATATCCCTGAGTGTATATATATATATATATATATATATATATATATATATATATATATATATATATATATATAAACAAATTAAGGAGGGCAGAGATCAATAATTAGGACATACAAATCAAAAAACTTGAAAGCGAACAAATTAAAAACCCCTAGAAGAACACCAAAGTAGAGACCTAAAAATTAAGGGAGAAATTAATAAAATCAAAAGTGATAAAACTATTGAACTAATAAATAAGACTAGAAGCTGGTACTTTGAAAAAACAAACAAAATACACAAAGTACTGGTCAATATAATTAAAAAAAAGGAAAGAAGAAAAGCAAATTAACAGTATCATAGATAAAAAGTGGGACCTTACCTCCAATGAAGAGGAAATTAAGGCAATCATTAAAAACTTCTTTGCCCAATTACATGGGAATAAATATGCCAATCTAGGCAATATGGATGATTCTTTACAAAAATATAAATTGCCTAGACTAACAGAAGAAGAAATAGAATTCTTAAATAATCCCATATCAGAAAAAGAAATCCAACATGCCAACAAAGAACTCCCTAAGAAAAAATCCCCAGGGCCTGATGGATTCACAAGTGAATTCTATCAAACATTCAAAGAACAGCTAATCCCAATACTATACAAACTATTTGACATAATAAACAAAGAGGGAGTGCTACCAAATTCCTCCTATGACACAAATATGGGACTGATTCCAAATCCAGGCAGGTCAAATACAGAGAAAGAAAACTACAGACCAATTTGCCAATCAAAATACATGCAAAAATCTTAAACAGGACACTAGCAAAAGAGTCTAGCAAGTGATCAGGAGGGTCATTCAATATGATCAAGTTGGATTCATACCAGGAATGCAAGGATGGTTCAATATTAGAAAAACCATCCACATAATTGACCATATCAACAAGCAATCCAACAAAAATCACATGATTATCTCAATAAATGTAGAAAAAGTCTTTGATAAAATACAACACCCATTTCTTTTAAAAACACTAGAAAGCATAGGAATAGGCAGGTCTTTCCTAAAAATAATAAACAGTATATATCTGAAACCATTAGCTAACATCATCTGCAATGGGGATAAACTAGATGCATTCCCAATAAGATCAGGAATGAAACAAGGATGCCCATTATCACCTCTATTATTCAACATTGTACTAGAAACACTAGCAGTAGCTATTAGAAAAGAAAAATAAATTGAAGGTATTAAAATTGGCAATGAGGAGACCAAGCTGTCACTCTTTGTGGATGATATGATGGTCTACTTAAAGAATCCTAGAGAATCAATGAAAAAGCTAGTGGAAATAATCAACAACTTTAGGAAAGTAGCAAGATATATAATAAACCCACATAAGTCATCAGCATTTCTATATATCTCCAACACAGCAGGAATTAGAAAGGGGATTTCCATTTAAAATCACCTTAGAGAATACAAAACACTTAGGAATCTATCTGCCGAGACAAACACAGGAACTATATGAAAACAACTACAAAACACGCTCCACACAACTAAAACTAGACTTGAGCAGTTGGAAAAACAATAACTGCTTATGGGTAGGACGAGCTAATATAATAAAAATGACCATTCTACCCAAACTTATCTATCTATTTAGTGCCATACCAAGTGAACTTCCAAAAAACTTTTTTCTGATTTAGAAAAAAAAAACATAACAAAGTTCATTTGGAAGAACAAAGGATCAAGGATATCCAGGGAAATAATGAAAAACAATAATACAAAGGAAGGTAGCCTTGCAGTCCCAGATCTCAAACTATATTATAAAGCAGTGGTCATCAAAACAATTTTGTACTGACTAAGAGACAGAAAGGAGGATCAGTGGAATAAACTTGGGCTAAGTGACTTCAGCAAAATAGTCTATGATAAACCCAAAGACCCCAGCTTTTGGGACAAAAACCCACCTTTTGATAAAAAATGCTTGGAAAATAGGAAGAGTGTGGGAGAGGTTAGGTTTGGAACAACACCTCACACCCTACACCAAGATAAACTCAGAATTGGTGAATGACTTGAACATAAAGAAGGAAACTATAAGTAAATTAGGTAAACACAGAATAGTATACATGTCAGACCTTTGGGAAGGGAAAGGTTTTAAAACCAAGCAAGACATAGAAGGAGTCACATAATGTAAAATAAATAATTTTGAATATGTCAAATTAAAATATTTTTGTACAAACAAAACCAATGTAACTAAAATCAGAATGGAAGCAACAAATTGTGAAACAATCTTCATAACAACAACTTCTGATGAAGGTTTAATTACTCAAATTTACAAAGAGCTAAATCAATTGTACAAAAAATTCAAACTGTCCTCCAATTGATAAATGGGCTAGGGACATGTATAGGCAGTTTTCAGTTAAAGAAATCAAAACTGTTAATAAGCACATGGAAAAAGTGTTCTAAATCTCTTATAATAAGATAGATACAAATCAAAACAACTCTGAGGTATCACCTCACACATAGCAGATTGGCTAACATGACAGCAAAGGGAAGTAATGAATTCTGGAGGGGATGTGGCAAAGTCAGAACATTAATTCATTGCTGGTGGAGTTGTGTATTAATCCAACCATTCTGGAGGGCAATTTGGAACTATGTCAAAAGGGCAATAAAAGACTGTCTGCCCTTTGATCCAGCCATAGCACTGCTGGTATAGTACCCCAAAGAGATAATAAGGTAAAAGATTTGTACAAGAATATTCTTAGCTGCGCTCTTTGTGGTGGCAAAAAATTGGAAAATGAGGGGATGCCATTCAATAGGGATATGGCTTAACAAATTGTGGTATGTGTTGGTGATAGAATACTATTGTGCTAAAAGGAATAATAAAGTGAAAAAATTCCACATGAACTGGAAAGACCTCCAGGAAGTGAAGCAGAGCGAAAGGAGCAGAACCAGGACAACAATGTACACAGAGACTGATACTCTGTGGTTCAATCAAAGGTAATGGATTTCTCCATTAGTGTCAGTGTCATGTCCTTGAACAATATGCAGGGATTTAGGAGAAAAAACACTACCCACAAGCAGAGGACAAACTGTGGGAGTAAAAACAACGAAGAAAAGCAACTGCTTGACTACAAGGGATATGACTGAGGAGAGACTTTAAATGAACACCCCAATGCATATACCAACAATATGGAAATGGGTTCAGATCAAGGACACATGTGATACTCAGAGGAATTACTCGTCGGCTATGGGAGCAGTGGTGGGAGGGGGGAGGGAGAAAAAGTAAATGATCTTTGTTTCCAATGAATAATGTTTGAAAATGACCAAGTCAAATTATGTTTAAAAGGAAAAAAAAAACCCTTAAAGTCCTATATAAATGCTAGGTACTCTTATTATTATTAGATTATTCCTGTTTGAATAAGTGTATGTTAGACTAGTTAATATCTGGAATTTCTTTAGACTATGATATTCTATTATTTTCATTCCTCTCTTTTTGTAGACAGACAAATGCTGGGGGTTTTGTAGGGAGCTGGGGAAAAATCTTCCTTCCTCATCATAAACTGATTAAATGTGTGACTCAGTTTCTATGAGACTCATTTTCTTAATCCCTAAAATTATATTTCTAACTTATAATACCCATATCAGAGGGAAGCTAAGTGGTTCAGAAAACTGAGAGCTGAGCCTACACATGGAAGATCCTGGGTTCAAATGTCGTCTCAAGTACTCCCTAGCTGTGTGACCATGGGCAAATCACTTAACTTCCAATGCCTATTTCTTACCACTCTTCTCATTTAGAACTAATAGATAGTATTGATCCTGAGACAGAAGATAAGGATTTAAAAATAATAATAATATCCACTTAACAGGTGGATCAATTTTATATAATGTATAGTGTAAACTTAAATGTCTTATATAAATATCTCTTTTCATCTGGAAATACAAAATATGGTACAGTAAAACGAGTTCAGCTCTTGCACTCATCTATGACAAGAATTTGAATCCCACCTTTGACATTCATTGGCAATGCGACAGTGGTTATACCCATTAACCTCTCTGAGTCTCAATTTCCTAATCTACAATTTTTGGGAAAAATTATACTCATGATATTTAATGGCTTATATGATGAGAGTTTCCTTTTTATGATGAGTTTTATTCCTTTTTATTATCTATTTCTGCCCATTCTTTCCTTTTTCTTTTTTTAATCTTTATTTTATTTTAATAAATTTCCACATAAGTTTTCCAAAATTACATGATTCATATTGTCTCCCTCACTTCTTCCCTCCCCCTCCTGGATCTGACAAGTAATTCATTCAGGGTTATACATATATTATCACACAAAACTTATTTCCATATTATTAATTTTTCTAAGTGAATAATCTGATAAAACCAAAATCCCAAATCATATACCAAATAAGCAAGTGATAAATCATATGTTTTCATATGTTTTCATCTGTTTTCCTATGTCCACAGTTGTTTCTCTGGAGGTGGATAGCATTCTTTTTCATAAATCCCTCAGAATTGTCCTGGATCATTGTATTGCTCTTACTAGCAAAATCCATTACATTTGATCATCCCACAATATTTTAGTTACTGCATACAATGTTCTCCTAGTTTTGCATAAGTCTTTCCAGTTCTTTTTTAAATCATCCTGGTCATCACTCCTTATAGCAAAATAGTATTTCATCACCATCATATACCACCTTTTGTTTAGTCATTCCCCAACTGAGAGACATTTCTTTAGTTTCCAATTATTTACCAATGTATTCTATTTCAAAAGAGAAAGATTTATCTCATGAGGCAATTCAAATGAATTAATGTAAAACTTAACATTTTTTCAAGTACTATGCAAATGTCATCTTTTTTCTAAAGATCATATCTTCTTCTCTCACTCTATGGGACACTATGATGAGAACTTTTTTCCTAATACCACTGATGGAAAAAAAATCCTACTTCTTCATTCTTACATATTTTGAAAATAATACTGTTATTTCTGACCAAGCTTAAGATACAGAGAAAACATTCATCTTTATGTCATATATCTGTAGTCACTGTCATAACCTCTTCAGTTGAATGCTAAGAATACTAACTTATCCTCTTCCTTGTTTTTATACCTTTAAAAAACCCGAATAACTTGAACTGGAGTCACATTCTTCATATTCTAATTTTTTTTTCATTCTACCATTTACTCTTTTCCTCTCACTTTCCTCACAATTCACTTTATCTTTTTCTTTGATGGAGAGATCCACTGCTTGTCACATATCTTGATAAAGTAAAAGATAGGAAGGTGCCACATATAACAAATTATTCACAGCAACAAAAAGAACCAAAAGCTGACAAATTGAGACTTCTAAACTAAGGTGCAATAAGAAATGTTAAATGACAAGAATTAAGAGAAATGTGGAAAACCAAGTAGGAATTGTAGAGAATAGGAAAACTAATGTGAGAATCAAAATTAATATAAATATAATACTTTTGTTATATATTAATTTTAATTCTCACATTAAATTGAGTGTAAATACTTTGTAACTCTAATGATCTATATAAGAAAAGAGGATATATACCTCCTTTTTTCTTAAAGATATGGGACACTATGGATATAGAATATTAATATACTATCAGATATTATTGTTATTGTCAATTGGTATTAATAGTTTTTTTTCTTAGTTAAAAGGGAAGACTCATTAGTATTATGTTAGTAGTAATATGTTTATCTTAACAGCAAAACATTTTGATATAAAAGATATTAAATCTCAATAAAATATTTATTTGGCTTTTCTTTTTTTCTTTCTGGCCCTTCTTTTCTACTCTGTTAATATTTTAATGAATACTGAGTTAAAATGTTACCATTCCCAGGATAACATACCTTTTTTTTAATGGGAATTTCATGAAGAAAAGATTCTTACTAATAGATATAGAAGGATCCTTAGAAATTATATAGTTGAATCCCCTCACTTTGAAGATGAGGAATCTCAGGTAACTCAGAGGGTAATTGACTTACTTGCCTATAATCACAGAAAGTAAATGACAGAACCAGGATTTGTCCTAATTTCTTTTGATTCAAAATTCAGCACTCCATCTACTATTGCATACTGCTTCTATTGTGTTAACAAAATAACATCATTAATAATAATTAACAGCAATATGCTGTAATGGTAGAAATCAGTAGTCCTGTCACAGAACAATTTGCCAGACTGTTGGAGGCGGGTGCCTGGAGGAGGCTTGTATGTGGAAAGATCATATTTAAGATCATATAAGCAAACCTTAACTCCCTCTTTGTAGAATGTCTCTCTAGCCTTTTCCCACCAGAAGAGTAATTAAAATATTTATATATTCCCAGGTTCCATTTTTATTGCTGAACCACAGAAAGGAAAGGGTTGTGAAGTACATACTGGTCTTTCTAGACATACTTCTGAGTTGCAAGAGTATCATGAGCAAATTATTAAACTTTATTTTAGGATAGTCAGTGGAGTCAGATCATAGCTAGACCAAAGGTGCTGACTTGGGTTACTTCAAATCATTAACCTCCTTCCTATGACATAAAGAATGGTGAGAAACTTCTTGGAGAATTATGGAATCATTCTGTCTCATTTAGATTTTCTCTACACTGCATACTGATGCCAATGCAGAAGGTATCCATTGTTTATGAGAAATGATGTAAATACTTTATTTTAATGAAATTAATAACATCTAAAGCCATACAGACTACAATCTCTAACTAGGAATGTGAAATCATAAATATTTCACCCAAAGCTACTGGAGATGGATTGAGTGTAAGAAAATATCTGTATTTTTAGGATTCAAATCTGTATGTCTTATGTTTGGAAAATTAGAAACATGTTTTTCTATTTGTCCTGACTCTATAGCTTGTTGGTCATTTAGGGACAAAATTTGATACAAGTTTTCTGACTCCCACCCATTCCTATTTCTATATTCCATTCATTTAATTATAACATGTTATCAAATGGCTATCATAAAATGGTGTTTTGACATTTCTTGAAATGCCCCCTTCTTAAGTCTGAAATTCTATCTCTGCAATTGTCAGTATTCAGAAAAATAACATTTTAATTTTTACATATTTTGCTTATTGTGGTCTCTACATTTTTACATTACCATAATTTATCTTTATATCCTCCCCTACCCTTTTCCAAATCTTGTATTATAAGGAAAAAAAAAACCTGATGGTGAAAAAATGAAGAGCTTTTCATTATTTATCCTCTGGAAATAATGAGTTGCTTTTCTATGTTATTTTCATTTACTTTATTGTAGTCAATTAAATATATTATTTTTCTTTTTGTTGTTTATTCAAATTGCATCATTACATGATGTTTCTGGTATTGTATCTTTTTTTCCACAAGGATGATTACTACTTTTCTCTTTCTTGGGTTTTGTTATCTTTCTGAAGAGATTGATAATGAGGACCATATCAAACTTTTCTTTTGTAATTATCCCATTTTTCAATTTTTTGACTTCCAAACATTCTCCATTACACATTTTGAAACATCTTAAAATACTCCTGCCTTAATTATTTATCATTTATTGAATTCATTTCCCCAAGGAAACTTACTCTCTTCTTTCCTTTTCTTTTCACCTTTTTGTGAAGATAGCTCAAGTAACACAGTAGTCATTTATTTGTCTTAGATATCAAAGGATTTTAGAGGCAGTCTCATATGCCCACATATTTAATATAATCAATGAGGAAGGTATGGTCAAGATATACTAGCTAATTTACTTTAAGTTACAGATTTAATGCTGAATACATATCTAGTATTTGTTTCTCCAAATAATATTGCTTTCAAATCACAATATCTTTCTCTTCTCCATTTTATTTGTTTCTCATAGAAAAATGAGTGAAAACCTATATTCTTTGTTAAATCTCTTTATGTTTTTGCAGGGCCACAAACTAAGATTTTTTTTACATTTTAAATAAAGTATAATTTAAAAGTGTGAACATTATTTTATTCCACCATAATAATAATAAAATAAAAGAATCCACCTAGATTTCTCCCTTAGTGTAGTTTGTTAGTGTTATAGAGGATTAAAATATAACAAACTGAAAAATTACATTACGAAATTATCAACAAAGATAAATAATGCCACATATGAAGCCTAAGAAGGAGGATTGTATATGAAAACATGAATCTATTATACAAAACTTGCTATTAAATGTATATTTTATGTAACTTATTTCCTCTTGCAATTTAATTATTACCTCTCTTATTATTCATTTTGTTATTCTTTTTTTTGACCTCTTCCAGGAATTCATTTTGGGTGTCACATCCCTTCATATTTCCTTTGAAGTTTCACATATTTCTATTTCAACATTGTAGTCCTCTTCTGAACTTACATTTTTGTCTTTCTTGTTGATGAAATACTTTTCCAGGGTCATACTTTTTCTTTGTCTTTTTTTGGTGCAATTTCACAGACATATTGAAACTCTGTTCCAGTCCTGGGGTGGAGAGAGTACTGTCCCTAGCTTCCCCTGGGTGCCACATTCAATGATTAAGCTGGATTCTACTCTTTGACTACCAGGTCCCCTGGATGTCTAAAGTGGCACCTTACTCTTTGTATCCATAATTTCCCAAGGTGTGTTTGTACCAGGTCACTCATCCTAGTCTGTGTTCTCTTGGTGTCAAGTGCTCTTGGCTGTTCATTTGCCTAATTTCAGGCTGGTCTGCATCCTTCTGCACCGGTGGGTTGCATCTCATCTGGTCACTTTCTTTGCTCTCTCCTTTTACCCCAGGGAAACAATTTCTTCCTGTTGTTCCTCAATTTTTTTTTTGTCTAAAGACTGATTTGTTCTATCTTTTGCTCTTTCTGCCACTCTAAAATTCATTTTGAGTGCTCTTTTTTTTGCATTCATTTGGGGTTGGACTTGTGCAAATTTAGAGTGTTTCTTACTTTGCCATCTTTGTTGCAAGAAATTGAAACCTATATAATCCCTTTCTGACCAGCTGGGTCTTCCATTCTCTTTCCATTCCTGATCTGAGATATGTGGAAGTGGATACTATAGTTCTTGCAGCTGATTACAAATTCCACCACTAGAAGTACCACTGCATGAACTCCACATCAGTCTTTATCCTAGTGTTGCAAACCTCTCTTTCCAAACTTCTCTGTGATCTTGGACCGGAAAAATATCTCCCCCAACTTATTTTTGCCTCCCTCATTCCCAAAATAATGTGATTCATTATTTTTAGAGTTGTTTGGCTGACTCTAATCTGACATCTTGACTTCACCTAGCTATTATCTTATTTCATAAATATCTTCTAATAGGGGTAAATGCAGTGTGTACATGGTGCTGCTTCCCCCTTGTCTGAGAAGAAAGAAATCTGTTTTTATTTTTGCTCTTAAAAGGTCAGAGATATAATAGCAACTACATCATCTTTGCAAAGCCTTGCATTATGCAAAAAATAAAAAAAATCATGCTGTCTTTTCTGTCTACATTATGGGATTTATTTGTCAGCAGCATCATTCTAATAACTAAGTAGCTTATAACCACATCTGTTCCATCTGTTCCACAGCCTATGAATGTCCTTCTTATCCATCGATCCATATATCTATCTATCTATCTATCTATCTATCTATCTATCTATCTATCTATCTATCTGTCTGTCTGTCTGTCTGTCTGTCTATCTGTCTGTCTATTTATCTATATCTATATTTGCCTGTCTGTCTGTTTATTCATTAAGTAAATGATTAATTAATTAATTAGTTAATTAATTTTCTGCTACAGACCCTCCTTAAACCCAGGTCATGTGTACAGGATTTAAGGTTGCCTACCACATTGTATTTCTATATTTAAAAGCTTCTTTATTTGTGGTCTTCCTTTACTGGAAATAACTATGCTTTGCCATGTCCCTATTCACAGACCTAGTTGATTTGATGTCTATCCATGGTAGTTTTATTTTTTTTTCTGGTTCCTAACCTTTCTTCATCTATGTTAATTTTCAGCAGTGTTACAAAAGTTTTTTTTTTTTTTTCTGCTTGTCCTAGCAAGATATTCCAGCCCCTGCTGCTTCATCATTTATTGCCACTCCTGCTGGCTTCTTTATATTGACATCTTTACTCTACTCTTCTATTTATCATTGATATTTTCACAGTTTTTGACTTGAGTAAACCACTTACTTCTGTGTATTTTTTGGATTACTTTGTCATTGGTTTTACTGGAACCATTTTTATATTTTGTTGGGGTATCTGTGGAATTTCTGAGTTTCTCTAGTACCTTTTGCATCATGATATGAAACACAAGTCCCCTCTCATCACTATTTTCCATAATATCCATTATCCTTAATTCAAAAGTTGTTTAAAACTCCAAATTTCCAAAATATTTTTAATATTGTTTATTTCTCCTAATATCATCAACTTTACCTTGACTATGCATTGTGTTAATATGTATGTTTGAATAATGTGTACCTTTTGCAAGGTTCCTTTCACTTGCTATCCAAGAGTTCATACACAATAGTAGGCATTTTTTTTTATTTTACATTCATGTTTAGTGATTTCTCAGTTGTCTGTATATTGTGCCTGTTCACATGAATGCTGTCATCATTATATTATTTCCATTGACATTAGGGTTTGGATGGAACTGTGAAAATGAAGCTTGTAGAAGTCTGATCCAGATGAATATAGAGAAAGAACTTTTGTGTGAAAAGTCATTGTATTATCTGAGAGTCAGTTAGGCAATTTGCATCATGTGGTGAGCTTGGAATAATATAAAGTCACTTTGACAGCTATAGTAGAGAATTAGAGAGGGATCAGAAATCACAACTCTGTCCTTTAAGGATTAACAGAATATACAATTTAGATACTTCCTAGCTGTGTGACCCTGGGCAAGTCAGTTGACCCCCATTGCCTAGCCTTTACCACTCTTGTGCCTTGGAGCCAATACACAGTATTGACTCCAAGACAGAAGGTAAGGGTTTTAAAAAAAAGAATATGCAATTTAATTTACATGTATTAGATCTAAAAGAAATATGGTAAATATAAACTAGATATATTGCTATCTCTTTCAGTGTCTGTGTCTATCTGACTATCTCTTTCTCTCCCAACCTCCCAACATGCAGTGTCCACCACTGCTCAGCACACAGTGGATAAGTATTATGGATGAAATTGTAGGATTCATGAAGGATTGAGAAATGTAGACAAAACTGAAAAGCCTGTGTCTTAGAATTTGAGAATTAGAATATTCTCTTAGAAAAAGTGAGTCTGAGACTATTAAAGTATCAGGGCAGAAAAATATCATTTATAATAGTTGGCATATATTCTTCAGATCTTCCTCATTTTTTCTCTCTAGAAATGAGTTAAAACATAGCATGTCTAAAACTTCAATTCATTTGTTTTCAAAGTATAAAGATAGGGTTGTGGCACAAGAAAACATTCAAAGTTTTAGAGCTGAGAAGTTATCTATACATGGAATCATTTTATTTACAATTGCAAAGGAATACACAGCCCACATAGTCTAACTCTTTAACTCTTTCTTTTACAGATTAAGCAACTGAGAAATAAAAAACTGAAATGACTTGCCCAAGGTGATACAAATTGCGGTTTATCTTGAAAAGCCTGTGTCATGTTCTTGTTTTAGTTTAGTATACCTTTTAATATATGGTGCCATTTAGATAATTATTACTTTAATGTTAAGAGAATTGCATTCAACCAAATTACCAGAGTGTAACTTAAAAGTTTATCCAATTAAATGCAAATGCAAAGCTATGAAATCCTGACTTGTTCAGAATAACACTGTTTATAAGCAAAGCAACTGACTTTATGCTATTTTTAGAATCTTCACCTGCTCATTTCTCAACAATTTATGTTTAAATTCATAGCTTTTTAAGTCACATGAACATTTGGTGGCATTTAATTTAGATTAGTTTACCTTGATGATTCATTTAAGATATCTGAAGGTGGAAGGTTGTGATATCTGAGGCATATTAAGTAGATCTGCTAGGCAAAGAAAGGAAGATAGATTTGGAGAGGGCAGTGTGAAGAGTGAGGAAGAAAAATATAAAATGTACCATATGAGCAAAACATTGAAAATCCTATTGATTTTTTTGAGCTAAATAATAGCAAAACTCAGCCCCCTAAGAATTAAAATACTTTTAAAAGATCCAACTTTCCTGCTGGTTACTAATCAACAAGGAAATAAGTATTTTTTCTTCCTCTTCTGTGAATAGAGGTCCCTACCTAGTAAATTTCTCCCAATTAGCAGCATAAATTTAAGTCTAAGGCCCAGTCATGGACCTGGATGGATTTTTAAAAGATTACCTACTCCCAATCTTGCATCTAAGAAATAAGGAAGTATCCTTTGTCATCAGCATATCAATTCTCTTCCTTGCTCTTCCTTCTCAATTCCCTGTATCCAATTACTGGCAACAATAAGAATATGGCTTGGAAATCATTAATTCTTAAACTCTTGGTAATTGAAAGGGATCTGATTTCTTAGAGACCTCATCTCCTGAGTTATCAGTGCAGAGGATTTGAGGATTTGAGAGCAAATCATTGAGTAGCTCAGAGCCAGCCAGTCATCAATCATAAAATAATAGCTGTGTCATTAAACTCTGCCCTCTTTGTGCTATTTTGTACTCATCATTTCTTTTTTTTATATATACAGTGCTTTTCAGGCAATCTGACTCCCTTATTGGCTGTCATTTATTAAATGGAATGCATATTTTTATCAATTTTCCCAGCTGAATTATATGGTTGAAGAAAGACTTTGCATACAATAACAAATTAGTTTATACTTTAATATTGGCAAAGCACTTTAGAAATTTATCTCTCTTAATCATCACAACTCTGGGAATTAGGTGCTGTTAATTTCCCAATTTTACAAAAAGAAAATTGAAGTTAGACAGTTAAGTGCTTAAGTCAGGACTGGAAATTGACCTTTCCTGACTTCATGTCCTGCCTTTTAACCACAGGCCCACTAGTTTGCACAAACTTTGGATCATCATTTGAGAAAGTAGATAAAGTGTGTGTATTGTTCAATGCACTATAAAAATGATAGTTCCTCATCTCATATAGGTAGTTAATTTCATAGAGCATCCCAGAAATATGAGGACAGCCCTTTAATTGCCCTGACAAACCCAATTTCCCTGCTCACTGCCAAATGGCATTTACATAAGTGTTTATAGACATAGGACTTTAAATTGTAAAGTACCTTACATATGTGATCTCATTTGAGCCTCATGAAAATCTTGAGCTTAATCACTATAAGTATGTTAATCCCCATGTTACAAATTGGGAACCTGGGACCCAGATCATTTATTCTTAATCTAACATCACCAAAAATAAGTAGCTGAACTTATAATTGATTCTAAATCTTTTAATTCTTAAGTGAGTGAACTTTCCATTTTACTATAATTCCTTTTATCAGCAGAATAAAAAAGCATTCTTATTTCTTGGGAACTCACAACCTATATATTATAGATTGAGAGCTTTTTTTGCTGTTCAGTCATATATGACTCTCCATGACACTCTTCTCTGTTTTTATGGCAAAGATACTGGAGTGGTTTGCCATTTCCTTCTTCAACTCATTTTACAGACAAGGAACTGAGAAAAAACCAGGGTTAAGTGTCTTGCTCAGAATGACATAACTAGTAAATGTTTGAGGCTGGATTGGAATTTATAAAGATGAATCTTCTTTTTTTTTAATTTACTAAATTTATTTATTTTTTTTAATTTTATACTATTTTATTTGATCATTTCTATGCATTATTCATTAAAGACAAAGATCATTTTCTTTTCCTCCCCCCTACCCCCAGTAGCCAAAGCATGATTCCACTGGGTATCACATGTGTTCTTGATTCGAACCCATTGCCATGTTGTTAATATTTGCATTAGACTCGTTTAGAGTCTCTCTTCTGTCATGTCCCCTCAACCTCTGTAGTCAAGCAGTTGCTTTTCCTCGGTGTTTCTACTCCCACAGTTTGTCCTCTGCTTATGGATAGTGTTTTTTCTCCTAGGTCCCTGCAGATTGTTCAGAGACATTACACCGCCACAAATGGAGAAGTCCATTATGTTCGATTATACCACAGTGTGTTTGTCGCTGTGTACAATGTTCTCCTGGTTCTGCACCTCTCACTCTGCATCACTTCCTGGAGGTCGTTCCAGTCTCCATGGAATTCCCCCACTTTATTATTCCTTTTTACACAATAATATTCCATCACCAACATATACCACAATTTGTTCAGCCATTCCCCAATTGATGGGCATCCCCTTGTTTTCCAATTTTTGGCCACCACCTTTCTACCCCCTCCCTTCTTATTCCCTCCCTTATTTTTTCCTGTAGTCTTTTTAAAATTCCCCCCCCTCCCTCCCTTGTACTGCTTCCCTCCCCACCAGTCCATTTTTTACCCTTCTACTCCCCTATAGGGCGCAAATCTATTCTCTTCCCCAATGGATTAGATTGTTCTTCCTTCTTTGGGTCAGTTTCAAAGTACATAAGAGTTGAGTATTTCCTATCTCCAACCTCTTTACCCTTCCAGTGTATCGATGTTCTCCCCCCTCCTGCCATGAGCTTCTTTGTGACATATAAATTTACCCCCATTTGTTTCCTTTCCCATTTCTTTTAGTCATAACCTCTTTTCTTTTTTAGCTTTAGTCATGTACATATATACATACACTTTTATTTGTATTTATGCATGCATATATCTATATACCTATTTATGTCTTGTCCTTTCATCCTATACAGTTTGTCACTGTTCCCTCTGAGTGTAGTTCTTCTAGCTGCTTAGGTGATAGCAACAGTTTTTAAGAGTTGTCAATGACTTCTATTCTTATAGGGATACATATCATTTTAAGTTATTGAGTCTCTTAAAAAACTTTTGTTGTTGTTGTTGTTTTTCCCCTCTTTTTTAATTACCTTTTGATGATTCTCTTGAGTTCTGTGGTTGGACTTCAAATTTTCTGTTCAGGTTTGGTCTTTTATTTATGAATGCTTGGAACTCTTCTGTTGTGTTAAATGACCATACTTTCCCCCATAAGAATATAGTCAGTTTTGATGGGTATTTTATTCTTGGCTGTAGGCCTAGTTCCCTTGCTTTCTGTAATATCGTATTCCATGATTTTTGGTCCTTCAGTGTGGATGCAGACAGATCCTGTATTATCCTCACCATGTTTTCATGGTATCTGAATGGTTTCTTCTTGGAAGCTTGTAATACCTGTTCTTTCATCTGATTGTTTTTGAATTTGGCTATAACACGTCTTGGTGTTGTCTGTTGGGGATTAAATACAGGGGGTGATCTGTGGATCCTTTCAATCTCCATTTTCCCCTCTTGTTCTAGGATCTTGGGACAGTTTTCCTGGTTAATTTCCTCTAGTATTATGTCCAGGCTTTTTCTTTTGTCATGGTCTTCTGGTAGTCCAATTATTTTTAAATTGTCTCTTCTTGAACGATTTTCTAAATCATCTGTTTTGTGAATGAGATGCTTCTCATTTTCCTCAATTTTTTCATTCTTTTTGTTTTGTTTTATAGTGTCCTGCTGCCTTGGGAGGTCACTTGATTCTAGTTGTTTTACTCTGGTTCTTAAAGATTGGATTTCATCTCTGGCTTTTTGGTCATCTTTTTCCTTCTGGTCTGATTTTCTTTGAAGATCGTCTTTCATCCTCTTTATCTCGTCTTTCATCTCCTTTGCCTCATCTTTCATCTCCTTTGCCTCATTTTCCAGAAGGATGATTTTGGCTTTCAGGACACTATTTTCTTGTTTTAGTTCAAGTGCCTCTGTTTCCAGATGACTTATCTTAATTTTTAAGATATTTTCCCAATTGTCTTCAGCCTCTCTTAGTTGTGTTTTGAGTTCTTCCACAGCCTGTATCCAATTCTCTGGGATTTCTGGTTTATCATTTGCTGATCTCTCCCTCTCTGTTCCATTTGGTGAGTAGTAGCTGTCTATTGTAGTTTCTTTCTTATGTTTCTGTTGTTTGTTCAAATTCACCCCTTCTTTCCTCCCCATATTTGTCTGTGCTCTTGTTCCTCTCATTTTTTTTTGTTTTTTGGGGACTTCTATCAGCTTCCCCTTTTGGAGCTTTAACAGAGGATCTCTTGGTGTAATCTCTGGGGAAGGGTTGTTGGGGGTTTGAGCTTTCCTGTCCTCTGGAAGCTTTTGATTGGCTTAAAGTCCAGCAGTCAATGAGGATGGATGGGGAACCTGGGCTTCCCTGTGTTCTGGAGACTTTTGATGGGATTGAGTTCAGCTTAGTTGGGCTGGGTTTAAACTGAGTTTTAAACTTCCTTGATGGCTGGAGCAGATATGGAGGATCTCCAAAGCTCTGGCCAGGCTTCCAGGTCTATGCTCCTTCTAGGCTGCCATCTTGACTTCGCCTCTAGGTTTCTGTTTTTTTTTTTTCAGAAGACCCTGCTCTCTAAGGGGGGAGGGGTCGTGGCTTGCCTGGGCTCTGAGGGCTTCTGATGGGATTAGGTTCAGGTGGTGTGGGCCAAATGATCCCCGAGCCAAAAAAAGGAAGAAAATAAAAAACAGCAACCTCCTCTTCCACAGTCTGTGTTGAATGCCTGGAAACTGGCCCGGGTTACTTTCAAGGTAAGCTCTTTGGAGCAACCCCTTTGCCAGCCCTGAGTTTTCTGTCCATTCAGTAGCTCTGAGGGCTCCTGATGGGATTAGGTTCAGGTGGAGCCCTAAAGCTGGGACCTCCTTTGAGACTCAGATGGAAGGACCCAGCCAGGGGGTTACAGGCTTCCCCCTTCTCTCTGTTTCCCTGCCATCTGTGTTGGGCACCCCGGAGACTGGCTCAGGTTGCTTTCAAGGTGAGTCCTCAGAGCCCTGAGGTTCCAGCTGCTGCCATGCGCTCAGCACTCTGGGTTGGGGGGGATGGGTCCTGGGACCTTCTTTCTGTCTACCCCTTAGATCAGAGTGACCTAGGGTTCTGGCTTTTGGGGTGTGGTACCTTTTGATCCAGGTCCAGGAGGAGGTTTCCCCAGGTCTATCCTGTTTTTCAGTTTGAATTTCAGTGGCCTAGGAGCACTCTGTTTGAGATCGGTAAGGAAGGGTTTCCTTTCGCTGCTTCTACGCCTCTATCTTGTCAGAAAGTTAAAGATGAATCTTTTTGATTCTAAGTCCAGTACTCTATCCACTGTGCCACAAACTGCCCAGATTCAGAACAAGAACATGTCATTTTGAAAATTAGAAAATTTAGGTCTCTATGAGAAAGTGATTTACCTACAATATTTATGTTGGTAAATTTCAGGAGTGAGATTGAAATCAGAAGGCTTTGACCACAGAGGTAGTGTTCATTCCACTGTACTACAGTTTTATGTTAAGAGATTATCAGCTTAAAATGCAGAAGGCTGAACCAGTCTTGAACAAAGCTTATTACTGTCTGGAAACAAAGGACCAAGAACTTCTTTTAGGGTTTTGAGTGAGGAAGAGATAAAGACATAAATTTAGACAGGAATAATAATAGTTTTATGGATGTTTTATATAACATTATAAAAAAATCCTCATTTGAAGAGAGTTGTGTTCCAGAATCAAATGCCCATCATGTAACTAACAAGATGCTCTATGCCAAGATACCTTAAGAAAGAGAAAACTTTGAGTTACAAAATCCTTCAAAGATATATACACTAGATGCAAGCAAAGTAACCGATAATATTGAGAAAGAATGGCCATAGAAAGAAATCAGATCATTAAATAAATTAATATTAAATTTATTTAATGCATTAATTAATTAAATTAACATTAATAAATTAAATAAATAAATAATTGAAATTTATTGAAAGAATTAATTTGTCTTTGGGCTTAGCTGTATCAGGAGATGGGATCTTATCAGGTATATTATGTAAAATCTGGTTTTCTCTCAGAGTCAGGCTGGGATCCTGAGGGTCACTTTCAAACATAGATCCTTGTTCCATGCAGAATTGGCATTGGTTGAATCATATAATGGGGTATGCATATGCACCAGACTCCCATAAAAAAGGATCTAAGTCTGAGAACACTTTTAGGAGAAAAACCAGGTACCTCTTAACAGAAGGCAGCAAATAGGTTTGAGGTGTGCTGAATGAGCTCAGCGAAAATGCTATATTTTCCTAGCCTCATAGACAACATCATTAGAGAGATTAGTCCAGTACCAAACAATACATCTAGTAAGGATTTAAGAGAGAAGAAAATAAAGATGTGGAGAAATGGAAACTTTTGCACTTTCTAGACGTTTATACTTTGGAGCCCTACAAAGAGCTGTAAATCTTAAGGGAAATTCATGAGGGCTCTACCAAGGGAGAAAAGGGCTTCTAGAAACCAAGATCTGTGATATATTCCTTTGCTGCACATGTTTGCTAAAACTATAGTCACTTTCTCCTGGTTTTTCAATATATTTTTATAAGAGTGTTTTATATATATTCCCCACTTTTGGAGGGGGAGGATGTTTTCATACCAACTGTTCTTACTGTATCACATTAATAAATGTTTCTAAATGTCTTTGACTGGCTAATTGATATCAAATGGGAAATCAAGGAACAGTGGGTGTCAGCACATCAAAAGGAGTTTGTGAAAAATAGTACTAGAGAAGACCCTTACCCTTTAGAGTTACTTCAAGAACAGTGATGGTGAACCTATGGCACAATTGCCGTAGAAGGCACACAGAGCCCGCAATCAGTTCATTACTAGAAAAACAGAGGGACTCTGGTGGAACTGCTCCACTCCCCCTCTCCATAATTCCTGAGGACATTTTTTCACATCTCCCAGCCCTCCACCTAGTAGTCCAATGGGAGTACTCAGTTGGTAAGGTGGGTAGCTCATAACTGCCAGAGCTTAAGGGGAGCAGAGCACTCCAGCTACTCTCCTCCTCCTCTCTACACTAGCTGAGGTTATTCCTCACTTCAACTGCCCCTCCACCCAGCAGCCCAATGGGGGTGCTTTCTCTCTAATCTGTGTGAGATAGGGTGGGAGCAGGGCATTCCCAGAACTCAATGTGGGGGAGGGGCATTACATCCAGTCTCTGAGATGGGGGGGGCAGGCACAGCACTCTGTCTGGGGAGTTTTGCCATCACTATTCTATAACATTGAGAGGAAAAGTAGTTAATCATGCTCTGGAGGTTTAACTTGCTACTGGAATGGGAGTTAAGTCCAAAAGGAGTATTACTATTTTTTCTACTTAATTAAAAAGAACACCCTTGAATAAAACTAAAGATCAACTTGCTTCTTAGGGAATTATACTCAGCATATTTTCTAGTATTTGAATCTATGATGCTCCATCTCTTTGTGTCCCAACCCCCTTCCACATACTACAATCTCTTTGTATCCCCAAATACATCCAGGAAGGCAGTATCTGTGCCCTATCTCCAATATAATTGGAAAAAGCAGCTAACAGAGGGACTCCTTTTTTCTATCTTAATATCCAGATGCTTTCCAATAAGAATGAACATACAGTTCTTTTATGGCTCATAAAAGGCATTTATAGCTATGCTTGCTCCCTTTCTCTTATTTATTTTCCTAATGTCATAAAAATTAATATGCACACAAACCTCATCTTCATATTTCACCTATTCATTGTGTGTTTTGGCAAGTCTCCTTTGGAGATGCAATCACAATAAACATTGCATTGTATCAGAAAAATGCCAGCCATTGCAAGTTGCTACATGGCTGCATTAATTTAATTAGACTATTTAAGAAGAGCTTACTTTGATGTACAAACACTCTTCCTCTAAGTTCCTGAGCTAAATCCAGCAGTAGAAAGCAAAGCTGCTCTTTTCAAATTTCTAAATAAAAATGTAGGAAGTGTCTTTAATTTTTGTTTATCTTTTAAATCAAGTGAAGCTTAAACATTTATATTTGGTTACAACATTTGATAAACCTTAATATTTTATATTAGAAAGCATGAGATGCCTATTAAATGATGACTTTTGTTGCTTCACAAGCCACAAGCCCCAGTGTCCAAGTAAAATTTCACATTGATATTTGTAATTTTAATCCTTAAGTCTCATTTTCACACTTTGTTGACTTAAAAGAACATTTTAGGCCTGCTGAAGTGCTGACTTATAGAACACTTCTATCTCTCTAAAAGATGATCTCATTAGAAAACAGAGAATCTGTTTTTTAAAAGGCCTCAGGGAATGGGAGAAGGTGAAGGAGAAATAGGGCAGGTGATGAAGGGAAGACAAATATTTAAGCCTACAGTGATTATGGGTGTATTTCTCCTGATTTATGTATTCAAATAATACCTTGGAGTCAATCTAAGAGAATTAGAAGCTTTGGGAAAAAGAGGTGATTACTAAGTATCTTGCTACCCAACTACCTCAACTCCAGACTTCTATAGATTTTGTTAAAATTCTGTTTGTATTCTAGAATTCTTTTCTCTTACCCTAAAATAATTTTATCTTCAATAAAATCTGAAAATTATATATATATATATATATATATATATATATATATATATATATATATATATATATATTGCTCTTGTTGGTGATGGTGGTCATGCTGTTGGTGTGATATATCCCCAAAACATTATGTAATTGAAAAAAAATTTCCTAGCAAAACCACAAATCATATTGTGTCCTAAAATAGGAAATAATCATACAAGGTTCCTGTGATGTTGAAACAAATGGAGGTGGTGCAAATGATATCAGCAGGTAGCACCCATCAAAGAAAAAAAGTTGTGTGAAAGTACTTTGATGAAATGCAGTAATATGAATTATGATGCTAAGGTAAGGCAGAATATTAAGAGGATATGGGTGAGAGGCAAGATCACTTGAATATTATGGGATGGAAGAATCAGAGGCATCAGCAACTTTAGCCATCTATCTTTAATAATACCAGAAAATTCACTCTGAATTGTTTCCTCCAATTTACAGAACAGGAGTTCATGCTTTTGCCACTGTAGCCAAGATCATAAAATTATATCACATTTTTCTGAAGTAGATTATATTGAGGCTATGTCTTCTAAGCAAAGAGACATGGAAAATTAAGTGTTTATTAAATTCCTGCTTTGTGCTAATCAAATGATTTACAATTCTTTCCCAATGGTTTTAGCATCTCTACTGATCAACAGAAGTTACATGCCTGCATATTCTTAGGCTACTTCTCCATCCCACTACTGGGAGCTCTTCAGAGCTCATGGGATAGCTTACTGGCCCCAGATTATAGGTAACACTAAGAGCATGATGGGAGATATGCTTAAAAATGCTAAAATAGGAGAATCTTTCATCTATACACCAAGAACTCATCTTTTATTTGGATAGACTCCTGTTCTCAACAGATTAACATGATTTTATGATTAAAATTTAACTGTAACTAGACTTGTCTGGACATGCTTAAATTTCCTACTACAGCCATACTCTTTGTGCCCTGCACTATAGGTTTGTATAGCCCTTAATTAGATGCATGGCTGGAAATGATTTCATCTTTAAAACTGGTCAGACTGAGATAGATAATCATTCTTTTTTTTCTTGGTTCTTTTTTTTTTCTTTCATTCAATTTCCTGCTGCAAAGGGTGAAGATAACAATCTTGCTGGTGTATGGACTCCATGAACTTAACTGGTGAGAAAAGAAAGGACTGTCCCTGTTCTTCTCTTCTATCCCAAGAAATCAGATTGTTTGTGTTTGTTTCTTTTCTATGTTTTTTTTTTCTTCTCTGTTTTTAGTACTTAGACTGTGAGATAATGGAGAAATCTGACAATTTACTTTAAGTCTGTGAATATACAATTGATTTTTTCTTAGTGTGTATGTCTTCATAAGTCAGCTCTATTATTTCTAAATTTGCAAACTTTGCATTTCTTCATTTCTTGACTTTAAATAAGAATAATTTTTGTATTATTGAATTTCCTATAAATATTGTCATTTATGATATGAAGTATGATACTGACATATTGATACTGATAACTGTTTTTGCAACTGACTACTCTATAAGTATTGATATTAAGTTTAGTGTCAGAAATTTGGAATTCCTAGGTTTCTGCTGTCTAGTGCAAATGATCATATTACTCTTCTGTATTTAATTGGACCTAGACAGTTTATTTTTTGTGAAAGCAAAATGTGCTACAACTTCTTAGTATGAATATGCCTTTGTCTAAAATTTACAAATAGCTGACATTTCTTGTACTGTTTTTAAATAGGCCTATTTGTCTTATTGTATTTTTGGGATATTTATAATTCCATTTGGTTTACTGTGGTAGTAGTAATGATCCACAGGAGAATTTCAGGTGCCCTTTAGTATAAGGAACTTCAAGAAAATTGCCTAGACCACTGTGGGGATTCCTTATGATAGAGGGTTCTCTACACAATTTTGGCATGCCTTGTGTAGAAAGCATCACTTTTTTTATAGAAATTGAAAAGTTGTTTTTTTTTTTTTCATGACCATTTTCTCATTATTAGAGGAATGACATTTAATCAACCTCTGATACAAGATTCTTGTGGGGAAAACTACATATAAATTTGAAAGGCCAGTGTGGACCAGGCTTCCATTCAAGAGAGAAACCAGTTTTTGATAGTTTGTTTTGTCTTGTTTGTTTGTTTTGTTTTGTTTTGTTTTTTGGCTTGTAGATTGAAAACTGTAAGGTTAAGGCTAATCAAGCAGAAATATTTACTAACATTTGTAAGATGCTTATTTTGTTGAATCTACAAAACTTTATATATGGTGACAATTGTTATTTTCATTTACTATATGGTACTAAGGAAGCTAGTAAATTTATGTTTCTACTGTCTCCCCAGAATCCACAGGAGAATTGTTCTGAATTTGATATAAGGGCCCGGGTTTGGGAAAGAGACAATGTTTATAAAATAAATCTCTGACTTTTTGCTAGGGACAGTAAATTTCAAATGACCCCACTGTATCTAGACATCACAGACCCCAAGAACTGAACTAGAGAAAGGGAAAGGAGTTATTTCCCCTGCTTTCCTCTCTTTTACCCTAGCTCTGGGAAATGGGCCAATATTGTGTTTGCATCTGTTCTGGGATTTTTGATCCTTTATTTCAGGTGCTAGTGGTGATTCACAAGATCCTGGAATTTGAGTTATCATTACTCTGGAGCCAAGATTCCAGGCAAGAAGTTGCAACCACACAGCCTTGTAAGGAAGCCCTGAGAATCTAGGATGCCTTCTTGCTGATTATTTTGGACTTGGAATTTTGGAGTAGGTGCTATTGGAACCTAATTAATCTATGAACCTCATTCCTTTGTTTTTAGAGACAGAGATGGAATAGAAGCAAGACAATCAAGACCCAAGTAGTGTAGAGTAAGTTTATATTTGCAATTATAGATGTTGAATTAAATATTCCTTTGCAAGACTGAACCCTACTGTTAAGCAACTAAATATAATGGATCGGTAGGGGATCCACATCTACATTGAGGGGAACACACTCAATTAGGTCTAGAGTCAATAGCAGACAGCCTTGACATTTTTAAGCTCCTTAAAGAAACTGGAGAACCACAATGTGGCAGAGATGAATTAAAATCTACCTGACTTTTCAGGCAGTGGAGGTTAGATAATAAGTTTATCATGATCAACATTTTAATGGTGAAATTATTTATTAAAATATCACAAGGTTACCATAAATGGGTGCTAGATTCTTTTGCATATTCTCCACGACCAGCCTGGCTGCCTGGAACATGATAGAAAATGTCAGTAAAGGGGACTGTGTTCAGAATTTCTATATCCTCTCTCCAAAGGGTAAATACCAATTATTGGAAGCATTTTTTATCCTGTCTTAGAGGTTCTCACTTAATTGGATAGTCCAATCTATCTTTTGTGATCTGATCCCTACCTTCCTGCCTCTTTCTATTTTGCTGACCCTGAAAAGACCTAGATTACTAGCATAGCATTCCTCTAATGGTGACCACAGTTCTCTAGGGTCTTACTCAGATTTCCTTTCCTTCTGACCAGTTCTTCTGAGAGGAAAAAGAACAAAAGAGGTGGAAGCTGCAAGACAAAGTTGCCATACCCCACCGGGAATTGCTAACCTCTCACAAGTCTTCTCATTTCTAGTTATAAGGAAGGAATTGAATGGAATATTGGACTGCAGCTTTAAGACTGCATTTTACCCATAGAATATAAGATTGGTGTTTCTTCTCCAAATGAAGCACAAAACAGTACTTCATTGGGCAGGGCTGAGCTTGAGTATTTCTGCACAAATATTAGCTTATTTCTAGATCTCTGCATTACTTTATCTTTGTCTCAAACTCATGCCTTGCTGATGATTATATACCCTATTATACCAAATATTTTGATGAACTATATGTGTTTCTCTATTACATCTATTTCCTACTTCAAATATTAGATACTTTAATCCAACTACACAACTACTAAGGACTAAGAACTGTTCGAGGCTGGCAGAACTGGTAGAAATAGAAATTTATGTAAAATATTTTCTCTTTCATCAAGAAATATAATCTCAAGGAATATGTTATAGGTAGCATGATAATATTCAGCATTTACACTACTTCAAGTTTTATAAAGAACTGCAATTTCTCTCAACAACTCTAGGAAGCAGGTGTTTTTTACTATTTGCACTTTAAATGGAGGAAAACAAAGTATATAATGTTTATGTGATGGGCCAAGAGTCACAAGGTCAGTGCCTAAGGTCGGATTTGAGCGCACATATTCCTAGACCCATGGCAGGTTCTCTATCTGTTATTCCAGCTTGGGCCAAGTAATGATGAGAATAAACTTATGAAAAGTTATTTGCATACTAAAAGTATACATTTAAGTAATGTTTAGATTAGTAAATAGTTGTTTCTCTCATGTAATCACTTGTAGAATACATGTCCTTTGTATCCCCATCCCGTTCTTCTAAATTGTACATATAGAAGATTGGAATTAAATCTCTAAGTATTGAGGAAATGGTAAAAACAGCAAGATCTCTATTTTATGCCTTATTTTTATATCAGTTTATTATATATGTGCAGAAGTCTTCTCCTTCATCCTTAACCCCCCAAATAGAGACAAGATACTGAAATTTCCTATATGGTTTAAAAGAATTCTGTTTCATAAATGTATCCATGGAAGAAATGAAAACTTACACATTTGAAAATTTAGGTCTGAAAATATCAGAATGAAAAACTTGAGAGTTGCAATAATGCTCCATTTACCTCAGAAGCAGAGTCCAACTTTAACATAATATTAAGTCAAGAAAAAGACTAGAAAAATGATGAAAAAACTAAATCAGGTATGATAAAAATAAAAAAAAATCATAGAAAGTTATAGTAACAGAGAAGTCAAAATACAAATTCAAAAGAGGAGATCAATGTCAAAATATCCACATTTAAAAATTATATAAGCGAGATAGAAGAAAATTTTCAAAAAGAAATGAGAGTGATGCAAGTATTCATGAAAAAAGGTAAACATATTCATAAAGAATAAACAAAGGGGACTTCCGGGTAAACATGGCCGCAATCTAGAAGCTACTTGCTTCCCCTCCCCGGCACCAAGTGAAATAGACTACCTCTAAAGAGCATAAAAATAACCTTTGGAAGAACGGAGGGACTCCCCAGTACCCCACAGAAACGAAGGTACCTGGGGTTTGAACATTTCCACACCATAAGGAGGAGGAAAAGCTTGCACAAAAACTTGAACTGAGCCCCCCAACCCCCCACCAAACTAGAATAAGCTATCAGAGCACTCACTGGGAAAGCGAGTGAGTGAGGAGCATCTCTGTATAGGGTGGGCACACCAGGGTCCTTGGGATCTAAAGACTGCAAGGAAACGACCTCTCAGGGTGGTTTCACGGGAGAATCCTGCGCTGAACAAAGGGGCAGCTGCGCTGAGAGGCTGAGCTGAGCAAAGGGGTGACCGTGCTGAGAGGCTGTGCTGAGCAAAGGAGAGGCCGTGCTGAGAGGCTGCACTGAGCAAAGGGGCACTGAGAGGCTGTGTGGAGCAAAGGGGCTGCCGCACTGAGCACAGGGACCTGCATTCTAAGAAACCTCAGAGGCTGGGAAGAACTAGTCTGAGGCAACCTAAATTCACAGAAAACCTGCCCACATCACCCAGACCTTAGAACAAAAAAAGAAAGTGGAATTAAACAACCAAAGAGATGGCTCACATGTCCCAAAATCAAGCCTCCAAGATGAAAGGAGGGAAAAGGTGACTACTGAAAACATTTATGGAGGGAGTACCCAAGGAAAAGAAGAGAATGAGGATGAAATCCAAACAAAATCAGAACATGCCTTCCAAAATGGAAACTATCCACAAGCTCTGGAAGATTTCAAACTGGAGCTTACCCAAAAGATGGAAACCTTTTGGAAAAAAATGGGAGAAAGAGACCAGCAGTCTGATAGACAAGACTTCACAATTGGAGAAGGAGCTGGAAGCTTCTAATAGAAGGGCAGACAAAGCTGAAAAGCAAAAACAGTCCCTAAAGACCAGAATTAAGCAAATGGAAGAAAGCAAGATTACAAAACAGCAAGAATCAATAAAGCAAAGCCAAAAAATTAATGAATTAGAAGAAAACATGAAATAACTCACTGAAAAGGTCACAGACTTGGAAAATAGAGGAAGAAGAGTCAACTTCAGAATTATTGGTCTCCCCGAAAAACCAGAGATAAACAAAACCTGCGATGCTATTCTACAGGAGATTATAGAAGAAAATTGCCCACATGTTCTGGAGCAAGGGGGCAAAATAGAAAGAGAAAAGGTCCATAGAACACCCTCTATACTAAATCCCTAAAAGGCCCTGGGGATTTTTTCTTAGGGAGTTCTTTGACGGCCTGTTGGATTTCGTTTTCTGATATGGGATTATTTAAGAATTCTATTTCTTCTTCTGTTAGTCTAGGCAATTTATATTTTTTAAAGATTCATCCATATTACCTAGATTGGCATATTTATTGCCATATAATTGGGCAAAAAGTTTTTAATGATTGCCTTAATTTCCTCTTCATTGAAGGTAAGGTCCCACTTTTCATCTATGATAATGTTAATTTGCTATTCTTCTTTCCTTTTTTAAATTAGATTGACCAGTATTTTGTCGATTTTGTTTTGTTTTTTCAAAGTACCAGCTTCTTGTCTTATTTATTAGTTCAATACTCCTATCACTTTCAATTTTTTAATTTTTTTAGGATTTCTAATTTGGTTTTCTTCTGGGGGGGGTTTAATTTATTCGCTTTCAAGTTTTTTTGATTTGCATTTCCAATTCATTGATCTCTGCACTCCCTAATTTGTTAATATATGCACTCAAGGATATGAATTTTCCTCTGAGTACTGCTTTGGCTGTGTCCCATAAGGATGGAAAGATGTCTCACCATTGTCAATTTCTTCATTGAAATTATTAATTATTTCTATGATTTGTTCTCTAACTAACAGATTTTGGAGCATCATATTATATAATTTTCAATTGCTTTTTGATTTTGCTCTCCATGTACCCTTACTGATCATTATTTTTATTCCCTTATGATCTGACCCCCCACCTGACACCCAGCTCTCACTTGTGGCTCCAAGTAGCTGCTAGCATGCAGTAGCAGCCACACCCGGGGCAATGGCTTCGACTGGCCTGCTAAACTTTGTGAGGGTAGCCATTGGGTCATAGACCCCTGGTGAACCAAGGCTTTGCTCACCCATAATGTGAAGACTGCTTCGGCTGAACAGATATAAGAAACCAATTAAAAGGTTCAGTGTTTGAGATGGCGATGCAGCAAAGCACTGTGGAGTGCTTAGGGCATGTTGGAGGACAAAAGACAACACAGCCATCCAATGCAGCTGAGGAAGTCTCCAGTTGTAACGACTTTTCATACCACTGGACCCAGGCTTCCAAAGCCGAGAGAGTGGGACTGTCTCTGTGCATCGACTTTTCCACTTAAATCTCCTTCACACACAAGTGTCTTTGTGCACACTAATCTATCATAGATGAAAACGCACAAAGACAATCATCATCCTCAGTTTTGGAGAGACTACTAGCTTACTACCATGATCTGAAAAGGTTGCATTAAATATTTCTGCTTTTCTGCATTTGTATGCCATGTTTCTGTGACCTAGTGTATGTCAATCTTTGTGAATATGCCATGTGCTGCTGAAAAAAAAAGGTGTATTCCTTTTTTGTCCCTATTTATTTCTCTCCATATATCTATTAACTCTAATTTTTCTAGGATTTCATTCACCTCTTTTACCTCTTATTTATTTATTTATTTATTTATTTATTTGGTTTGTTTTGTCTAAATTCGATAGTGGTTGGTTCAGGTCACCCACTAGCATAATTTTATTATCTATTTCCTCCTTCAATTCTTCTAGTTTCTCCATTAGAAATTTGGGTGCTATACCATTTAGTGCATACATGTTTATTAGTGGTATTTTCTCGTTGTCTATACTCCCTTTATCAGGATATATTTACCTTCCCTATCCCTTTTAATTCGGTCTATTTTTGCTTTGGCTTTGTCAGATATCATGATTGCTACTCCTGCCTTCTTTCTGTCATTTGAGGCCCAATAGGTCTTACTCCAACCTTTGATTCTGACCTTGTGAGTATCTACCTGCCTTATGTGTGTTTCTTAAAGCAACATATGGTGGGGTTTGGGCTTCTAATCCACTATGCTATTCATCTACATTTTATGGGTGAGTTCATTCCTTTCACACTCAATGTTATGGTTGTCATTTGTGAATTCCCCAGCATTTTGATATCCTCCCCTGATTCTGACCTTTCTTCTTTTGCTATAGCCTTTTAAACCAGTGGTTTACTTTAATTCAGTCCCTCGAGTCCCCTCCCTTGTTATGATTCCCTTTCTGGCCCCTCCTTTTAGTTTCCTTCCTGTCCCCCTCTCCTTTCTTCCCTTTTTGTACTCCCTTCCCCTGAGCCCCCCTTACTTTTCCCTTCTCCCTTCTCCTGTTTTATAAGATAGAATTCATGATCCCAATGGATCTAGATGTTCTTCCCTCGCAGAGTTGATTTCATTGAGAGTAAGGTTTAAATAATAACAATTATCACTTTTCCCTCTCATTCTCATTAGAGAATTCTTCTCCTCCCCTTCCCGTGTTTATCTTTGTTTGGCAAAGATTATTCTATTGAATTTATTTCTCCTTCTTCAATTATACATTAGTACCATCATTTATCACCCCTCCCTTTTTCTTTCTTTTTGTTCTTTTCTCCTTCAAATCATATTAATGCCCCAATATTTCCCTATGAATGATTCTTCTGATGACTATATTAATGCATACCATTTTTGAAAGTTACATATAACATTTCCCCCATATGTTAGTATATTTGTTTGATCTAATTGTAGCCCATATAAAAAAGAGTTTGAATAAAAAAAAAAACACTTTTCTCTTTTTCCCTTTCTTTCATATTTAGATTTTCATGTTTCTCTTGCTCTTTGTGTTTGGATGTCAAACTTTCCACTAAGTTCTGGTCTTTTCTTTGCAAATATTTGGAAATCTTTTATTTTGTTGTATGCCCATACTTTCCCCTGGAAGTATATAGTCAATTTAGATGGGTAGCTGATTCTTGGTTGAAGACCCAGTTCTCTTGCCTTTCTGAATATCGTGTTCCAGGCTTTGAGGTCTCTTAGTAGGTTCACTGCTAGGTCTTGTGTTATCCTCATGGGAGCTCCTCTGTATCTGAAGTTTCTCTTCTTAGTTTCCTGTAAGATTTTCTCCTTGGCTTGGAAGCTCTTGAATTTGGTGAATACATTACTTGGGGTTGTCTTTTGGGGATTTAGTATTGAGGGTGTTCTACGAACCCTTTCTATTTCTATTTTGCCCTCTTGCTTAAGAACATCAATTTTCTTCCATGATTTCTTGCAGTATGGCATATAGATTTTTGTTTATATCTGGTTTTTCAGGCAGACCAATGATTCTCAAGTTATCTCTCCTTCCTCCGTTTTCCTGGTCCATCACCTTGTCAGTGAGATATTTTATGTTTTCTTCTAATTCATTAATTTTTTTGACTTTGCTTTATTAATTCTTCCTGATTTGCAAGATCATTGTCTTCCAGTTGCTTAATTATGATCTTTAAGGACTGATTTTGCTTTTCAGTTTGGTCTTCCCTTCTTTTTGAAGCTTCCAGCTCTTTCTCCAACTTTGAGTTCTTGTCTGTCAGGCTGCTGTCCTCTATCTGAATTTTTTCCCATTTTTCCTGCCAGAATTTTCCCATCTTTTGGATAACCTCCATTTTGAGTTCTTCCAGAGCTTGTGGAAAATTTCTGATCATGTTTTGATTTTGTTTGAATTTCATCCTCTTTTTCTTCTGTAGCCTAGGTTTTCCCTCCATAAAAGTTTTAAATAGTCATTTTTCCCCTTTCTTCTTGAAGGGTTGATCTTGGGCACTATTAGCCATCCCTTTGGTGGTTTTCCCTTTCTTTTTTGGTCAGAAGTCTGGGGGTTATGGGCAGGTTTTCTGTGGATTTATGTGGCAATGTTTTTTGCCTCAGGCTGGTTCTTCCCCGACTCCATGGTTTGTTAGTGCACCGGCCACTCCCCTTCCCCCCCCAACCCCCGTGCTCTGTGTTCTCTCTTCTTCTGCGTGAAGGAGTCTCCTGTAATACCGCTCTGAGAGGTAGTTCCCTGGTAGCCTCTGTCAGTTTCCAAGGACCCTGGTGTGTCCCCCCCTCACTACAGCGAGGAGCAGAGCTTTGTCCTCAGGCAGTTTCCACAATTTCTAGCATCTCCACAGTGTTCACAGTTTTCAAGGGCCCCTGAGTTTCTGCTCATTCTCCAGTGCACAGGGTTCTCCTGTGAAACCTCCCTGAGGGGTAGTTCCCTGGCTGTCCTCTTTAGATCCCAAGGACCCTGATGTGCCCCCTCAGACAGAGACGTTCCTCACTCTCTCACTGTCTCCAGTGTGAGCTGGCCCCTACTCTGGTTCCTTGGGGGAGGTGGGGCAGGGCAGCTCAGTTCACGTTTTTTTTCAAGTTTTTCCTCCTTCTCATCATGTGGAAATGTTCAAACCCCATGTACCTTCTTTGCTGTGGCCTTCTGGAGAGTCCCTCCATTCTTCTAAGGATGATTTTTACATTCTTTTGAGGTAGTCTATTTCATTTGGTGCTGGGGGAAAGGAAATGATTCCGCGTCTATATTGCAGCCATGTTTACCTGGAAGTCCCTTGGTAGCAGTATAATTTCTGAGTCAAAAAGTGTGCATGTTAAACCTGTAGCATAGTTCCAACTTCTTCTGTAGAATGTTTATATTACCTTACAATTTGCCCAATAGTGTATTAATATCATTATCACATAGCACCTCCAATATTTATTTTCCTTTTCTGTCATATTAGCCAATCTGATATATATATATGAAGTGGTTCCTCAAATTTTTTTTAATTTAAATTTTTCTAATGAATAATGGTGTATAACATTTTTCTCCTATGACTATAGATAACTATGATTTCTTCTTCTGAAAACTGACTGTTCATATTCTTTAATCATTTATCAATTAAGGAATGATTTGTATACCTATTAATTTGATTTAGTTCTCCATATATTTCAGAAATGAGGCCTTTATCAAAGATACCTATATTGCCTTTTCCCCTTCCCCACAATTTTCCACTTTATTCATAATCCTGTTTGTATTAGTTTTTTTTTTAAATTTTAAACATTTTATTTGGCCATTTCCAAACATTATTCACTGGAAACAAAGATCATTTTCTTTTCATCCCCTCACCCCACTCCCACCACCTTAAACTCTCCCATAGCCGATGCACGATTCCACTGGTTATCACATGTGTTCTTGACTTGAACCCATTTCCCTGTTGTTGGAATTTGCATTAAAGTGTTCATTTAGAGTCTCTCCTCAGTCATATCCCCTCCAACACTGTAGTCAAGCAGTTGCTTTTCATCGGTGTTTTTACTCCCACAGTTTATCTTCTGCTTGTGGATAGCATTTTTTAGATCCTTGCAGATTGTTCACGGACATTGCATTGACAATAATGGAGAAGTCCATCACCTTCGATTGTACCACAATGTGTCAGTCTCTGTGTATAATGTTTTCCTGGTTCTGCTTCTTTCGCTCTGTATCACTTCCTGGAGGTTGTTCCAGTCTCCATGGAATTCCTCCACTTTATTATTCCTTTTAGCACAATAGTATTCCATCACCAACATATACCACAGTTTGTTCAGCCATTCCCCAATGCATGGGCATCCCCTCGTTTTCCAATTATTGGCCACCACAAAGAGCGCAGCTATGAATATTCTTGTACAAGTCTTTTTCCTTATTATCTCTTTGGGGTACAAACCCAGCAGTGCTATAGCTGGATCAAAGGGCAGAGAGTCTTTTATCACCCTTTGGGCATAGTTCCAAATTGCCCTCCAGAATGGTTGTATTAATTCACAACTCCACCAGCAATGAATTTGTGTACCAACTTTGCCACATCCCCTCCAGCATTCATTACTTTCCATAGCTGTCATGTTAGCCAATCTGCTAGGTGTGAGGTGATACCTCAGAGTTGTTTTTATTTGCATCTCTCTGATTACAAGAGATTTAGAACACTTCTTCATGTGCTTATTAATAGTTTTGATTTCTTTATCTGAAAACTGCCTATCCATGTCCCTTGCCTATTTGTCAATTGGAGAATGGCTTGATTTTTCTGTACAATTGATTTAGTTCTTTATAAATTTGAGTAATTAAACCTTTGTCAGAGGTTTTTATGAAGATTGTTTCCCAATTTGTTGCTACCTTTTTTTTTGTTACATTGGTTTTGTTTGTACAAAAACTTTTTAATTTGATGTAATCCAGATTATTTATTTTACATCTTGTAACTCTTTCTAATTCTTGCTTGGTTTTGAAGTCTTTCCCTTCCCAAAGGTCTGACATGTATACTATTCTGTGTTCGCCTAATTTTCTTATAGTTTCCTTCTTTATGTTCAAGTCATTAACCCATTTTGAATTTATCTTGGTGTAGGGTGTGAGGTGTTGATCTAAGCCTAATCTTTCCCACACTGTCCTCCAATTTTCCCAGCAGTTTTTATGAAATAGTGGATTTTTGTCCCAAAAGCTAGGATCTTTGGGTTTCTCATATACTGTCTTGCTGAGGTTACTTGCCCCCAGTCTATTCCACTGATCCTCCTTTCTATCACTTAGCCAGTACCAAATTGTTTTGATGACTGCTGCTTTATATTATAGTCTGAGATCTGGGACTTCAAGACCGCCTTCCTTTGTATTTTTCTTCATTATTTCCCTGGATAACCTTGATCTTTTGTTCTTCCAAATGAACTTTGTTATGTTTTTTTCTAAATCAGTAAAAAAAATTTTTGGAAGTTCCATGGGTATGGCACTAAATACATAGATGAGTTTGGGTAGGATGGTCATTTTTATTATATTAGCTCATCCTACCCATGAGCAGTTAATGTTTTTCCATTTGTTCAAGTCTAGTTTTAGTTGTGTGGCGAGTGTTTTGTAGTTGTGTTCATATAGTTCCTGTGTTTGTCTTGGGAGATAGATTCCTAGGTATTTTATTTTGTCTAAGGTGATTTTGAATGGGATTTCTCTTTCTAGTTCTTGCTGCTGAGCTGTGTTGGAGATATATAGAAAAGCTGATGATTTATGTGGGTTTATTTTGTATCCTGCAACTTTGCTAAAGTTGTTGATTATTTCGATTAGCTTTTTGGTTGAATCTCTAGGATTCTTTAAGTAGACCATCATGTCATCCGCAAAGAGTGATAACTTGGTCTCCTCCTTGCCTATTTTAATGCCTTCAATTTCTTTTTCTTCTCTAATTGCTACTGCTAGTGTTTCTAATACAATGTCAAATAATAGAGGTGATAATGGGCATCCTTGTTTCACTCCTGATCTTAATGGGAATGGATTTAGTTTATCCCCATTGCAGATGATATTAGTTGATGGTTTTAGATATATACTGTTTATTATTTTTAGCAATGATGCTTCTATTCCTATGCTTTCTAGTGTTTTAGTAGGAATGGGTGTTGTATTTTGTCAAATGCTTTTTCTGCATCTATTGAGATAATCATGTGGGTCTTGTTGGTTTGCTTGTTGATATGGTGAATTATGTGGATAGTTTTCCTAATATTGAACCAGCCTTGCATCCCTGGTATAAATCCTACTTGATCGTGGTGGATGACCCTTCTGATCACTTGCTGGAGTCTTTTTGCTAGTATCCTATATAAGATTTTTGCATCTATATTCATTAGGAGTTTGGTCTTTAATTTTCTTTCTCTGTTTTTGGCCAGCCTGGATTTGGAATTAGTACCACACTTGTGTCATAAAAGGAGTTTGGTAGAACTCCCACTTTGCATATTATGTCAAATAGTTTGTATAGTATTGGAGTTAGCTGTTCTTTGAATGTTTGATAGAATTCACTGGTGAAACAGTCAGGCCCTGTGGACTTTTTCTTAGGAAGTTCTTTGATGGCCTGTTGGATTTCTTCTTCTGATATGGGATTATTTAAGAAAACTATTTCTTCTTCTGTTGGTCTAGGCAATTTATATTTTTGTAAATATTCATCCATATCACCTAGGTTGGTATATTTATTGCCATATAGTTAGGCAAAGTAGTTTTTAATGATTGCCTTAATTTCCTCTTCATTGGAGGTGAGAACCCCCTTTTTATCCTTGATGCTGTTAATTTGCCTTCTTCTTTCCTTTATTAAATTCGATTAACCAGTACTTTGTCTATTTTGTCTGTTTTTTCAAAGTACCAGCTTCTAGTCTTGTTTATTAGCTCAATAGTTCTGTCACTTTCGATTTTATTAATTTCTCCCTTAATTTTTAGGATCTCTAGTTTGGTTTTCTTCTGGCGGTTTTTAATTTGTTTGTTCTCAAGTTTTTTGATTTGCATTTCCAATTCCTTGATCTCTGTTCTCCCTAATTTGTTAATATATGCACTAAGGGATATGAATTTTCCTCTAAGTATTGCCTTGGCTCCATCCCATAAGGCTTGAAAGGATATCTCGCCATTGTAATTTTCTTCAATGAAATTATTGATTGTTTCTATGATTTCTTCTCTAACTATCTGATTTTGGAGTATCATACTATTTAACATCCAATTAATTTTTGATTTGGCTTTCCATGTACCCTCGCCGATCAATGTTTTTATTGCCTTGTGATCTGAAAAGGCTGCATTTATTATTTCTGCTTTTCTGCATTTGAGTGCTATTTTTCTATGACCTAGTGTATGATCTATTTTTGTGAATGTGCCATGTGGTGCTGAAAAGAAGGTGTATTGCTTTTTGTCCCTATTTATTTTTCTCCATATGTCTATTAACTCTAATTTTTCTAAGATCTCATTCACCTCTTTTACCTCTTTCTTGTTTATTTTTTGGTTTGATTTATCTAAATTTGATAGTGGTTTGTTCAAGTCTCCCACTAATATGATTTTACTGTCTAGTTCCTCCTTCAATTCTCCTAGTTTCTCCATTAAAACTTTGGATGCTACACCATTTGGTGCATACATGTTGATTAGTGATATTTCCTCATTTTCTATACTCCCTTTTAACAGAATATATTTACCTTCCCCATCCCTTTTGATCAGGTCTATTTTTGATTTGGGTTTGTCAGATATCATGATTGTAACTCCTGCCTTCTTTCTACCAGTTGAGGTCCAAAAGGTCTTACTCCAACCTTTAATTCTAACCTTGTGAGTGTCAACCCGCCTCATATGTTTTTCTTGAAGACACATATGGTAGGGTTTTGGGTTCTAATCCAATCTGCTATTTGTCTATGTTTTATGGGTGAGTTCATCCCATTCACATTCAAAGTTATAATTGTCATTTGTGGATTTGCTGGCATTTTGATATTTTCCCCTAATTCTGACCTTTCTTCTTTAACTATCTCCTTTTGAACCAGTGATTTACTTTAGGTCAGTCCCCCTAGTCCCCTCCCTTGATATACTTCCCTTTCTAGTCCCTCCCTTTTTATGCTCCCTTCCCCTCCCCCCTCTCCTTCCCTCCCTTTTTATACTCCCTCCCCTTTCCCCCTCCTTAATTTTCCTTTCTTTCTTGCCCTAATGGATAAGATAGAATTCAGGATCCCACTGGATCTAGATGTTCTTCCCTCTCAGATTTGATTTCACTGAGAGTAAGATTTAAGTAATTCTACTTCATGCTCTCTTCCTCTCCTTCTCATATGAGAGTTCTTCCCCTCCCCTTCCCATGTGTATCTTTATATGGGAAAGATTATTCTATTAAGTCCCTCCCTATTTCTTGAAGTTAATCTTAGTATTATTGACGGTTCCCCCCTCCCTTTTCCTTTCTTTGCCCCCACTTTCGCCAAATCTTCTTAATGCCTCAATCTTTCCCTATGCATGTTTTTTCTAACTACTCTTATGATGCTACAATTTTTGAGAGTTACTCAAAACATTTTCCCCACATATTAATATATATATATATAATTTGATGTAAATGTAGTCCTTATTGAAGAGAGTTTGACTTAAAGAAAAAGATAAGATTTATCTCCTTTTCCCTTTCTTTCATATTTACCTTTTCATGTTTCTCTTGCTTTCTGTGCTTGGACATCAAATTTTCCACTAAGTTCTGGTCTTTTCTTAGCAAATGCTTGGAAATCTTCTATTTTGTTGAGTGCCCATACTTTCCCCTGGAAGTATATAGTCAGTTTTGCTGGATAGTTGATTCTTGGTTGGAGACCCAGCTCTCTTGCCTTTCTAAATATCGTGTTCCATGCTTTGCAGTCTCTTAGTGTGCTAGCTGCTAAGTTATGTGTGATCTTTATGGGAGCCCCCTTATATCTGAAGCTCCTCTTCTTGGCTTCTTGTAGGATTTTCTCCTTTTCTTGGAAGCTCTTGAATTTGGCAATTACATTCCTAGAGGTTGTCTTTTGAGGATTTAGTATAGAGGGTGTTCTATGAATCCTTTCTATTTTTATTTTGCCCCCTTGCTCCAGAATGTGGGGTCAATTTTCTTTTATAATCTCCTGTAGAATAATATCGAGTTCATTGTTTATCTCTGGTTTTTCTAGGAGACCGATAATTCGGAGGTTTTCTCTTCTCCCTCTTTTTTCGAGATCTGTGACCTTCTCAGTGAGATATTTTATGTTTTCTTCTAATTCATTAGTTTTTTTTTTTGGTTTGCTTTATTGATTCTTGCTGTTTTATGATCTTACTTTCTTTGAGTTGCTTAATTCTTGTCATTAGGGATTGGTTTTGCTTTTCATCTTTGTCTGCCCTTCTATTGGATGCTTCAAGCTCTTTTTTCCAATTGAGCATTCTTATCTGTCAGACTGCTGAGCTCTTTCTCCCATTTTTCTTTCCAGGTTTCCATCTTTTGGATAAGTTCCAGTTTGAGATCTTCCAGAGCTTGTTGATAGTTTCCATTTTGGGAGGCATGCTCTGATTTTTTTTTGGATTTCCTCCTCATTCTCCTCTTTTCTTTGGGTACTTCCACCATAAAATTTTTCAATAGTCACCTTTTTCCCTTTCTTCCTGGAGGCTTGATTTTGGGCCATTTGAGCCATCCCTTTGGTGATTTTATTCCCCTTTCCTTTTTGGTCTGGGGGCTGGGTGATATGGGCAGTTTTTCTGTGAATTTAGGTTGCCTCAGACTAGTTCTTCCCAGCCTCCAAGGTTTCTTAGAGCACTGGGCCCCTGATCACAGCCACACTGCCCAGATGTTCAGCTCCGCCCAGATAATCAGCGAGTGGTCCGCCCCTGGTGTTTAGTTCCCCCCAGATGTTCAGCACAATTGCACCAAGTACAACTCTGCAGACCCCTCTGCTCAGTACTGGGTTCTCCCATGAAACCACCCTTGAGATGTTTTTTTCCTGGCAGTCCCCAGATCCTAAGGACCCTGGAGTGCCCCCCCTCCCCAGACAGAGATGTTCCCCACTCACTTGCTGTCCTGGTGAGCGCTCAGGTAGCTCACTCTGGTTTGGTGGGGGAGGTGGGGTGGGAGAAGGGTGGCCCAATTCACTTTTCTGTGCAAGCTTTTCCTCCTTATTATAGTGTGGAAATGTTCAAGCCCCACATACCTTCACCTCTGTGGGATACTGGGGAGTCGTGTTCCACCAAAGGTGATTTTTATGACTTTTATGCTCCTTTGATGTAGTCTATTTTGTTCGGTGCCGGGGAGAGGAAGTGTGTGGCATCTAGATTGCAGCCATGATTACCCAGAAGTCTGTATTAGTTTTATTTGTGCAAAAACTTTTAAATTTATTATACTCAAAATTACTTATATTTTATCTCATAATCTCATAAATCTCTATCTCTTGTTTGGTCATCAATTCTTCTCACATCCAGAGATCGGACAGGTAATTTATTCCATGTTCCCCTAGTTTGCTTATGGTTATGTTATTTTATGTCTAAATCAGATATCCACTGTGACCATATCTTTGTATACAGCATGGGATTTTGATCTATATCTAGTTTCTACCATACTGCCTTAGAGTTTTCCCAGCAGATTTTGGCAAATAGTGAGTTCCTGTCTCAAAAATTTAGACATTTGGTTTATGAAATATTAGATTAACATGGACATTTACCACTGTGTATCATTATCTAATCTATTCCACTGATGCTGTAGATTATTTTGATGATTTTTGTTTATAATATATGTTGATATGTTAGAGCTAGCTATATTCTTCAATATTTATTTTCCTTAATTCCCTTAACTGATATGTTATAATAAGAGAAATAAGAGAATAAGAGAAAACATGACTAAATGAGAGATAGTGATAATTCTAGGATATAATATGAATCAATTTAATTACATTAAATTTAAAATGTTTTTCACAAATAAAAACAATGCAATCAGAATAATAAGGAAAGCAGAAAATTTGGGGGAGGGGTGATTTTACAACATGTTTCTTTGATGATGGCCCAATTTCTCAAATATGTTTAGAAATGAGTCAAAATTATAAGAAATCAAATAATTTCTCAAAAGAAAAATGGTCAATGGCTATAAAAAATCAGATTTCAGATGAATAATTCCAAGGTATCTAAAGTTATCTAAAAATGTTATAAATCACAATTCATTAGATAAATGCAAATTCATGTTATCTGAGAAACTATGTCAGACATATCAGAATGGTTAAAAACAAAGAAAAGGAAAATGTTGAATAGGATGTGGAAAAATTGGGACACTAATGTACTATTTGCTAAAGTAGAAACTGATTCCATGATTAAAGAGGACAATTTGAACTTGTAATCTAAATGTCCGCACTTTGACCCAGAAATACCACTATTGGGTTTCTATCCCAAAGAAATTATTTTTCAAAAAAATACCCATATGTACAAAATATGGTAGTGATAGTTAAACATGGAAAATCAGTGGATGTCCATCTATTTTGTGATTAAGCAAGTTGTGACAAGTTATTTTGATAGAACGCTATTGTGTTTTAAGAAATAATGAGCAGCAAAGAAGGGCTTTTGCCAAATTCATTTTGTGACACAAATATGGTACTGTTATAATAGGGTTGGAAGGAAGGGATAAACAAGCTATTTATGAATATAAAATAAAAGTTTATTTGCTAAGGGGACAAAGGAATGGAAGGGAACAAGGGAGTAACTTACTGCTAACCCTATCCAGCTATTAAAATCATAAATTTCTCTAAATTAACTTAACCTAATTAAGGGAGTAATTAAATAGAGAGGATTTTTTTGGAAAAAACAACAAGGGTCCAAAGGAAATCTCAAAACAATAGTCCTCCTTTGCTCCATAGAGCAGTCCCAGATAGAGATATCAGCAACTCTAGTAGAAATACACTTTCTCTGTAGAAATCAGTAGTAGGAAGCACAGAGAAATCTCAAGACAGTCAAAGAGAGGGAACCAAAGTGTTTTTCTGGGTCCACCCCAGAAATACCAAAAATCTACCCTGTGAGTATCTTGAGAGCAAGAGAACAACCACTTCTCCCTCCTATGAAGTCCAGCAACAAATGACTAACTGATTTTCCAGTAACTGCCTCTCTCATTGTCCAGTCCCAGGTCTTGTGAGTTCAAAGTGGAATGTTGGGCTTGCAACATCACTTGCATTCAGCATTTGCAAAATCCCTTACTACATTCCCAAAATATGAAGGCCCAAGACAGAGAAAGAAAATTATAGATCAATTATTAAGGTATAACAATCTTAAATAAAATACTAGCAAAGAGACTATAGCAAGTTATCACAAGGATTATCCACTAGGACCACGTAGGATTTATAACAAGAATTCAAGGCTGGTTTAACATTAGGAAAACTTTCCACATTCTTGACCATATTAATAACCAAATTTACAGAAATCACATTCTTATTTAAATAGATGCAGAAAAAGCCTCTGACAAAATACAATACCCATTCTTATTAAAAAACCTAGAAAATAAGGGAATATAAAGGACTTTCCTTGAAATAATAAACAGTATTTATTTAAAACCATCAGTAAGAATCATCTGCAATGGGCATAAGTTAGGATCCTTCCACATGAGATCAGATGTGAAGCAAGGAAGCCCATTATCACCACTATTATTTAATAATGTACTAGAAACACTAGCTTTAGCAATTAGAGAAGAAAAAGAAATTGAAGAAAACAAAGTAGACAGTGAGGAAACTAAAATATCATTCTTTGTAGATGATATGATGGCATACTTAGAAAACCCAAGAAAATCAACTAAAATGATAGTGGAAAAAATTAATAATTTTCTCAATGTTGCAGGATACAAAATAAATTCACATAAATTATGAGCATTTCTATTTATTTCCACTAAAATTCAACAGCAAGAGTTAGATTTGTCTATAACATTCCTGGGCATTGTCAATTGAGGATTAAATACAGGAGGTGATCTGTGGATATTTTTCAATCTCCACTTTTCCCTCTTACTTGAGAATGTTGGGGCAATTTTCTTGAATAATTTCCTATAGACAATGACCAGGATTTTTCTTTTGTCATGATCATCTGGTAGTCCAATAGTTCTTAAATGGACTCTCCTTGATCTGTTTTCAAGGTCTAACGTTTTGTCAATGAGGTGTTTCACATTTTCCTTAATTTTTCATTCATTTGATTTTGTTTTATAGACTCTTGTTGCCTTGTGAAGTCATTTGCTTCTAGTTGTTGGATTGTAATTTTTAAAAACTGAATTTCATTCCTAGATTTTTGGTCATCTTTCCTGATCTGGTCTGATTTTTCTTTGTAGGTCATCTATTATCTTTTTTGTCTCTTTTCAATCTGGTTAATTTTGGCTTTCAATACACAATTTTCTTGTTTTGGTTCATGTGCCTATGTTTCCAGATGACTTATTTTGCTTTTGAAGTTCTTTACCCAATTGTATTCAACCTCTCTTAATTGTTTTTTGAATTGTATTTTCAGTTTTTCCAAAGCCTGTGTTTCTGTGTTTTTGCTTGGTGTTCCTTGTTCCTCCTCTGTTCCATTTGCTCTGTGTTGATTATCTGGATAGAAGCTGTTGATTGTGACTTAATTTTTCTTTTTCTGTTTTTTACTCATATTTTTTCCTTCTTTTCCCCCTGTAATTACCTGTAATCTTGCTCCTCTGATTATATGCTAGATCTGTGGGTTTGGGCAATTCTGTCATGAAGGGGCTTCTCCTCTACTTTGCTGATTGACCAGGTTAGGCTCAAGGTATTGATGAGCCCTGAGGTCAGATATTCCTCAGCTGGCAGCAGAAGCTGTGAATGGTCTAAACTTCCCACCCTGTTATCAACGTTGTTTGCAGCCTTCACCCTTGGAGTCAGTGAGGCCCTGAGAACAGTCTATGGGAGAGGGGTGTTGGAGCTTGAGCTTCCCTGCCCTCTGAAGGCTTCTTATCTGCTCCATTGATAAGATTAAGCAAGCTCTGCAGAGCTGGCTATGCCCTGAGGCCAAAACCTTGAGAGGGGCGGGGGGAAGATGAAGTGTTTTGGATGCAACTAGGCTGCCCTTTCTGTGACTCTCTTCCAGCTGCCTCCCTGCTGTCTGTGTTCAATGCCATGAGCTTGGCACAGCTGTGCCAGCAAGGTACTCCCTCTAGACTAGCGTCTTTGACTGCCCAGAGATTCCAACCACTGCTAGAGGCTCAGCACTGAAGATAGGAGAGGAGTCTTAGGACTTTCCTTCTTCCTTTCCCTTGAACCTAATTGTTCAAGAATGCAGGCATTTTGGGGGTATGCCTTTTAAGTTGAGTACAGCAGGAGAGTTCTCCAGCTCTGTTCTATTGTTAGATTTAGTTTTCTGTCCCCTTGAAGCACTGTGTTTTTGATTGGTGTGGAAGTGTGTTCAGAGGTCTGGACTTTTACTATGTCTTAGCCATCATCTTAACTCCACCTCCAGCAACAAGAGTTAGAGGGAGAAACTCTATTTAAAATTACTCTAGGTAATAAAAAGTATTTGGGAATCTATTTGCTGAGACAAACTCATGAACTATATCAACACAAATACATACATACATATATATATATATAATATATATATATATAATATATATATATATATATGTATTTTGTGGGTGTGGGTGTGTGTGTGTGAATATCACAAATTATTCACATATTTATGAACAAATTCTTGTATCTGTTGTTGATGGAATACTATTGTGTAGTAAGTAATGATGAACTGGAGGATTTCTATGTGAACTGGAAGAATCTCTAGGAACTGATACAGTGTGAAATGAGCAGCACCAAGAGAACATCATTCACAGAAAGTAAAACATTGTGGAACCATATAATGTAAAGCACTTTGCTAATACAAGACAATTCCAAGGGACTAAACAGAAAGAATATTATCTACATAAAGAGAAAAAAACTGTGGGAGTAGAAACACAGAAGAAAAACAAATGACTTAACATTTGTTTATATGGATATATGATTTGGTGTTTTGGTTTTAAAGGATTGATTTATTGAAAAAATGAATAATATGGAAAAATTATAAGTAATAACATTTGTATAACCCAGTGGAAGTGTTTATTGGATCTTGGATGGGTGAGGTAAAAGGGGAGGGAAAGAAAATTAAATATGTAAACATTGAAAAATGTTTTAAAAATAAAAAGAAGAAACTGAAGAAAAAGAAATAATGAGCAGGATACTTTCAGAAAAACCTGGAAGGACTTACATGAACTGATGCAAAGTGTAGTAAACACAACCAGGAGAACATTATATTCAGTAACAGCAATATTATATGATTGATCATGAATGACTTAGCTATTTTCAGTAGTAGTAGTGTTCTAACACAATTCCAAAGGGCTCATTATGAAAAAAGCTATCCACTTACAGAGAAAGAACTGATAAAGTCTGAATGCAGACTGAAGCATACTTCTTTAAGTTTAATTTTATTGAGTACTTTTTTCTTTTATAATATTAATAATATGGAAATATGTTTTGCATGACTGCACATGTATAATTTATATCAAATTATTTGCCTTCTCAATGAAAGACAGAGGAACAAGCGGGGTAAAGGAAATGAATTTGTATCTAACATTTAAAAACAAGACTAATCCTCAAAGTGTTGTAATGTAATTGGAGAAAATAACATGTTTAAAAGAATTTTTAAAAAAACATACTATTTTGTAATCATTTCATAGGGCATATTTGATTCATGGGCTCAAAGCAAGTGTAAGCAGACACATAAAGGTACTGGTTGGTATGGAGAGAACAGGACCCAGGGAATATAGTGAGAGTGTGAAATTGGAGCATCAGAAAAGAGAATAGGGCCAACAGAATGGACTGATTGTAGGAGTCCAACCACAAAATGGTTGAATAATTACAATGAATTTGTATTTCACAATTCCATTATAATCTGGCTTCAATTTATGCAAATATGAAAGGCCTTCTTTTTTAGCTATATCCTCCCCAGAGTAATAATAACCCCATAGCTAAATTTTTCATACTTTAATCTTTCCTAAAGTCCATAAGATGAATTATTACACCCTTAAATGGATATTATTTGTAAGATGTAATTAGCATTTACAAAATGGTTTGTGATTATGGTTGACATCTTATGAACTCTGAAAGGTGTTGTATCATGTAAGCTCAAAGTATTATTTATTATCTATTCAATGAGAAGTGATATCCCATAGGATAAAAATATGAATATAGTGCAGTAATAATGGCACAGACTCATTATATCTCATGAAAGACAAAAGAGTCCCTTTACATCACTAGACATTGTTATTAAGGGTCATATATACTTGTCAGGTGTTGAAAAGTTCAGGTAATTATCCTTGGCTCTTCTCAGTTACCATTTATTTGTCTTCATTTCAGTCTAAGCATAGGTCATTTTCTATCATTTCTTCTTAACTAAACCAAAATTTTCCAGGCTTTCTTTTCCTTGTGTTTTTATCCCCAAGAGCAGTACTGATGAATTAATTGGCTGTGCCTATCAAATTGTAAAGTGCAGCCTCATTTATCTGGCCTGGATTATTAAAATGTGTTTCTTAAAATTGTTTTGTTATATAAACTGAAATAGAAAAGGATGCTTTCTCATCCTCTTCATCGGGGCAAAGGATATAGTTTGTGAGAAGTTTAAAAGAGTATTTGTTTTATTCCTTCTGCAGGTTCCTGGAGGGCAAAGACTCATTCCTTTTTATCTTTGTATCCTCACAATGCCTGAATTCCTTTTCTCCACTACTACTCCTCCCCCTCCCAAAAAATGAAAGGAAACTTCCATTTACTAGGCACATGTCTGAGAAAGTGTTAAGGGAATTGAGAGATTAAGTCATATTTAGAGGGTCATCCAAGCCAGCATTTATAGTGAGAGGCAGGTTGGGATTTCAATACTGGTCATCATGGTTGATGTTATCTCACATCATCTGTGCATTCCACTAAGAAGTCTCTTGCTTTGGGCATTATTGTTGTTGTTCAGTTATTCAGCTATATCTGATTCTTTGTGACTCCATGGTCCCCAACATAGCAGTTGTGTCCATGCCATTTTATCAGCAAAGATACTGGAGTAGCTTACCATTTCTTATTCCAGTGGATTAAGGTAAACAAAAGTTCAGAAAGTTGCCCTGGGCCACATAATAGTACATATCTGATGCTGGATTTGAACTTAAGTCTTCCTAACTCCAGTCCCTGAGGCAGCTTGCACATAGTTAATGTTTAATAATACTCATTTTTAAATATTTAAATGCACGTGTTTGTTACATGAAATTATTCATTTAAAATATTTGACAAGCATCTACTTTAGATGGCAATCTGTTAGTCACTATAAGACAAAAATGAAAAGTTCTATCTTTCTCTTTGAAAGTTAGAAAACATAAATACATAAATAAATGCAAGATAAGGAGAAGGGTTACCTTTGCAGTAGAGGCTGGTGTAAAAGAGAAGATGGTGTATATTGAATTGAGGTGGTGGTGGAATACAGAGAAGGAGAAACTCATGTTGGATGGCTTCTTTTGTTTTTGTTTTTGTTTTTTTTTAGTAAACTAGTAATCAAAATAATTTGTTGAGAAGTTGAGGAATATAGAATGGAAGGGTTGTAATTGCTTTTCTCCACAATGTGATAAAGAATTAATCAAGTGAGAATCAAAAGAATGGTCATGTGGCTGTGAGGTACCATTTGAGATAACAATTTTCAATTGGTTCCAAACCCAAGGGTTGCTTTATTTTCTTCAGTGGTGTGCAATAATTTAGGAAGAGGAGAAGAGGTGAGATATAACCCAGGGATGAATTTTATGAAGTAATAAAACCATAAAAGGAATAAAACCATAAAAGGAAACTTAAGGAAAATATCTATAAAGTTACATTGGTTATCAAAGCTGTGATATGTCAGCTTATTTGCTAAATTAAACCAGTTTTGAATTTTCTTGGCAAAGATACCAGATTGGTTTGCCATTTCCTTCTCCAGCTCACTTTATAGATGAGGAAATGGAAGAAAACAAAATTTAAGTGACTTGTACAGGATTACACAGTAAGTGTTGGAGGATAGACTTGAGCTTAGGTCTTCCTGATTTCAGGGGTAGAGATTTATCCAGTCTGTAATCAAACGGCTCTGTGTATTCCAAAGCATTTTTAAAATTTTAAATTAAATTAATATTTTATTTGTAATTTCTGTTTGTTATCCTATCAAGAGAGTACTAGAAATCACCAGTATACATTAAATGTATCAATGTGTGCTAAGATGAATACAATCACGGGGTCTCTTTGGATTTCTTACTGCAAAATCTGAGTTTTAGATATTGACAAGTCTGTTTATATCCCTAGCTTTCTATGGATAATAATCAATCTAGAGGCTACTTTACTTATGCTCCTCAAATGTTTGAATGCTGTTTAAATAATTCAAGTAACAAGAATTAGAAATAGAAAGAATTTCCAGAAACATTTTTCTGTCAAAAACTTTCTGTTCCTTATGTGTGAACTCTACTTACCAAGAAAATTGATCCAGGCCATTTCATTTCAGATATTTTATGCATACATGCATACATACATACATATACATATATATAATGGGAAATCAATAAAATAAGAATTGCATTTCATATTCACTATCCCAGAACCCCATTTTTATATTATTTCACTTCTCAAGTCCATCTTTCAACTCCACGTTATCTTCCATTCCACTATCCCCAAATGAAACCAATAAATAATCCTTTTAAAATTCAAATATTGATATTTAAAATAATGGAATAGCTTTGGTAAATAGAATTGTAAGATTTACAAGCAACTGAAAATCACAGCTCTGAAACCTGCTTCAACAAGTATATATGATTGTTATAAAACAAGATTGCCAGGGGGAAAGAGGGGCACATTTTCACATACACATAAGGTGGTTTTTCCATTTATATTTCTGGATAGAATTTAGAACTGATAAGGACACATTCAGACCACAGTTTTATGAAGATAGCTATTTGCCATTATAAAGATTTTTTACCTCCATTTTAATCCAAAATATTTATTCTGCATATATTCTGCATATAATGGATATATAATACTGTTTTGCATCAAGGAGTGGTAATTAGAAAGCTCCTCTCTGACAAGGAATGTCCTACAAAAGAATAATTATTGTAAAGCAAAGCTAAGCTCTCTAAGGCTATATCTATGTTATGAAATAGCCAGAGTATCTTGGGCTGAGATTAATTCTAATCTTTTAATTATCTGTTTCTGATATAAATTCAAGTCCCTTGTCCCAGATAACTATTTGTAATGGGTTAGAAAGTTACTTATAATTTCCCTTTAACCTCTTTGGCTGTACAATGTCTTCAGAATCAATTTTAGGGACTCTACCAAAACAAGAACAAAATAATGTCAAAATAAAAATAAATAAACTAAAACCAAGTTCAAGAAATAATCATTAACTTAGAGGCAAATTAATTTATTAACAAAAGCTAAGAAGTCAAAATCATTATTCTCTAGCTCTCCTGATATACTATTCCTGTTTTATTAGCACATATCGGCAGCTCCTATTATATCTCCCCTGGCTTCCAGTGCATTAAAAGACTTTATTTTCTATATTCTCCTCAGTGCAAAATTCTATTATCATGATATATTCCTTACTAACATAGTGACCCTGGAAAAGTCATCAAACTTTTGTGAATCCGATTTTCTTCATTTGTAGTATTTCCCTTCCTCACACAGTTGTTTCAAATCAAGCTCTAATAAAAATAGGGAACATTCTTTCAAAATATGTAGCATTATAGATCTATAAATTATTATCATTATACACTAAATATAGTGCAACCAAAAGCTCCTAAGTCCATACAAGTGATATTCTTTCCTAATTGGTATAGAACTCCTTGAATCTGGATTACAACAGTATATATATATATATATATATATATATATATATATATATATATATATATGTTAATTCAAAGAGCCTGAGTATAGGCAAATACTCTTATTTTGCAGACAACAAAACAGAAATCCAGAAAAACAAATTACTTACCCAAATTCATAATTACTAACAGGAGAATTTTGAATATAGAACAAATAATAAAATATTATTTCTTTCTGCCCTTTGCTTTTTTCACTCAGTCCTCTCAGGACTTTTCTTTCAATCCCTTAGGATAAACAATGCTATGTGATTATGAATTATACTGTTTATCTTTCTTTTGCTACCTTCTTAACATTCTGCTCTAGTTTGCCAAAGCTATGGGGATTAATATTTTACATTACTCTTTTATTTCTTTTATCCATCACTATTAACAAAAAATATTCCTCCAGTCTGAGTGCTCCCTCTCAATGAAAATCCAGTAGTTACCTTTAGTCGAAATAAATGCTATTATACCTTGAGCTTTGCTACTTTGTACCAATAGTAACAGAACCCTAAAGCAGACGATAATTTGTCAGCCTTGTTTCTGGTCAGACAACAACCCTCATGGCAGGGTCATCAATGGATTTCTTATGGTTAATCTTCTTTTCATGATGTTGACACTACAAGTGATATCCAGACCATAAATTCTACCTGACATTATTATGATGGATGGATTACCAGAGCATTATAAATGATATAAACATCTCAGCTGCATAAAGAAGCCAAACTTGAGAGTTTATTGCAGAAGATGTGTTATGTGTCTAGATACAACAAAGTAATAAAGAACTGCAGAGAATAAAAATTAAGTAAACGGAAGCTTTAATTGCAATAAATATGCATTAAATTGGGACAAATAAGTAGAGTTAAAATAAAGTGGAATTAAAGTGATAACAACAGAATCTTCAATTTACTTCAGTTACTCAGCTTTTGAAATAACATCATAAGAAATGATGAAGAAAATTCTGAAATATGGATAGCTCAGTTAGCTAAAATAGGCAAAAAGTCAGATAATAATTTCTATGTGATTCACATTTTTCCAATCTATTTGGTCGGCATGTCTGGGCTGGAGCGTTCTTCCTGCTGATATTTCAGCTGTTCTACTTTGGTATTAGAAAAGCAGTATTGTGCATGATCAGAAACCTAATTATTTTTTGTTTATTTTAATTCTTTGAACCTTGGAAAAATATCCTTGGGGGAAATTTCCCCTAAACATTAATTCAGTTTTCATTTCATCCAAAACATTTCAATGAGACTTTGGAAACACAGGTGCTATAATTGTGAGATGCCTTTGAACAAATATATTTAGTGGTTGACTCATCTCCAAACTATGTTAGAAAATAGGTTATGCTGTCTCACTGACCTCAGCAAAATATGATGATTTATGTGCACCAAAGAAAAATTTAATTCCCACTTACTTTAAACTAATCATTTAAATTTAAGAAAAACAATTCAAATTCATTATTGTAGTCAAATAAGTGTTACTTATACTCAGTGTATGTATAGATTTGTTATTTCTTTGATCAATATGCTATTAGTTCAGATCACTGTTTATCCATACCTTCTTATCTTGAGTGAATTTTTTTCTATTTTCCTATAAATTATATATATGAAATCTATTCTAACACACTAGAATACTTTTTTGAAGATTTTTAACATTGTATTTCCTTCTTACTTTTCCAGGTTTCTTTCATTTTGCTCCTCCCCACCTACTATCTGATCCAGTACCTGGCTCTACTTGCCATTCCTTATATAATACATTCCATAACCCATCTCCATACACATATGCTACCTACAAGCCTGGAATCTTCTTTCTTCTTTTCACATTTTCATTTCCTTGACTTCCTCAAAGTCAAGCTTCATATCATACCTTCTGCAGGAAGTCTTTCCTAGGTCCTTCAGCTGCTATTGCCTGCTCCTCTTATATTACTTCCCATCTATTCTGCTTTTATCTTCTGTGTTCCTAATTTTGTACATGTTTACTCCCCTGTTATAATGTGATCTCCTTAGAGCAGGGGATGTTTTCACATCATCATTATTGTTACTGTTATTGTTTTAACCTTGTTTCTTAAATGTACTTTACACATGGTAAGTACTTAAATGCTTTTGATTGGGCAATAAATTGAATGTTTGTACCATGTGACAGCATCTATATCTTCCAAAATTCTTTCCACCTTTCTACTACACTTTCCCTAACATATGACAAAGCCAGAACTCAGTTGGCCTAGGATTTGAGCAAGTCTCAGGCCATATCTAAATGAATCCTGAGGCAATTTTCTAGCAGCTTCTGAATGTGTGTTGATTTGGCTCCTTTGTCATCTAGGGCCATAAAATAGAAGTCTTGCCCATGCCAGGATACTGAATTTCATGTTTTGAGCATGTTTGAGACCATGTAAGACACCAGTGAATATGTCCAGCCCACTGACTAGAGGTTTTCCATATTGGGAATGGGGTAGTAGGGCTGAGTACTCAAGATAAATATTATTGAAATCCTTACAGTATTGGGCTATGAAAATTTGTTGGTTCTTCAGTGACGTATAAATGTCTCATTTCTTTCTAATACATAAACTCCATTAGGAGCCTAATGACATTAGTCCTGTTCCTGTTATATTGTGGCACTCAATTTTCTTTCATAATACTTTCCAACTTAACTGACTTATCATATAGTTTGTTGACCATATCTGTTATATAACTCATATAAAGCAGTAAAATGCTTTGGGTAACTTGGACATTATGTATCTCTGAGTCATTTACAATGTTGATTGTTCAAACATTAAATTGTTTCATGAATCACAGTTCTATTGCAATACTAGGAAAACAATGTCATTAATGAAGAGGTTTGCTGGGGGGGAGGGGTTGGTCAGAGAGTAGTTTGGGATGAAGAGGACTTCCTATAGAAGCTAAAGTCCTTCAGATTCTCCTATTTATGTATGTCATTTTCCTAGTCATATCAAGATCCATAATAATATAAGGACTCCTCAATTAAATCTACACATGCTCAAAATGGATCTTTCTAAGAAATATGAAGTGAATGAAGAATACATTTTTCCTTTCTTTTTTTAATTGAAAAAAATTATTTAATCAATTAATTTAGACTATTTTCCCATGGTTAAATGATCCATGTTCTTTCCCTCTCCTCCTATCCCCCCCCCCATTGCCAATGCACAATTCCACTCAGTTTTACTTATGTTATTGATCAAGACCTATTTCCATAATATTGATAATTGCACTAGGGTGATCATTTATACTCTACATCCCCAATCATATCCCCATGTGTTCAAGTAGTTGTTTTTCTTCTGTGTTTCTTCTTCTACAGTTCTTCCTTTGAATGTGGATAACATTCTTTCTCATAAGTGCTTCTGAATTGTTCTGAATCATTGCATTGTTGCTAGTAGAGAAGTCCATTACATTCGATTGTACCACAGTGTATCAGTCTCTGTGTACAATGTTTTCCTGGTTCTGCAACTTTCACTCTGCATCAATTCCTGGAGGTCGTTCCAGTTCACACGGAATTCCTCCAGTTCATTAAAGAATACATTTTTAGCCAGATTATGATATATATTTGGAGAGATGACCTATTTCTTAAGTCTATTAATAGATACTTAACACATAACTCAGGCTCTAATCAGAATTGAATAGAAGAACAAGAGTGAGATGGATTGTGTTTTTTGTTAATAATATAGCATTTTCAGTGTCAAAATTTTGTTGCCATATTTTGTTGTTCAGGTATCCAGTCATATCTGACTCTTCATGAACACATAGACCATCACATTCCAGGCTTTTCTACCCTGGCTGTCTCCCAAAGTCTGTTCAAGCTCATGGGCATTGTTTTTATTACACCATCTATCCATCTCCCCCTCTGCCATCATTTTCTTATTTTGCTTTCAAATTCTCTTTATCCGAGTCTCTTCCTTTGTTTTCAGTGGTCAAATTATTTAAGTTTCAGCCTCATTATTCAACCTTTCAATGTATAATCTGAATTAATTTAAATATTGAGTGATTTTATCTCCTTGTCCTTCAAGGGACTCTCAGAAGTTTTCTCCAACACCACAATTCAAAAGCATAGATTTTGTGATGCTCAGCTTTCCTTATGGCTCAGCTTTCACAGCCATACACTGCTACTAGATAAAGCACAGTTTTGACTAGACAAACCTGTGTTGGCAAGGCAAAATCTTTGCTTTTCAGTATGCTATCCAGATTTGCTGCAGCTTTACTTACATGGAGCAAGTTTCTTTTAGTTTCATGGCTTCAGTCACTTTAGGCAGTGATCTTTGAGTCTAAGAATATAATATATGACACTACTTCCATTTCTTCTTCATTTTCCAGGCAGTGATAGTTCCCATGATTTTATTTTTTATACTCTCCTATTTCAACCTCACCAAGATGCCTCTTTATTCTTTACATTCTGCCTTCAGAATAGTATCACTACATATCTGAGATTATTTATATTTCTCTAGGCAACTTTAATTCCATTATTTGATTCATCTAGCGTGGCAATACACGTGATATAATTTACATACAAATTAATAATTAACATGAGAAGAGAAAAATTCATTCTCCTCCTTTTCCAATCTTAAACCAATCAATTGTTCCATGTTGAGTTCTGTTGTTTCTTGATTTGCATACATGTTCTTCAGAAGAATGATAAAAATAATCTTCAACTACGGTTTCTTTTAGAAATTTCAACATTTTTTTGATCCATACCATCAAAGACTTTAGTATAATCAATGAAGCAGAAGTAGATTTTCCCCCCCTAGAATCCCTTATTTTCTCCATAGTCCAGAAAATGTTGGCAATTTTATCTCTGTTTCCTTTGACTCCTTGAAATCCAGCTTCATCTTTAATGCTCTGTTCATATTTTGAGTAAGTCTTGGTTACAAAATATCAAAGATAACCTTACTAGCATTTGAAATAAGCAGAACTATTCAATAATTTGAACATTCTTTGGCATTGTCCTTCTTTATGACTGGAACATAATCTGATCTCTTCCAATTGATCAATTATTGTTGAGTTTTCTAAATTCACTAGTATATTGAGTATAGGATTTAAATAGCATCATCTTTTAGGTTTTTAAATTGCCCATCTGGAATTCTGTTACCATTACAACCCTTATTATGATTCATGCTTCCTAAGGCTCAGTTTACTTCACTCTCTAGGATGTCAGGCTTTAGATCAATAATTCTACAGTCATGATTATTAGTGATGCTAAGAACTTTCTTGTGTGGTTCTTTCATGTATTCTTGCCATCCCTTCTTAATCTCTTCTACTTCTGAGTTCTAACATTTTTGTCTTTGATGACACCCATTTTTAATAAACATTTTTGTATATCTCTGATTTTCTTTAATAGATGTCATGCATTTCCCATTTTATTGTTTTAATATTAATTTATTTGTATTTGTTCAACAAAACAAAACAAACTTTTGATATCTTCTTGCTATTATCTGGAATCCTGCTTTTATTTGGATATATCTTTCCAATTCTCTTTTCCCTTTCCTTCTTTACTCAACTCTTTATAAAGCCTCCTCAAATAGCCAATTTTCTTTCATGCTTTTTTTTCTTGTAATGTTTTTTGTTGCTGCCCCCTTTACAATATTTCAAACCTCTCTCCATAGCTCTTTAGGCACTATAGAAAATCTAATCACTTACAATCTATTCATCACTTTCACTTTATGTTCTTGAGAGTTGTTATTAAGGTTATAGCTATATACTTCTGTATTTATAGACTGATAATTTCCCTTACATTCTTCTACTTAAGTCTGAATTTTGCAATAAGAATCTCAAGATCTAAGCTGAATTCATTTTATAGAAGATCTTGTACCTTTTCATAAAACTGATCAATTCTAACCTCTTCAGCACAAATGGTTGGGGCACAGACTTGTTGAAAGATTTGCATTGGATTCAAATGGATATCATTTAATTATTTTTAAGATAATAGATAATTATTATTTTTCTCTTTTATTGACTATAAAGGATACTCCATTTCTTCTAAGGGATTCTAGATCACGGTAGTATATATGTTGATCACCTGAATTAAATTCATTCATTCCCATTCATTTAAATTCACCAGCAAAGGAGATGTTTGTGTTTAATCTCCTTTTTGACTACATGCAATTTACCTTGGTTCAGAGAACTTATGAACTGTCATAGAAAAATATATTTTTGAGGAATTTCCCTGTAGGAGAAAAACATTTCAAAGTCTTAGACAAAATCCACTCACTTTAATGTACAATCAATAGAAGAAAATTATTAAAAAACTGGTCATTGGCCTTTATTATCAGAATTGTATTCACAGGATGACACAAGGGGAAGAAATGCAAGTAGCAGAGAGATAAAGATAATTATGTTTGAACAAGAATACTGGGGAAGAATAGGATTATTGAGAGTCTATTATCTGATTGGTTAATCTCCATAATTAACTTAAGAAAAGCAGGTGAAAGAGCATAACAAAGCCATTTCAGAGAAAAAAAAGTTATTTAGATATATACCTTTAGTTATATATCCTAAATGATCAATGCCTCATCATTTAGTTATGTAACACTGAGAGATCATAAGATCTGTATATAGATATATTTTAGTAAAATAACAATGTCTTACATACATACACACACACACACACACACACATATATATATATATATATTATTTTCTAGTTAAAATGTACTACATGGATTTTATCTCAGATAAGCCTAAAAATCATGTGACTCAATTCAAGAATGTTATCCCTACTTTCTGAAGCTTCCTCAAACCTGTGAGAAGCCTCAAGATAGGAAGATAGAGGAAGGATAGAAGTTCTGTATACCACTAGGGGGATGGTGGAGCCAAATTAGAGATATGAGGTGGCAGGAGTGAGTCAGAAATCCAGGCCTTATTGATTACAAAGGAGCCACAGCAGAAACTCCAATCAGTGGACTATTCAGAAGGCTTATACCTGTCCAATGATTCAATTTTAATACCACACAGGTCGGAGACATGATAGAGAAAAGAAAGTTCCTGGCCGAAGGCCAGGTCCCAGGTGGGAGAGGTACATCAGGAAAGGAATCAAAGATGAAGCTTGGCCAGAGGCCAAGCTCCAGCAAGGACAGTGAGAGCTGAGATCCAAGTGAAAAAGAGAGAAGAGGGGTGGAGCTTGCTATGGCCCGGTATTTAATCTCTTTGATATGCAAATATACACAATACATAGGGATGATTATCATTGGTTAATGCCAAGGTATAGGTGTGGTTTCTCTTAGCCAGGTGAACACAAAGAAACCTGTTTTCCCTCCTAACCTGGGGGAAGCTGGGGTCTGAAGCTTTCCTAGCCATGCTCAAGATTGAGCATGCTCTCTTCTAAGCCACTCTGTACACACTAACTGTTTCACTTGCCCATAGCTATGGGTGGACTGCTACACTTTCTATATACAAAAAATCTCTAATTCAAAAAATATATATTCAGTTTTAAAAAATTATCTCCTTCCTAAATTCTTAGGATATGAGCAGGTAATATTCATTTAAATAAGGTCACATTTTAAAATATTAAAAATACAAAAATCTCATATTGTATGTTTGCTGATAGAAAAAAAATGGAATTGAAAAAGCAGAAATCTAGGCTTAAAGCTCTCTTCAAATAAAATGTCTTCTTTCCTCACATGTGTTAAGATAATAAGGCATTTTAACAAATATAATCATATGGATTATATTTTTCAGTATTATGCTTAGTTTCAATATCAATAAAGCATAAAAGAAATTCTTTCCAAGGATGCTCATTGTCATGGAAAATGCTCTATATAAATGAAAGAGAATTTCTCTACAAATGTTTCCCTACAAAGTTCTTCATGCTCTTGTTTTAGATATTTTAATTGATACAATGATCTCCAGAACACTGGAGAGACTCCTTGTTACTCATATTCATTGGGGAAAAACCACATAGATGAATATATATTTGTATATATATATAATTTTGGAACATATATAAAACATATGTCTATATGTATATGTATTGTGATACATACACACACACACACACACACACACACACACACACACACATATATATATATATATATATATATTTTAAATTATGAACCACAGTTGGAGAAGTAACTCATTGAGTTAATCTAGGGATATGAGAGTCTTAGGAAAAAGCTCCAGAGTGACAATGAAAAATATATAGTTGGAAGAAATCATATTTGGGAAACCATACAACATTTTGGAATATTTCAAGGGGCTCATCGCTATTGTTCAAAGTCTTAATTTTAATACAAATGTTCTTTCCATGATATGATTTCTTAGATGCACAGTATAAAAAGTATCAAATTCCCCAAAAAGAACAATGAAAAGATTCATAGTCAGAATAATTAATGGGTAACAAATGTTAGGGGTAGTATGATGCAGCATGCTAACAATAATGGCATTGACAATAGGAGACATGCAATCAATCAAGGGCATATATGAGTGGAAAATGAAATTGGTTATACGATGATCTATTAAAGAGTGAGGGAGAGCATATTGAAAGTTCAATAATTTTCACTTATTTCCATGAGATGTTGTAGTGGATAATTGATCATGGATTTATAGAAATATATGTAAAATAATTAAAAAAGATGAGAAACTATGAGTATGCTGTTTTATGTACTAGTAAATTGAGTACCCATGTTAATGAATTTGTTATCATTGGAAGGCCAACACAAAAAGAAGTCAAAGTTAAATGACTTTCTCAGTATTATATAGCTAGTGGAAGACCTGACTTTGGATTCCATGTCGAATTCTTAAGTTTTTTCCTCACTAGACATTACTGAAAATTATAGTTTTCTTTTTTTATTATTTAGAATGTACTGTCATTAAGCTAAAGAGGGAAGAAAGGTGAAGGGGTGGGCACAGAATCATGTTTTGAAAACTTTGTCTCCTAACATTTGAGGTTGGCTATTGCTTTAAGATTTCTTGCAGGTATGAGGATGTAAAAAGACTTCATGATTCCCAACAGGATTGTGACTTCAAAATTTCTAATGTCACCTCCAGTTTTTAAGATTCAATAATTCTATATTACTGTGGGTTTGGTTTGCCACTCCCTTATTCTACTTTATTAGCAGGGGAAAATGTTTCTTCATCAGTTAGCTGTAAACCATGAATAGTACCTACAAACTAGCCAGGCTAAGCAGAATTCTGAAGCTTCCCCCCTACATTTGTATTAAGAAATTCAATTAAGTGTTTTCAATATATAGTTACAAAGGGCACTTACTGGCAATTGTCCATTCAGCAATATGGAGAAAACAGAATGAACTGTGAGATATCTAAATAATAAAACCAGCTTAAGTTCACATAAATGAGAAAGTAAAAATAGAATAACAGTAAACATACTGACTTAGAAGGATATACTAGTCTATATAAATAGTTTAGTTGTTGTGGCTGCTATTAAAATGTCCTGATAGCCTTCACATACCTAAACTGCAGCAGCAGGAAACTGAAGAGAAAATTGCCTCCTGTAATGTGTTTCCTTGAAAAGCTGTGGTTAAATTGATTCACACAGAGGTGCCTCAAATCAAGAGGGTAAATCTACTAGGAATGTTACTCACATACAGAAGGAAAGATTCCATGTACAGTGCCTATAACTAGTCCCTAATGTAATCACCAAAACTCAAATTTCGCTTTGAGGTTTCTTTGGGTAGTATGGAAATATGGACCATAGACTTCTGGCCATTCTTCTCTGGCTTGTAATTATCTCCTAGGGGTTAATCATTTTCTCATCAACTAAAAATTCTTTATCACTGGCCACTGAAAGAAAAAGAAAATACTTCAATTTGACCTACAAAGAAGTCTTTGGATTAATAGATAAAGAAGCAGGGCTCAAAGCATTCAATTTCTCTGTCCTTCAATTTCCTCATTGGCAAATGAAGGGTTTGGGTAAGAATACATCTAGTATGGATACTTTCCTGATATAAAGTTATAGTGCTTTGATAAATTGCAATTCTCCCATTAATTTAGTTATTATTATTTTATCATTTTCCATTATTTTGTTTATATGTAGAAATTCTTATGTGTGTATATATCATATAGTATCTTTCCCACTAAAATGAGAGTGCTCTTGAGCTATTTCTCTCAATCCTTTTGCATGTATTTATTTTCATCTTTTAGTAATCACCCCAAATTAATGTTATCTGCTCATTACAGTGTAGAATTGAAAAAGGGACCCTGCCCTAGGTTAAGCAAGTCATGAAATTCCCCAGAAAATGAGTTCCAAAAGATACAGACTGTAAGTTTTGCATTACATTTCCCAGCATGAGATAAGAGTTTTAATCTCTCAATCTGAAATATCCAAATGACCCTCGGCTGCTCATTTTAGATTAAAGCAATAATGATCCCATTTCCCATTACAGCCCATCTTCATTCTTCCTGACTGTGTGTACTACAAGCCTAAAAGGGACTGTGGTTATTATTTAAGGACATTTCAAAAGGAAAGCTGACACTACCAAATAAACACATTTAATGAAGTGAGATTACTAGTCACTAAGGCTCTAATGAACTGTAAGATTAGCTGCAGCAAACTAAATTTCTCCCATGTTTCCTTCTGCCAATATCCTCAACTCCAGCTGGAGAGATAAGATGCAGAATTCATCAAGTGTTCAATAGTCAGACTGCTGAGATATAGTTCTTCCTATCTAGCACTAGGCTGTCAAAATGGCAGCTGAAACTTAGATCAAAATAAATATTCAGAGAGAAACATGGAGAGGTTTTTTTTTTAATTATTTTATTTTCTCTTTAGGAAAAAAGGAGACCCTCTCAATAAAAAAAAGGCTGCAAAATATGGAAATAGTAATTTTAATAAAGAAGCCCTTATTTAATTCAGAATATTATATTGCCCTTTCCTTTTGTATAATGTCTTCTGTGATATGTTTCTGCTGAACATGGAACTGAATGAACTATAAGATGGATATAGGGTGGCTAGATGGATAGAGTTCTGGAACTGCAAACAGGAAAATCTGAGTTCAGGTCTGTTTCTGTACACTTAATAGCTATGTGACCTTAGGCAAGTTACTTTGTCTCTGTTTGCCTCGATTTCTTCATATTTAAAATTAGCATAATAATATCACATAACTCCCAGATTTGTAAGTCAAAGTAGTTATTAATTGTAAAGTACTTAGCAAAGCACCTAGAACATAAGCTCTCTAATCATCATCATCATCATTATTTGAGATTGAATTTGTGATTGCAATGATAGAGACAATTCCTAGATGAGGATAATCCCTCAACTAATTCATTTCTGAACCTAACAACACCAAATATGTAACAATAAAAAATCAAATTATTGATAGAGACCATTTTCTTTTGTCAGATTGTTTGACACCATATTGATAAAAAAGGAAATAAAAAAGTAAGAATCTAAACTAGAGTTTTCTGAGAGATATTTACAAAACTCATAAAATGAAAGCATTCCATTTTACGGATGGCATAATTATCACATTTATGCAACTGTTGGAAGTTAATTGCAGAGTGTGGATCTTATAAGTGAATGGGCCACATATTTGGATCCTTTCAATTGTCAACAATTGCTGCATCATCAATCTCATTGCAGCAATCAGTATTGACCAAGCCTTAAATGGATCGGCTCTGCTGTTTTCCCAGATCATTTATCATGTACAAACATGATCCATATATCACTAAAATAAGTGATGAGACTGCTATTTTTAAAATCCTGTATATATTAAAAAGAGTGTCACCCAGAATATCTTACTTTTGTGGCCCTAGTGATATGTTCTTATGTAGCATTTGCCTCAGAGCCTGGAACAATATGAAACACTTAAAAGCTTGACAATCATGAAACTTCTCAGATTAGTTTCATTTCTTCTTTCTCCTTTCACTATCATATCTCTTTTTTCAAGGGATGTTAAAAGAAACTTTCCTGAAGCTTCTTTTGTGTCACTGGTTCTGAACCTAATTTAAAATGGCTAAAGCAAACAAACAAAACAGCAACAACAACAACCAAAAAACCAACACTTGGAACACTAAGAAAATTCCTATAATTACAACCATCAAACCATCATCTTCATCTTCATTATTATTATCATGATCAGACATTCCTTAAACAACTAATGTCTGATGATCAATACAATTCTTAGCCTTAGAGAACTTGGGCAGAGGGGATAAAAGGGTGTGTTTGTGTTTATATGCATACACATACACATACACATATATACATATAAATTATATATGACTTACATATATGAACCATGATGATCAATGTCAGACCTTAAAATAATAATCACAGAATCTTTTAGATACAACACTATAATTATAATCCAATTTACCTTATTTTTATCCTATATCAGTTTTTATATATTAATATTTACTTAAATAGATCTATATTACACATGTACACATGTATATAAACATAGAATTATGTACTTCCCCAAAGAATAGATATGTTCCACAAAGTCAGAGACAGACTAATTTTTGTTTGTTTATTTTATTTTTGTTTTTGAATCCTGCAATGCCTGGTACATAGTAGAAGGGTAATAAATATCTATTGATGCATTGTTTCCTTGAAAACTTTGTTGTGAACGACAATACAAATTTAAAAGACCACTTTTAGCTGATCATATTTTGAGAATAGTTTTCTTTTTCAGAATTTCTATTATTTCATTTTAATAGGTCATTGTTATAAAGGTTTTTCCCTTCATAGTTTCTACTCCTTGAACATAGTTGTAACCTCTGGAGAAATGTAGGATAACTTTAATTCCCCTTCTCTTTGAAAATTGGAAAACTTCAAAGTTTTTTCTTCTCTACACTAAAAATATTATGTCCTTCAACTGATTCTTGTCTAATATTGCTTGCAGATTTCCCATACTGTTCACCCTCTTCCAGATATATTCCATTTCATTAATAAATTATCTATCTGTTTACCTTTATTTTTCAATCTCTATATGCCTTTTAATAGATATGGGATGTGTGTGCATGAGGAAAGAAACCCTTGAAACAAATATGCATAATTACATAAAACGAAATCCCACATTGATTATGTTCAGAAAAATGTCTCATGATGAAAATAGATCTCATCACATCTCCATTAGAATTCTCGTCATTCTTCATCATGGGCTTCTGAAATCATGCTTGATATGTGTTTTAATTAGACTTCTGGTCTTTCAAAGTTGGTTGTCTTTACAATATTATTGTTATTCTATACATTGTTCTATTGGATCTATTCACATCACTCTGCATCACTTCATATAAGACTTCCTGTGTCTGTTTATCTATCTATCTATCTATCTATCTATCTATCTATCTATCCATCTGTCCATCTGTCTTTCTCTATTCTCTTGATACATAGATAAATCTATGTATTTATCAATCTATCATCTTTAAAAATTTAGGGCCCAAGGTGAATACAATATTCAGAAATTTTCTGAACCATTCAGAGTTATACAAAATATTATCTTTATTTTCTCGGATATTAGGTTTTAAATGTAAACTAAGATCGTTGTGTCTCCTGTCTTTCTGATAGGTGCACTTTCACTTTATCTTTCCTAAAATGAAACCTCCATTCCACTTTCTGGTCAATACCAGCCTTACCACTTAACAGTTTGATCATCATCTTCATTTTCACACTCTATAAACTTAGACTATATTCCTAGGTGCCCAATGGTAGTAGATAACCTTTAGCCTCACTTTGCTTTGAACTATGCCTACATCCTCACTTTCAGGCATCTCCATGCTTCCATACCTCTGCATGAACCTTCATCCTCCCCACTCCAAATCCTTAGTTGTTTTCTTTCTCCATTAAATTGTAAACTCCTTTTAGGAATTGCTTGCTTATATTGTAAATATTCATTGAATACTCTCTGTCTTTCATCTTTCTCTTATGTCTATCTGTGTCTATGTGACTGGGCCTTTGCTCCTCTCTCTCTTGAATTTCTTTGCGTCTCTGTGTGTCTTTCTGATTCTACTTGTTTCTCAGGACAAATGCCTCTCTCTTTCTCTTTCTGAATGTATGTCACTGTTGCTATTTTCTATTGTTTTATTTACTCTCTCTACTTCTATCTCTATCTCTGCTTGTCATCTCCTTTGCTCATTCATTTACTCTTTTAGTAATTCTACACTGTTGTTGCTCTTATTGGATTTGCAATACATCCATAAAAGATGATTTGTTATTTACAAGCTATGAATCTATCTTACTATACTATTTTTAGTACTAATTTCTCCATTTTGTCCACAAGGTTATCATGAGCGATTTCATCAAATACTTTGTTTTAAAATTCAGCTATTTTCTTTTTGTGTCATCTCTCTTGTAATCAGGCTTGTAATTGATAAGAAGGTAGGGAGGAAAGAAGGAAAGAAAAAAAAGGAAAGGAGGAAGAAAATTTATGTTGTTATGGTTATTTTAGGTGGAATAATGTGTTCTAATAACCAACACTTCTAAATGCTTATAAAGCATATCCTTAAAAATTAATTTGGAGCTTATAGTTTCTAGTATTTGTAACCTAAACATTTTTCCTTTAGTTATTTTGCACATTAGTATATTTTCCCACTTGCAATCTTCTAGTAAATCTCTAATTCCTCATTTTATCTTTAAGTATTATCAACATTGCCAATACTAGCCCCATGACCATTCAACAAGTTCTTTCAGTTCTTTGAGATACAATTTTATGAGTAGAGAATAGACTTCACTTAAATCATTTAAGACGTCTCCTATCTCTTCATCTAGCTTGGGTTTTTCTTTATGACTTTTTAACTTTTTTATCTAAATTTTCTATTTTGAGGCTGCATAATCTCTGTTTCCTTTCCTTGTGTCTGCACTCACCTGTCAATCTCATTCTTAATAAGAACTCACTAGATCAAATATAATCTCAAATTATATAATAATATAACTCTCCTGATTTTTGTAATCGATATTGTAGGAAAATCTTTATGTCCTAGTTGCTCTGACTTCCAAGCTTTTGACTCTTTCTTAGGCATTTGCAATCTGGCTTCTAAATGTATCACTCAAATAAAAAATGTTCTTTTAAAAGATATCAATGTTCTTTTACACCAATTCTAATGGCCCATTTCTTCATTTTTAATTTTCTCAATATCTTTGATGCATTTGAGAAACTATTGAAGCCCTCCTATCCTAAAGGGTTCTTCTTTGAGTTTTTCTTACACTCTTCCCTTCTTGTTCTCTTCTTGCTCATCTAAGCATTTCTCAATTACCATTATTATTTCACCATCTATATCACAACCCCTAATTGTTGGTGTGCTCCAAGGCTTCAATGGGTTTCTCCTTTTCTTCCTTCTATACTTGTGGTCTGATCATTCCCAAGGCTTATTTATACAGCCCTATTTCTCTCTATAACTACAGTTTTACATTAATAACTGCCTAATGAACATTTCAAATTAGATGTTTCATAGATATCTCAAATCCAACAGGCCACAAACTGAATTAATCAATTATCTTCCCCCCAAATCTGTAGCATAACTAAATTTTTCTGTTTGTAGAAGACTTCACAAACCTTTATGTAATTCTTGACTCTTCCTTCTTCTCACATATCCATTCAGTTGCCAGTTTTTTCAACTTCCACATGTGAACTCTTCTCTCTACTTTCCCAACCATTACCATAGTTGATGCTTTAATAACTTATAATTACAAATATTATAATTGACTACTATTTGATTGCCTGGCTTCCTTTTCCTTTCTCTCTGACTCATTCTCTACATAGTTTGCAGAGCAATTTTCCTAAAGGGCACTCTACTCAATAAACTCAAATGGTCCCCAATTACTTTTAAGATCAAATATAAACAGTTTTGCTTGACATTTAAAGCTTCTCACAATCTCATTTCCATCTTTGTTTTTTCAAGCCTTTTACATTATCATATCCATCCCTGATTCTATTGTTAGGCTAAATTGGCATTTTTGTTGTTTATCCATAAGTAATTCTCTATCTCCTGTCTCCTATCTCTCTGCATTCATGACATTTCCTATGCCTAGAATATTCTCCTTACATCACCTCTATCTCTTAGATGGGGAAGGAAACAAGAATTTATTAAACACAGTGTGCTAAGAGTTTTGTAAATATTATCTCATTCAATCTTCACAATGACCATGGGTGATAGATGTTTTATGATACTCATATTAGATCTGAAGAAATTGAAGCAGTTAAATGTTAGGAGACTCACCCAAGGTTTCATAACTATTAAGTATATGAAGCAGTATATTGATTCAAGTTTTCCTCACTATCTAAGCCTCTATCCACTGTACAACCTAGCTATCACTGTCTGCATCATCATTTTATATCAAACCTTTCTTGAATTTTATTCCTGTCCCTAGAGCCAACCCTATTAAATTGACCTCATATTTATCTCATATATACTTTGGAAATATTTATTTATCTAGACACTAATTTCCCTACCTCCTCTTTCCTTAGAGCATAAGGTGCTTTAGGGAAAATATGTTTTATTTCTTTATGTGTATTTCCAAGACATAATATTATTCCTGAAACATAGTAAACATATAATAAATGCTTATTGATCAATTGAAGACATTTATCTTTATGTACCTAAGGACAAGCTGTTGAAGCCCTATTCACATCACCAACCCTGTTCATATAATTACCAAAATCTCTACTTTTTTTTTGTTTTGTTCTGCTTTTAACTATTTTTGTGGAATATTGATGTCTTTCATTTAATAACCTAGGCATTTCTGATCATGCCCTCAACTAGTAAGCTGCTTATTACAAAGGAAATTCAAAAACAATTCAAAACCAAATTTAAAAATTAGAGAATAGAACCCAAGTAACATATCAATTATATTTGGCAGCACAAACAAATATCCATATCCTTAGTCCTCCATTTCTCCAAGAGGAAAAAAAAATAAAGACATTACCTTATTCCCTTTCTTGGGGTAATTTTGGCCATCATAATTTCACAGCATTGATTTAAATTCCTTTTTTTTATTGTATTTATTCTGCTATTGATGTGTATTTTTCCCTACTTCTGCCTCCTTTGCTGTTTATTAGTTCATATAATACTTGCCATGTGTGTCTAAAACCTGCCATTGTGGAATTTTTTCTCATACAATACTAAAACATTATATTCTCATACAATAATTTGTTTAAACATTCCTCAGTCATTGGGTATCCATTTTGGTTCCAGTCAAGTGCAACCACCTAAAGTACTATGATGTATTGTTTGGTATATAAGATAGCTAACCTTTGGTCAAAGAGAGCTAACCTTTCTTTCTTTCCTGCAACCCCAAGGGCTAACAGCAGGAGGCTGGGGTCAAAGAGAGCTAACTTTAACTCTTTAGTTACTTTCACCTTTACTTAATCATCCTGTTTTATGTTATCCTCCACCTACTCAATCTGTAGCTTTCAGTGACTAGATATAACTAGACTTAGATTTTAATGACATGAATAATAAGTTATTGTATCTATATAGCACTTCATTTTTTGCAAAGTGCTTCACATATATAATTCTCACAACAACCCTTTGAGTTTGAGTTAGATGCTATTGTTATGAACATTTTACAGATGATGAAATTGAGGTTAATATACTTCAAATTACTTTCCATGAATCACCCAGCTAGGACTTCAACAGGACATAATCATGATGACTAACATTTACATAATGCCTACTATTTACCAGGCACTGGACTAAATGCTCTAAAATTATTATTTCCTTTAATCCTCAAAACAGATCTTGGTAGCATCCCCATTTTAAAGATCAGGAAACAGAGGGGCAAAGAGAGGAAGTGACTTGCCCAGGGTTACACAGCTAGCAAATATCCAAAGACAGTTTGAACTCATGACTTCCAGACTCCAAGTTTAGCACTTTACCCCCTGCTCTACCTATGAATCCCCTTCTCTCTATCTTGTTCATTTATTCCATTTGTGTTTTACCATTAGAGGCTATGAATTTTTTGGATCATTAGAATGTTAATGACCATTTTTTAAGACTGCCATCAATTATTCATTCCAGAAATTACTATTAAAACCCTGCCATAATCTGGGATTGCTTATACTGTGGAGGATAATGATGGTCACTTAGGAAATTACAAACATGATTTTTAAAATGATTCTTTTCTTGAACAAGCTCTTTTCTGACTCATAAGGGACACGATACATTAACAATTTGTTACAAATTACTCTGTGATGTGTGAATTAGCAAATTACAAAGTCCTATTGCAGGGTTGGTGAACCTTTTCCCAGTTTGAGTGCCCAGAGGGCAAATTCAATCTCTCTGTCAGCCCCCAGATTACCAGAGAGAGTTGAGGGAGAAAGTGCTTGCTTTGGACAGCTGGACAGAGGGGTGCAGAATGCACAAAATGTCCCTGGGTGCTGGGATTGGGGGGGTGAAGAATGGAGCAGCTCCCCTAGTGCAGGCTGTACACAAGTGCCGTGGCTTTGCCAGGGAGGTCCTATGGCAGTTCAGTAGCTCTCAGGTTATAGAGATGGGTCTGTCCTCAGAAAGACCTGAATTTTAATCTGGCCACAAGCCCTGAGCAAGTCACTTAATATTTATTTCTCAGTTTCCTCAACTGCAGAACAGGGATAATATAACAGCACCTGCATCTCAGAGTTGCGAGAATTAAGTGAGTTACTACTTATTGTTAGTGGAACTAGAGAAGACTTTATGAAGAAGATTGCTTGGCAATAAGTAAACTGTCAACAGGCTTGGAGTAGGGATGGGATAAGGGAGTAGTAGATGGATTTAATTTTCCTGGCTAATCACTTAATCTCTTGCAGCCACAGTTTCCTCTCCTGGAAAATGAAACTAAAATTGTCTGCAGTGGTGCAACACCTCATGGTGTTGTGGTGACAGTTAATTGTACTTTTCCAACTTCATGGGTTTGTTGTGGTTATTCTAAATTCAGGCAAAAATGTGAGCAAAGTGGTAGCAGTCAGGAATGTGCTGAACTATTTGGTGACAAATAAGTAATTCAGTTTGGCTGGTGTAGATGTAAACAATCAGAAGTGGATGTGAGATGGGGATGGAGAAGAAGTCTACAGTCAGCTTGTGGAGAGCTTTGGAAAATGTTTCCTCTTATTTTTCTCCTCTCCTTAGTATTCTGAAGCAAATTATGTTCACTCACATGGATCACCCACAACTCAGAATTTGACTCAATGCCCTATTCTGAAATCCCATCTTTGTCACTTGTCACGTCTTTACTTTGGACCTCCCATGCTTTCCCCACCCGGTCATTAATTTGTAACTATTTCAGCTTCCTATAAGACAACAAATATGCCTCATGCATAAATAAGCTAGGTATACTACATCTAATGGTGGAAGTAACTATTTTTCAAGTTTGCATGAATCTTTCAAAAGTTCATCTTGGAAAAAAAAAAACTGACACTTGCAATTCTATGACCAAACACATCACTTTGGTTCTCTGCCTTATTCCTCTGGGTCTCATTCCAAATGGCTATGCAGAATGACTAGAAGCTGCATTGACCTTCACTAGTTTCATGTTAGGAAAAAAAGCTTGGATTTATATCTCTGGGATGCCCTGTATTGCTCTGAAAACAGCTTTAATGATTACTGGGAGGGGGGAAATCTCATGTTTCACTTAAACTGAAAGATTTTTGGAAAGCACACATGAAAATGGAGGAATACTTCAGCAGAATTGGAAATTCTTTTTAAAAAAATAGGGCTTTTAGTGTTAAGATTCCTGATAATAGTGTTTCTTTGTTCTTGCTGGGAATGTAGGTGATAAATATCAGTGACAGAATGAAGCATATGATAAACAAGAACAAAATCTAAAGTAGAAAGTAATCTTTGATGCTGCTGATAGTGGCAATAAAACCCTATTCACACTTACATACAAAATGAGAACCCTTTAGTAAAATAGATGGAACATTAGAAATCACTCAGAATTTAAGCTTATTCAGATATAGTGAAACTTTCCCCATAGACCCACAGCCTATTTCATGGAAAGAAACCCTAATAAGTCATTTCACCTATACTTCTCTGGAAAATAGACAATTATTCTTTCTTTGACATCCTTTCATTTAGGGATCTCTCCGGTGTGGTGTCTCCAGTATCATCAAACTATCTCCATGAAACAGACTGTACATATTTTCATGATGTTAACTTTTTACCTGGAATCATTACTACCTATCTCCTTCTCCTTCCCTTCCCTTTCTTTCTTTCTTGCTTTTTCTCTATTATGAGCTTCCCTAAGAGAAAATACCAAAACATAGAGTTTATCAGACAAGTCATCAGACGTGGGCTTCATTAGCCTTTGAGTTAATAAAACCCAGGTCTATAAGGAGAGAAGCATTTCTCAGTTAATGAAGCAATTGGTCAGGAGTCCATGAATTATAGATTTTATTCCAAATCTGAGAGTTGATTACTTTTTGTTTCTGTGAGTTGTTTAACATCTTTTTGTCTCAGCATCTTTGTATGGGTCAAGATCTGCTTACTCTACTGATTACATAATTATAAAACCAAGTCTGGATTAATGTTAAAAAAACAATCCCTTAAATATTCAACTTATTTTAATTTTCATTACCTATCTCAATTGTACTGAATCTAAATACTACATTTTTATATAATTATAATTTCTAATGATATAAATTCAAATAATGTGACTATTTTCATGATTGGCACTAATTGGGATTTAGCTGTAGTTATCTGGTTAGAAGACATGTAAATACTGAGCTGATCCATGGGATATTTAAGTAGTAGTAGCTGCTAAAGATGAATACAATTTTAACATAGTTTGTAAATACAAATTGGATATTCAAATGATTAAATCATATCCCTACTTACTGAAATATATTTATATATTCCATTAATATTGTTAGTTTGTGATTCATTTCAATTTGAATAACTAAACTGTCACAGGTAAAAGAATTAAAAGAAAGTCAGTGTAATGCAGTAGAGTATGTGTTGTTTTGCATCACAGGACTTCGTTCTGAAGCTGGTCCATGCCACTTAATATTTACATTTATTATCTTGTATCAATAGCTAGAATTCTTTGGATTTCAATTTCCTCATCTCTAAAATCATGGGATTATACTTGTTAACATAATATATCCCTTTAATTCAGTAATCCTCTCCTAATATCCACAAAGAAGTTTAAAACTTAGAATGGGAAGGAAGGAGAGTAAAACATACACATAAATATCCATCATGCAACAAAATATGATATACCCACAGATCTGCTCACTACTACATGAGTTCAAATGAGAAAATATCTTTTCTGGATGGGAGAATTATGGAAGTCTACATATAGGAGATGACATTCAAATTTGTCCCTGAAGAAAAGGGAAAATAATGTATAATAAGTAAAAGGAGATAGAAACAAATACTTTCCTGAAATAGGGCAAAGTTGAAGAAGTGGGAAAACAGAGGCCATGTTCAGGGGTTGCAAAATAATTAGTCATATTCCCAAAGGACATAATGGAAGTAGTGCGAGGTAAATAGTTTGGAACTGTGTTGTAGAGGGTTTTGAATATTAGACTAAGGAGCAAGAACTTATTTCTGTAAGCAAATAATTGCTTTTGTGCTTGAATGAGTTTGACCTCAATTCATTTAATTGTTTATACTCCATTTACAGGCATCCTATATGATTAAGTCATAATACTCATAGCCTTGATGATACCTGTGATGAATCTAAGCCAGAAAATCAAGAGAAGTTTCTATTTACCACAAGGCCAAGAAAAAGATTTTCCTCTTTTTTTCCTGTGCTAGTGGTTTGTTTGCTCTATGATCTGTTGTGGGGGTAATAAGAGTAATGTATATGACATTGAAATTTACTCCAAGCAAATGACTTTTGTGGTAATCAAATGCCTCAGATTTCTTTTACCATTTAATCACCCACAAAAGTAGTTTATTGCTTCATATGCTCCTCTACCATAAACATTAAACCTTAATTAGTTTGGCATTGTCTTGAGTTTAAAGCCATGATTTCCTTATCTTTTTATTTTAATTTTACATATTCTGTGGTAGGTAAGTGAATGTCATCTCATTTTATTCTTTAAATTGAAAGGCAAGGAAAACAAATCCTAAGAGAAATGCAGTAAGAAGGCAGTCAGTCATCAAGTGTGAATTGAATATATATGGAGTGCAAAGCATTGTGATAGATCTTGAAGAATACAGTAAAGGTTAGGCACGTTTGCTACTGTCATGTTACATATGGCCTAAGCTTCAAAGATGTCACTATCATATGGAACCTGGGCTAGGAGATAAGGTGGTTTAGGTTTTAGATCCAGGCTGCATCATTTAACTTCTCTTTTTTGGGAGTTCTCCATCTATAAAATGAATATAATCAGAAAGTTAATATGGAATAGCAAAAATAATTCTAGAGGAGCAGTTAGGAAACAAGGACTTGCCATTCATCTCTGACACTTTCTCTTTGGCCATGAATTCATGGACTAGGGATAGATGGGTGTATAAGAACAAGCACCTCCTGTGGGAGGGTTCACTAAGCCCTTGTCAGCGTTTCTCTTCCATTTTTTTGGTCCATCTTTTACTCAATTTTCATCTGCCACTCCAAGAAGCTATTGAATGCATAGTGGTCCCAAGCCTGGTAAAACCACCACAACAAACAGGCTAAACCCAATTAAGAATAACCAATAGGTCTCAGACCCATCAGTGAGTTGGGGGGATGTCTAGCCCAGTCATGTGAAAACTTCCCTCTGAAGAACAGGTACATGAGAAAAATTCACTCCAAAGGTGATAAAGGGTGCTGAAGTAGGTACTGTGGAGTTTTTTGTGCTTGGTCAGACATCAAATATGCCAAAGCAAACCAGTGCACCTTGGGCCATTGTCAGTGGTCTAGATTTTTGTCTTGCCACTGGAATTCAATTAATATTGGAAGAGAAAGCCTGAGGCTGGCAATTTTGTTCAATTCTATGTCACTAAATTTAACTCAAGAACAAGTCAAGACATCATCTTGTGATGCCATTGGTCCTCTTTAAAAACAAAAAAGAAACAAGACCAATCCTGGATTAGAAAATTACTTTCTTAATTTGAAAGTGAGTTATTTTGAAAGTAGGTATTGCTTTGTTCTTCTTGTAAATCCAGTGTCTATCACAGTATAGTAGACTCTTCATGCATACTTATGGATTGATTAATTGATTGATAAGCATAATAAAAACAGGATGCAAATTTTCCAACAGGTTCAATTCTCTAGTAGTGTTCAAAGTATATAAAATCTTTGGGGTTAAAATGATCCTAATTAGGAGGACTATGCCATATAAGAAATAAGGATAGCATATTTACAATGGATTATTTCAAAACCTGAATCAATAAAATAAGATTTCTAAACCAGTTTAGAGTAGTAGACAGGCATGTTCTAGCTTAAAATGTATGAAGTAACTTCAAAGATGTGGGTCGATTGATGTAATGGATAATGAACTGTTGTTTGTTGCCTGGAAAACCTAGATGAAACTACCATCTCTTACATATGCTGATTTTGTTATTCTAGGCAGTCACAATCCCAATCTTCTCTTTTAGACTCACAACTCTTTACGACTATAAGCTTTCTTTTTTTTTTTTTCATTGATCTTAGCATTTAATCACCTGGAAGCTCCCTATACCAAATGAAATCACAGATCTGAATCTCATATTCTCTTAAAAAGTTAGCTAAATGGCAACATTATGCAGTATTTTACAAAATAGCACAACTTGTGGTAATGAGCAAATTGGGCTTACAAAAGTGATCATACCAAGAATAAGTGCCAACCTAATTAGGCATATTAGAAAGTTCAAAGCCAGGAAGAGAAATCTTTTTTGTTTGTTTGTTTACATTCTTAGCATTTGGTGTTTATTCATTTTTTAATTTTTTTAATTATTTATTTTTATTTGAGCATTTCCAAACATTATTCACTGGAGACAAACATCATTGGAAAAGAAATTTTTATTATTCTAGTGACTGAAAATCCAACATTTAGGTTATGTTTTAATCTATTCAGCTATTTTTAGTACTAGATCAAAAAGAAAATTTCTCAAGTATTAGACCTAAAACTTGTGAGTGTGTCTACTTTAGGCAATTTAATGTGTAAATTAAATGTACTCTCTTAAACACTATAATCTTGCTCTTTAACATTGCTTTTAAAAATGTCTTTCAATTCATAGAAATCTATAATTTTATAAAAAGCTATTTTAAAAACTGAAGAGGGTAAAAACTAAAAATTACATTGGCTTAATAGGTAGCTGAAAACATGTTTAAAAATGCAATCAATTGATCAAAAATAGACAATTATTAAGCACCTACTATGTGCTAAGGCACAGTGCTAAGTGCTAGGGTTAGAAAAAGGAGCAAAAAAATTCTTCCAACAAGGAGTTTACCATATAAGGTCAAAAATAACATGCAAACAAATATGTACAAAGCAAGCTAAATACAAAATCATAAATCATAAAAATGAGACCTTCACAAAAGTGAAATGGGATGCCTTAGTTAGGAGTTAGTACTCTGTAATGATAGCTCTTTGGGTAGTTGCTATGTAAATACCTTGAAAGAATATTGTAGAGTGGATTTCTACTTTTTGTAGGAGCTAGGTCAAATGACCTCTGAAGTCTCTTCCAATTATAAGACTATGTTTCTATTCAATCTCTTTTGTTGACAGGGCAGAGTGAATTGCTGTGTTGGTTTTTTTTTTTTAATGTTTTCTTTTGCTTTGTTTTTCCTAGCAAATATGGATAAAAGATCTAAGAATAGTGGAAGATATAAGAAGAGAGGTAATTTGGCAAAATATATGTGTGAATATTTTAAATATAGGTCACTGCTTCAACTGAAGATCAGAACAGTGAAAATATCAGGCTCCATGCTCCCATTTAAGAGAGACAGAGAAAGAGAGTAACAGAGACAGAGACAGAGAAAAGAGAGGAAAGAATATGAGAGATAGAGATAGAGCCAGAACCAGAGACACACACACACACACACACACACACACACACACACACACATATACCACATACACATGTGAGAGAGAGAGAGAGAGAGAGAGAGAGAGAGAGAGAGAGAGAGAGAGAGAGAGAGAGAGAGAGAGAAATGGTTTAGGGGATTTCTTTTTTCTTTTTATCATTTTGCTAGCTTTTCTGACTTTACAAATGACCGCAACTTCCTGAAGTATCTTAATTAAGCAAAACAGCAGGATAGTCACTCTAATTAATTTGTTAAAGAAAAGATTTTGAAATATTAAGCCAAGGGAGTCAAACAGTTTTTTTTTTTAAATAGTAAAAACCCAAAGTGGAGTAGGCAGGGAACTTGTTGCTCTAAAAATGCTTTTAATGGTATGGGAAAATTCCAGCATCTGTATGATTAATAGATATAATTAGTTTGAAAAGGCTAAAAATCATGGACAACCAATTTGGTGGTTTACTCTAAAATATAGCCCTGACCAGAATCAATGGAATAATGATCTTTCTTTTTCTTTGTATTTGGAGAAGAATGTAGAGATTAGAGGAGAAGGGTAAAGAGAAAAACTAAGATGTTAATTTTGAACTGCCAAGTGCCAGTTCCTAAAACATATCAACATAGGCAGTGGAAATTGTATATGGCTTACAAAGATATCTAGGTGATAAAGTCAATAGAATGCTAAGACTGGAGTCAAGAAATTTGAGCTGAAATCTAGTCTCAGATACTTACTAAATTCGTGATCCTGGGGAAGTCACTACTCTCTGCCTCAGTGTCCTAAAAATTATAAAATGAAATAATAATGACACTGATTACCTAGGATTGTTTGGAGGATGAAATGAGATATTATTAGTTATTATTTAGTGGCATTTAGTACAGTGCTGGGCACATAATGGACTCAATTTATTTTTCCCTCATTTCTCTCTCATTTAAGCCTAATTGTCCCAAATATGGTGAAGGACAATAGAGCAAAGCATAAGATAAACAAATTTCTCATGGGGAAAAAAGGTACATTGGAGAAAAATGCAAATTTTATTTTTTTTTTTTGTTGCTAGATAGAAAGACCCTAATGGAATTAAAAGAAAAGGAAAATCTATTGTCCCTTCCTCAATATCTCTGTCAATTTTTTAGAAGTCATGCCCAATTCCTGTGCAAAGAAGCATTTAAAGAGAAATATCTGCATGGTATTTCTAACATTTATAGTAGCTTTGAAGGGTGAATCAAACTTTCTTTGTCTATCAATCAGCAAATTTTAATCAACCAAAAACTTAAACACCCCTACTTAACACTAAGTAAGGGAGTTTCCAAATCACTAAAATGAGTAACAACTCCAGAGGCCATGGACCACCCCCTTGGCAGTGCTAAGCAAATTGAAAGACTGCAATTTGTTCCTGTAAATTGGAGGAAGGGACAGGAAGTTATGTGGCAAAAGGACTATATAAAGTCCTGAACTTCCTGTCTGAGGAGCTTCTCCTGGCTTTTGGAGGTGGCTTTGGACTTGACCTTCAGCTTGGACCTTGACTTTGGCTATTGGACTGCTTCTTGGAGGACTGCTCCTGGATCTTCTCTTTTGGACTTCTTGGGTGAGTGAGTAGCTGACCTTCCTTTCCTGGCTATTGGAGAGATTAGGTCCAGAGAGGCCTTCCTTTCCTGGAGGAGGCTATGTAGATGGGACCCTTGCACAAGACACCAATGGGTCCTCTGGCTGAGAGTTAATGAACCCTGCTGGGGCTAAGGAAGACACCAGAGCAATATTTAGTGTGATAGGCTAGACATTTTCTCTACCTTCTTCTTACATTTCTCTACTTTTGCTCTTTCCACCACTTTGTAAATAAACACTATTAAAAGTCATTTTAACTTGAGCTATAATATTTTAAATAAGCAACCACAATACTACCTTAGAATTCTCATATTAGCATAAAAACCCAATTTTAAATTCTTACATAACATAATTTTTTCTTTAGCCATTTCAGTCATATATGACTTTTCATGAGTTCATTTGAGGTTTTCTTGGCAGATACTTAAAGATTGTAATATTTCCTACTCCTGCTCATTTTATAGATGAGAAACTCTGTCAAAGAAGAGCATGACTTTCTTAGGGTTACAGAGCTATTAAGTATCTGAGGTCAAATTTGAATTCAGGAAGATGTTTTCCTGGCTTTAGGCCTAGCACTCTCTCTACCTTTCCCTTAGATGCCCCCAGTAGGGAAAAGAACTCACAGCAAATTCAGTTTTAAGTGAAATAATAAGTAGTAGATCATGCTAATAACAATACTGCTATTATGTACCATTAGTGTGCACTTAAACCTAGGTAGAGAAATGTACATGTTATTTTAAATAACAACACAGTCAACTTTTTTTACCTTTCCCATTAAAGTCATTTCTCTTACAAGAATTCTTTATTTCTGCTGAGATCACCACTATTCTTTTAGTCTCCCAGTATTTTGCTTTGTTATCCTCAGATCCTTAGTCTTCCTTACTTTGTAAAAATCTAATATGTAACCAAATTTTGTCATTTCTATCTTCACATCTCCTCCTTCTCTCCATTCCTTATTATTTTCAGTCATTAACTAATTCATGCAATAATCATCTCCCACCTTGACTCATGCTCAGTTAGGTCTTCCCCATTCAAAACTCTTCCCAATCATTCTCTCATTCACAGAGATAAAAAGTGAATGTCCTTTAGGTACAGATATGACCTTACCAACACTCTTATTCAATAAACTCTTTTGGATAAAGACATCTCCTCAAAAAAAAGTTAAAACTTCCCAGAATGATGTGTAACCAAATTTTTGTTTCCATGTAGAGAAAGGAATAAGCCTCTATACAGCATCTTCTATAGGCCAGCCCCTTTGCTAAGCATTTAAAATTTTTTAAATTATCTCATTTGATCTTCACCACAATTATTTGAGATTGGTACTATTATTAAATCTTTTTACACTTAGGGCAACTGAGGCAAATATGTGTTAGGTGACTTACCCAGGGTCACAAATCTAGTGAGTCACTAAGGCCATATTTAAACTCATGTCTTGGTAATTCCAGGCCTATATTCATTCTGCTGAGCCACCAGCTTCCTTGAATGGGTGGGAAAGCCAATGTGTAAAGCTCAGAAGAGGGAACTACTAGGGAAATTGAGGTACACCATAGTAAAACTATAGTCCTATTAATGACTAAAGTGTTTTCACATTCCCTGGTTATTTAAGGTAATTAATAGTCTATTAAACTTTTCTTACTTTACAAAAGTATCATAGGTGACATTTTCAATATGATTTCACACATATTTATTACATACCTGTTTATTTATATTTTATACTATAGAAGATATAAAAAATAGCTGACATGTCATGTGGGGATATCTTTCCTAGCCAAATATGATGATAATAGGAAGCACAATGTGGTAATGAATTAAGACCAAATTCATCTTCCTTATAAAAAATAACATAACCTACAAACATGATAAATATGAACTAGCATACCTCTAGGAATTCAAAGAGCTTTGCTACAGATCACCTCATTAATTTTCTCACCCTCAAGATAAATGAACCAATTTTATCATCTCAGGAGTGTTGTATTATATTTCAAAAAGGATCAGAATTCGTGTTTATAGTGTATTTTTAAATCATTTGATTCTATGAGGCTTTGAATTTGTAGCTAGGCTCAAAGCTTTGAGAATTTTGAGTCCTATTTACTATTGTTTTTAAAAAGACTTCTTGATTAAGGGTAAAAGGGATTAAAATGACTCATGAAAGTTCTCTTGGACATCAAATGACTCTCACTAGGCTTCATTTTGATGACTTCAGTACAAATTATCATAGATATACAGATAAAATTTCCTTTTAACTGCACATTGAAATATAAAATGAAGAGGATATCATGCTCAGAAAATTGTCTTTGGAGGAAACTGTGTAACCAAAAACTTTTGAATAAAGGTTATTTCATCAAACTGGAAACAGTGATAGTTCCATATTTCTTTGAAACCACCCTCTAAAATGTTTGAGTTTCAGATTTTTCTAAAGTGGACCACTGAATACTAGCATTACCATGGTAACAGAGAAAGAACGTTATTTAATATAAAGAATAGCAGACTTAGAATTAAGGTTCCAATCCAGTCTCTGACATTTTGAAGTTGTGTGACTATTAGTAAATCACTTAACTTTCTAAGCCTACCTTTATTTATTTGCTTAAAAAATATGGTGAATGATATTTATAGTACCATCCATGCAAATTTTTTGTAAAGATAAAATGAAATGTACAAAGAAGTTGTGGGTTTTTTTTTTCTATTTTCAAAGTACTTTAGAGAAATCATCTCATTTATGCTTTACAATTATCCTTTTAGGCAGATAGAACAAAGCTTAATAGACAAGGAACTTTAATTTATATTATTAAGTTACATAGTTGGGACTCGAAACTAGCATTTATGACTCCAAGTCCAGGGTTCTTTTTATAGTAAAACATTTCACAAAGTCATTTTTATTCATGTGTGCTTGTCTTATCTTATCAACAGTTAGGCAAGGAAGTTAATAAAGTGCCATATCTGGACTTAAGGAAATTTGAATCCAGAACTAGTCATAGGCACCTAGTAGTTTTCTGAAGCTGGGCAAATAACTTAAATACATCTGTTGGTTTCCTCATGTTTAATATGTGGGTGATAAAAATAGCACTTACCTTCCAAGGTTGTTTTGAGGATCAAATAAAATGTTTTTAAAGTGTTTTGCAAAACTTTTAAGTGCTACAGAAATATTAGTTAATAGTATTAAAATGTTAAATTTATATAACCACTTTGTACTGTTTTCTATAGTTTAATGATAATAAAAATTCATAGAAGTAGAATTCATAGTCAAAAAATAGGAAAAAGTTGGTCTTGGGAAGTAATTTTTTGCAAACATGAATAATATCATTTTGGAACACTTCAATCAATTAATCAAACAAAAAACATTTATTTATACTCTTTGGTTTTCCATGCACCCTGGGGATGCCATTACAAAGGTGAGATAATCCCTTTCCTTTAGTAGTTTACATATTATTAATACTAATATTTGAATTTTTACTATGTACTAGGATCCTATATCTAGAATTAGAAAAGACCTTAGGTCTTCTCTAATCCCATAATTTTATATATGAATAACCTGAGATTCATAATTAAGTACTTTTTCCTGTTAACTACTTGTATATGATTCAGACTTGGATCTGATGACCCCGAAGTTCAGCACTCAAAGTTTAGTCTTTTTTCCATTTAACATGAGTCTTGGATATTGGATACCATTTTTAGGGCAGGGGTGTTTGTGTCTGTGTATCTGTGACTGTGTGCAGGTACATAAATATGCATATGTATGTTTTACACTCTCAACTGGCAATCTAATGAAGTCAATGGACCCCTTCTCAGAATAATGTGTTTGTCTAAAAAAATAACAAAGAGTTATAAAGGAAACCAGTTATATCAAAAGGTAGTTAACAAAAATATTATTAAAAAAACTTACAAACTGCAGATTCAAAACTTCAGCTGGAGGTTAACAAGAAACTTGGTATACTTGTTAGATAACTAGATTTTGGGATAGGACATCTTGGGTTTGTGTCTATAATCTGGTACAAAGTAGTACAATCACTCTGCATGGGCCACTAAATCTCTCATCAAGAAAATAACTTTCTGATTGAGCACAGTTCTACACTGGTTGAAGGAGTTTCCCCATATCATTGCAATTATAGTTCTAGTTTAAAAAATAAGAGGCAGGAGATATTCATGTCTTGAAGTGCTTGGTTATTATAACTTTGTAAACATTCTAGAAAATGTGTATACCATAAGAATCAAGGGAGTTTCTTTTTTAAGAGAGTTCATTATGCCAGTGACATCAGAGATCTAGTACCTATCCCTTCCTCTTCCCTGTAAAGGGAAGTTCTTAAATCTTCTGCTACACACTCCTAGCTAATCTTTAATGGGGCTCAACTTCCTTAGAAACCAGGGTTACTCAGGTCTTGGTTTGGACATGGCTTTTTGGCTGCCAACTAAGTATTCCAAGGCTTTACCTAATATTGTGGTAGTTATGGCAGGGGGGTAGGAGAAACTGCTAATTGACAGCAATTTTCATATGTCTTTCTGAAAACCTTACCTGAACATAGAATTCTATAACTCTTGATGGGTGTAGTAAATGGGTAATCTGTGTGGTAACTATTTCTTGTTGTTGTAACTGGATACTCTGGCTTACTAGAGAGAGCTGCTAGTATGGGGACACTTGAGGGCTGCCTAGTTAAAATGGGGATAGAAGTACTTTGAGAGATACTGAGAGATGCTGCCACAAGAAATACTCTGGGGTCTGCCTACTGATCTCTCCCGATGGCTAATGGATCAATATATTTCCTAACCTCTTCCTCCCTCACTCCGTTCCTTAATCACCCACTTCTTGAAGCCTTTTGGCTTCCTCCCTCCCCCCTGAGTGGACTATAAAATACTCTTGTTTTCTTTCTCAGGTAAGGGGTTTATTGGGAAACAATAGGATAGAGAACTGAGGTATGAAGGATGAGGATTTCCCTAATCTATAAGGAGAATTTGAGGATTCGGGAAGTCAGTCCAGTCACAGCTGTGACTCTGAGACAGCCAGAGAGATGGAGGACAACTGTTTCTTCTTTCAATCACAAAACCACCAAGGTCTCTCAGCTTAACTCCAGAAGCCCCCCTTAAGGGTCCTTCAGCCTGGGACAGAAGCTAATAATATTATTTCTAAGCTTCTTTCCCCTTCAGCCAGGCATGACTCCTTTTGTCAGAAAAAAAAAAAAAACAACCCAAGAGCCAAAGTCTCCTTTTTTCGTCAGTCACCCCCAGAGAGAGACAGAACCTTTTCCTCTCCCCCTGGTCAGCTTTAACTGTCTCCTCCTGGGAACATTCCATTTGGAATCTTCACCTTGATTTTGCAGATCAGGTCCTTCACCTTGGTCTGCATGCCTGGATTGTCCTGTAAATCCTCTCTCTTCATTTCTCTTCCACAACCCCCCCCTTTTATTTGACCAAAAAATGCAACTTGCATTTTTAATGATACTTATCTGTATAATAATTCTATCTATTTTTAACCCTTTGCTATCTTAAATATTCTCTTACCCCCAAAATAACAAAATCCTAAACTAATCTTAACTATTCTGACTACCTTGATGCTAAGCTAAGAATGGGTTATAGGAAAATGGTCTAGGTAAGGGAATTCACATGAACATAGTTTTTTGGGTATTTTCACATAACAACAAGTCAATTAACAATGTTCAAATCATCTCAACAATTCTACTAACATTAATAATATGCAAATGTCCCATTTCCTAATGTCTATAAATTCACTAAGTAAGATATTCTAATATTAGCAAATGCTAATCTACAATTATGATGCAATCTAACTTCTATACTTCAGAACTCCTATGTCTCTACTTTCTTAAGCCTTAAACAAATACACTAGGCTATCAGTATTGTTGTAATAATATTAATAAATTACCCTAAATTTCTAATTTTTCATCATTTTAAATTTCTGTGCAAACTCATGCAGAAAAGAAATATCTTTAACTTTTTAAATTTTCCACAGAAATTTTCATCAATGTGTCTTTTGTTGTCATGCAGCTATGCATGTAGTATACTTACCCATTCTATGAAATATCTTCCTTTGCTATGTAGGATATGCATGCATATATATGTGATGTTCACATGTACGATGCATTCTTACATATCCTCATGGTCAAAAGTTCCAAAATTTCAAATTTCCAAAGTCCCTCCATTTCCATTCATGTTGCTTGTAGAAATTCTATCTTCCACTCTGGTCCTCCATCTGGCCTGTATGCCAGTCTTCATCTTCTAGTCTTGATTGAAGATGTGTCCTTCCAATCAGAATCCACTGGTATAATCAATCAGGAACTGGGAACACAGGAACAGTGTATGCAAGTGAGATTTGTACATGTGTGTGCAAGTAAAAGTGAAAATTACTTTTGCATGGAAGTAAGATGGAATCTTCATGAATGCCAGAATTTATCAATCTTTCTTCATATCTGCGAGTAAGGATTACATGTGTTTTCTTCATGCGTGGAGGCAAGATTTTGCACATGTACATCTTCATGCCTGCAAGTCAGGTGTATATGTGTTAGATGTATGGGTGTGAGCATTATGCATAAGAATAATGATTCCAAGTTTACTAAATCTTGTTGTTTCACCATTCACTAGAAGATTTATTGAATTCTTACTGTAATCATGTCTTGGAGATAAAATATAGAAAAATTTTGTATTCATTTACAAAAACATTGTTCCTTTCTGTTTTGTTACTATGTGACAGACAGAGGCTATGTATAAAAATTATATATTCTTTGTGACTGCTACTCGTTCAAATGCAAGTTTTCCTTTTGTTTTTACTGACTGTTTTTCTTACTGGAACTGTACTATTTGATTTAGGGGTGCTATGTTTTCATTATTAAAACATATGCAGGGCTCTCTTTTCAGTAGTCTGGTGGCAAGTATTCTCCAGTGCTTTCTTTTGTTCTCAGTAGGCTTACGTTCACAAGGCTTTTTAATTCTTTTTGGGCTATTCATGTTGCTTTTCATGACTAAGACTTTTTCTCATATGTCATCAGTATGTATCTTCACTGCTGACATGATCATATTGTGGTATTTAATGAGATATCTGAAGCTATGAAATATCTTCATGGTGTACTCTCTCTCTCATCCTTCCCCCTGTAGAAACTATGTTAGTATGAAGGTTGAGAGATATGGATAACCTTCTTCTTTTAGATCTCAACAACAACTGCATGTGAAAGTCCTGTTATAACAAATTCAACCAGTGTGAATTCATGCGTCTCTGGCATTCTTGATGTTTGTGACTGTCCTAGTTATGAAGATGAAGTTTTGCTACAAGTTTAAGAGTGTTCTAGATGTTGAATAACTTCTTCTTTTGGTAGAATAACTTGTTTACTATGCTATGCCAAGACTAGTCTTCATTCACATAAGGTTTAGTGTAGAATGCTACCCTATGGAACTCCAACCAATCTAGGTGTCACTGTTACAGCATGAATGGTACTTGTCATGTGTTTAAAGTTAGAGAATAGAAGTGAAATTGTGTATCTATATCTCCTCCTCCAGTTCTCAATATGTTTCTTGATATTCTCCTTCCCATTCAAAATCTGTATCTGCACAAGCCATGTAATTCAACTTATCTATAAAGTCATCTTCATTATCAAACCCTAAGCTGCATAAATTTCTTCCAATGGTAGGCAACTTGTTCTGTGCCCAAAGAGTAATTTCTCATCATTGTCTTGGTAAGATTTTGTTCGCACTGGGTCCAGGTATTCTTACTTGTGTCCCACACATCCCCTACCTTGTCTACCTCTACATAAAGATTATAAAACTGATAAGGCATTTGTTCTAAATCATCTTCATTCATTATTATCATGCCTTCTGGTATTCCTTCTGATTCAGTGTCTGAATCTGAATCACTGAATCCAATCACTATGTTCTTTGAATTGTGCTCAATGTCATGTAAACTTTTTTCAGATGTTGGTAACTTCGGCTTTGTGTTTTGATCTACGCCTATGTCACTAACTTCTGTGTTTCTCAAATCAGTTTCAGGTAGTTTGTTATTACTAAGCTTTAGATCTTCATTTTGAATTGGTAAACTTGATGGTATGGGGTTAGCTTCTTCTTGCAGATCATCAACACTGTTAATAAACAAAGATCCTACTCTACCACTAGTCTGAGGTTTATGTTTATCTTCATTCTCACTTGACCATGTAGAGATAGGAATCTTTCCCTCTATTTTATTATTTTCTTCAGGGAATACGATCTGTACTTCTGCATTTCCCCCTGTGTCAGAAGTAGGATGTGTGCCTTAATGTTGTCCCCCACTACAACATGTATCTGTTTCTGACTTTGTAGCTAAGGTGTTCATACCCACTGACTCAGTGTCCATATCTTTGCTACTCTCTGCCAGTTGCATATGTATCTCAGTTAATTCTTTTTGATTTGATTCAATCCCTATGGAATATGAACCTAAAACACAGCAGTTGCTTTGGTTAGATTTCCCCTGTGCCCCTAAGAATGTTGGATCCAGGCCTGTCTTTTGAATCCATGGTAGTTTTTCCAGTTGGTAAGAATTCCATTCTATCCTGCTTTTCAAATTTAACCGAAATGTCACCTCTAATACTTTGAATAAGATAATTATTGTGTTCAAAAGTAATGTCAGTTTCATTTTCAGTTAATTTTTCCTCATCTATATCACTCATTGCTGAATGAAAGGTATCAGCTTCTGGGTTCAAATTAGATGTATTGCCTAAGGGTACCTGTGCCATAAAGCTCTTGGGAGAATTAACTAAGTTTGGTGGGACTTCATCTGTGAATGTTTCTAAAGCATTGCCATCTTTAGCAACAGTAACCTTTAGGGAATTGAAATTATGTGTCTCTGAATCTGTTACAAACTCTTGTTTGAGTCCTTGTGACTTATGATTTCTTTTTCTTTGGCATACTTCAATGCCATTATCTACTCTACACTGGAAAAGATTCTCAAGGAATGAACTGATTTCCTCCTTTACAGACTTTTCCTGTTTAGTTACTCTATAACTCATTTCAAAGTCTTTCATCTCATTTACTATTTGAGATGTTATTTCCTTAATTTCTGTTTCTGACTCTTTAATCTGTCTCTGCCTTTCTCTTGCTTTAATGCACGTACTATCATTCAGTCACTTTCTTGCATGAATTTTCACTATTTCCCAAGTTTCTTTTTTCTGTTACTTTCAACTGCAGCCTTTCTCACTATGTTTTTTATCTACAAGTGTCACATTAAATATCTTATAGTCCTGGCTTCATAACTCTTTTCTAACCATATCATAATATTTGGGTTTTGCTCCAGTTTTTATGGCCAATTGTATTTCATTCAAGTCCAGAGCTTGCTATGAGGATTTTAACTTGCAATGTGAACAACAATTGGACTTCTTGTACCTAGTTTGTGCATTTTGTATTTTCTTATTGTCATTGGTCTCATGTTTCTTCTTTAAAAACAAGTTCTAATCAAGTGACCTTTCCTGTGGCAAAAGAAGCATTCCCTAGACTCTCTTTGCACTGGTTTGTCCTTATAACTAGGTTTCTGGCAACTAGGTGTTTTGTAAACCCTAACCATGTTCAGATTTTTAATTTCTTCAATCTCCTTTTTGTTTCAAATCATTCTCTGTCCTTTCCAATTTTTCCTTAATATCCAGGACTTTATTACTTTGTTATGAATTATCTTCAAATAGGTAACTTGCTGTGTCTCTCAATTTGATAAGGCCCACCGAGTCATACTTAGGGAAATAGTTTTTGAAAAAAGTTCTCAAATTGGGTGTGCATCCCTTTAGAAATTGTCTACAGACATGGCTCGCTGTCTCTTCAGTATCAGCTTCTAGACCTAAGATTGACTCTGCCATCTCTGACAGATGATCTATGTATGTGGCAGGATGTCCCCCTTTCCTGCATGATCTTTTCAAACTTAGTCCATGCATTCATTTTTGAACAGCATTGCTTAATGGCCCACAGCAAATCATCCCTGCACCTTCTAAGGTAGGATATGCAGGTGGGATTTGCAAAGTCCATGTCCATCCATTGCTCTCCAGTTGACCAGCTAGTTAAATTGCTGTCACATATAATTTTCTCCAGAAATTGCCTCTGTTCATGGGGGCTGAACAGTTCTGACAATAGGAACTCTACATCTTTGAAATCCTGATCAAAGATCCTAAAAGCCTATTTAAGCTCCTTCTGGGATTTGAAAGGATTGTCCAGAAAGTTTGGGAAATAGCACTTTATGGACTTACGTTCCTGTGGACTGAATTGTCTATGGGCTTTGGAGTGTATCACACCAGCATTTGATGATATCTTAGTGACTTCTTTTAGTGGACAGAGTTTCTCAGGTTCACTAGCAGCCTTGTTTTCATTGTCATCTTCATTTTCCTCAGGTACATTCTCAGTTTGCCCATTGTCCTTGCCCATAACCAGATCTAGTCCTTTTTACTGAATCAATTGTTCAAACACAGCCTTAATTGTGCCTTCTAGGTTATTATCTATGGCCATAATATTCTCTTCCTTAAGAGGAACCACAAAACTAAATACATGCTTTCCTTGGGTTAGAGTCTACCACACAGCTATAAAGAGTACATGCACTTGCCCAAGGATTTTCCAGAGTGCCAGTTCAATTTGGAAGGGCAACTACAAAACAGACATTGTTATGTTGCCAACATAGTTCAGAGTTTCCACTACCATATGGGTAAATTTGCTATATAAAATGTGATAAACACAAAAGCAGGCAATGACTGCAATGACCACCACTCCAAAAACAATTTGTTCTAATAGTTTGTCTATCTTCCTTAACTATCCTGCCTGAAAGTTTGTGGGTTTCAGTCAGACTTGAGGTACCAATTGTAATAAAAATGTAATAGCTAGGCAGCTAGGAAGAGCATACTTAGAGCTAGGAATTTACTAGATTTACTAGCTATGTGACCCTGGCAAAGTCACTTAACCTCTGTCTGCCTCAGTTTCCTCATTTTGAAAATAATAATAATAGCACCTACATCTTAGGATTGTTGGGAATAGCAAATGAGATAATAATTGTAAAGTTCTTAGCACAGTGCCTGGTAAATAGTAAGCCCATAATAAATATTAACTCACACTATTACTATAAATTATTCTGATGATGGCATTTTGCCACTTCCAACCAAACTTAATTCAAACCTAAGCATTTGTTGTCAATTAAGATAAGGTATTCTCATATCATCCCTAAGAAACTCTGAAAAGTCTCATCATGTAATGAGTTATTCAACATTTCAAAGTGTTGAGCATACTGTCAAACATTTGACCTCCTCCATCATATTTTCTGTTCTGCATTTTTTAAATGGACTGATAAATGTCACAGTGTAGGGACCTTGTTCTCTCATCTTCCTCAAGGTACAAAGTAAAATTTTAATGTCATGTTTATCAAAGCAAGGCAGTTCCTAAAAGAGGTGAACAGCTTTTTCTTTAGAAGCAAATCTGGGTGAATGTCATATTGGAAGAAGACATTTCAAGGTGAAGTTTGCATTTTTGACTTTGCACAAAAGTAAAAGGGACAAGTTTAGAAGATCAAGTATATTTGAATAGCCTGAAAATGAGTTCAATTATTAAGTACAAGTGTGAATATTTACTTCATATCAATGAGAATTGTTTTGCTAGTGGCTGACATTTTAATATTGTATTGTAAACAAAGTGCAGTCAAAATGTTGATCTCTGGAACCAGTCACCATTTTTATAGCTTTCTGAAACCTATCATAAAAATGTAGACTTGCATGATTCAACTGATATATTTCTTCTATCTAAGCACATGAGCTATATATAAATCATTATATATGTGCATCAGAATATGGGCAGTATAGACATATACATTATATTTTCTGTGCTTTAGTTTAGAAGTTTATACGAATGCCAGTTGTTAAGGAAGAAAACAACTTCAAATTCAAAGAATTACATTTATTTCTTTATTTGCTTTTGGCAGGTTACAAAAGCATATAACTGAAAGAGAATACACAAAAAATTATTTGGCACTGCTTATTGTTATTTAGTCATTTCAAGCTTATCTAACTTTTTGTGACTCCATTTGGGGTTTTCTCTTTGGAGTTCTTTGCAATATCCTTCTCCAGCTCATTTTAAAGATGGTGAAATTAAGTAGGTTAAAGTTAGAAATTAAATGATTTGCCATGGGTCACATAGCTAATAAGTGTCTGATATAAGATTCAAACTCAGCTCTTCCTGACTCCAGGTTTGGTGCTATATCCCTGTATCCATTCTGCCACCTAGCTGCTCATTTGTTTCTATGCCTTATCTCTCAAAATAAAAGAGCCTAAAGTATCCAAGATAGGTATTTTTTCATAATTTTTAATATTGTCTGTGTAGCATCTTGCTTAAAATTGAATAGTTTCTAGAACTGATATTCCCATAATATATGGAACTTTCTGTTGAGAAAACTCCCTCTTAATGCAGTTTGACATCTTTTGGGGAAATATATAGTATTTTTTTTTATTGAGCACTTTCATTAAATGGCTACACTGCACCACAAGACACCCTAAGCATAAAACACTGTAAACTCTGTGCACCAACATTAGGTCAATGCGTATATTTAAATTATTCATATTTACAAAAATATATTTCCTTACAGAACAGGATAACTGTATCATGCACATTCTTTCAAATACTTAATGAAGGTGTTATTCTTCTTTCTTATTTTGTGAATAAAAGGATACATAGTGCCTGCTAGAACTAGAAAAAAATCACATTTCTTTTCACTTATGGTTCTATTATGAAGTTTTTGATAATTTCTTCATAATTATTATAGAAATGTATACAGGAAAATTCTGTTATAGTATTTCAAGATGTGGCAGGAGGGGATAAAAATAATAAAATGTAACTGAGGGGTGTGGGTTCTGAAAATAAAGTAGAAAAATGGGAGTTTTGAATGACTCACATAGTTTAAATTGCTTCTAGCTGCCAAAATGTCCTGTATCCCTCGTGGTGAACTTATGGCACAGGTGCCAAAAAAAAAAAAGTCAGGCAGAGTTCTCTCTCTGGCACACCTGCAGTTGCCCACCAGAGTTTGTTACTAGAAAGTCAGAGGGACCTTAGGTGGATCTGTTCCTTTCTCCCTCTCCATGCACCTGAGGACATTCCTCACTTCACCCATCCCCTTTCCCAGCAACTCAAAATGAGTGCTTCATCCCTCCCATGTCTGGGGTAAAGAAGGATACCAGGGGGAAGATTAGGGGCAGGGTCCAGCACCCCTTCTCTAAAAATTTCACCATCACTGTTCTATTTCTTTCATGGAAAGATAATTTTAGAAAGTGACAAAGCAGTGAAAGATTGTCACTTAACCAGGATCATATAGCCAACATTGATGATGATAAGATAGATAGATAGATCGATAGATAGGTAGATAGATAGATATAGATAGACAGACATGTTATGTTATGTTGTGTTATGTAATGTTATGTTATTTTATGTTATTTATGTAGGTGCTTGAATTCAGGTCTTCCTGGTCCTGAGGGTGGCTTTCTATTCACTTCATCAGGGTGCTTCAAGGAGACATTAAAAATGTTTCTTATTTGCATGAACAAATAAAGGAACTGGGCTTAGAATAAAACAAAAACAAACAAAAATTAATAGGTATATTTTGTTTGACTATAAGAGAGTTATGTGACCTTGGGAACTTTGGCTTACTTCACTGATCCTGTTTCCTCACCTATAAAATGAAAAACAATACTTAATATTACCTACTTTGTAAGTTATGAAGATTCATTTCCACTCACATTTATAAAATACTCAGTAACCATTGTGTATCACATAATAGGCAGCTAGATTGTACAATGTATAGAGTCCTGTACTCTTTAGTCAGGAAGATTTGAATTCAAATATGGCCTCAGATTCTTACTAGCTGTGTGACATAGGGGAAGTTATTTATACACTGAGACTCAGTTTGTCCATGTGTATCCTGGTGGAAATAAAAACATTATCCCATGACTCCAATGTCCTTGATTATTTTGGGTGTGATGCATCCCCAATTCTCAAGACTTCATGTTCTGATACAAAGTTTATTGAAAAGATGGTTATAATCTGTGCTGTCTTGACACTCATTATCACCTAAATCTTAGTGATTCTATCTTATGTCTATATTATTAAGACTATACTGATATTCTCCTCAGTCCAGCAAAGGAAAAAGGCCTTTTTTACCTAAACCTCAAACATGATTGTTGTCTCCATGACATAGGGCACCTGAATCTTTTCCTACATTAGATCTCTTGGGAAGGAACTAATAGCATGAAATAAGTACTTTTGACCTCAGTTATCCCTTTGATGGGTCTCTTTATTTATTCCCTGAGGAACAACTACTTTAACTCCACCACCTTTTTGTATATATGAAGAAACTAAGATACAATGACTTGGCCATGGCCACATGGGAGATGAGGAATTTTTTCCAGTTAATATAGTATGTAACAGTTAAAAATTGGGGAAACTGAGGCAGGTAGAAATTAGTTTCTCTCTACAAGGAGTATGATAGTTTTAGACGTTTATTAAAGGTTGAGAATTTAAGAAAAATACAAGTAAAAAAGACACGTGCCAGGCGGGCTGAAAGGCCCAATTCAATTTCACTCACATCATGAGACGCTTCTGCTTGCCAAAGGAGACAGGAAGAGAAGACACCCCGCCTATGGCGGATACCCTTTATATCATAATTTGCTCTCGGCCCAGGTGAGAATTCATTGAGATTACAAAGCATTCTGGGGATGTGAGGGAAAGACTTCTGGGGATTGAAGTCCTGGATTCAAGTCTGCATGTTTACATTCATCCATTTGATCCTCTGGGAAGAAGAACTTCTCCAAAGGATCATAAAAACATAATCAATTTCAAGATTACAATAATTTGAGGATAAGAGGACAAAACAAAACCAATAATTGCTGGATGCAGTGACAAAAAGCCAGTTAGGGGGCAGTCCCCTTTGGCATGAAAGTATACATACAAATAAATGTTCAATCAACCACACCCAAAGTTCATTCTTGTTCTTCTCGTGGAGCTTGTGGTCTGGAGGCTTCTTCATGGTGTCTTCTCCAACAGTTCAGATTCTGGATTCAGGGAAGTAGCATCTTTCTTTACCTAAAATTCTTCTCAAAAGGAATTTAAACTTTGAATTTTAAATAATGATATTTTTCATTCCCCCATTAAGAGGGTGATTGAAGAATCATTTAGGGATGCATGGCTGAGTTATGAGGTATATGAATCAATTGGCAAGAGATATTAAAAAGACATCAGAAAATCCAAATAAAAAAAGAAAAATTTCTGGATGAAAATATAGACTATCAAAGTCTTATGTGTAAAAATTCTAAGTAAAGGAAAAATAAATCTATAACAGGTCCTTGAATCAGGGCCCAATCAAATGATCTAAGCAATGATGCATTTACCCAGTCAATAGCCAGGACTACAGAAAGGTACCACACTATGAAAGACAGAAAAGGGGACCAGATTATAGGAGCCAAGGTTTTGGGGATACTCGTCTGTGAGTATTTTCAGAGTGAGTGTGGACACAAGAAAAGCCTATGTCTAACAAAGTTAAACACAGTAACCTCGAGTCTTCACACTAGGTTCAAAGCCTTTGCATTGGCTTGGAAGTGCATCAATCCATCTTGGATTGGCTTTTTCTTGGCCCGGTGCAATGGCTCTTTTGTGCATATCTTGTCCTGGAATCAGACAGAATTATTAAGTAAAGTCCCATAATTTTTTAAATAATTAGTGGCATCATTTTTATAGTCTCTAGCTTTTGGGGCATGCATTGACAAATGTATTTTAAACTTATAGTACTTAAAAGCAAAAAAAAAGTTAAAGAAAATCTTAATGCTGGTGACATGTGCTTTAAATATAAAAATGAGAGAGAAAAATAAAAAATAACTGAAAAAGTATATTGCACATGCAAGAAAAATATAATAATAAAAGATCTTTAAAAATAAAAATGTAGCTTATAATCATTGACATGCTGTGTCAGCTAAGAAAATATAGAATGCAAGGCTTTCTCACCAAAAATGAGATCCATTTCCTCTTCATATCTGGCCATTATTCACTGTAAGTATGAGCAAATTAAGTGAACAAGGTAACATTTTTCATTGTTAAAGAACAGTAGTACAAATATATAGTTATTAACATCTCCAAAATTCTCAATAGCCCAATTAGTTACAATAGCAAACAAACACACTATCATATTTCACATAGGTTGCTGTATGACATTTAAAAAAATCTATGGATTGATGGATATTTGTCATAATTTTTACAAACGTAGCAAATCTTTCAACCTTATTAATAAACATATTTTTAAACAAAGTAAAACTCATCTTGGATTAAGAACATAATCAAGAAATCTAGAGATCATTCTGGTGGAAGTAAAGTAATGAACTGAAGAGAATAAATAAGTAGTGCTCCTTTTTTGGAGGCTTTTTAGGGGTACAAATGCCCTGAGATTAACTGCCCCAACTTCCATTCACATGCAGAAAGGTTGGGGGTTATAAAATGTATTTCACTTCAGCTACTAGAATGGACCTTACACCTCGTGTTAGGGGCAGGAAAAATGACCAGAGATTGTTAAGAAATTTCTAAAATTCATGTTTAGAAAACCCCTTAAAATTAATTTGAGATATTTAGCATATTAAATTTTCCAAAGGTTGTTATAGCAATTGTAACCAGTTCTGATGAAATCCATCTATCCTCTGTGTAACAATTTACAATGACAAAAATAGAAAAGCTGTTTTTTCATATATGGGCTTAATTACAATGATATTTGTTCAATATAGTTATAGGGGAAAAGCAACAGAATATAACAGTTAAAGTCAGTACATTAAAATGATTCAGTGTAAGAGAATAATATTGAATGCAATAATATATGAATTTTAAATCACAAAGTTAAACCTTAAACAAAGCAAACAGTAAAATGCAGTAGAAATACAGAGATTTTTTATAAACCATTGGAGTCTGAAATGCCTTAAATATATATAACCTCCAGTCTCTTTAAAGTGCCTTAGGATTTTTTTTTTTAATCATCCATTTAGGTGTCTATTGTCCGAAGGCAAAGTGGTAAGGGGTAGGCAATGAGTCCAAGTGATCTGCTCAGGGCCACACAGCCATGAAGTGTTTCAGGCCATATTTCAACCAGAGACCTCCCATCTCTGGGCCTGGCTCTCAGTCCACTGAGACACCCAGCCGCCTCCCCAAAGTTAGCTAAAAGGTTGTACAGAGCTGAATATCCTCCCTGACACGCAGGTGAAGTCAATAAAAGGATCAATGCAATTAAATGATATCCTTGTAAAATAGCCATGCTTTTAAGTTCCTTCTTTGAAAGTCTCTTCTCTCCCTTTTTTCTCTCTCCCCTCCGATACTGCCCATGTGGAGGCCAATACCCCCCAGTTTTTTACCAGTTAGTAGAAATGAGTCCTGAGTGATGATCGATCTGCAGGCAGGTCACCAGGTGATCGTGGATCTGGGTTAAACAGGGATTTTAATAGAATAAGCAACTCACATTGACATAACAGTTATTCAATCTATACTACATATAAAACATATAGAGAGATGCTACTCATCAACAAATATACACCTAACAACTATTTATCCACTTGATACCTATCTAATATATATTTTGATTTTACCTGTTAAAAGAGGAAGTTGAAAATTATTCTCCCTGGGTTTTGAAGAAAATTAATATGCATTTGCAATAAATGAACATGAAAGTTTCCATTCCTAAGAGTTATATGGCTATGCCATAATTAGGAAGAGAGAAGACTGATTTTAGAGAATTGAGTTGGAATCTCAGCTACGCTGTTGATCAATTGTGTGACCTTGGATAAATCATTTACTGTGTCTAAACTTTTATTTTCCTCATCTATAAATTGAGTGATTTATAATCAATAACCCCTTAATTACTCCCTACTTAACATCTATGACACTCTAAGAGGCTTGAGTCAGGCAGGAATTGAACTTGGTTACACTGAACCAAATCAATTTATCTTTCATGGCATCTCCATGCCAACTTTAGAAGATATTTTATTTTACCAGTATGGATACAGTTTATAGCATTAAAGATGATAATCTTTCTATATATGAATGGACACTTTTAAACAATTATTGGTATAGACCAGTTCTAATTGAAGAGAATCAGGTTCTTCAGATTCAGACAGAATGCATTCTGTCTTTGTAAATTATATAACCAAAAAATTCAAGTTAATTATTGCATAGAAAGAGTGCTCAGTAAGATTACAAGATTGATTCTGCTGAGAATAATTTCCCCCTTTCAGTTTGGACAAAGCTAAGGAAGAACAACTCCCATTATGATAGTAAAATTAAAAGTACTCCTAACTCATTTAGTAGGATTTTTTTTGTATTTAGGTCACCAATAAGTTATATCAACAATTGGAGTTTAAATTCTTTGAGTCAATTAAGTGTTGACAAATTTTTAATAACTCTTAAGGAAAAAATTAGTTGACCATCCTTGAATGCCTCATAAATAAAATACCATCTAGTAGTCATGGTGATGAACTCTTTCTAACATGTTAGTTATTAACAAATAACTCGTTATCTACCATGACTTTCTAGGACTAATGATGATGCATTTTCAAAAATTCTATTTCTGGTTTTATTTTTTAAAAAAGTAAAGTGCATTAAAAAATATACAAAACCAACATAGATTTATATGGCCCCTGGACTAACCAGTTTCGATATTCTGTTGGGCAGGAACAGCATGAAGGCCAGAGAATTATTAAGCTTGAGGATGTTAGGGACTAGAGAAGGAAGTCCAAAAGGGACAAAAGAGGGTAACTGGGTTTTTTAGATTACCATCTACCTTCTGACAGAGAGGAGATGAAATCAAGATGAAGAAAGAGAAAAATATTTTTGGATACAGACAATAAGAATTTGTTTGGATTCATTTAGCATGTTTTTACAATAATATTTTTTCTCTTTTTTATATTTTTCCCCTCTCAATTAGGGAGAAAATAGAAGTATGAGAAAATAAATGCTGCCTTTAAAAAAAATGAATCAACCCTGATCACAATTAGACTTCTACATGAAGCATTTTCAGATTGGTAGGATATGTCAGCTACTGTGTTTCTACTGGCAATCCACCCATGACATCATGAAATATCAGGTAGAATTTGAATAGAAGGTTATACTAGTCAGTATAGAGCAATTTACTTTTTTCCTTATGAATATGGTAAGAACAAATAGACCTCCTAATTTTTCTAGAAAACTTCATGTAACTGGATTGAAGGGGGATTAGATATGTCAGTAAAACAATGGACAGAGGTGGAATATATAGCAGGTAAAGGAAAGCACATGACTTTCTGGAGTCCTCAAATTATTTTGGCCATATCTCTCATTCAAAACAATGAGATGGAAACCTGGGTGATTTCCAAAGAAAATATAACAGATGCTTTGGAACATGTGGTTTCTTAAGAGAAAAGTAAATGACTTATTGGGAGAAATATGGATGTACCAAGAACAAGGACATGGATCATGGCAACCTAATTTTTCAAAATCCATTGCCAGGAGAAAGGAAAGGGCTCACATTCCATTCTAAGCTAATATATTGAGAATCCAAGCTTATCTTACAGAGAAAAAAGCTAGTTGTGACACATAATCAATGAATTTAAGACAGAAAAACCAATCACGATAGAGGGCATGACAATGATTAGAACCAGAGTTTCAAGCAGTGGGAGACATTGAGATAGCCAGGAAGGAAAAGGGGGTGGTTGTTGGAGAAATTAGTAAGAAAGAACATAAAATAACACAAAGTCTACCTCATTTTCAATCAACAAACTTAAATAGATTTTAATGATGATTCCAGATAAAAATGAGAGTCCTTGGTAGTGAAAATTCAAAAGGAGTTTCTATGCCTCAATGTTTGCTGATAAGAAAAACAAACAAAAAAATATGTTAACCATAACCAAGAAGGATATCACTTTCAGTAAAATGTGTAGGAATCAACAGACAAGTATAGGTAAATAGGTTAAAATGAAACATTACTTGAAATTCCAATTTTATAGACTCATATCCACAGTAATGAACTTCATGTAGCTAGGACCATTGTGTTCTTTCATTTAATGAATCATATCAATTCAAACTTAAGTCTCATATGAATATAAAGAAGCTTTACTCTCCAGGCTAGTTTTATTTCTTACAGGCACAAGAAAGCATTCTTTAGAAGATATTGAGAATGCCATTATTACTAAATCCCAAAGGTGATTTTTTTTCTTTCCCTTTTAACAATAGAATTGGAAGAAGTGCTTTAAAGATAAGGAAATTATCTCATCAAAATGGCAAAGTATCTTGAAATATGGGAGTATTTCAACTAAAAATATACTTTATCAGATAATGTAGGGGAAAATAGGTTTTACTGTAGCCACTTTTACCACCTCAACAGGAAGAAATCAATGTCAGAATATCTATTTTCCTCTCTATAAAGACATTTACACTCTAACATCTCAATACTAAGGCAAAGTTAATAAAAGAGGAAAATGAACATAAATTCTCAATTAACAAGAGATTATTCAGCAATAGGGAACTAATCTAATTTCCTGGTTTTTAAATGAATAAACAGAAATCATTCATTACATTTTTAAAAATACCTGTATATTCCATATCACCTAAAAACTCTGTAAATCATAAACAAATCATTTTATCTCACTGGACTTCACTTTACTTATCTGAAAAATAAATACATCATACTCTATATAGGTTCAATCTATAAAAATTTGTGAATTTTTACATTTAATACTTTTTTATTATGTTCTTAATATTTTGTACAAAATACAAGGGAATCTATTATCTTTAGAGCACAGTTTCAGACTTAGACAAGTTTAAAATTCAGCTGTAGAAAGAAGGCCTACAGGCCAAAGGCAAATAGAAAAAATGATGAAATGGTGTAATTTAAAAAAAAAAAAGGAATTGACTAATATGACAACAACGGGAAGTAATAAAAGTTGGAGGGGATGTGGCAAAATTGGGGCATTAATGCACTGCTGTGGAGTTGTAAATTGATCCAACCATTCTGGAGAGCAATTTGGAACTATGCCCAAAGGGCTTTAAAAGACTATTTGCCCTTTGTTCCAGTCATACCACTCCTGGGTTTATAGCCCCAAAGAGATCATAAGGAAAAAGACTTGGACAAAAATATGTATAGCCATTCTCTTTTTGGGTGCAAAAAAAATGGAAAATAAGGGGATGCCCTTCAACTGGGGAATGGTTGAATACATTGTGGTATATGTTGATAATGGAATATTATTGTGCTGAAAAGAATGATGAACTAGAGGAATTCCATGTGAACTGGAAGGACCTCCAGGAATTGATGCAGAGTGAGAGGAGCAGAACCAGGAGAACATTATACACAGAGACTGATACACTGTGGTACAATAAAATATAATGGACTTCTCTTCTAGCAGCAATATAATGATCCAGGACAATTTGAAGGGTCTTATGAGAAAGAATGCTATCCACATCCAGAGAAAAACTGAGGGAGCAGAAACACAGAAGAAAAATAACTGCTTGATCACATGGGTTGATGGGGATATGATTGGGAATGTAGAATCTAAGTGATCACCCTTAATGCAAATGTTAATAATATTGAAATACATATCAATGACACATGTAAAACCCAGTGGATTTGCTTGCTGGCTACAGGTGGGAGGTGGGAGGAGGGGAGGGAAATAACATGATTCTTGTAACTATGGAAGACTATTCTAAATTAATTAAATAAATAAATATAAATGTTAAAAAAAATGAATTGATGAATACTTGGAAGTTAAATTTTTTTCCCAAAAAGTATATTCACAATATCTGTGGATGGGGGTTGGTTATTCTAAATATTCTTGGAGGTCTATCTTAATCCATTCTCTCTACCATTACATATTTAGTGACTGACATATGAATGATTACTTAGCAAAGTGATTGGCACAGAATAAATAATAAAAGTTTACTAACTGATGAAATATTGACTGAGGAGGAATAGTAAGACAGTTAAGAGGAGAAATATTCAAAGCAGTCTAAAAGAATTCCATCTAAGGCCAGTTATATAAAACTCTATTTATTGTAGGTAGAATTTTTAAGGAAGGGAAAGTAAAAAGAAAAAACAGATAGAAAACTACTTCTTATGTTTTTGTAAGGTCCCTATTCTACTAAATCCTAACTATAACAACACAAACCAATCTGATCCTTGAGGACTTGCTTCTCCCTCGAACAGAGTTGAGGCTATCATCTCATTCTATTTCCTATAAATAAATCCTTAACTATCTATCCTAATATAAAATATAAATTTATAATAAAGAATAAGTCAGGGTTATCTTTCTTGCTGCTCAGATTTGATTTACAGTTGGTCAGGAATTTCACTGCCTTCTCCACTCAACAGGTCAGACTTTGCTGCCACCTATTCGGGCAAGCACAGGTACTATACCCAACAATCCCCTAAGTCCTTATAAGATGAGTTTTTCAGGATGTGAATTCACCAAGGTTTTACAAACTCGCAGAGCCTCACTTTGGACAATCTTCTTTCAACAAGATCAGCCCAAAAGAGAGCTGTTTTACCAACTGTCTTTCCCAAAGTCCCTTAGGAAAATTCTCTTCCATCAATTATCTCTGAGATTCCATTCAGATTTAAAGAAACACCAACTCATTCATTTCTCTTATGTATCTATCAATAAATTTTGCTAATTAACTATTTCCTAAAGAACTCTTAATTAATGACTATTTCTCCATACTACGAATGCTAAATAAATAGTTCAAGTCTGTTCCCATACATAGGAAGGACTAATATCTAGAAATATATTTGCATATTAAATATTTAATTTCCTAATTTTATCCAGTAAAAGACTTGTTGTTGCTGTCTTGTTAACCAAATCTCAACATATCTTCACCTTGCAATTTGTATAAGCTTACACTTGGCTGTAACATTTAGCCAGCAAGAACAGTTTAGAGGTGATGGGTTCATGGATTGCTAAAAGTAAAAAATGGCAATGATGACAGAAGGAAACATTGGGGTAGACCAACTTTGTATTTTAGAGTAAAGGAATGCTGGACCATATGGAATGAATCTCTTCAATGCAATATATAGAGACACATACAATACCCAGAAGATGGGGAAGAGGAACAAGAAGGCTGAAAATATGTCCTAGTTCATTGCTCCCTGGCTGCTGGTAAATGCTATTCAAAACTCCTCCAGTTCATTATTCCTTTGGGTAAAATAGTGTTCCATCACCAACATATACCACAATTTGTTTAGTCATTCCCCAATTGAAGGGCATCCCCTCATTTTCCAATTTTTTTGCCACCAAAAAGAGTGCACCTATGAATATTCTTGTACAAGTCTTTTTCCTTACTGTCTCTTTGGGGTATAAACCCAGCAGTGCTATGGCTGGATCAAAGGATAGACAGTCTTTTAGCACCCTTTGGGCATAGTTGCAAGTTGCCCTCCAGAATGATTGGATCAATTCACAACCCTACAAGCAATGCATTAATGTCCCGACTTTGCCACATCCCCTCCAACATTCATTACTTTCCTTTGCTGTCATGTTAGCCAATCTGCTAGGTGTGAGGTAGTACCTTAGAATTGTTTTGTTTTGGATTTCTCTGATCATAAGAGATTTGGAACACTTTTTCATGTGCTTATTAATAGTCTTGATTTTTTTATCTGGAAATTGCCTATTCATATCCTTTGCCCATTTATCAATTGGGGAATGGTTTGATTATTTTATACAATTGATTTTAGCACCTTCTTAAATTTGAGTTTGTCAAGAGCTTTTCATTAAGGGAATTTTTTCCCCAATTTGTTACTTCCCTTCTTATTTTGGTTGCATTGGTTCTATTTGTACAAAAACTTTTTAATTTGATGTAATCAAAATTATTTCTTTTACATTTTGTAATTTTTTCTAACCCTTGCTTGGTCTTAAAATCTTTCCTTTCCCAAAGATCTGACAAGCATACTATTCTTTTTTCACCTAATTTACTTATATTACTCTCATATTGTGAGAGAGAGCAGACTTCAGGTGCCCAGAGCCAGCTCACCTGCAGGACCCAGGGAGTGGGACAAGAGTCCCTCTGCAATGAACAGGGAACATTTCCTCTGTCCTTGGGAATTAACCAGGTCTGCTGTGGACCCACCTCCAAAAGTAACAAAACCGGAAAACCAGGCAGGCAAGAGAGTGCAGACACTGAGTGTCCCCTGGAGGAAGGTACCGAGAAAAGTCACAAAGGACTGAGGAAAATCGAGAGCCTGCACATTAACTCCATACACACACACACACACACACACACACACACACACACACACACACACACAAACCTGCTCAGTAGACTCTGATTTCTGACTAAAGAGGGAACTGAAAAAATACAGAAAAAATGGCTAACTGTGCACAGCAAGGAATAAAAAACTTTTTATGGGGGAAAAAACCCAGGCTACAGAGGAAATACAGGACGAACATCAAACAAAGGCAAAACCGAAAACAAAAAAATGAAAATTGTCCACAAGGCCTAGAAGAGTCTCAAATGGAGCTTATCATCAGAAAGATGGAAGCCCTCTGGAAAGATATGTGGGAAATGGTTCAAAAAGAAAACCAACATATTTTATTAGAGAACCAAAATTTAAACCTGAATGCCAAAAGATTAAAGCAGAAAAACAGGCCTTAAGGACCAGAATTGAGCAACTGGAAACCAATGATCTTGCACAACAGGAAGAATTATTGAAGAGAAGTCAAAAAATTAATGAATTAGAAGAAAACATAAAATATCTCACAGACAAGGTGACAGAACAGGAAAACAGAGGAAGGAGAGAAAATCTGAGAGTCATTGGTCTACATGAAAAACCAGAGATTAACAAAAATCTCAATGTCATACTACAAGAAATCATGAAAGAAAATTGCCCTGATATTCTCAAACAAGGGGGCAAAATAGAAATAGAAAGAATTCATAGAACACCCTCTATACTAAATCACCACAAGACAATCCCCAAGAATGTAATCGCCAAATTCAAGAGCTTCCAAGCTAAGGAAAAAATCTTACAAGAAGCTAAAAAGAGGAACTTCAGATACAGTGGAGCACCAATAAAATTACACAAAATGTTGCAGCAATCATGCTAAGAGACCATAAACTTTGGAGCTTGATATTCAGAAAGGCAAGAGAACTGGGTCTACAAACAAAAATTAGCTACCCATCAAAACTGACTATATATTTCCAGGGGAATGTACGGGCATTCAACAAAATAGATTTCCAAGTATTTGCAAAGAAAAGACCAGAACACAGTGGAATATTTGGCATCCAAACACACAGAGCAAGAGAAACAGGAAAAGGTAAATTTGAAAGAAAGGGAATAGGAGAAAAATGTTTTTTTTTCTTTTATTCAAACTCTCTCCTATAAGGGCTACAATTAGATTAAATTTTATATACTAACATATGGGGGAAATATGATGTGTAAGGTTCAAAAATTATATGCAATAATAGAATAAACTAAAGAATCACTCATAGGGAAAGATCAGGGCATTAACATGATTTGGAGCAGGGTTAAAAAAGAAAGATAAAAGGGGGTAACAATGAGGGTTCTAAGATATACTTAAAGAAATAGAAAGAAATTAAATAGAATAATCTTTGTCACACAAAGATACACATGGGAAGAGGAGGGGAAGAATTCTCTCATGAGAATGAGAGGAAAAGAGTGCTAAGTATTACTTAAACCTTACACTCAGTGAGATCAACTCTGAGAGGGAAGAACATCTAGATCCATTGGGATCTTGAATTCTATCTTATCCAACAGGGCAAGGGAGAGGGGAAACTAAGGGGGACTGGGGGGTGAGGGAGTACAAAAAGGGAGGGAAGGAGAGTGGGGAGGACAAGGGAACAAAAAGGGAGGGGCCAAAAAGGGAAGCATAACAAGGGAGGGGACCAGGGGGACTGATGTAAAGTAAATCATTGGTTTAAAAGGTTATAGTAAAAGAAGAAAGGTCAGAATTAGGGGAGGATATCAAAAATGCTGGGGAATTCACAAATGACAATCATAACATTAAACATGAATGAGATAAACTCACCCATAAAACATAGATGAATAACAGAATGGATTAGAATCCAAAACCCTACCATATGTTGTCTTCAAGAAACTCACATGAGGAGGGTAGATATTCACAAGGTCAGAATTAAAGGTTAGAGTAAGACCTATTGGGCCTCAACTGACAGTAAGAAGGCAGGAGTAGCAATCATGATATCTGACAAAGCCAAAGCAAAAATAGGCCTGATTAAAAGGGATAGGGAAAGTAAATACATCCTGGAGTTTAGACAACAAGGAAATTTCACTAATAAAAATATATGCAAAAAATGGTATAGCACTCAAATTTCTAATGGAGAAACTACTAGAATTGAAGGAGGAAATAGATAAGTGGGATATTTGAAGCAACCACTATCAAATTTAGATTAATCAAATAAAAAATAAATAAAAAAGAGGTAAAAGATGAATGAAATCTTAGAAAAATTAGAGTTAAGAGATATAGGGAGAAAAATAAATAGGCACAAAAAGGAATGAACCTTCTTTTCAGTAGCACATGGCACATTCACAAAGATTGACCATACATTAGGCCATAAAAACATGGCATGCAAATGCATAAAAGCAGAATTAATTAATGCAAACTTTTCAGATCATAAGGCAATAAAATAATGATCAGTAAGGGTACATGGAGAGCAAAATCATAAAACAATTGGAAATTAAATAATATGATACTCCAAAAGAGGTTAGTTAGAGAACAAATCATAGAAACAATTAATAATTTCATTGAAGAAAATAACAATGATGAGACATCCTTTCAAACCTAATGGGATGCAGCCAAAGCAGTACTCAGAGGAAAATTCATATACCTGAGTGCACATATTAACAAAATAGGAAGGGCAGAGATCAATGAATTGGAAATGCAAATCAAAAAACTTGAAATCGAACAAATTAAAAAAACAACAGAAGAAATTCAAATTAGAAATCCTAAAAATAAAGGGAGAAATTGATAAAATTGATAGTGATAGAACTATTGAACTAAAAAATAAGACAAGAAGCAGGTACTTTGAAAAAATAAACAAAATAGACGAAATACTGATCAATCTAATTAAAAAAAGGAAAGAAAAAAATTAGCAGTATCTCAGATGAAAAGGGGGAACTTACCTCCAATGAAGAGGAAATTAAGGCAATCATTAAAAACTTCTTTGCCCAATTATATGGAAATAATTATATCAATCTAGGCAATATGGACAAATACCTACAAAAATACAAATTGCCTAGACTAACAGAAGAATAAATAGAATTCTTAAATGATCCCATATCAGAAAAAGAAATCCATCAGGCCATCAAAGAACTCCCTAAGAAAAATTCCCCAGGGCCAGGTGGATTCACAAATGAATTCTATCAAACATTCAAAGAACAGCTAATCCCAATACTATAAAAACTATACAAAACAAAGAGGGAATTCTACCAAATTCCTTTTATCACATAAACATGGTACTTATTCCAAAGCCAGGCAGTTCAAAAACGGAGAAAGAAAAATATAGACAAATCGCCCTAATGAACATAGATGCAAAAATCATAAACAGGATACTAGTTAGAAGACTTCAGCAAGTGATCAGGAGGGTCATTCACTATTATCAAGTAGGATTTATACCAGGAATGCAGGGCTGGCTCAATATTAGGAAAACCATCCACATAATTTACCATATCAACAAGCAAACCAACAAAAATGACATGATTATCTCAATAGACGCAGAAAAAGCCTTTGATAAAATGCAACACCCATTCCTATTAAAAACACTATAAAGCATAGGAATAGAAGGGTCTTTCCTAAAAAGAATAAACTATATATATATATATATATATATATATATATATATATATATATATATATATATATATAAAACTATCAGCCAATATCATCTGCAATGGGGATAAACTAGATGAATTTCCAATAAGATCAGGAGTGAAACAAGGATGTCCATTTTCACTTTTATTATTTAACATTGTACTAGAAGCACTAGCGGTAGCAATTAGAGATGAAAAAGAAATTGAAGGAATTAAAATAGGCAAGGAGGAGACCAAGCTATCACTCTTTGCGGATGATGTGATGGTCTACTTAAAGAATCCTAGAGAATCAACCAAAAAGTTACTCGAAATAATCAACAACTTGAGCAAAATTGCAGGATACAAAATAAACCCACATAAGTCATCAGCATTTCTATATATTTCCCACACATCTCAGCAGCAAGAATTAGAAAGAGAAATCCCATTCAAAAGCACCTTAGACAAAATAAAATACTTAGGAATCTATCTCCTGAGACAAACACAGGTACTATATGAACAAAACTACAAAAAAAAAAAAAAACTCTTCACACAACTAAAACTAGACATGATCAATTGGAAAAAAAAAACATTAACTGCTCATGGAAAGGAAGATCCAATATAATAAAAATGATCATTCTACCCAAACTTATATATCTTTTTAGTGCCATACCCATTGAACCTCCAAAAAAAATTTTACTGAATTAGAGAAAACCGTAACAAAGTTGATTTGGAAGAACAAAGGATCAAGGATATCCAGGGAAATCATGAAAAAAAAAATACAAAGAATGTTGGCCTTCCAATCCTGGATCTCAAACTATATTATAAAGCAGTGGTCATCAAAACAATTTTGTACTGGCTAAGAGAAAGAAAGAAAGATCAGTGGAATAGACTTGGGTAAGTGACCCCAGCAAGACAGACTATGTGAAACCCAAAGAACCCAGCTTTTTGGACAAAAATCCATTATTTGACAAAAACTACTGGAAAAACTGGAAGACAGTGTGAGAGAGATTAGGTTTGGATCAACCCCTTATACCCTATACCAAGATAAACTCAGAATGGGTGAATGAATAGAACATAAAGAAGGAAAATATAAGTAAACTAGGTGAACACAGAATAGTACACATGTCAGACCTGTGGGAAGCTAAAGACTTTAAAAGCAAGCAAGACATAGAAAGAGTCACAAAATGTAAAATAAACAATTTGATTACATCAAATTAAAAAAGTTTTTGTACAAACAAAACCAATAGAATCAAAATTAAAAGAGAAGCAACAAAGTGGGAAACAATCTTCATAACAAAAACCTCTTTCAAAGTTCCAATTACTCAAATCTATAAAGATCTAAATCAATTGTACCAAAAAATAAAGCTATTACCCAACTGATAAATGGGCAAGGGTCAAGAATAGGCAGTTCTCAGCCAAAGAAATCAAAACTATTAATAAGTACTTGAAAAAGTGTTCTAAATCTCTTCTAATTAGAGAGATGGAAATCAAAACAACTCTGAGGTATCACTTCACACCTAGCAGATTGGCTAACATGACAGCAATGGAAAGTAGTGAATGTTTGAGGGGATGTGGCAAAGTTGGGACATTAATTCATTGTTGGTGGATTTGTGAATTGATCCAACCATTCTGGAGTGCCCCCATTAGCGCTCCAGATCCAACCATTATTGCCCCAAGGGCGCTAAAAGACTTTCTGCCCTTTGATCTAGCCATAGCACTGCTGGGATTGTACCCCAAAGAGATAATAAGGAAAAAAGACTTCTACAAGTATATTCTTATCTGCGCTCTTTGTGGTTGCAAAAAATTGGAAAATGAGGGGATGCCCTTCAATTGGGGAATGGCTGTACAAATTGTGGTATATGTTGGTGATGGAATACTATTGTGCTAAAAGGAATAATAAACTGGAGGAATTCCATGGAGATTGGAACAATCTCCAGGAAGTGATGCAGAGTGAAAGGAGCAGAACCAGGATAACATTGTACACAGAGACTGATACACCGTGGTTCAATCAAATGTAATGGACTTCTCCAGTAATGTCAATGCAATGTCCCTGAACAATCTTCAGGGATCTTGGAGAAAAAACACTATCCACTAGCAGAGGACAATATGTGGGAATAAGAACACCAAGGAAAAGCAACTGCTTGACTACAGGGATTGAGGGGATATGATTGAGGAGAGACTCTAAATGAACACCCTAATGCAAATACCAACAACATGGAAATCGGTTCGAATCAAAGACACATATGATACCCAGTGAAAACGCGTGTTGGCTATGGGAGGGATGGGGGGGGGAAAGAAAATGATCTTTTTTTTCCCAATGAATAATGTTTGAATATGACTAAATAAAATAATGTTTAAAAGGGAAAAAAATAAAAAAATAAAAAGGTGATCAATGGGTTTTTTAATTTTCTATTTTCCTGTCTTTTCCAGTACATCAAGGCAGTTTTCCCTGATAATTTTTTGATGTAACAATCAAACGAGTTGTCTGCCATAAACTGTGGCAGTTAAAAGAGTGGTTGGCTTAAATTGTGACTGCAGAAAATATGGTTTCAAGACAGTGTCATGTTTTAAATCAAATATAAAGTGGTTACCAGGGAAAAATTCCAAAATATGAAATATACCCAAATTAGCTGGGTTTTTATGGATATTTTAATTAACACAAATGAAGGAATTAAAGAAAGGGAGAGAATAAGAGGAAAAATGAGAAAAGGGCTAGGCCAGCACAGGCCAGCCCAGGCCAGGCTAGGCCCAAGCCCTAAAAGAGAGATCAGTCAGTCTTTTATCAACTCAACACAAAATTTGTCCAAGCAAGATTCTAGTGTTCAGAGAGACACCAGTTCAGCTTTGGCCAGCTCAATCTTATTCCCCCCTCCTTCTCTCAGAGAGAGTCCTCCTTTTAAAGAGAATTTTCTCCTATGTCACCTCCCCTAAGTTCTCACATCTACCAATCACAGTAGATGTTTTCCAAAGGACAGACCATTCCTTATTCACACCTGAGTAGACTAAAACTTCTAATTAAGTTCACACCTGAGTAGACTAAAATCTCTGAGTAATTTCTCCCCTCTTTGCCTGTTGTAAGTTTACAATTTTCCTGACCTTTATAGGTACTTAGCACCCTTTTGTATTAGATCTAAAAATATGCCCAGCTTAAGAATGTTTTGCCTTATTATAACTATGGGCTAAGTACTTTTCATTGTTCAGCAAGGAGTTTACAACTTTATCTTCCCCTGAGGCATGCTTAATTATGGGTGAAGTAGAGTTCCCACATTCCTGATCAAGTACCTTCATTTTTTAAATGGGGAATGGTCTTAACCAAGTGTTCTGAAGTAGGGTCTGAGAATTTTTAAGATTCACAGTGATAGGTTATTTAGATACTTTTTTGATCATAACTTTTTGACAATCCATTAAAATGTAATGGTCTTCTCTACTAGCAGTAATGAAACGATCAAGGAAAATTCTGAAGGACTTATGAGATAGAACACTATTCACACTTGGAGAAAGAACTGTGGGAATAGAAACAAAGAAGAAAAATATCTGCTTGATCACATGGATTAATGGAGATATTACTGGGTATGTAGACTCTAAATGAAGTGGGAGGTGGAAGTCAGGAGGGAAGGGAAAAATCATGAATCATGTAACCAAGGAATATATTCTAAATTAATTAATTAAATAAAAAAATTTAATTAAAAAAATCCAATGATTTTTAGATTATCTCTCCTGGATCTATTTTTTCAGGCCAATTTTATTTTTTTTAAACATTATTTTATTTGGTCGTTTTCATACATTATTCATTGGAAACAAAGATCATTTTCTTTTCCTCCCCTCCCCTCCCCCCCCCCAGCCTTTCCCTCTTCCATAGCCGACGCATGATTCCACTGGTTATCACATGTGTTCTTGACTCGAACCCATTTCCCTGTTGTTGGAATTTGCATTATAGTGTTCATTTAGAGTCTCTCCTCAGTCTTATCTCCTCCAACCCTGTAGTCAAGCAGTTGCTTTTCATCGGTGTTTTTACTCCCACAGTTTGTACTCTGCTTGTGGGTAGTATTTTTTTTTAGATCCCTGCAGATTGTTCAGGGAAATTGCATTGATACTAATGGAGAAGTCCATCACCTTCGATTGTACCACAATGTATCAGTCTCTGTGTATAATGTTTTCCTGGTTCTGCTCCTTTCGCTCTGCATCACTTCCTGGAGGTTGTTCTAGTCTCCATGGAATTCCTCCACTTTATTATTCCTTTTAGCACAATAGTATTCCATCACCAACATATACCACAATTTGTTCAGCCATTCCGCAATTGAAGGGCATCCCCTCATTTTCCAATTTTTGGCCACCACAAAGAGCGCAGCTATGAATATTCTTGTACAAGTCTTTTTGTCCGTTATCTCTTTGGGGTACAAGCCCAGCAGTGCTATGGCTGGATCAAAGGGTAGACAGTCTTTTATCGCCCTTTGGACATAGTTCCAAATTGCCCTCCAGAATGGTTGGATCAATTCACAACTCCACCAGCAATGAATTAATGTCCCCACTTTCCACATCCCCTCCAGCATTCATTACTTTGCATAGCTGTCATGTTAGCCAATCTGCTAGGTGTGAGGTGATACCTCAGAGTTGTTTTGATTTGCATCTCTCTGATTATAAGAGATGTAGAGCACTTTTTCATGTGCTTATTAATAGTTTTGATTTCTTTGGCTGAGAATTGCCTGTTCATGTTCCTTGCCCATTTGTCAATTGGAGAATGGCTTGATTTTTTGTACAATTGATTTAGTTCTTTATAAATTTGAGTAATTAAACCTTTGTCAGAGGTTTTTATGAAGATTGTTTCCCAATTTGTTGCTACCCTTCTGATTTTGGTTACATTGGTTTTGTTTGTACAAAAACTTTTTAATTTGATGTAATACAGATTATTTATTTTGCATTTTGTAACTCTTTCTAATTCTTGCTTGGTTTTGAAGTATTTCCCTTCCCAAAGGTCTGACATGTATACTATTCTGTGTTCGCCTAATTTTCTTATAGTTTCCTTCTTTATGTTCAAGTCATTCATCCATTTTGAATTTATCTTGGTGTAGGGTGTGAGGTGTTGATCTAAGCCTAATCTTTCCCACACTGTCCTCCAATTTTCCCAGCAGTTTTTATGAAATAGTGGATTTTTGTCCCAAAAGCTGGGATCTTTGGGTTTGTCATATACTGTCTTGCTGAGGTTGTTTGCCCCCAGTCTATTCCACTGATCCTCCTTTCTGTCTCGCCAATTTTATTTTTATTTTCTCCTGTGAGAGATTTCAAATTATTTTTCTATTTTTTTTCATTCTTTTGAATTTACTTTATTTTTTCCTACTGTGCCAAAAATTGTTACCTTCCATTTGTGTAATTCTAATTTTTAGGGAGCCATTTTCTTCTTTGAGGTTTTGTACTTATTTTCATAGGAATTTTTTTTTCCTGTTTGGAATATTGCATTTCCTTTTATTAGGAAATTGTTTTCTTCAGTAAGTTTATGTCTAAGCTGTTGATTTTATCTATCATTTGCTTTTTCTAATTTTTCCTGAGGTACCTAATATTTGTGTTCTATCCTTTTTAGGGCACTCTTACATCCATTTTGGACTTGACAATCTTTCATATTTTTCTCTGAGTCGTTACATGTTTTCAGTTTTGTATTGTTATCCTCTTCTGAGCTTGTATTTTGAACATCTTAGCATCAGGATTTTTCTTTGTCTTTTGCTAATTTTTTAGTTATTTTTTCCCTTGATCTGCTCCTGGAGTAGAAGGATTATTGTCTGGCATTTGTATTGTGACTGGGATCAACTATATTGGTATCAGATTCAGCACAGTGGAGAGGTGTTCTAGTTGGCCTGGGTGTGTGTAGGTTTGCAACTGTTCAGTTTATCTGATTTAGGTTCTGCCCAATCCCACTGAGTCTGGACCTTGTTGGATTGAGTTCATCCCACTACTGCCTGTATTAAATGGCACCTTCTCTTTATTTTGTGTTGACTATGCAAGAGTAATTTCCTCCCAAAGCTGCTTGTTTTGCATTTTGTTGGTTTCTACTCTTACCCTGCTGAGACTGGACCAAGCCCTTATGCTCTTTCTTTTGCAATTTGCACTGTTTCACATTTGAGTTCCACCGAGGTTTGCTTAGTGCTTTCTCCTTATACCTCAGTGATGTTAGCAAGTATTTCTTAATTTTAAAATAATTTATTAATTGGCCACTAAAGATATTTTAAAAGATCATTTGACTTCCTTCATAGCCTGAATGGTTCCCCTGAGAGAGGAAAAGAGTAGGCCAAAAGAGAACAATGAGAGAATTATTGATAATCTGTTATTAATAATTAGGGAATTCCAGAAAAAAAAGGGAAGAAGAGATGGTTGGATCTCTCCCTCTGAACTCTGACTTCATGGATTGAGAATGCTCTTAGGGACAAATGGGTTACATTTGTTCATACCCCTGGACAATAATGAGAATCAGAGAATCTACCTTTGATTATCAATTTATTTGGTAGAAACTAGAGTGCAGACCTTTTGGAACATTCTGGATGAATGAAATCAGATAACTCTGATCTTTAGTGACTCTATTTGGATTAGATATGCAACCACCATTAAGGTGAAATGATTGGGGGAATCCACTCATAGAACATAAAACAATTGCCTGGGAACAAATCTAACAGTACATACCCCTATTCATAGAAATCAAACAAACATTTTTTTCACTTTGTTCATCTTTGAGTGTGTGTATTTTCTTTCGCAATATGTCTAAAATAGAAATAATATATTTTACATGATTTTCAATGTATAATCAATATTATATTTTTGCCCTTTCAAGGAGGAAATAATAGTGAGAAAAAGAGAAAGTATTTGGAACTCAAAGGTTTATAAAAATGAATTTTATAAATCTTAAAAGTATAAATTGTAATTATTTCATGAAAGAAATAAAATATATTAAAAACAAACAAACCAGATTAAATGCATCATAGAATATATATTTTTGCAAGCAAATATAGCAAATATAGATTTGCTTTCCTGAATAGAAGTAAAATTTGAAGCTATTTTTTTGTTTTAGCCAAGACCATGAAAATAGGAAAAATCCTTAACTTTCCTTAAAGCTCTCAGTATTGTTAGTATCAATTAGTATGACCAATTGTATTACTGGAATTTCCATCTTCAAAGTGAACAGAAAAAAGAAATAAAGAAAGACAAGGTTCTTTCCTATACCATGTACTCTTATAAAAACTCAATATAAGTGCAAAAATAGAGAATATGAGCTTTCTGGGAAAATCTGAGGATTATTGAACTACAGGCCAGAAAATGATGTTCAAAGCAACTAAAGGGGGGCAAGTCTTCGAAAGGGAGGTGTGGTAACAAAGGGTCTAAGAAAAATAGGACTAATGGCAAAATAGAGAACAATTAGGTATTAGCTATCTTAAGCAATTACGTAAGTGGCAAATAAGCTTGTGTCCAGATACAATTTTGTATATATTTTACATTACACATGCTCTCCTTTTTCCTACCTCCATTCATTTCAATTTTGGCAGTTGCTTTTCTGTTCCTGTCTTCTAGTTGCATTAAAATCTCTGAATTCTTTCTAGTATGGTTTGTGAACTTTCCTGATGATACAATAATTACTGGGGCCCTAGGGAGTAACTGTTGGATCTTATCACAATAGATTTGTTTTTCATTTTCTAGAGTGTATTTCATATGTGATTCTCCTGCATCCAGACATTTCTAATAGGGTCCCTATCATTTCCACTATGTACCTAAAAAATTAATTAATTCATATTATTAATTAGCAGGACAAGGGCTGAAGCTAAAGCTTAAATTCTTTAATCACATCATAAGAATATAGTACTAATTTGGAAAAAATCTGATGTTTTGAAAGATTAAGGGTAAAAGGAGAAGATGGATAAGTAGAGGATGAGGTGGATAGATTGAGTCATGGAATCAATGAATATGAGCTCGGACAGTCTTCAGGAGAGAGTGGAGCATAGAATATCCTGGTTTGCTCCAGTCCATTACATTTTGAAGAATTGGACACAACTTAGTAACTAAACAACAATATAATATCATCTCAATCCTAGAGTCAGGTCCTACCATGACCAAGAAGTGGCATACCATTAGGGCATGTATTCATCACAGGTCTTGGACTCCAAGATATAAACTAGTTTTCATGGAATTAAGGATTTAAGTAGAAATTTTAGTCTTTAACATTGAACTAGAATATGGGTTGTGTCATAAAATATTGTGCTTCTTGAGATGATTATCTAAAGTGGATAAGGCCCAGTTCTGGAGATATGATAACGACTATATGAGTCAGTGCTGAGAATGGAATACATTCTTCTTCTGATCAGATAGACAACTCGTTCCCTATAGAATGTTATTGGTACTGATCTAGGAAAGTCTCAGTGAAGAGAGGAATAGGAGAAGGCAAAAGAAGGAGGAACTTTGGAAAGCTGCTTTTGTCAAAATATATTTGTATCCTTGTTGTTTTTAGACACCAAGTCAATTTTGTTTTGTTTTGTTTTGGTTTTGCAAGTACCTCTCTGACTTATTGATTGTCATCAAATCCTGACCTTATATACTTGGCCTGGAACATTTGAGAGGATGCATATGAACCAGTGAAAAATGAAGTGAGCAGGACCAGAACAATTTATATAATGACTTGAACCTCACACAATTTTTTATTTTTAGTCTCTCTAATGGGTATATAATGTATTAGTTTTTAATGTTAGAGTAATATGTACTATGATATCTTGCCATTCCCAGATTTTAAGCACAGTGAAGGTAGGGACTGTGTCTTAGATGAATTTTTTTTTCTTTCCTTCAGTACCTTGTACAGTGTTTTTTGCACAATAGTTGATTATGATATAGTTATTGAATTGTTACAATTGGAAACTTTTTGGTGCAGAGGAATGAAAAATGGCTTTGGCATCAGACAACCTAGGTTTATAATTCAAACACTATTACCCGAGCAGAGAAATTTGGAGTTTTGTATTGTTTTGTTTTTTAAACCTTGTTGGATCTTAGTTTCCTCATCTATAAAGTGAATCGTGTAGATTAAATGTCCATTAAGTTCTTTTTCAGACTGATCTTTGAAATATGAGGATTTATAATCATGCTTGCTTTTAAGGTCAATTATAAAATGTATCTTGGAATTCTATGTAACTCAAAACTTAACTCTTTTTATGGAGGTGCAATTTTTATGGAAATTTAGCCCAGTGCCAATGTCTTTTTTTCCTTCACTTTGGTGAAAAACTACAAAGAAGGAGGGAGGATAAAGAAAGGTGGTAGCATCCAATTCATTTGGCAACACTCCAGATAAGAAAAAAATCAGTAATATGGTGATAATAAACAATTCCTTGCCTTGCAGCCTAAACAGAAATGGTGGAATGAAATTCAGTCACATGTATGGGGTTTCTGGCTAAACAAAACTGCCATTCACTACCAATGAGCACTTCTGTTTCCCAGTGAATTTTGAAAGTGATCATTAAAGCTATAATGACGTTTATAGGGTGTCTGAGGCCTGGCTTAAAAGAATGTAAGCAAGTTTACACAGACACCGGAGAAGTGACTCCTTATAAATAAGCTACGTATCTTCACAGCAAGCTGTTTCCTAAGAAAGAAGTATTGTACCATGGTCCATGATTCCTCTGAAGATACAATGCACATTTAAAATATATTTTTTAATAAATCAATTTAGAATATTTTTCCATGGTTACATGATTAACATTCTTTCTCTCCCCTCCTCTCTCCCCTCTCCTGAAGCCAACAAGCAATTCCACTGGGTTATATATGTATCACTAGTGGTAGTCTCTTGGTGACTGAGAACGACTATTGTCTTTGTGCATTATCATCTATTGATGTACCCTCATGTGGCTTTGGAGTCCAAAGGCTGAGGCGCAGAGTTTGTGGCACATGGGGCATGGGACGCCAGTTGTGACAGGAGGTGCGGTTGTGGCCTGGTGTCGGCATTCACGCGCAGCGGCAAGACGTCGACGTCGCTCATCTTCAAAGGTGGTGGCGGCATGGTTAATGTGGTTCACCAGCTGCTTCTGACAGAGACAGCAAGTTCTAGTTGCTTTGGTGTAATGCCAGCCCACTTCAAGTTGGACTTTAGCTGTTCAAATTTATTTACACATTATTAATATTTGCAATAGAGTGATCATTTAAAATAAACATCCTCAATCATATCCCCATCTACCATGTGATCAATCATATATTTTTATTATGCATTTCTACTGCCACAGTTCTTTCTCTGAATATAGAGAGTTCTTTCTCCTACGTCCCTCAGAATAGTCCTGGATCATTGTTTTGCTGCTAGTAATAAAGTCTATTACATTTGATTTTGCATAATGTATCAGTCTCAGTGTACAGTGTTTTCTTGGTTCTGCTCCTTTCACTCTGCATCAATTCCTGGAGGTCATTCCAGTTCACATGGAATTCTTCCAGTTCATTATTCTTTATGGCACAATAGTACGCCATCACCATCAGATACCACAATTTGTTCAGCCATTCCCCAATTGATATTGATCTAGACCTAATCCCTCTCATAATGTTTTCCAATTTTCCCTGAAGAATTTTGGTAAATATAAGGTTCTTGATGCAAAAGCTGGGATCTTTGTATTTATCATATACTATCTTGCTGAGATAATTTATGCCAAGTCTATTCCATTGATCCTCCCTTCTGTCTCTTAGCCAGTACCATATTGTTTTGATCATCACAGCTTTATATAACAGTTTAAGATCCAGTACTGCTTATTCTGAACATTTATAAGATATTATTTCAATATCTAAAGCTATCTCATAGTTTTTCCCTCCATAAAGTACATTTTCTAGAACAGAGAAATTTTCTTCTAAATTATTTATCTGATAATCAAGAATGATTTAATAAAAAGTAGCTTTTTTAAAAAAGGCTAAAGATAGCATAAAACAAATATATGAAACTAATATATTAAGCATAAAGTTATGGGGATATATATGGCGAGGGAATTATATTGAGAGAGAAAAAAGGCTGAAAAAAGATAAAAGGGAAAAAGAACAAAAGGGGAAGAATACAGAGAAAGGTAAGTGAAGAGAAGAAAAGAACAATGAACAAAAAAAGGAGAAAAGAAAGGGAAAATAGAAAGGGGAGAAAAGAGAAAAAAGAAAGAAGATATATAAGAGAACAGGAAAGAAGAGAAGAGGGAAAAAGGGGAGTAGAGAGAAAAAAGAGGCATCAAGAAAAATATGGGAAAAATTAAAGACTGATCTGTGTGATTGGGAGAGTAGTGAGTACAGTGAAATATGTATTTACAGGCCAAATTCAAGGATATATATATATATGTATGTATGTATATATGTATATATATTTCAAATATTTCCCTTTTGCCTCTACTATTTTATTATTTTTATTTCTTTTCATTCAAACATCAAGGAAGGTAAGAAAAAAAACAGGGGAGTTGGTAGAAAAAGCATTTTATTCAGTATTCAGGTCAATTCTTTTGGAAGTGGTTTTATTTAGTCTGGGAAAATTTTAAAAAGAGTCATTTGGATGTGTCTATGGAAAGAAGAATTGATTGTCTAAATAAAAATGAAAACAACTGGAAGACATTGGACTTGTAAGCTTCAGATTTCAATCATCTTCCCTAGGTGAGACCCAAAGGCTAAGTAGGTATTTGCATTAAAAACCAAACATTTAGGAGAGACTTTTATCTCTTGCCCTTATTTGAATCTATCACTTTCTGCTGTGTCCCAGATTCTCTGGGTTTCAATATTTCAATATATGATTCTGAGGTAAAACATTTCTTATTAGTTCTCTCTCAGTCTGTGGGAATAGATACAATATTCCTAGACTTTCATTCCTTTTGTTATACATATTTATATATATGTGTGTGTGTGTGTGTGTGTATACATATATATTTACATATATATTTAATTTTTAAATAATAGCAAATTTCCATATGAGTTTTCCAAAGTTATATGATATATATTATCTCCCTCTATTATTCCCTTCCCCATCCCAGAGCTGATAAGCAAATTAAACTGGATTATACATGAATTATAACACAAAGCCTATTTCCATATTTTTTACTTTTTGTAAGTGAATAATCTATCAAACCAAAACCCCAAAGTAGATATCCAAATTAACAAGTGACAAATCATGTTTGAATCTGCATGTCTAGTTCAACAATTCTTTCTCTGAAGGTGGGTAGAATTCTTTCTCATAAGTCCCTCACAATTATGCTAGATCATTGTATTGCTTTTAGTAGCAAAGTCTATCACATTTATTTGTTCCAAAATATTTCAGTTTCTGTATATAATGTTCTCCTGTTTCTGATTATTTCACTCTGCATCAGTCTGTGTAGGTCTTTCCAGCTCATTTTGAAATCATCCTGTTAATATTTTCTTATAGCAAAATAGTATTCCATCACCATCATATAATACAGTTTGTTCAGCCATTCCCCAATTGAGGTACATACCTTTAGTTTCCAATTCCCTGCCACTACAAAAAGAGTGGTTATAAAAATTTTTTGTACAAACAGATCTTTCCCATTTTTATCTCTTAGGGATACAGAACTTGTAGTGGTATTATTGGATCAAAAGGTATGCATTCTTCTATGGCCCTTTGGGCAGTAATTCCAAATTACCTTCCAGAATGAATGGATCACTTAAAAACTCTACCAGCAATATATGTTAGTGTCCCAGTTTTGCTACTATAGTTATACTCCACACTACATTCCCTCCAACATTTATTATATTCCTTTTTTTGTTATGGTTTCAAATATTTTTGACAACTTCATTTAGTCATTGTTTTCTTAATTATGTATGAATCTTCATGAGTTTAGGGTTTTCTTGGAAAAAAAGAATGAACCAGTTTGTCATTTCCTTGTCCAACTCATTTTATATATTAGGAACTGGGGTAAACAGGATTAATTAACTGACTTGCCCAGAGTAACACAGCTAATAAATAGCTGAAGCCAGATTTGATATCAGAAATATGATTTTTCCTGATTTCATGCCCAATACACTTTATCTATCTTGCCACATAGCTGATCTGTAATCACACTACAATGCTATTTTTATGGCTGATGGAAATTTTAAGTTTTTTGTTTACATTAAAAGTAATTTGGTTCTGTAATGACTAACTTACTGCTTCAATTTTAAAATCTTCTGTAGCCATGTGTAATAGCATGTAGTTTCTAGGTAAATAAAAAAAATGGTAATTTTTAAGTGAACATAGAGGAAAAGGTTGTTTCATTCTTTCTTCTCTCCTCCTAACTCCATGTCCTTTTACCTGATGTGTCTAGATTTTAAATGTTAGAGTCAGGAACCCTCTCTGTCATGGTTCTAGTGTGGGGTGGCTAGAGTGTTGAGGCTACAATCACACATAGGAAGAACAAACTCTTTTCCCTGACTTCCCCAGGTACAGATATTTGGTGCCAAAGACAGTAGACATTTCATGTTCATATGCTGATGGAAGCATTGTTTTAGGGAAGTGGTTAGTTTTTCCTATCATCCATCCCTGTTTAAGCATATAGTCACTTCTTTTGCCATACCCACTCACGGTGTAGTAGAGAAAAAAAGTTGCTATTCACACAATGTTTCTCAAATTGATTCTATCTAAATTTTGTGGTACCATTGAACCAAATCTACTGCTGTTTTATCTTGGTTTTATTTTATTTTATTTTATTGATTAATTTAGATCTTTTCCAAGGATTAAAAAATCATGTTCTTTCCCTCCCCTCCCCCCAAGACTCCTCTCATATCTGACACACAATTCCACTGGGTTTTACATGTGTCTTTGGTCAAGACCTATCTCCATATTATTGATATTTGTACTAAGGTAATCATTTAAAGTTTATAACCCCAATCATATCCACATTGACACATTTGATCAAGCAGTTGTTTTTCTTCTGTGTTTCTACTTTCACATATTTTCCTCTGAATGTGGATAGTGTTCTTTCTCATAAGTCATTCAGAAATGTTCTGGATCATGGCACTGCTGCTAGTATAGAAGAACTTATGTTCAATTGTACCACAGTGTATCAGTCTCTGTGTACAATGTCCTCCTGGTTCTACTCCTTTCACTCTGAATCAATTACTGGAGGTCATTCCAGTTCACATGGAATTCCTCCAGTTCATTGTTTCTTTGAGCACAATAGTGTTCCATCACCAACATGTACCACAATTTCTTCAGCCATTCCCCAATCTGAGGGCATCCCCTCATTTTCCAATGTTCTGCCACTACAAAGAGTGTAGCTATGAATATTCTTGTTCAAGTCTTTTTCCTTATTATCTCTTTGGTGTTCAAACCCAGCAGTGGTATGGCTTGATCAAAGGGTAGGCAGTCTTTTAGCACCCTTTGGGCATAGTTCAAAATTCCCTTCCAGAATTATTAACTCTATTTTTTTCTAAGATTTCACATCTCTTACCTCTTTTGTATTTACTTTTTTGGTTTGATTTATCTAGATCTGATAGAGGAAGCCTCAGGTCTCCCACTAGTACAGTTTTACTATCTATTTCCTCCTTCAACTACACTAGTTTCTCCATTAGAAATTTGGATGCTATACTATTTCGTTTCTATATGTTGATTAATGATATTTCCTCATTGTCTATAATGCTTTTTATCAGGATGCAATTAACTTCCCTATCTCTTTTGATCAGATCTATTTTTACTTTGGCTTTGTCAGATATAATTATTGTTATTCCTGCCTTCTTTTTCTCAGTTGAGGCCCAATAGATCTTGTTCTAGCCTTTGATCTTTATTCTGTGAGTGTCTACCTGCATCATGTGTGTTTTGTGTAGATAACATATGGTAGGATTTTGGTTTCTAATGCACTCTGCTATTTTCTTTTGTTTTATGGATGAATTCATTCCATTCACATTCAGAGGTATGATAACTACCTCTGTATTCCCCAACATTTTGATAACCTCTCCTGGATCTGCCCTTTCTTCTTTCTCTGTATCTTTTTAAATCAGTGGCTTACTTTTAATCAGTCCTCCTAATCCCTACCCTTATTATACTTCCCTTTCTGACCCCTATCCTTTGTTCCCTTCTTATTTTTTTGACATCTATTAAGTCCTCTCTCCCCACTTTCCCTCCTTTTTTGTACTCCCCACCCCACACCCCTCCCCTTAGTTTTTCCTTTATCACTTTTCCTGTAGGGTAAGATAGAATTCTATACCCCAATGTATCTAGATGCTCTTCTCTCTCAGAAGTTATTTCACTGAGAGAAGGTTTAAGTATTTCCTATTAGCTCTCTCTTCCTTTCCTTCTTATAATATTATTCTTCCCCTCCCCTTCCCATATGCCTCTTTATGTGATATAGATTATACTATTTATATTATTCCTTCAAGTTTCTCATGGTGCCACATTCTATTCCCCCCTCCCTTTTTCTTTTCTTTTTTTTTTGCATATCATTTTAGACTACTTCTTACCCCAATCTTTACCTATGAATGATTCCTCTAATTACTATAGTAGTGAATATTATTTTGTGAGTTACAAATAATATTTCCCATATATTAATACAAACAATTTGATGTTATTGAAGTCCTTAAAGAAGAAAATTTAAATAAAGAAAAACATTTACCCCATTTCCTTTTTCTTTCTTATTTACATATTCATGTTTTTCTTGATCTTTGTGTTTGGATATAAAACTTTCAACTTAGTTCTGGTCTTTTATTTATAAATGCTTGGAAATCTTCTATTTTGTTGAATCCCCAAACTTTCCTCTGGAAGTATATAGTCAGTTTTGATTCTCTTGTCTTTCTGAATATCATATTCCAAGCCTTGTGGTTCTTTAGGGTGGAAGCTTCCAGATCTTGTCTAAAACCTGATTGGTGTCCTTGAAATTTGAATTGTCTTTTTTTTATTTTTTGTAAATTTTTCTCCTTAGCTTGGAAGCTCTTGAATTTGGCAATCACATTCTTGGGGGTTGTCTATGAGTATTTAGTGTAGAGGGTATTCTACAAACACTTTCAATGTCTATTTTGCCTTCTTGTTCAAGAACATCAGAGCAGTTTTCTTGGTTAATTTCTTGTAGTATGATGTCAAGATTTCTGTTTATTTCTGGGTTGTCATGTAGACCAATTATTCTCAAACTGTATCTTCTTGACCTGTTTTCTTGGTTAGTCATTCTCTCAGTGAGATATTTCATGTTTCCTTCTATTTTGTCAATCTTTTTTATTTTGCTTTATTAATTCTTGCTATTTTGTGAAATCATTGGCTTTTAATTGCCCAATTCTGGTCTTTAAAGACTTATTGTCCCCCATAATCTTGATTTTTCTGCTATAATCTTTTCATTTTCCTTTTCAGTTTGGTCTATCCTGCTTTTCATGGACACCAGCTGTTTAATTTTGGTTTCTAACTTATTTATCATTTCACTTTATTTCTGGGCTGCTTTCTCCAATTATTGCCTTTTAAACTACTATTTTCTTTTTGAACTATTTCCCATTTTTCTTGCCAATTTTCATCCATCTTTTTAATAAGCTCTGATTTAAATACTTCAAGAGCTTGTGGCCAATTTCCATTCTTTTTTTTGGAAGGTTTGTATATATTTATCTGAAGGTCCTCTTCTGCTATTTCCTCAATAGTCTGTATTTTTCCTCCATAAAAAATTATCTCTGGGTCAAATTCTTCTTGGTGTTGGGAAGTTGATTTTTTGCCATCACTATTCTTCCCTTTCCAATCAGAAGTCTGAGTGAGGAGGGCAGGCTGTCTGTGTGTATGGAGCTAAGGATTGTGATTTTGGCCTGAGTCCACCTCTTGAGACTTTAGTTTCTACTGTTTGCAGCCCTTCTCTGAACTCTCTGTGCCCCAGGTCTGAACTCTTCTGCCTATTGGGGTCTCAAGTCTAGCTACATTTGGGGTTGGCCTTTCGTGGTCTTAGTCACCTGCCAAGGACATAGAGGTGCACCTGGCTTACTCACTGATTCTTTTTTTAAATAAGATAGAGTCTTTTAGTTCAAACATTTTTACAATCTAGTAAGAAGAAAATGTTATATATGCAAATATTTACATGGATATTAGAATATGATTGAGATCATAAGAAATCCAAGTAATGTACTCTGGGAGAAAGCAGTTTTGGATTTCCTTCCTATTCACTTCATTTTCCTTTTAAAAGATTTTGCCACCCTGCTGCAGTACCTTTCTCTATATGTCTATCTTTTTCTATAACTTTCCCTTCTGCCTTTTTATCTCTTCTTTCTGCTTCTGATTGTCTCTCTGTTCCTTTTCTACCTTCTCCATATATTTTCTTCTCTTTTAAGTGCCCTTTCCTTCTTTGTTCTTATTTTTGTTCTCTCTCTTTTTCCACACTTCTTTTTATTTTCACTTAAAACATTATTTTATTTCGTCATTTCCAAACATTATTCATTGAAAACAAAGATCATTTTCTTTTCCTCCCCCCACCCCTTACCACCACCTCTCCCATAACCGATGAACGATTCCACTGGGTATCACATGTGTTCTTAGTTCGAACCCAATTCCAAGTTGTTGGTATTTGCATTAGAGTGTTCATTTAGAGTCTCTCCTCATTCGTATCCCCTTCCCCGCTGTAGTGAAGCAGTTGCTTTTCCTCGGTGTTTTTACTCCCATAGTTTATACTCTGCTTGTGGATAGTGTTTTTTAGATCCCTGCATATTGCTCAAGGACGTTGCATTGACACTAATGTAGAAGTCCTTTCCCTTCGATTGTACCACAGTGTATCAGTCTCTGTGTATAATGTTTTCCAGGTTCTGCTCCTTTTGCTCTGCATCACTACTTAAAGGTCGTTCCAGTCTCCATGGAATTCCTCTATTTTATTATTCCTTTTAGCACAATAGTATTCCATCACCAACATATACCACAATTTGTCCAGCCATTCCCCAATTGAAGGGCATCCCCTCATTTTCCAATTTGTGGCCACCACAAAGAGTTCAGCTATGAATATTCTTGTACAAGTCTTTTATACATATTGTGTCTTTGGGGTACAAGCCCAGCAGTGCTATAGCTGGATCAAAGGGCAGACAGTCTTTTATCACCCTTTGGGAATAGTTCCAAATTGCCCTCCAGAATGGTTGGATCAGTTCACAACTCCATCAGCAATGAATTAATGTCCCAACTTTGCCACATCCCCTATAGCATTCATTACTTTCATTTGCAATCATGTTAACCAATCTGTTAGATGTGAGATTATACCTGAGGGTTGTTTTGATTTGCATCTCTCTGATTATAAGAGATGTAGAACACTTTTTCATGTACTTATTAATAGTTTTGATTTCTTTGGCTGAGAACTGCCCGTTCATGTCCCTTGCCCATTTATCAATTGGAGAATGGCTTGATTTTTTGTACAATTGATGTAGCTCTTTGTAAATTTGAGTAATTAAACCTTTGTCAGAGGTTTTTATGAAGATTGTTTCCCAATTTGTTGCTACCCTTCTGATTTTAGTTAAATTGTTTTTTTTTGGTACAAAACCTTTTTAATTTGATGTATTCCAGATTATTTATTTTGCATTTTGTGACTCTTTCTAAGTTTTGCTTGGTTTAAAAGCCTCTCCCTTCCCAAAGGTCTGACATGTATACTATTCTGTGTTCACCTAATTTTCTTATAGTTTCCTTCTTTATGTTCAAGTCATTCACCCATTTTGAATTTATCTTGGTGTAGGGTATGAGGTGTTGATCTAAACCTAATCTTTCCCACACTGTCCTCCAATTTTCCCAGCAGTTTTTATGAAATAGAGGATTTTTGTCCCAAAAGCTGGTATCTTTGGGTTTGTCATATACTGTCTTGCTGAGGTCACTTACCCTGAGTCTATTCTACTGATCCTCCTTTCTGTCTCTTAGCCAGTACCAAATTATTTTGATGACTGTTACTTTATAATATATCTGAGATCTGGGACTGCAAGGCCCCCTTCCTTTGTATTTTTTTTTTCATTATTTCCCTGGATATCCTTGATCCTTTGTTCTTCCAAATGAACTTGAAGTAAATATGAGTATATCGACAATTTCCCCCTCCCTTTTTCTTTCTTTCCCCCCCTTTCACCAAATCTTCTTGATGCCCCAATCTTTCCCTATGCATGATTCTTCTAACTACTCTTATGATGCATACATTTTTTTAGAGTTACACAATACATGTTCGCCACATATTAATAAATATGATTTCATGCAAATGTAGTCCTTATAGAAGAATGTTTGACTTAAAAAAAGATAAGATTTATCTCCTTTTCCCTTTCTTTCCTATTTACCTTTTCATGTTTCTCTTTCTTTCTGTGATTGGATTTCAAATTTTCCACTAAATTCTGGTCTTTTCTTAGCAAATGCTTGGAAATCTTCTATTTTGTTGAATGCCCATACATTTCCCTGGAAGTATATAGTCAGTTTTGCTGGGTAGTTGATTCTTGGTTGGAGACCCAGCTCTCTTGCCTTTCTAAATATCATGTTCCATGCTTTGCGATGTCTTAGTGTGTTAGCTGCTAAGTCATGTGTGATTCTTATGGGAGCCCCCCTATATCTGAACCTCCTCTTCTTGGCTTCTTGTAGGATTTTCTCCTTTTCTTGGAAGCTCATGAATTTGGCTATTACATTCCTGGGGGTTGTCTTTTGGGGGTTTAGTATAGAGGGTGTTCTATGAACCCTTTCTATTTCTATTTTGCCCTCTTGCTCCAGAACATGTGGGCTATTTTCTTCTGTAATTTCCTGTAGAATGGCATCATCATTTTTGTTTATCTCTGGTTTTTCGGGGAGACTGATAATTCTGACCTTGTCGCTTCTTCCTCTGTTTTCCAAGTCTGTGTCCTTTTCAGTGAGATATTTCATGTTTTCTTCTAATTCCTTAATTTTTTGCTTTGCTTTATTGAGTCTTGCTGTTTTGTAATCTTGCTTTCTTCCATTTGCTTAATTCTGTTCATTAGGGACTGGTTTTGCTTTTCAGCTTTGTCTGCCCTTTTATTAGATTCTTCTAGCTCTTTCTCCAATTGTGAATTCTTGTCTATCAGACTGCTGATCTCTTTCTCCCATTTTTTTCCCAAAAGATTTCCATCTTTTGGGTAAGCTCCAGTTTGAGATCTTCAAGAGCTTGTGGATAGTTTCCATTTTGGGAGGCATGTTCTGATTTTGTTTGGAGTTCATCCTCATTCTCTTCTTTTCCTTGGGTACTCCCTCCATAAAAGTTTTCAATAGTCACTTTTTCCTCCACTTTCTTCTTGTAGGCTTAATTTTGGGACATGTGAGCCATCCCTTTGGTGGTTTTATTCCACTTTCTTTTTTTTTGGTCTGGGGTCTGGGTGAAATGGGGGATTTTTCTGTGAATTTAGGTTGCCTCAGATTAGTTCTTCCCAGCCTCTGAGGTTTCTTGGAGTGGGGGACCCTGTGTTCAGCCCAGCTGCCCAGGCAATCATTGCAACCACCCCGGAGTTCAGCTCCATAGCCCCTCTGTGCTCAGTGCAGGATTCTCCCATGAAACCTCCCTGAGAGGTCTTTTCCTTGCAGTCTTTAGATCCCACGGACCCTGGTGTTCCCCCCCAGACAGAAACGCTCCTCACTCACTCACTGTTCCAGTGAGCGCTCTAATAGCTTACTCTGGTTTGGGGGGTAGGGAGGGGCGGCTCAGTTCATGTTTTTGTGCAAGCTTTCCCTCCTCCTTATAGTGTGGAAATGTTCAAACCCCAGGTACCTTCATTTCTGTGGGGTACTGGAGAGTCCCTTCGTTCTTCCAAAGGTAATTTTTATGCTCTTTTGAGGAAGTCTATTATGTTCAGTGCCGGGGAAGGGAAGCAAGTCGCGTCTAGATTGCATCCATGTTTACCTGGAAGTCTTGCTCACTGATTCTAGTGCTCCTTGTCTCTGAATCTAGTGTACTGGTTCCGAAGGTGGGGTGGGGGAGGGTAGATAGTTTTGTGTTTTTGAGAAAGCTATTTCACCGCATTATAATGTGGAAATACACAAATCCCATATACCTTAAACACTGTGCCCTACTGTGGAGTCCCTTCATTCATATGAATTCAGGTTTTTTGTCCTTTTGAGGTAGTCTATATTGGTAGACATTGAGGAGAGGTAGATTCCTGCATCTAAGCTGCAGCCATGTTTACCAGGAAGTCCCTGTTTTATTTTAGTTTTAGTTTTACTTTTGGCAATTAATCATCTGATCTCTATATGAGAGTCTTCCATTAGACCCATATTTAAATCTTTTCTAACTTTGTAGGAACTACAATGAAATTTCTTTTGCCCACATAATTTTTAAGAAAAAAAAAATATTCATATCTATAGTGTTATATTTAAAATACTTATACTTTAATAGATATATATATATATAAATATTACAGCATAAGTTTTTCACTCATGCTTAGATACTTAAATATTTGAGCATGAGTAAATATTTTATAATACTTAAATTGAATATGTGTGAACACAAAGACTAATGAAAGTAGAGATTACATGGTGAATATTCGAGTATGTCTCACATACTCAAGTTGGATTTTCTTTTGTTTATGGATTGAATATGATGGCCACAGATTATTCTTTCAATATTTAAATTCTATTATTCTGATTGATTTAGTGTAAACTCTGATTTTTTTTATAATCTCAGAATTTATTTCGGGATCTTACTGGCAATCAGGCATGAATCAGGTCTACATTATTTTAGAAAGTGAGAATCAAATCTTTTTTTCAATCTTTCACTTCTGAGGAAATACTTCCTCAGGCTGTCCATATTATTTTTAAAAGTTAGAGTTAAGAAGATTTTTCTTTATAGTGAGTAGAAATCCATGCCCCTGTATTGCACTCATTGGCCCTTATGTTCACTCCTGTGAAGACAGCTAAAATATATTTCATCACTCTTCTACATGAATTATACTATGCGACTCTTAAGAATGTTTAACATCCTTCTTAAATTATTCATTTCTTTTTAAATTATTTCAGTAATTTTGGATTAAATGATGATTATGTTGCTTTCACTTTAGAACATAATGAAGGAAGATTTAATTTTCTAATAATTTTTAGTAATTTTCCCCCAACCATACACATCCTATTTTAAAAAATCATCAAATCTTGCTTTAAACCTATCTCACTGGGATTTTAGAAATGAAGAATAAGAAAGTCTTTAAACTGACCTCTCACCTTGCACAACTTTAGTATTTAGACTTTTGAGGTCTATGTTTAGAATTTGTTTTAAAAAGCAAAATAAATCCCAGGAGAAATTAAGAGGCAGAATAGAATGACTAGGTTTTAAGCATTGTGTTCCATGCCAAGCAACAAATGAGAGAAAACATTTATGCTTCCTTAAAAGAAATCAATTACCCTATAAATTTTATTTCTCTTCTTTCCCTTGAAATGTTTAAGGAAAAGCTAAAACAATAGAATCCCATTGGGGGGTTTTCTAAGAAGTGTGCTAAGCATAAACTCAGCAGGCTGGACTTGAGGAGGAGGAGAAATACAGATGAGAGATTAAAAGATGTTCCCATCAAAAGAGCTTTCTTTATAAAGCAGTAAGTCCACCCCAGGAGCCTGTCTACCAGTACACATTTATGAGCAACCAAATGCTAAATCTTTTTTGCAAATGCTGCTATACTACTGTCACTTTTTGAAACCTCCCTTTTCATTAGCACCTTAGTGGTATTTGCCCTGAATAGAACCATCATTTCATTGTTGGTATTTATAGGATTTTTATACAAATAAGAGAATGACACTGGAAATAGGTGAATCCAGAAATTTTATGGATTAGCTGTAGGAATAGAAAGCAAATCTTTGATTTCATGGATATAAATGGGCAGCTGATATGTTTGTCATCTTTTCTACAATACATATTATCAGAGACTTGCCTTTAGCATTGATTTTCTGGGACAGGGACAGTCACACGGTTGGTTTCAGAGACAGGACCTGAAACTAGGTTTTACTAATTTGCTAATTCCAAGGGCAGCACTCTATCTACTATAACACATTAAGTCCAGAAAATGAATCTTCAGACAATTTAGAGTTATGGAAAAGTTTTGATGAAATGAAAAAAAACATAGCTAGTTTTTGGGAGACTTGGTTTGAATCTTTGCTTTGTTATATGCTGTCCTTTAGACCTTGGCAAATCACTGATACTATGGGGATAGTTTAGTATACTATAAATAAAACTTCAGAAAATGTTAGTACAACTAGTACTAGCCCAGATCTACCAGTAGAATGAGTTATTGAGAGGTAGCTTGTACAAATCAAATCCTAAATCTATTTCTGCATGTAAGGGGTGAAAGGGGTTATTTATAAGAAGATTGGACTGCATTATTTAAAAGTATGATCACCAGGAATTTAATTATTTCCAAAGAGATTTATTTACAATGTATTTACAAAATTTAAAATGAGTGACATGAGAAAATCAGATAGAGGATAAGGTGAGTCTCTCTAGCCTTAACACTAAGTAATTTATCTCAGGTCCCCCTGGCTCAACCCAGGCAGGGGAGTATAGTCCTCTACTGGATAAGCTTCAACCCTTGTAGCCCAGGAGCAGGGGAAGTCTCTTCAGAAAAATCCAGTGGTTAGGAGTCAGTTTTTCACTCACCATATATCATTCTAAGAAACAGGGCCTTAGGTCCAGTCAGCAGATCCTTCTGCCCCTCTTCACCAGCCGCAACTCAAAAGCATCAAAAATAGAATTTCTTCAGGAAGTTGTCACTCCCTTTTAAAGACATTTTCTCTTGTGTCACTTCCTGTGTCTTCCTCTAATTTTATATCTACCAATCACAATTGACACTCTGCTCTAAGACTACCCAGAAGGCAGTCAATCGATTGGTATTCATCACCTACTATTGCACACATGGGTCACAGACCTCTCACTCAATGACTAAGTAAAATGTTTACACTTTGGGTGATTAGATCTAAAAGTGGGCAGATCTCCATACTTAACTTTAAGTAAAGTGTCCTAAAAATAGGGGTTACAATTTAATCTTCAAAATCAGGGGAGATTTAATTAATTTCATTATTTTAATCAGGGGAGAATTAAATTTAATCTTCACATGCAACAGTTATCTGCATATATCTAGGGAAATATGTCTTTTTGGCCTTTTTTTCCATATGATTTCTTCCGTATTTGACTTCATTTTGCGTAGAAGGATACAACTATAGATAACCTTCCTTATCCTCTAGCCTCTTTAATCGCTCAGATTTTATGTAGTGTTTGACATTATACATATTAAGATAGAGATAGGAACTGGAACTATGAATTCTATGGCATAGAGAACTACCAGATGAAGAAATTATGTCCACCCATGTAAGTCAGCATCTTCTCTGAAAAATAATATTAGGGAGTAGTTTAGATTCATGAGGTTAAATGACTTGTCCAGGATCACAAAGCCAGTGGATGTCAGAGACAGAAATTTGTTTTAGTTCTTCCTATTTTCATGCCTGATGCTGCATCACAAATAATAATGCCCTGCAGATTGAAAATATTTTTTATTTTGGTTTTCAAAGTACCTTTTTCTCTGCTCTGATTCCTTTAACAAATGACCTTGTGAGATAAGTAGGGTTGGTATCATAGCAACTTTACAGATTTAAAAGTAAACACACCAAAAAAAAAAAGACATGTGTATGAAGAATTGTATGTTTTAAAAAAGTTTCATATAGCTCAAATGGGCAGTAGAGGTCATTGAAATCCAAATTTTTCATTTAGGAAAAGAGCAAGGAAAGTGTAGCTTCAGTCCCAGAAAGGTTTAACATTATGCATAAGGACATAACATCTAAGTGACAGCTTTATTTAAATAGAAGAGACAATTTAAGACCATAGAGAAAAGTATAGGGACTTCTCCATGAATAAAGACATATGTCCTTTGAATATCCCAACAAACAACATCACACCACTGTGTATTCTAAATTTGGCCTGATTTAATTTGCTGAATATCTAGTCAATGTGCACAAAAAATTCTAGAAACAATAGAATAACACTGGGTGAACTCCTTATTAAAACAACAACAACAACAATAAATGGGTGTTTTTCTGAAAATAATCTACAAAGTATGAAGAAGTATACAAAATTCCTTCCCCAGTTAGAGGAAAAAAGCTCCAAAGATGTACATGAGTAGGAAAATCTCCAAAAGTGTGCATAAGAAGTCTGGATAGATTTTCTCAGTTGTTCAGTCGTTTCAGTCACACCCAACTCTTCATGATCCATGTTGAGATTTTCTGGAAAAGATCTTGGAGTGGTTTGTCACTTCAGCTCATTTTACAGGTGAATAACTGAGGCCAACAGAGTTAAATGACTTACTGAAGGTCTCCCAACCAATAAGAATCTGAAACCATTTTTCGAACTCAGAAAGAAGAATCTTCCTGAATCACCTGGTCCTCTATCCACTACACCACCTAGTTGACATTCTCTCAGTTAGGGTCTAATTAATTATAGGCTAACTTATATTTAAAGATTGAATATTGAAATAAAAAATTGAAAAGTCACCAATCAGGTAGTTTTTTTTTTTTACATTGTTATAAGCATGAACAAATTATTAATCCCAGAGCTTTTAAAGATTGCCAACTCTGTCCAGACATAGTCAAGGGGTAGAGTAGCAACATGATCTCAGACTGCATTTACTTTATTTATAACCTAGTGAAAAGAAGACATAATTGGCACATGATACTACTTTCAAATATTTTTTTTAAGTTTGACCAAGGTGAAGAGATATTTTATTTACAGTTTATTAAGAAATCAGAACTAGAAATAATGAATGGAGGTGTTAGTAAGATATTTGTTTTCTTAATAAAAAGAATTACTTACAAATAAGAACTATCCTATAACATAAGTTTAAGATACTTTGTTTACCATTTATTACCTAAAATAAATGGTAGTAGTCTCTCAGAAGCCGAGAATGACGATTGTCTTTGTGCGTTTTCATCTATGTTAGATGAGTGTGCACAAAAACACTTGTGCGTGAAGGAGATTTAAGTGGAAAAGCCGATGCACAGAGACAGTCCCACTCTCTCAGCGTTGGAAGCCTGGGTCCATTGGTACGAAGTCATTACACCTGGAGACTTCCTCAGCTGCATTGGATGGCTGTGTTGTCTTTTGTGCTCCAACACGCCCTAAGCACTCCACAGTGCTTTGCTGCTTCGCCCTCTCAGCCTTTGAACCTTCTTATTGGTTTCTTCCTTCTGTTCAGCCGAAGCAGTCTTCACATGCTGGGTGAGCAAGGCCCTGGTTCACCAGGGGTCAAAGACCCGATGGCTACCCTCACAAGGTTTAGCTGGCCTGTCAAAGCCGTTGCCCAGGGTGTGGCCGCTGCCACATGCTAGCAGCTACTGGGAGCCACAAGTGAGAGCTGGGTGTCAGGTGAGGGTCAGAGGCTGGAGAGCTGCCCTAGGAGGGCACAACAAGCCCTCCATACCAGAGATACTACCCCTTCCTGAGCACCCCATACACCGCATCTAAAATAAATAGATCACAAATAAAAAGAAGAAACTTCATAATGAATAATAAATACTTCAATCAAAGGAAATTAAGTCAACACCCTCCGAGGAAATCAAAAGCACTATAAATAATTTTTCATGACAACTAGATATAAGTAAAAATATAGCACCTTTAAAACCCTAAAAAGAGTTTGGAAGATAAATTTAAGAATTGTGTGAAAATATGAAAGAAATTGACAAACATTAGAGCTCTCAAAAAAGAAATCAATATCTAATAGGAAACTTGAGAATTTAGAATAAGATTGAGATAGTCTCCAAAAATAGTAGTTCTGCCTAAGAGGATGACACAACTAGACAGCAGCATCAGAGAGAATTTAAAAGAGCTACCTGATTCCTAGTTTCACTGACATAGAGATATAACAGGTGAATTAACTCTCTCCAAGGGGTTCATTTTGACACTTTCTGTTCAACTTTTAGGGAGGGTTGTATAGAGTTCTGAAAGGCTAAGTAGTTTGCCTCAGGTCACACAGCCAGGAATTGAACCCAGATGAAAGGGGTCAATTGAATTCAATTGTACAGAGATTCCTTCTAAGCCTATCACTCTTTCCAGTATGCCATGCTGCCTCCCTAAAGGGGAAAAAACTGAAAAATGATTAAAGATAATAAATACATAATTTGTCAAACAAAATTTTAAACTATAAAATAAAATATAAGCAAAAATTTAAGAATATATTTTTCCAGAAAATAAAAATACTGAATATTATACTTCAGGAAATGATATAGGAAACTTGAATAAAAATATTGAAAATGGAAGGCAAAATACAAGTAATAACATTAATATTAAGAAAATGTTTATGGAACAACATAAAGATCTGCCACAATAGTTTAGAAGAACAAGTTATTCTCACCAAAATTAATTATAATTAAAATTCAGAATAACATTAAACAATAAATTTTGGAGACAGATAAGGGGAAAAAGTCATATTCTAAGGAAACGAATTCATAATTAGAGAGGAAAAATATATGTCAGGCTTTCAATTCCACTCAACTTCTCACATGTTTAAAAAATATGTAATAAATAAGAGACAGAGTTGATTTGGGTCTTCCTAAAATAAATGGAACACAGCCTCATTAAGTTAACCAGCAGTGATGGAAGGAGGCAAGGTAAGAGATTTGGAATATACTTTGTTATAGGAAAGTTACGCACATGTTTAAAACATAGATAGAAAGAAAGAAAGATAGATAGGTAGATAGATAGATAGATAGATAGATAGATGAGATAGATATAGATATAGATATAGATCATGCCTATAGGTACTACTTCCTACCCAATGATAAAGAGCTGAGGGATCTCACAAGGAATCTCATACATACATATGAAGACAGAATTCAAAAGGGAGAATGGTAGGATATCAAATGGGACAAAAAACATGAGTAGACCTGTATTCAGCAGAAGATAGAGAAGGATTTTTTTTTACCATTTGATTGAACAGAAACTAGTTTTTATAAGGAATTATTCAGTATTTTTGTATTTTTCATGTCTCTGTGAAAGGATATGGGCGAGCAAGAGTGAGAGCATTAAAAAGAGACAGATAGAGATAAGAAACAGAAAGTCAGAGATAGGAGACAGAATGAGACAGAGAGATTAAATTGCATGATCTCTAAGGTCTATCTAACTCTAAACTATAAAACTTATGATCATGGCATAGAGCTTACAACTAACCTAAAACTTCTAGGAAAACCAAAAGGAATCTTTCATCCATGGCTACAAATCTCTATTATTTCTTGTTGAAAATAAAGCAATAATTAGAACAGATTCATTTCAAATGTACCCTTATCCTGAATTTCCTTCTTTGATTCCCCTCACCTTACTGGACAATCATTTTAATTAAAATAAAATTATTTTAAGTTGGAAGACAGAGTAAATGCACACATTTTTTCCTACCAACCCTTCAAGTTTGTCCTCTGCCATTACTCTTGATATGACAATAATAGGAACTCAGACCATTATGCTAAAAAGGATAATAATATGCCTTAAAAGATACTGAAACCAGTATTGAGTCCAAATTGGTCTGGGAAAATACACCTTGAACCTTTGCTAGAATTTCCTAATGACCTAAGAAAAGAAGTCTATGTATAAGAAAGCAGCTGCCTGGCCCACAGATTTTGTCTGGTTGGCTAACTTGGCCAACACAGAGACATCAAATCTGCCCCCAAATGAAACACTTTTTTCATTGATGCTGAATATCCTTTCCCTATTCTGTCTAAATAACTTCTTTTCATTAACTGCTAAATAATCTGCAAATATTTCATTTTGCTCTTATTCCAAAACTAGAAGCAAAAGACCAGATCAAGTCACACTTGGTCTACTACACTTTCCATGTACAAAATCCTGTGTGTGTGTGTGTGTGTGTGTGTGTGTGTGTGTGTGTGTGTATGCATGAGCACAAAGACAGAGACAGAGAGAGAGAGAGAGAGAGAGAGAGAGAGAGAGAGAGAGACAGACAGAGAGACACACAAATAAAGAGAGAGAGGAGAAAAACCAACTAAAATTTATAAGAATACACAGCATTCCCCAATTGACAAATGTTCAAAGAAGGAGGTCTCAGATGAAGAAATTAAAACTATTTTCTACCTGTTTTCATATGAAAAAAAGTTCCAAATAACTACTATACCAGAGAAATACAAATTAAAACAAATCTGAGGGGTGGGGGAAGAAAGAGGAGACAGAGACACAGAGAGACAAGATAAAGATAGAAAGCCAACAAATAAGAGGGAAGCAGTGATATTCTAATAATAAAGAATATGAAATTTTGGAATATTTGAGTTATAGAGAGTATTCTAATTTGTTTAAAGCAAAAAATATGCAAAGGGGTATCATATGAAATAAGCCTGAAGTGGTCAAGAGTCAGCACATATGAAAAAGAAAGGGTCAAGAAAATCTAGCAAGTGTTAGTACTTTAATCTCATGGGAATTAGAAAATCATTTAGCTTCATGAGTTAATGGTGAAGTCCAACAATAGCAAGAAAATGATAATGGAGGCTTTGAAAACATAAGGATACATAATTTTTGTCAGAAACAGGAAAACTTTATAAAATTACATGCTCTAGCATTTATTTTAGTATTTAGGATAGGAGGTAGACCATGGTCTGAGACACAAATTCTGTAACTTTATCAGGATTACACAGGTAAAAATTCCTGACCCAGGATTTAAACCCATGTTCTTTGATACTTTAAATCCAGAATTGGTGTCTACTCAGGTACCTTCCCTTAATATAGGGATTGATAGTCTTTCAAAAGAGTTAGAGAAGGCAGAGTCAAGATGACAGCATAGAGGCAGCGAAAATTCAGACCTCTGAAAACCTTCCTCATCAATTAAAAATAAAATGCTCCTAGAGGACTGAAAACTAAATTTAACAAGACAGCTAAGGAACCCACTGCTGGACTCAACTTAAAAGGTACACCCGCCAAAAGCCTGAATTCAAGAACACTTGGGCTTAAGGGGAAGGAAGAAGGAAGGTCCCACTACCCAACCCCCCTTCAGTACTTAGCTTCCAGCACTGGCTGGAATCTCTGGGCAGACACGGGCACTAGTCTAGAGGGAGTACCTTGCAGGCAAAGCTGTGCCAGGCTCAGGGTTTTGAACACAGGTGGTGGGGAGGAATCTGAAGGAGAACCTCAAAGAAGGCACCCCCATCACAGCTGAGACACTACATATTTCAACCCCCCCCCCCAGGTTTTGTCCTTAGGGCACATCTAGCTCTGCAAGTTCAACTCCACTGGACTTAATCTCATCAAGCCTTCAGGGGCAGGGAAACAAGTTCCAACACACCTCCCCTCCAGACTGCTCTGAGAGCTTTGCTGACCTCCAAGGGTGAAGGCTGACAGAAAAGCCCAAATCCACAGATCCAGCTCGTTATGAGAGGAGCAAGACTACCTGAAACTACAGAGGGGAAAGAAGGGGCAAATATGAGCAAACAACAGAAAAAGAAAAAAAAAAGAAATTATAATCGACAACTGCTATCCAGGCAATGAAAAAAGAGCAAATGTGACAGAGGAAGATCAAGGATAATACCAAGCAAAAACACAGAAACTCCAGTGAATTGAACACAGACTTTGGAAGAAGTCAAAATACAATTCAAAACACAATTAAGAGAGGCTGAAGACAACTCAATTCTTACATGCATTGAAATTGACTCAAAAAGGGAAGAACAATCAAATACATTTGGGCAGAGAACTGATTTGGGCCCTATAGGGAAGTAGAAGCATAGCAAATGAAATGGTAGTGAGGGAAACAATACAAGGGAGGGAGAGTATGGGGGGGTAGTCTAAAAAGACTGTAAAAAAATAAAAGGAGAATAAGAAGGGAGGAGGATAGAAAGGAAAGTAAAATAAGGATGAGAATTAGGGGTACTGATTAAAAACAGAACACTGATGTAGAAGGAAATAGTAAAAGAAGAAAGGGAAGGACTAGAAGTGGAAATACACAGCTGGTAATCATAACTTTGAAAGTTAATGGAATGAACTCACCTGTAAAATGTAAGCGAATAGCAGAGTCGATTAGAAATCAAATCCCTACCATATGCTGTCTACAAGAAACACACATGAGAAAGGTAATCACACATAGGGTAAAAGTAAGCAGATGGAGCCATATCTATTGGGAATCAACTGAGGAAACATGGAGGAAGCATCTTTGATTTGGTTGATTAAGTGGTGGTGGTGGTTTGGGGACAGGGGTCTGGATGAGATAAAGGCACAAAATGTCTAAATACAAAGTAGTAATATAGAATTTTAAACCTGGAAGAAACCTTTTAGCTAAAACAAGACACTATCACCAATTACACTCCCCAGTGAGGTGAAAAGTAGCTAGAACACTGGGCCTGGAATCAGGAAATGTCCAGTTCAAATTTGACCTCAGACACTTACTATTATCTGACCATGAAGACATCACTTAACCTCTCTTCACCTGAGTTTATTCATCCAGAAAAATGGAGATCATGATAGCATCAACCTCCCAGGGTTGTTATAAGGATCAAATAAGATAATATTTATAAACTGATTAGCACATTGGCTTGCATATAATAGGCACTATATAAATGTTAGCTCTTATTATTTTACAATGTTGCATAACTAGAGGCCCAGAAAAGGTGAATTAAGGAACATATAATTCTCAAAAGTGGTCTTAGGAACAAGATTTGAATCCAAATGCTCATACTCTAAAGTTAATAGGCTTGTTACCAATAAAGAAAGAAATATGTTTTCCCAGAGAAGCAAAGAGCTAAACAGCTATGGAAGACTTTTTAGACTGTATAGCATATCCAAAAAGAGATTTGTAATGAGGAGAAGATTCTCACCTATAGAAACTATGATGATGATGTTGATAAGAATCTTGATAACAGTATGACTAATCATGTCAGAAGATTTCTACAGTACTTTACAACTTAAAAATTCCTTTATTCTGAAAGATTTTAAGACCAAGTAAGAGTTTGAAAAAAAAATCACAAAATATACAAACAAAACCAATGCAACCAAAATTAGAAGGGAAACAACAAATTGAGAAAAAATCTTCATAACCAAAACCTCTGACAAAGGTGTGATTACTCAAATTTATAAAGAGCTAAATCAATTGTACAAAAAATCATGCCATTCCCCAACTGATAAATGGGCAAGGGAAATGAATAAGCAATTTTCAGATAAAGAAATCAAAACTATTAATAAACACATGAAAAAGTGATCTAAATCTCTATAATCAGAGAGATGCAAATCAAAACAATTCTGAGGTACCACCTCATACCTAATAGATTGACTAAAATGACAGGAAAGGAAAGTAATAAATGCTGGAGGGGATGTGGAAAAGTTGGGACATTAATGCATTGTTGGTGGAGTTGTGAATTGATCCAAACATTCTGGAGGGTAATTTTTAACTATGTCCAAAGGGCGATAAAAGACTGTCTGTCCTTTGATCCAGCCATAGCACTGCTGGGTTTGTACCCCAAAGAGATAGTAAGGAAAAAGATTTGTACAAGAATATTCATAGCTGTGCTCTGTAAACCTTAAAATTTCATAGACTTATGAATGTTAAAAATTTTACTCCACATTGAGGAATCCTCCAATTCCCTACTTGAAATAATCCCCTATCAGATAGTGAGAACTCTACTTGAATGTGAAAACTCCTTGCTATGGGAGGACCTCTACTCCACCCCTACTTAAGACTGCTTTAGGGGAGAAAACTCCTTGCTAAACAATGAAAGTACTTGGATCCATGCTTATGGTGGGGCAAGGAGTTCTTTGAGCCAGGCCTGTTTTTAGAATTGATACAATGAGATGCTAGGTACCTAAAAGGGTCAGGCAAGTTTTGTCTTAATAAGATTAGTTGACTCAGCAGTGTTTTCACTGGTTCTGACTTACTGAGGAGATTAGTCGACACAGCAGCATTTTTCTGGTTCAGACTTACTGAGGAGATTTGTTGACTTAGCAGGAATTCAGATGGGCAGTCCTTTGGAAAACGTCTACAGTGATTGGTAGATGTAAGGACTTAGGGGAGGTGACATAGGAGAAAAACCCCTATATAAGAAAAAGCAGAATCTCTTGAGGAGATATCCTTTTGGAGAAATCCTTTTGGAGGATCTCTGATGAGGATCGCTTGGGAAGAATATCTTGAGAGAGGCTCTGGAGAAGGGAAGCTCTTGGAGGACAATCTCTAAGGAGGTCTCGCTGGAGCTCCTCTAACGGGACTCTGTCCCTCTGGAGGCTCTGGAGAGAGGCCCTTTGGAACAGTCTCTGGCTGGAATGCTCTCTGGTGAAGTCAGCTGAGATGGAGCTGGCCTGGTGTCACTAGAATCCTTGCTTAGGCAGACCTTGTGGTGAGTGTTAAAAGACTGACTGACTGATCTTTTCTCTCTTAAGACTCAGGTCTAGGCCATGTTGGCTTAAGGCCCTTCATACTTATTTCCTTTTTCTCTCTTTCTCTCTTTTCTTTAATTCCACATTTGTATTAATTTAAATCTCTATAAAACCCAGTTGACTTGGGTATTTGAATAATTGGGAATATTTCCCTGGCGACCACCTTATATTTGATTTAAAAACCAAGACACTGTAGTGAAACATATTTTTGTGGTCAAATTTACTCACCCTCTCTTATATCTATCACAATTTATATCTTCCACTATTTTAATCACTACAGTTTAAGACCTTCACCATTTTAGATCTCACAGCTCTTTGTGGTGGCAAAAAATTGTAAAATGAGGGGATGCCCTCTGATTGGAGAATTGCTAAACAAATTGTGTTATATGTTGGTGATGGAATACTATTATGTTCAAAGGAACAATGAACTGGAAGAGTTCCATTTGAACTGGAATGATCTCCAGGAATTGCTGCAGAGTGAGAGGAGCAGAACCAGGAGAACATTGTACACAGAGACTGATGCACTGTAGCACAATCGATTATAATGGCTTTCTCCATTAGTGGCAATGCAGTGATCCTGAACAACTTGGAGGGATTTATGAGAAAGAACACTATCCACATTCAGAGGAAAAACTGAGTAGGAACACAGAAGAAAAGCAACTGCTTGATTACTTGGGGTGAGGGGGATATGACTGGAGATGTAGACTCTAAATGAACATCTTAATGCAAACATCAACAACATGGAAATAGGTTCTGATCAAGGACACATGTAAAACCCAGTGGAATTGCATGTGGGCTATAGGAAGTGGTTGTGGAGGGGAGGGAAAGGATATGATTCTTGTAACCAAGGAATAATGTTCTAAATTGACTAATTAAATAAAATTTTCAAAAAAATTAAGAGTTAGAGAGACAGAGAGATAGAGACAGATACAGAGAGAGGCAGAAGGTGTCAGAGAAGAAAGACAGACAAGAGACAGAAAAGAGAGACACACACAGAGAGAAACATTAAATGACTGAAGAAAAACAGACAGATATTGAGTTAAAAACCCTTTTACCCTTTTGATAAGGAGCTCAAACCAGAGCTGCAAATGTCTAAAGGTCAATGACTGTTCTGTGATTAGTATTTGATAAATTGACTAGCTAAGGTCAGTTCCAAGGTGTCTCTGTCCACCTCACATGTTTGACACTAATTGGTCCTGCTGTGGCTCAACAAGGGTCAATGGTTGAAATCATTAGAGAGAGGGATATCCTTTTTCTACCACAGAAATCCTGCAGAGCAAAGAGGCCCATTGTCAAGTAGATCCTTTAGAAAACTTGCTTCATTTTCTGAAAGAGGCCATTTATATGTGAATCCTGTTTCTAAAACAGGGCTTTCTATAACTCTGGGCAGTTACTTTCTTAATATTTCCTCACTAAGATTTCTTCATAACAAGGAAATTATAGTTCTGATCCCAAACAAATGAATACAATTGTCCTTTATGCACTCCATTCTAGTCAATCAAAATATTCTATCCCTTGTTAGTGCCTGGAATGAATTCTTTTTTTAATTTCTATTTTACATGCCTTAGTTTCCATCACATCTCATTTCAGGCTTCTCCTCCATCAAATGTGATGATATTTATCAAAGAATAAAATATTTTTATTTATTAATTGAAGGTTTTACTTTTATTTTCCAAATTATATTGTATATAGTTTTTTTATATTTTTGACATTTTGTAATCCATGTTCTCTCCCTCTCTCCCCTCCTCTCTCCTCAAGTAATTATCTAATGTGATATGGGTTATTCATACATTCTCATATAACAGATATTTCCATGTTTATCACACTATGAAGGAAGATACATTTTGCTTACACTAGAGAAAAAATTATGGAGGAAATAATGTGAAGAATGGCATGCTTCAATTTTTATTCAGACTCTTATCTATTCCTTCTGTGGTAGTGTATGTGCTTTTTCATGTTCAGTCCCTTCAAGTTATGCTGGATCCTTACCTTTTTTTTTTTATAATAGCTGGCATTCACAATTGATCATCAGACATTCTTGTTGTTACTGTATACAACTTTCACCTTATTCCTCTCATTTCACTTCACATCACTTCCTATACATTTGTTTTAGGTTGTTTTTTTTTTTTGTGTGTGTGTGTGATGATATATGTGTGTCATTTCTTATGACATAATAGTTTTCCATTAAAAGCATATCATTCCTCAATTGATTTACATTCCTTCAGGTTCCAGTTCTTTGCCACCACAAAAAGAGTTGCTATAGATATTTTATAAGTAGATTATTTCCCCCTATTTTAATCTCTTTGGGATGTAGACTGAGTAGAAATATTTCTGGGACAAAGAGTATGCACAACTTTATGGGCCTTTGCCCATGATTGTACAAGTTTGCAGCTTCACCAACAATTCGTTGTTATCCCAATTTTTCACATCTCCCTGACATTTATCATTTTTCTTGTTTGTTCTGTTATCTAGTTTGGCGGTGGTGAGGCAGTAACTCAAAGTTGTTTTAAAGTGCATTTCTCTGATCAATAATGATAAGGAGCATTTTTTTATATACTAATTTTAATTTCTTCATCTGAGAATTGCTTGTTCATATCCTTTGACTTGACCACTTGTTAATTGGGAAATACTTTGCATTATTGTAATTTGACTCATTTCTCTCTCTCTCTCTCTCTCTATATATATATATATATATATATATATGCATATATATGTAGGAATTAATTTTTTATTAAAGAATTTGCTATAAATATTTTTCTCAGTTTGTTGTTTGCCTTTTAATCTTAGTTACATTGATTTGGTTTGTGCAGAAACATTTGAATATAATATAGTTACAGTTATCTATTTTGCAACTGATAATGTTCTCTATGTCTTGTTTTGACCTAAACTTTTCCTTTACCTTAGCTCTGACTGGTAAATCCTTTTGTGCTCCCTTAATCTGTTTATGGTGTCACCTTTTATTTCTAAATCATGTATTCATTTTGACTTTACCTTGGTCTATGGTGTGAGCTGTTGCTCTATGCCTAAATTTTGCCATACTATTTTCAAGTTTTCCCAGCAGTTTTTCTCAGTTATGAGTTCTCCTGAAAGTTTAAATCTTTGGGTTTGTCAAACACTAGGATACTATGGTCATTTACTTTTTTCTTTTGAATTCCTAATCTATTCCATTGATCCACTACTCTTTTCTTAGTTGCCACCAGATTGTTTTGTTGGCTGTTGCTCTCTAATATAGTTTGAGATCCAGGACAACTAACTCATAAGACATATTCATAGATTGCTTAGCTCAGTGCCTGACAGATAGTAGGAGCTAAGAAAATGCTTTTTTTCTTTATCTCTATTAGAAAGCTTTTCATGATAACCATACTTAGTGTTCGCTTTATTCTAATTACATTTATTTTTCTGTTCAACTATAGTATTCCTTCAGCAGACTTCAAGCTCCATTAGGGTAGAGACTTTTATAAAAATTTGTCTTTCTATTTCCAGGGTCATGTACAATACCTTGCATACATTCTCCTAGAGGGTAGGGGCTGTTTTTGCTTTCATTTTTATCCCCAGGACTTTGCACAGTACCCCACATATAGTAAGCCCAATGCTTGTTGACTGAATACCTAACATAGTAGCCATCAGCGATCAGTGATTTCTGAATTGATTTGCCGAAGAAGCAATGTCCAAAAAATGGAAAACATGAGAGCATGTTATTCCTTTCAGATGTGACAGTAACCAAGTATTGATATAAAATAGCTGGTTGACTATAATGTCATATTATTATATGTAATGGAACAAAGTATGGTTGCTCTAGACTTCAAGACAGTCTTAGAGGCCAGTGAAATCAAATCTCTCCTTTTACCTATGGGGAAAAGGGTTCATCTTCAATGAAATGCCTAACATGGAATATAAACTGAAGTATTCCTAATTCCAAGGCCAATGTCTTATTCATTTCACATATTATTTCTCAATGAGAAATTAATAGAAAAATAAGTCTAATGAAATAAAATAGAACTAAGAACCACCTAATAGTATTGTATACATCTAGGAACTCAGAGTCTGCAGTGTGGTAGCCTTTTAACCCGAACAAAGATAAATAGATGGTTGAGAGGCTTGGGATAAATAATTAGAAAGGGAGCATAAGAGTTAATGATCTCAATATGTGGAACTGCTGGTTTGTTGCAAATGGCAAATGAAATAGAGACAATTGTATCTGATGTTAATGGGAGAGAGCAAGAGTCAAGATCCCAGAATTTAATTCCCAGGTCTGCCACTTACTTTGTGACCTTGTAACCTCACAGATAAAGAGATGGCAGGAAATATATGGAATGGATTTCTATTGAAGGGGAATTCTGAATCTCATTGTCAAAGCTGCATGAAAGTATTATCTAATTTGAACCTTTCAACAGAAGGCAAAGAAAATATATAAGGTGGTGTAATTTTCTTATGTAATTTCCCTTATCTCTTTTTCAGGGACTAAGACTGCTTTACATGCCCTGACCCCCAAAAAGCATGGGATATGTCTAAGTCTATGCCAGCCTCCTCACAGAGAGAAAAAGGGCATTGGTATCAGATGCAATTCCAGATCTAGGACTTGTTACCTTTGTGACTTTGGGAAATGTTTTTAGCCTCCTGAAGTATCAGTAGTATAGAAACTTTCTATGTTGGAGAGTTCTTGAGAAAATAAAAAGAGAATGTATGTGAAAAGTATTTTGTAAACTGTTTTATTGTTAGATTGATTGTTCATCCTTTTTTATGTTACAATTTGGGATTTTCTTGGTAAAGATACTGTAGTGGTTTGTCATTTTCTTCTCCAGTCCATTTTACAGATGAGCCAACTGAGGCAAACAGGCTTTACATGACTTGCTGAGGGTCACATACCAGTTCAGGAAGATGAGTCTTCCTGACTCTAGGCTTGACAATTTACCCACACAGCCACCCAGTTCTCCCTCTACTGGCAGAAGTGTTCTAGCATTAATAGGTGGCTTCATTAATATTAATTAAGTAGTGAGATAGAGAAAGTATATATGCTTTTTCTTGAGGTTTGAAGTTTTGAGGTTTCTCAGTGTCAGAAAATATCCAAATTCATGTTGTCTTCAATAATAATAAATATCAGTTTTATTAATATTAATATGATGCTTCAAAAATATTATATTTTGTTTCCTTAAAACATTCTTAGCATGTAAGTACTATTATTATTCTCATTTTACAGAGGAAACTGAGACACACAAACTTTTTTTTTATGTACTTAAAGAGTTAGTATGTGAGTCATATTTCTATTGTCAGACTTTCCTGACAACAGATTCCATGTTTTATTTAGTTTGCTCCTATTTTCTTAATTTTAAACCCAGATCTGTGATTTTATTGGTTTCAGAATACTAACAAGGAAATTCTCTCCACCATTGAATATCAGCTTTTGCTCTGGAACCTAAATTTCTTACAGACTATATAGGTTGGAGCCACTGAAAGTTTCAGTGACTTACCCAAGGTCACAGAGTCTCCCTGATTGCAACCTGCCTTTCAACAGGTTCAATAATTTACTTGAAAACAATTAATAACTACCTTCACTTTTATTATAACAACTAAAGTCACAAATCAAAGTATTATTTCAAATTTAAGGAGTTCATATAAATTAAGGTCAGATTCTTTCCTAAAGATTTTTATACCTTTTAATGCAACTTGATTAACTGTTTAGAACTATTAAAATATAGCTTACATCAGAGTATGATGAGAAATGGTCAATGATCCATTACGAAAATTCCAAAAATCTAATATAGCTCCTGTCTTTGGAGCAAAATGCAATTTATTTTCAACAATTAGTGGTAAGGGATACTATAAATTAAATCAGTCTGGCAGCTACAAAAAGTTGATGTTCTCACTGCTGTTCTCCACCTGCATTCACTGGGTTCTTTGAAGGCAGTTTGTAATATACTGCAATAAGAAGAAATCATACTTCGATTTTCATTTTAAATACATAAAGTACTACTAAAACTGTCAGTACTTAGCACTGGGATTTATTTAAAGAGATTGAGATAATTGTGGGGGTTTTCCTTTAAAATAGGGGTGCTAGGTTATTGTTTTCTGAGACAGCATATTTTGGAGAAAGAGCATCAAACAAATCTTCAGATGACCAAATAGTTAAAAACTTGATGATATCTTTGAGCCTCAATTCCCTCATATGCAAAATGAGAGTAATACAGTTTACCCCTTCTTTTTCACAAGGTTGATTTTAAGGCTAGAATTGTGTCCTTCTTAAAGTCTTCCATTAATGAGAAGTATTAATTTTATCCTGTAGATATGAAAGCACCTAAAAAGAAAACACAAATCATTTCCTCATATTGGTGTTGAAGGTCATATATTAACTGAGACATTCCTGGCTCCAGGGCCAGTACTCTATCCAGTGTCACTACTTTATTTAATTTTGACCCATATTCATGATTGGGGAAGAAAAAAGGTAGAAAGAACTGACAAATGTAAAATATAATCCAAGTTCTTATGGGATTTACACTGACATTCATTCTAATTCTGACACTAAGCCTCATTACATTGATCATTTTCCTTCTGGGCCTCATTTTCCTCAACTCTGAAAAGGGAAGAGAATCAAGAGATCATTAAGGTCCATTTTTTAATGTTTTATATTCCTAAATTATAAAAGCATTTAAATCTATATAACACAACCACAGAGGTTATGTATACATATATGTGTTAAATAATTAGGGAAAAGAGGAAAGGTTACTATAATTAATACAGACGTATTAGTCTGCTGAATTAGTCTAACTTTTTATGAAAGTGATGAGTTTTGAGAAAACATACAAAGAAATGAATAAATATGCAATAACAGTGAGGAATCTTGAGACTAATCAGGCCAATGGCAGCGTCAGAATTGCAGAAATTCATGGAGAATCAGGTTTATTTGCTAAAGATGACATTTAGATGTTAATGTACCATGACCACAGTATTAACTTAATCATAAGGGATGCTGCTGCACAGTTATGTCATTCTTTTAGTAATGAGGATCAAAAAGACACTAATCATTAATTATGTGCTTACTATGTGCCAGGCACTGTGCTAAGTTATGGCCATTAAGGAAGGCAAAAATAGTCCCTTTCCTCAGGCATCATATGGACAAGACATTGATTTAGTTTGTGGAAATAAAAAGAACAAAGAAATGCTGGTAATCCCAAGCTTCTTCAAACCACTGTGTACTCCATCTAGTCAACAATGCTGGGTAAACACTTTACTACTCAATTCAATTCAGTTCAATAAATATTTATTCTGTCTACTTTATGCCAGTCACTCTAGTTCTCAGAATTCTGTTCCCCCTGTCTTTTAGGTCTAATCACTTTGTAGGTGAAAATATTCTGTTAGTCTAGGGTAAGCATGTTAAACTGGGGTCTATTTAAAAATAATTATAATTTTAATATAACTAAATTCCTTTATAATCATATATATTTAATTTTATGTGTTACACACATACACACACAAACACACACACACACACACACACACACACTAAGCCCCTTAAGTTTCATCAGAGCACCATAAGAATCAATGATCCATAAAAGGTTAAGAACTCCTGGGCTATAGATTATTGTCCACATGATTTTGTACAGTTATTCTCTCAAGAAGGACTAAGAAAACCCTATTCTCCCTGCTTCATGATTAATTTCAAAGAATCTTCAGTACCTGATAATTACATAAGGGGGGTTAATCGCAGAAGCATGACTAAATATATGTATTTTTCTCATATCTATAGAATCAAAAGTAAAGAAACTGACAAGGTATCATAATTATTGCATTTTTTTTGTGTCCTCAACTCCCCTACATCCTGGGCATCCCTTAACCAATGTGTTGGCATATTCACATGTCTAGATTCAGTAATTCTCCATCTCTCACTTCCATCTTAAGCCCCTTCCATCAGGACTAGCAAATGTTTCAGGTACTGGCTCTAACAAACTTCCCAAATGCTAGAGATAACAAAAGTCTCTAGTGCTCCTCCTCCACATATGGCCTAAGCCTCCTCCATTTGCTTTTCTATTCATTGACTCTGGAGCATTAAATCCAATTCACTTGAGGAACTTAGGAACCAAGGTCTATTTAAATAGCTCTTTCTTTGTCTGCACTTCATTTTCTGGCAGAAACATCTAATTAAACTTTCTGATTGCTTCTGAGAGAAGTTCATTGGCTGGGTTATGAGAAGCTCTAATTTATTCCTGCTGTTTGTTCATTGCTAATTGAGTGGTGGATGTGAGTCAAGGGAAGACAAGGCTTGCCAGGCCAGGTCATAGCAGGCCAGGTTATGTCAGGCCAGGCCAGGACAGAGTTACTCATCCATCTGCCAAATCCTTCTTCCCTTCTCTTCATCATTTTTCATGAAATTCATGTGATAATCCCTAGTGCCTTATATCATTTCTGTACCTATTTGTATTGTCTCAACTTGATGGGTAAGACTAATAACATGTTAAATATGATCCCTATTACATAAGGTTTTAGAGATAACAAAAAAGAACAATTAAATGTAACTTTTTTAAAATTTATTCATTTATTTAAATTAGATTATTCTTCCATGCTTACATGATTTATGTTCTTTCCCTCCTCTCCTCCCACCTCCCTCCCATAGCTAATAAGCAATTCCACTGGATTTTACATGTATCATTGATCAAGACCTATTTCCATATTATTAATATTTGCAATAGAGTGATCCTTTAAAGTCTACATCCCCAATCATATCCCCATCAAAACCATATGACCACACAGTTATTTTTCTTCTGTATTTCTATTCCCACAGTTCTTTCTCTGGATGTGGTTAGCATTCTTACTCATAAGTCCCTCAGAATTGTCCTGGATCACTGCATTTCTGCTAGTAGAGAACTCCATTACATTTGATTGTATCACAGTGCATCAGTCTCTGTGTACAATGGTCTCCTGGTTCTGTTCCTTTCACTCTGCATCAATTCCTGGAGGTTGTTCCAGTTCATTATTCCTTTTAGCATCACCAAGAGATATCACAATTTATTTAGCCATTCCCTAATTGAAAGGCATCCCCTCATTTTCTAATTTTTTGCTACCACAAAGAGTGCAGCTATGAATATTCTTGTACAAGTCTTTTTCCTTATTATCTCTTTGGGGTACAAACCCAGCAGTGCTATGGCTGGATCAAAGGACAGACAGTCTTTTAAAGCCCTTTGGGCATAGTTCCAAATTGCCTTGCAGAATAGTTGGATCAATTCACAAGTCCAGTAGCAGTGTATTAGTGTCCCAATTTTGCCACATCCCCTCCAACATTTATTACTTTCCTTTGTTGTCATATTAGCCAACCTGCTGGGTGTGAGCTGTTACCTCAGAGTTATTTTGATTTGTAAAATGGTACTATTTGTTAGGATATATTTCTTTTAAGAGATAGTAAGGAGAAATAGTTAAAGAACTTCTTGTGACTGGCTTAGCTGCTAACACAGAATATAATAGAGAAGAGATTTCAAGGTCATAAAGTCAAACATTTTTTTTAACAGCTGAGAAAACCTTAAAACCTAAAGGGTTTTATTGGTTTACCAAAGGTTAAGAAACTATGTGGTATTAGGCAATGACTAAAATGTTGTTAAGCATTTTACATTTTTTTAGAACATGGTACTGACTTGAGTGCCATCCTTGGATTTAGGAAGAAGAAAGTCTGAGACTTACTTCCAACAGGAACTAGCCATCTAATTAGTCATGTAATTTCTCAGTATCTCCAGGTAACTCTAAAATTGTGTTTCTTAACCTGTGGTCCATAATTCTTAACCTTGGCAGTTGGATGATATAATGGATAGATCTGGCTTTGGAGTCAGAAAGCCTTGAATTCAAATCAGTCTTCTGAAATTTAATAGCTCTGTCACTCTCTGGACCAGTCACTTAACTTCTGTTTCAATATCTTAAATTATAAAATGGGGATAATAATATCACCTACCTCTTATAAGAATTAAATTTTATTGGTTTGACTAAAATATATGAAGATTGTAAGTAATAATTGTGTTTGCCAATTCAAAGTATTATTGCTCAAAGTCAAGATAATGACTGGAGCTGAAGGTGACTCCTAAGGCTGACTTTCTTCCCTGAGCCAACTGTCTTAAGCTGACTTCATTCTTGTCCCTCTATTTTCCAGATCTATCACCTTGTCGGTGAGATATTTTATGTTCTCTTCTAATTTCTTGGTGTTTTGGCTTTGCTTTATTAGTTCTTGCTTTAAAGCCTGGTTTTCTTTTAAAGTTTGGTCAAACTGGTTTTGTAGATGCGTGAATTTCTTTTGCATTATTTCCCACTTTTCCTCCCAGAAGGCTTCCATCTTTTTGGTCATTTCTGATTCAAATTCTTCATGGGTTTGTGGAGAGTTTCCATTTCCTTTGGAAGATTTTGGAGCATTTTCTTGTATATCTTCTTCTATCTGCTCTGTATTTTGTATTTTGACTCCATAGAATGTGTCCAAAGTCGCCCCTTCCTTCTTATTTTTCTTGGTATTTTGGGGCTTCTGTGCTTCTGTGGAGTTTGCCATCTCTGAATGTGGAGGATTAGCTTTTCTTATCTCTGTCTGGTGTTCAGAGGCTTTAGTCCTGGGCAGATTGTCGGTTCTATGAGCTTTCCCTGGGTTAAACTGAATATGCCTCACTGGAACTGGAATGGAAGGATCGGACCAGGAGGCCACACTCTCTCCCGGCTCTCTGGGTCGGGTTGCTTTCCGGAAGTTGCCTTCAGAATAGCTGGCCTTGAGGCTGTTTCATTGGCCTGCAGGGGGATGGGCTGCAACTTCCCCAAGCTCCGAGGGCAGGGACTTTCACTGAGACTTGGATAGCAGGATCCAGCCCATGAGGCTGTCTTGCCCGCCCTGAGGGTTGCTGTTGTTTCGACCCTGCTCTCTGCCAGGGGAGCAATGACTTTCACTGGGACTCGGATAGAAGGCCCTGAGGGTTGCTGTTGTTTCGTCCCTGCTCTCTGCCGGGGGAGCTCCGAGGGCAGTGACTTTCACTGGGACTCGGATAGAAGGCCCTGAGGGTTGTTGTTCAGAGGACCCTGCTCTCTGAGCCGGGCCGGGCTGCGACTTCCCGGAGCCTTGGACTCTGCGCTCCTACCCCTTAGGTCCAAGTGATCTCGGGTTCTGGCTTTTGAGGGGAGCCGTACCTTTTGATCCGGGTCCAGGTCCAGGAGGAGGGTTCCCGGTGTCTGTGCTGTTGATCGTTTTGAATTTCGGCGCCTTAGGAGCTTATAGTTTGAGATCGGTCGGGAAGGGTTTTCTGGGGATCTGAACTTTAGCTTTATCTAAGCTGCCATCTTAACCGGAAGTCTCAAGCTGACTTCATTCTTGAACTCCAACTCCTTCTTGAAGCCAACTTCCTTCTTGACTTCCAAAGCCCCAGAAATCAGGGCCTTTTATAGTGGCTCCTTGTCCCTTCCCCCTTTCACAAGGACCAATCACAGTTTCCAAATTGTCTAGCATGGTGCAGGGGACGGTTTCTAAGGGATTCACAACTCTCATCCTCTGAAGGTGTCAGCTCTTATCAAAGGCTCAATTTCTCATCAAAAGGTTCACAGTTTCCTGATTGATTGACTTTCTAAGGGAGTGAATTCTATAAATGGTTTTTCAAGGTCCTCCACCTAGTTTTCAGGCTTTTGTTGATTCAATCAACAGGTGTGTTAACTCAAAATAGGCAAAGGGGGGAAAAAAAGGATTCCCTTTTCACACTCTTAGGGTTGTTGTGAGGGTCAAATGAGAAAATATTTATAAAGTGCTTATCACAATATCCATCACATAGTGGACACAATTCTATTTTTCAAACTCAGATTTGAATTCAGCTCCTTAGAATTTAAATCTAGCTTTCTTTCTCTTTCAAAATCTGATATTGATGAAAGTACAAATATGAACTCACATTATTAGGCTTTTTAGATTGTCCTGTGGTTTATAAATTTGTGATTTCAGGAGAGGCATTGTTGAAGGAAAGTCCCTCTATCAAATTTAAGAGAAAAATAAATTACTAACCAGAAGAGACTACTTAGAATTTCTGTGATCAGTCACATTCCCTAACCTCTCAAAACAACAGTTCTTCTCATCTGTAAAATTATATTTATTCTACTTAGTTCAAATATTAATAGGATAGATTCAATAAGATGATGTAGATAACATTAAATGAGCATGCAAATGAAAATCATTATTATTTTATAATGACAATGAGTAAGTTAAGTGGGTTACATGATATCCCCAATTTTGAGAATTTAATTAGTGGTAGAACTTAGATTTGAGCCTATGTTCTTCTGTCTTGAAAACCATACTCTTTCATTATATCAGACTATCTCCTCTTCAATAATAATACAAATATAGATGACTTTTGTGTGTTCATGGGGCTATTTGGTTGGGAAGTGGCAATAGCATAGGCAAAAAACAGATTGATTATAGATATTAGATATTTTGTGCTAAGTAGAACTGATGTTTCACATACTTAGACATTGGCAGCTTCTTAGAAATCTTGATTTTTAGATTTGAAAAGAACCTGAGAGATTGAGTTCAACTCCTTTTTTTTACAAATTGGAAAACTGGGTCCTAGGCATATTAAAGTAAATTGGCCAGGGTCACAAAGCCATTTTGACAGAATAGAGATACAAACTCGGGTCTCCCAGGTCCCAAACAAACACTTGTTTGTTTGTCTCCTGTTTTATCTCTAGAATCCTATACACAGCTTTCAAATCATCAACATTAAGCAATTTTAAATCTACAAGGAAATTAGAGATTATCTAATCTCATCATTTTATTTTAAATATGAAGAAATTATGGACTAGACTAGCTGAAATGACCCACCAAAGATCATAGAGCAATCTAGTGGCCTAGTAATTCTAGAATTTGATTATTAGATCTCCTAAACTCCAGGTCAGAGATCCTTCTTTTATATTTTGCCACATGATCATTTACTTTAGGGAGTAAGAATCTTGTTAGGCTTCTAACAATATTGCATATATGATTTTATTTGTTTGTTTATTTGACTTCTAATTTCATTGGTCTAAGTAGTTCCAAGCATGGAAATACCATCCACCAAAGTAAATCATCATATTTTCTGCAACTTACTTTTAGAAAAATGCCTGAAGCTCTGAGAGTTTAAGTGATTTGCCTAGATTTGTTTGTTTGGTTGTCTCTCGAACCGAGAATGATGATTGTCTTTGTGCGTTTTTGTGCACAAAGACACCTGTGCATGAAGATTTAAGTGGAAAAGTCAATGCACAGAGACAGTCCCACTCTCTAGGCATTGGAAGCCTGGGTCCATTGGCACGAAAAGTCGTTACACCTGGAGACTTCCTCAGCTGCATTGGATGGCCGTGTTATCTTTTGTGCTCCATTACACCCTAAGCACTCCACAGTGCCTTGCTGCGTCACCATCTCAGCCATTGAACCTTCTTATTGGTTTCTTCCGCCTGTTCCGCCGAAGCAGTCTTCACATGCTGGGTGAGCAAAGCCCTAGTTCACCAGGGATTGATGTCGACCCGATGGCTACCCTCACAAGGTTTAGCTGGCCTGTCGAACCCGTTGCCCTAGATTTACATAGCTAGTATATGACAAGAGACAAGATGAACTCAGTTGAACCTCTATCTAAATGTTTTCACAATTATATTTGAAAGTCTGGCTAGAAAAAGCACCACTCAATTATCTAGGATTCTTTCCAGTCAAATTTTGCTACCACTATTATACTTGTAATATTAATACTTTCATAGAGAAAGAACCTTGATGCTATGTAAAGGGAACTCCTTCCTCCCAGGATCTTGAACTTTCTACTCATCTGAGCCAGCCCATTAGCAACCCACAACTGGGGGTTATGGTCCAGGTCAGAAAGACATTGATTGGTTCCTGAGATGTGGTAGACCAAAACAGAAGGAAAGGATGTAACATGGAAAAAAAGAACTATAAAAATGAGACCATAGAGGAGGCTAGGCTCTTCTCCAGAGGTCTTTGACTGACTTTCTGTGATTTAGCATTGGTGGCTGGGGTGGAAGACACTCTCATAGGCTGGTAACATTATGGTGGCAGGCTAGGAAATATTTTTTTTCTATTTCCTTCCATCATTAACTCTTTTTTAGACTATATTTATATTAAAATTAAATTGTTAAAACCTACTATCATCCTTGGGACTTACAGGTTAATTATTTTTATAAATGGTGACCACAATAATCTTTTAAAACTAATATCATATTTCCAAACAAATATTAAATAATAATATATTTGGTATAATATATTTTTCAATATTACAATACTATGCAAAATAATATTGTCAACCAGTAGGGAGAGAGATTTTTAATAGAGAACATCAAATCTGAAATGGGGCAAAGAAATGAGATTCAAGTTCTTGGAATTGAATCCATTCTACGTATGTTAGTTCTGGTCCTAGTGTCAAGAATCCAAATCTTGCCATAGAAGGTTATTAGCTTTATGATCTTGGGAAAGTCCTATAATTGTTTTCTTCCTCAGTTTCCACATCCATAGTGGATAATAGTCCGTAATACCTAGGTTTTTGGGGAGGATGAAATGTGATCACCTTTGAAAAGTTCTATGGAAACCTTAAAATGCTATATAAAGGAAAGTTTAGTATTATTATAAGAACTGAGTACCCCGTGGAATTGCTTTTCAGCACTTAGAGGATAGAGGGCACAGGGGATGAGAAAAATCATGAATCATGTAACTATGGAAAATATTCTAAATAAATTTTAAAAAGAACTGAGTATAACATAAGAATCTCACTTATTCAAGGAAGTTCTTTGAGAACTTCAAGAAATAGAATATGACACATTCATGCACACATACGTATAGCTATACATACATTCATACAAATTTGCAAATAAACAGTCTATTACAAATACTTACAATAAGATCAAGGCAAGAGGATATCCTCTCCTCTTCTAGGGAATGAGAACAAGCACATAGTGTCAATAAAATAACCAGATGTGACCCATACCCCCAAACCAAGGGAATGGATATGTTATATTGGGGGAAAATTAAAGCATGACATTTCTCTACACATTTTTTTTCCTTTCAAGTACAGCTAGGCTTCAGAGCACAATTAGTCACATAAACGATAAGCATGTGCAATGTACTTTGTTTTGATAACAGAAGTCCATGACTGAGTAGCATAGAGAGAAAATTACCTGCTCAATTTGAAAGAAAGCTGACAATTTGAAAGAAGTGATAAACCACAAAAAGGATTTTGATTTCTCTATTGGCCTCCTTGTATAAGCACTGCTGCCCACTGTTCAAATTTTCAAACTAGTTCCTTATTTTCTATCCTATGAATTCTATATGATTATAGCCAGAGTTACCTTTGGTATAGGTAAAGCTCTTTGGAGACACAGAATCACAGGCTGAAAGAGATTCCTGGGCTTACCTAGCACAACCTTCATGTGAACCAGAATCCCCTCTACAACCCCCTGAAAGGTGGACATCAATCTTCTACCTCATGACTTCTAAGACAGGGGAACCTTTCTAGGCAAGCCATTCTACCTTTAAAACTTATTTTAATACATACTAGCTAAGTATTCTTTTTGTCATATAAACTCACTTGAACTTGGTTGTTATGTTTATTATTGGAATAATAGTATTTGCTATCACCTAGGTAACAGATTCATCCATATATTATTCTTTTCCTGAGTGCCCGTGATGTATAAGGCATTATATTAAGTGTTATAGATAAGAAAAAATAGGAATCACAAGTTTGATTTCAATAATGTTACAATCTAACTAGATGAAGATATATCCAAATGGATGTAATACAAGGGAGAGAAAGCAAGGTAGTTGATGCAAGGGGCAAGTTTAAGCAAAATTATATGAAAAGTCTAATGAAGAAGTAATTGCCTTTAACTGGGCTGGGACCAGGGGTCAGAAAAGACCATAAAAAGGTCATGCTTGAGTTAGACCTTGAAGGAAGCAAAATGGGGTTTTGAATCTTAACAAATTCCATGAATAAAATGACATGATTGGAGCAATATATTATGCATAAACATAAGATCAAAGATTTAGAGCTGTAAAGGTCACAAGAGGTTATTGATTCCAATACCTTAATTTTATAGATAAAAAAATGAAGATGAAAAGGTTATGTGACTAGCCTACTATCATGCATTTAGTAAATGTCTGAGCAAAGATTTGAACTAGGGTCTTTCCGGTTCCACTCTACTTCTTTCATTATATCATACTACCTCAAAATGCAATACCCACAGGAAATATTTTGAAGGATGGATTAATGAGAGCATAGTTTGAAGGCAGGAAGAGCAGAGGAACCTGTTATAGCAGTCTAAGTCAGATGAGGGCTAAAATTATGGTCATTGTAATGCAAGTTAAGAAGAGAGGAACATTGTTATATAAAATATATAATGTTTGGCAGAAAGATAGATACATAGATAGACAGAGATACAGATATGGTATAGGTGATTCTAGTTCTAGGTTATGTTAGGTGATCTCTCATATCTTTTTAGTTCTATGATCTTATGAGATTATTACTTCAAAAATCAGTGGCTGTTCCATTATTCCAAAGCTGATCCTGGCTATGATTTTTGGCATTTGCAGAAAAGAAAACAATCAACCAATCTGAAAACATTGCCAGGAGACATTTTTTTCATTGTTATTGTTTTTTTTTAATTTAAATTGGTTCATAGAAAGACAGACTATGTATTAATGCATTGTCATTTTCCCCTTAAATTGAAAGGTAATTCTCCTTCTATTCTATCTGCTTATAAATTACATTAATCAAAATAGTATGTATTGCTTTGTACATTATATATATATATATATATTTGTGAATATGTATATATGGAACTTTATTATCATCTTTACCTATTTGTCTCTATCTATCTATCTAACATGTATCTATATCCTATCAATCTATTATATCTCTGGAGGTCGATGAATCTGAACCTATCCATGATTTTGTTGGATTAGAGAACTTGAAGCAAAGAAATTCCTTCTCTTAGTGAAGATATACTACTGATTGTAACTACTTGTCCTGATGAGTTTCCTCAGAAAAATCATACAATATTATATTGATAGCCATTATTATTATTATTATTATTAATGGCAGTGCTATTATAAACAAATTAAACAAATATAAACATTATTTCTACAGAGCAGACCTTGAATAATAAAGCATTATATTTGAGATAAAACTTTTTGTGGCGGGGAAAGGAAAGTAGGAAACATACATTAGTTGATCCAGGATGCTGAGTAGGTGAAGGTGCAGTTGACAAATTATCCTAATTCCAAAAGTGGTCTCTAAATATAAGAAAGAACTAGAAAAAGTCATTTTTTTGTAATTTCACTGACTTACATATTTGTCAATGTCTTATAGGAACTGAGTGACCCATCTTGACTTAAATCCTAGCTGCACTTTCAGATTCTGATGAGGAGTTGTTATGTGGTACATATAAAAAGAGGACCAATTTTACATTTAATATCAGGGGTTAGATAGAAAGGACAGCATATATTGGAAGAGTGTGTGATTTTTGTCTTGTCAGTGAGATTGATCTTATTACTTTGCCTTTCAGTTTGTAGAAGGAAAACTTAGAGATGATTTTAAACTTTTGATAGTTTCCCTGTAAGTCTGACCTCACAGGATGAGAAATGGTTGAAATATTGTCCAGTTTGATTTTCATTTGACAGTTTCTGCCAGAGAAACAGATATTCCCAAATGTCTTTGCTTGCACTGAATGTGGATACATTTTTCATGCTGCTCTTCCCACTAAAACAATTCTTGATATGGATTCAAAGGCAGGAAAAGTCAGGTTCCATTTAGATTTTTGAAAGTGATTAATTAAAATAGGATTTGGATTTCAGCTGCCAGTTGTCATGATAGATAAGAAATTTCCTTGTCTATCTAGAACTCAAAAGCATTTGTTATGTAAGTTGAAGCCAGTACAAAATAAACTGATAGAGTATGTGTGTGTGTGTGTGTGTGTGTGTGTGTGTGTGTGTGTGTTTGTGTTTCCTGCTGGGTTAGTGATTTGAACAGTATTCTAAAGCTGCACAATACCTTGGCTAAAGACAAATTTCTATTGTGAAGGTAATGCTACTGAATGTGGACTTGATTGGTCTCATATTTCTTTACTTTCCTTTTCCATTTCAGAGTTTCCTCATATGTGAAATAATTCTGTATTGATGTTTTCTCAACTCAAGAGCTTCTCAAAGTTTATTGAGTGGAAGTCATTTGATTTTATGTCCTTTCAAATTAACTTCTAAATCCAATCCAAATGGAGTGAGATGGTCACTTAAGTTGAGAGGGGTGACAAGTGGGTTTCAGATGGAATATTACTCTGAGATTAGAATCTGCTAAAATTCTAAGTAGCATGATTATTATTAGTTTTTCTATACTTCCTATGTATACTCTATATACAACCTGTCTTCTTGATGTATGTGTTTTATTAATGGCAACAATTACCCAACTTAAATCTGGAATCTTATTTTACTTGGCTTCAATATGGGAATAATATATAGTGGGAGGTTGATTCTTATGCTTAATCAAACAGCAAGTATTTGATTGTTATAGGAGTAAAATAATGATCAGGAAGAAACCATACAGTGGTATCATCCTCATATGCCAAACACAAATGATTGCAATATATCAGGCTAATGTTCCAGGATGGAAAAAAAATAATTTCAGTTAAAGGACTGCCTACATTTCAGGGAAGATGGAAAAATATATATTACTCTAGTTTGTTTTTTGTTGTTGTTGTTGTTGTTTGTTTTGTTTTGATTTTGCAGTAGAGTGATTTGTTTTTATTTTTATTTTTTAAATTTTATTTAATTAGATTATTTAGAATATTTTTCCATACTTACAAGACTGATGTTCTTTCCCTCCCTTCCCCCATCCCCTCAAGTATCTTACACACAATTCCACTGTGTTTAACATGTATTATTGATCAATACCTATTTCCATATTATTAATATACATATATAAATATATACATATATATATATATATATATTAGGGTGACCTTTTAGCATCTACATCCCCAGTCATATGTGATCAAGCAGTTGTTTTTCTTATTTATTTATTAATTTATTTTTTATATTTTATTTGATCATTTCCAAGCATTATTCATTAAAGACAAAGATCATTTTCTTCCCCCCCTCACCCCCCATAGCCGAAGCGTAAATCCACTGGGCTTTACATGTTTTCTTGATTTAAACCCATTGCTATGTTGATAATATTTGCATTAGAGTGTTCATTTAGAGTCTCTCCTCTGTCATGTCCCCTCAACCTCTGTATTCAGGCAGTTGCTTTTCCTCGGTTTTTCTACTCCCACAGTTTATCCTCTGCTTATGAATGGTGTTTTTTTCTCCTAGAACCCTGCAAATTATTCAGGGACATTACACTGCCAGTAATGGAGAAGTCCATTATGTTCGATTATACCACAGTGTATTAGTCTCTGTGTACAATGTTCTCCTGGTTCTGCTCCTCTCGCTCTGCATCACTTCCTGGAGGTTGTTCCAGTCTCCATGGAACTCCTCCACTTCATTATTCCTTTAAGCACAATAGTATTCCATCACCAACATATACCACAATTTGCTCGGCCATTCCCCAATTGATGGGCATCCCCTCATTTTCCAGTTTTTGGCCACCACAAAGAGCTCAACTATGAATATTTTTGTACAAGTCTTTTTGTCCATTATCCCTTTGGGGTACAGACCCAGCAGCACTATGGCTGGATCAAAGTATAGACATTCTTTTGTCGCCCTTTGGGCATAGTTGCAAATTGCCCTCCAGAATGGTTGGATCAGTTCACAACTCCACAAACAGTGAATTAATGTTCCTACTTCGCCACATCCCCTCCAGCATTCATTACTTTCCTTTGCTGTTATGTTAGCCAATCTGCTAGGTGTGAGGTGATACCTCAGAGTTGTTTTTATTTGCATCTCTCTGATTATAAGAGATTTAGAACACTTCTTCATGTGCTTATTAATAATTTTGAATTCTTTATCTGCCTATCCATGTCCCTTGCCCATTTATCAATTGGAGAATGGCTTGATTTTTTGTACAGTTGATTTAGTTCTTTATAAATTTGAGTAATTAAACCTTTGTCAGAGGTTTCTGTGAAGATTTTTCCCAGTTTGTTGTTTCCCTTCTGATTTTAGTTACATTGGTTTTGTTTGTGCAAAAGCTTTTTAATTTGATGTAGTCAAAATTATTTATTTTACATTTTGTGATTCTATGTCTTGCTTGGTTTTAAAATCTTTCCCCTCCCAAAGGTCTGACATGTATACTATTCTGTGTTTACCCAATTTACTTATGGTTTCCTTCTTTATGTTTAAGTCACTCACCCATTTTGAATTTAACTTGGTGTAGGGTGTCAGGTGTTGATCTATTCCTAGTCTCTCCCACACTGTCTTCTACTTTTCCCAACAGTTTTTATCAAATAGTGGATTTTTGTCCCAAAAGCTGTGATCTTTTGGTTTATTGTATACTGTCTTGCTGAGGTCGCTTTCCCCCAGTCTATTCCACTGATCTTCCTTTCTGTTTCTTAGCCAGTACCAAATTGTTTTGATGACTGCTGCTTTGTAATATAGTTTAAGGTCAGGGACTGCAAGGCCCCCATCATATGTGTTTTTTTTTTTCATTATTTCCCTGGATATCCTTGTTCTTTTGTTCTTCCAAATGAACTTTGTTATGTTTTTTTCTAAATCAGTGAAGAAGTATTTTGGTAGTTCAATGGGTATGGCACTAAATAGATAAATAAGTTTGGGTATAAGTTTTGAATTTCAGCGCCTTAGGAGCTTATAGTTTGAGATCAGTCGGGAAGGGTTTCCAGAGATCTGAACTTTAGCTTTCTCTAAGCCGCCATCTTGACCAGAAGTGAAGCAGTTGTTTTTCTTCTGGGTTTCTTTTCCCACAGTTCTTCCTCTGGGTGTGGATAATGTTCTTTCTCATAAGTCTCTTGGAAAAGTCCTGGATCATTGCATTGCCACTAATGGAAAAGTTCATTCCATTCCATTGTATCACAGTGTATCAGTCTCTGTGTATATCTATTAACTCTAATTTTTCTAAGATTTAATTCAAATTTATTACCTCAAGCTTATTTATTTTTGGTTTGATTTATCTAGATCTGATAGAGGAAATTTCAGGTCTCCCACTAGTATCTTTTTACTGTCTATATTTTCCTTCAATTCTGCTACTTTCTCCTTCAGAAAATGGAATGCTATATCATTTGGTGCATACATGTTTAGTACTGATATTTCCTCATTGTCTATAATACCTTTGATCAGCATGTAATTACCTTCTCTATCTCCTTTAATCGGATATATTTTTAATTTGGCTTTGTCAGATATGATGATTCCAACTCCTGCCTTCTTTTTCTCATTTGAAGCCCAATAGATTTTGCTCTACCCATTGACCCTTAACCTGTGTGTGTCTCCCTGCCTCCTGTGTTTTTCTTGTAAACAACATATGGTAGGAGTTTGGTTTCTAATCCACCCTGCTATTTGCTTCCTCTTTACAGTTTAATTCATCCCATTCACATTCAAAGTCAGGATTACTAACTGTGTATTCCCCAATATTTTGATTTTCTCTTCCTGTTCTGCTTTTTGCTCTTTCACTATTTCCTTCTATATCAGTGTTCTGTTTTTAATCAGTCTCCCTATTCCCCACCCTTATTTTACTTTCCTTTCTCCCCCCCTCCCTATTTATCCCTCTCTTATTATGGGATTGTCTTTTTAAGCTACCTCACATACTCTCACTCCCTAGTATTGCTTCCCTCCCCACCTTTCCTTTCTGCCCCCTCCCTTTTTATCCCCTTCATATTTTAGGGTCTATTAAATTCCCTTCCCTCTCTCTTTCCTTACCTTTTCTAACACCCCTCTCCACTCCTCCCCTTAGTTTTCCACATCCAACTTCCCTATAGACTAAGATAAAATTAGATACCCCAAAGGATCTAGATGCTCTTCCCTCTGGGGACTGATTCCACTGAGAGTAAGGTATTAGTATTATCTTAGAGTACTCCCTTCCTCTCCTTCTTATAGTTGGATTCTTCCCTTCCCACTCCCATGTTCCTTTTTGTGTAGTGCATATTATCCTAATTTTCTTATTCCTTCAAGTTTCTCTTGGTGCCATCTTCTCTCCCCCCCCTTCTTTTTCTATATATGATTTTAAACCACTTATTATCTCAGCTTTTGACAGTTACAAATAACATTTTTCCATATAGGAATATATATAAACTATTTGGCCTTATTGAGGCCCTTAAAGAAAAAAAAGACCCCTCTCTTTCTTATTGTCCTTTTCATGTTTCTCTTGGTTTTTGTATTTTGATGTCAAGGCTTTTCTTTACAAATATTTCGAAGTCTTCTATTTTGTTGAATGCCCATACTTTACCCTGGAAGTAGATAGTTAATTTTGGTGGGTAGGTGATCCTTGGTTATAGACCCATTTTTTTGCCTTTCTTTTAGTCTTTTAGTGTGGAGGTTGCAATGTCCTGTGTAATCCTATTGGGAATCCTTGACATCTGAATTATCTCTTTCTGGCTTCTTGTAATATTTTATCCCTGGCTTGGAAACTCTTGAATTTGACAATTACATTCCTGGGGGTTGTCTTTAGTGTAGAGGGTATTCTATAAACTCTTTCAATGTCTATTTTGCCCTCTTGTTCAAGAACATCAGAGCAGTTTTCTTGGATAATTTCTTGTAACATGATGTCAAGGTTTCTGTTCTTTCTGGGTTGTCAGGTAGACCAATGATCCTCAAGTTGTCTCTTCTTGACATGTTTTCTTGGACAATCATATTCTCAGTGAGATATTTTGTATTTCCTTCTAATCTGTCATTCTTTTGACTGTGCTTTATTAGTTCTTGCTTTCTTGTGCGATCATTGGCTTCTACTTTACTGATTCTAGTTTTTAATGACTGATTTTTAGCTAAGATCTTTTGATTTTCCTTTTCAGTTTGATCCGTCCTGCTTTTCATGGATTCTAACAGGTAATTTCTGGCCTTCAATTTGCTTGTTATTTGATTTGATTCCTGGGCTTCAATTTCCAAGTGGGATATCCTGTCTTTTAAACTGTTATGGGCAGGTACAACCCCTGTGAACCTGAAGATTTCCTGGAAGAGGTCTGAGTATGGAGTGTAGGCAAGTCTCTGTTTTGAGCTCTAGAAAGGTTTCTGACCAAAGGCTTTCCTTGGTTCTCTGTGGCATCTTGCTGTGAGATGCCCCCTCTGCACAAGCTCCATACCCTATCTCCATGTTTTCTCAGCCTCTTGGGGTCCCTAGTCTTGTTCTTCTTATGAGCAGAACCAGCTGCTGAAAACTTAAAAATTGCCTGGAAGAGGTCTGTGTGTAGAGGGTCGCCTTGTCCCTGTATTGAGTGCTGGAGAGGTCCTTGTCCAAGGGCTTTTTTGGGTTCTCTGTAGAGTTTTTCTGTGAGCCATCCCTTCTCCCCAAGCTCTGCAGCCTATCTCAATGTTTCCTCAGCCTCTCAGTGTTCCAAGTCTAGTTTCTCTTAAGGATAAGTCTGTGTCGACCTCAGCCAGCCTCCCTCCTATAACTTAGAAGTTTGTCCCATGCTGGCCCGGACTCTGGAAAGGTAGGTAAAGTGGGGGAGTGGTGGTGAGCTTGCCCCTTGGTGGGGGGGAAATTTCATCCCCTTTTAGTTTGGAAATTCCCTAAGTTTGCCTACCTTCTATGCTGTGCCCTACCATGGAATTCCTTCACTCCTCTGACTTTGGTTTTGTCATTTTGAGGTGCTCTGTCTTGATTGGTGGAAAGGAGAAGAAGAACTCTGCTTCTTTTCTGGAGCCATCTTGACCCAGATGATCATTTATTCTACTTTACATGGGTCCTTCTTGCAATAATCATGCATGTCTCAATTCTGTAGCTTTTGTTCTTACCTCCAAATATTCCATTGTGCTTTCCTGAATTTACATGCTGCTAATTCTGTCGCTATTGATGCTACTGTTGCAATCTCCTTCCATAACTTCTATATGCTTAAATGCCAATGCTGACACTCATGCTGCTACTAATCTCCAAAACTACCTACTACCATGCACTGCTGTTGCTATTACCTGGTTTCACAAGCTCTCCACACTACATATTTCAGTGACAAATAGATATATAATTGATTCAATTGTTGGTATTTTATTTGCCTAAACACAACATGATATGGCTGACTAATTCCAATTTGATAATGGTTCATATCATATAGACAAAGCCTATGCTTCTTACAATGATCAAGTGAAATCTATTCTTCCCACATAAATGAGTTCCATTGTAACTTAAGTCACCATAAAGCCAATTTTGGTTCCACGCTATAGATTTTTCTATTTTAACAAAGTAGATTAGAAATTTATCTCTTGAGTCTGTTTTCAACCAAATGTAAAGAGAAAAGATATAAATTCTATCTTAGAGACAGGAAACCTGAGTCAAAGTTCTGCCTCTGACACATTCTAACTGTGTGGCTCTGGGCAATCTTGTAACTTCTTAGTGCTCCAGGCAATTCTGATATTCTAAGTTGAAAAAAAAATGCAGACCAGCATTGAGTCATCTTCATCTGGGAATTCTCTATATCAAATTAATCATAGATCTAGTCTCTTATTTCTATAATACCCATCAATTCACCAATTTATAAAGCAAAATGTTATACTGCATTCACCACTATGTACCAAAATAAAGTGATATGATACTTATCTTCAAAGAGTACATATGTATAAGTTAACATTTTCAATCACATATTGTGTTATAGTCATAGATTTTGTGATTGCATTAGTAGAAGGGTGTAAGGATTGGAAGAGACAGGACACATTGGGTCTTTGATTAAATCAAATCCTAGGGAGATGCCTGAGTTTCAGAGCTTCATTGATTTGGAGTCACACAGTTACTAAATATAACTAAATATTAAAATATTGACTTTTAAAAAGTTCATCAAGGAACATTTGTACCATGTTTCTCTATGAAACATAGTATAGTGTAATTGGTAGGTCACTGGGTGTATAATGAAGATTTTTCTTCTAAGTTCTTTTTCTGAGGCAGCTAGGTGGCACAAATAGATTGAGCACTGGGTTTGGAATCAAAAAGATTCACCTTGCTAAGTTTAAATCTTGTCTCAGATACTTGCTAGTTCTGTGAATGTGGACAAGTCACTTAATCCTCTTTACCTCTATAAAATGAGCAAAAGAAGAAAATGCAAAGAAACCCCCAGAAGAGGTCATGAAGATTGTGAAATGACTGAAAAAGAATATACTCCTTTTTAGTTCTAAATTTGTAAATTTTTTTGTTCTTTATTAGAATGGTTGTATTCAGTACTACTTGAAATACGGGGAATAATTTTAGAGGACAGAATTTTTTAAATCATGTTTTTAAAATTTTGCCTTTGATTTTGACCTGTAAGAATATAGAATGTCAGAATTATATTCATTCACATATCATAATTAAATATAACAATATCAATCCCAATGTAGAAAGATTTATCAGAATAGTGTATCAATTCAGGGAGACTATCACTCAATAAATTGAAGAAAAGAGCATTAAAATTAAAGAACTAATTGAAATATGCCCTTGTTAGTAGGAAAACATAATTAACCACATATAAGGTGACTAACAATCCCTCAAACAATCTGATCATAAAAGATCTTTCTAATTTTCCAACTATTTATTTTTCTTTCTACCTATTCCTCAATGTGTTTATAATTGGATAATAATTCACTAGAATGATTCTGTTTTATTTCATTTTTGCTGGTACAAAATGGGTTTGTTTTTCACATCCTATTTCTATAACCTAATCTTTCTTTTCTAAAACTAACTTTATCTTTTAATGTTTCACTAAGAAAATTACCTTTCTCTTTGGCAGAACTGAATAAACTGCTTCATAAAATAAATATCAAAAAGAAAAAAAATATTTTGTTTCTGAAACAAACCAAATTAGTTTTAAATTTGTTTCTGACATTTAAAAGCACTAGAATATTTTTATTCTTTGCTTTCAAGAAGGATTTTTGAACAAAATGGACACCTATAAATTTTGTACTTCTAGTAAGGCAAATTAAGACTTAATGTTCCAAGATATAGAACCACAAAATTTTGCTTCCCATTAACTTCTCTAATCTAATATTTTGCACATTTGATAGAATTAATCAAGAATCAGACACATTTCATATTAAGTTGCTTTTTTTCAAAACAATTACCATTTTTGAAGTTCACCCATTAGTAATCTGAGGAATATCCTCATTAGTAGGATTTTGGCGCCATCTAAAACTTCTGTTTTTATACTTTAACATGTCATGAGAAAAAACAAATAATTTAATTATTGTCTATGTTCTAAGCCCTGTACTAAGTGGTGATTATTGATACAAAAGGGAAAGAGTTTGGTAAAACTGCTTATTTATCTGTTAATTCAAATAATATTATATTAGAATTAGTTGATTTTTAGATGTTTTATAGAACTCACTTGTAAACCCATTCATGATATATTAAGAATGGTCCAAAGTCTAAGATGTATATTGGGCTAGTTGATTTTTAATTCACTAACTAAGCAAACCAGATAATTCAGTATCAAAGAAGTAATGTGGAATATTAGAAAGAGACCTGGGTATCAAGCAAAGCTTTCAAGTTCAAATCTTGATTTTGAAACGAATTACCTTTGTGATTTTAATTAAGTTGCTTTATTTCTCTAGGACTTAGTTTCTTCTTTTGTAAAATGATTATGTTAGACTAGAAGAACATTAATGTCCCTTTCATTAATATATTTTTGGTTCTATGATTTATGCAAAGCTCCATAGATGATTGGATTAATTAATACTCCCACAGAGATTGTACATTATTGTAGGTGGGGAAAAAGTGGGCAATAGAAGGCATAATGATAAGATAGGTTCAAGTTTCCAGGTTGAAAGGTATCTGAAGTATTGTCTAAAATGTATATTCTGATATTCATCTATAGTGCACTGGTTTGTGTCTTAATTTGTAGAAAATTGTCAGCCTCTCTGTCTCTTCCTGATTCATCAAAGTGAAGTACAAGACAAATCCAGGAAGACTGGTGACGGCACAGGATGCAATGTATACTTACTTCAATGCAACTTACTTCAGCCACCTTCATGGTCATTGGGACTTATCATTGTTATCAGTCCTTTTCTCCAGGGGGAATCTTCACATACTTAGGGTAGACATCCTCCTAAGTCACTGACAGCTGGAGGCCTGTCAGTTATCCTCAACCTAGTTTAGCCTTTCTTCCAAGACAGTTTTACCTGAGGTTTGGTCACTGCACATGCTACATCTTCTTGGAGCAACAGGTGAGAGTTAGGTGATCAGTAGACTCCAAAGGGCATAGATGAACAGCCATGAAAAGATCTTAGAAGTCCCTTACACCAGAGGTAGTAGTGATCCCTATGTACCCCAAGACTGAAGAGGTTGCCTGGGAATACTGAGTAACTTGCTCATGTGCTAAATAATTTTCCTAGGATCCCAGCTGCTTGAACCTAGATTGTCCTTCTCTTTCTAGATTCCCTGTGTCACATCTAACATTCTCTGTTTAAATAGTTGAGCTTAAAACTTCATAGATATAATTATATTATTTTGATTTTTAAATTCTCTTCATTTTTATTTTTAGATGTATATTTTTCATTATTCTTCCCCTGTGATATATTTTATTCTCCTCTCTGATATTTTAAGGACACTTCTGTTTGTCAAGAAAAATAAGTTTATTCTTTCCTAAATATTTTCTTCCTTTTTATTTTTATTTTTTAGTAGAATGATGAGTTTGGGTCCAAAAAACCTGGATTTCACTCATACTCACTAAACTTTGGTCAAGCTGTTCTCATATCCAGGCCTCATTTCCTTCATATGTAAAATGAAGGAAATGAACGAGATGATCTCTGATATCTGTCATCTCTGCCATTCAATTACTACCCTCTATCATATTTTATTTTCTTAATAAGTAAATATTTTAAATAAATGAGTGCCAAATCTCAAATCTCCAATGTCTGTATTTTCCCTACAAGAATTTCATTGCATCCTGGACACTCTATAAAAATAAACATTTAAATCTATTTAATATATTGGTTTCATGCACAAAATATATTTGTCAATTGTTTTTTTTTTCACTTTTCTATATCAAAAGCTTGGCTATACTAGTTATTAAATCTGTCATCCTGAGAGGTTCATTTAGTAAATGACTCTCCTTTTTTTAGTGTGGCATATCCAAAAGGCAATAAAAATAGCTTTTTAAGATTTTACCTTCTAACCTGGCTCAAGGTGAGGCTCTTGATCTTCATGTAGGATTTGGCAGAATGAAAATAATTTTTTGATTTTGTCTAATCTCTCTTTTTCTTTATGGCTTAAGGGTCAGGATAGAGAATTAGTGGTTTCCTTTGATGTGTTTTATCTTGTAATTTCTGACCTTACTATGTCACCAAAATTCCATTAGTAGGATTTTATTCTGTTTTATTTAAACCTAGGAATTGGAATTTAAAGACATAAGATCTCAGTACCAACCCTAGTCATGTTCATGCAGAAGAAAATTTTCTTTAATGCTTCTTACTGTCTTTTTACTCCTTTACTCCACATTATGTTTTCCTGTGGCAGAACAATACTGTTCTCTCTTTTATAGGACACTTCACATTGTAAAAGAGAAAGACAGGGAGGTGGAGTCAAGATGGTGGTGCAGAGGCAGCAAAAGTTCAGAACTCTGAAAACCCTTCCTCACCAATTATAAAACAAAGGTTCCTAGGGGACTGAAAAGCAAATCTAACAACAGCGCATAGCTAAGGAAACCTTCTGCTAGACTCATCTTAAAAGGTATGCCCCCCCCAAAAAAAATTAATTTGAGAACACTCAGGTTTAAGGGGAAGGAAGAAGGAAGGTCCTAGGACACATCCCCTACCTACAATACTGAGTTTCCAGCAGTGGCTGGAAACTCTGGGTGGGCAAGAGCAGTAGTCAAGAGGGAGTACTTTGGAGGAAAGCCATGCCAGGCTCAGGACTCTGATCATAGTTGGCAGGGAGGCAGCTGGATAAGTACCTAAAGGAAGGTAGCCCAATCACAGCCGAGACACTCCATATTACACCCCCCTTCCCAAAATTTTGGCCTCAGGGCATATCCTGATCTGCAATATCAACTCCACCAGGCTTAATGTTATCAAACCTTCAGAGGGCAGGGAAGCTCAAGATACCAACACCTCTTCCCCACAGACTGCTCTGAGAGCCTTGATAAGCTCTAAGGGTGAAGGCAGACAGAAAAGCCCAAACCAATAGATCCAGCACATAATGAGAGGAGCAAGAATACAGGTAATTAGAAAAAAAATTTGGTACTCACTAAGAGACAAAAAGGAGGATCAGTGGAACAGACTTAGGATAAATGACCTCAGCAAGACAATCCCAGTTTGTGGGATCATAATTTACTATTTGATAAAAATTTCTGGGAAAATTCGAAGATAGTATGGAAGAGATTAGGTTTAGATCAACATCTTATACCCTACACCAAGATAAACTCAGAATGGGTGAATTACCTGAATATAAAGAATGAAACTGTAAACAAATTAAGTGAATATAGAATAGTATACTTGTCAGATCTTTGGGAAAGGAAAGACTTTAAAACCAAGCAAGAGCTAGAAAAAAATCACAAAATGTAAAATCAATAACTTTGATTACATTAAATTAAAAAGTTTTTGTAGAAGCAAAACTAATGCATCCAAAATTAGAAGGGAAGCAACAAATTGGGAAACAATCTTCATTACTAAAAGCTCTGACAAAGGTCTAAATACTCAAATTTATAAAGAGCTATATCAATTGTACAAAATAGCAAGCCATTCATCAATTGATGAATGGGCAAGGGACATGAATAGGCAATTTTCAGTTAAAGAAATAAAAACTATTAATAAGCACATGAAAAAGTGTTCTAAATCTCTTATAATCAGGGAAATGCAAATCAAAACAACTCTGAGGTATCACCTCACACCTAGCAGATTGGCTAACATGACAGCAAAGGAAAATAATGAATGCTGGAGGGGATGTGGCAAAGTTGGGACATTAATGCATTGCTGGTGGAGTTGTGAATTGATCCAACCCTTCTTCAGGGCAATTTGGAACAATGCCCAAAGGGCACTAAAAAACTGCATACCATTTGATCCAGCCATAGCACTGCTGGGTTTGTACCCAAAAAATATAATTAGGAAAAAGATATATACAAAAGTATTTATAGCTGCGCTCTTTGTGGTGGCAAAAAAAAATGTAAAATAAGGGGATGCACTTCAATTGGGGAATGACTGAACAAATTGTGGTATATGTTGATGATGGAATACTATTGAGCTCAAAGGAATAATAAAATGGAGGAATTCCATGGGGACTGGAACAACCAACAGGAATTGATGCAGAGTGAGAGTAGCAGAACCAGGAAAACATTGTACACAGAGACTGACACACTGTGGTAAAATTGAAGGGAATGGACTTTTCCATTAGTGGCAATGCAATGACCCTGAACAATGTGGAGGAATCTACAAGAACTACTATCCACATCCAGAGGAAACACTGACGGAGTAAAAACACCAAAGAAAAACAACTACTTGAATACATGGATTGAAGGGATATGGTTGGGGACTTAGACTCTAAATGAACATCCTGGTATAAACAACAAAATGGAAATAGATTCTTATCAAGGACACATTTAATACCCAATGAAATTGTGAATTGGCCGCAGGAAGGGTGGTTGGAGGTGATGGAGGGAAATAATGTGATTATTGTAACCAAGGAATAATGTTCTAAATTGACTAAATAAACTAATTCAAATGGGAAAATTTAAAAAAAAAAGAAAATTATTATTACCTGGGTAGCTTGAAGAATTGTACATAGAGGTAATAGTGACAAACTGTATAGGATGAAATGTCAAGATATAAACATATATATATATGTATATACATGTATATATGCAACTAGAGTTAAAAATGAGGTTTATTCTAAGATAAATGGGAAAAGAAACAAAATGTGGTAAATTTATATGTCACACAGAAGCTCATGATAGGAGGGGGAGAACATCAGTACACTGGAAGGGTAAAGAGGTTAGAGATATGAAATACTCAGTTCTTTGTGCATTGGGGCAGAGAATTGGTTTTCACTCTATAGGGAAGTAGAAGGGTAACAAATGGACTGTGGTGGAGGGAAGAAATACAAGGGATTGCAAGGGTGGGGGTAGTGTAAAAAGATTGTAAAGAAAATAATAAGGGAAGAAGAAGGGAAGAAGCAGAAATGCAAGTAAAATAAGGGTGGGGATTAGGTGGAATTATTAAAAACAAAACAATGGAGTAGAAGGAAATAGAGAGATGTAAATCAAAACAACTCTCAGGTATCACCTCACACCTAATAGATGGGCTAAAATGACATCAAAGGAAAATAATGAATGCTGCAGTGGATGTGCAAAGTTGGGGCATTAATGCATTTCTGGTGGAGTTGTGAATTGATCCAACCATTTTGGAGGGCAATTTGGAACTATGCATAAAGGGCAATAAAAGATTGTCTGCCCTTTGAGATAATAAGAAAAAAAGACTTGTACAAGAATATTCACAGCTGTGGTCTTTGTGGTGGCAAAAAATGGAAAATGAGGGGATGCCCTTCAATTGGGGAATGGCTGAACAAATTGTGGTATATGTTGGTCATGGAATATTATTGCACTCAAAGGAATAATAAAATGAAGGAATTCCATGGGGACTGGAACAACCAACAGGAATTGATGCAGAGTGAGATGAGCGGAACCCGGAAAACATTATACACAGAGACTGATACACTGTGGTACAATTGATTGTAATGGACTTCTCCATTAGTGGCAATGTAGTGATCCTGAACAATTAAGAGGAATCTACAAAATAACCACTATCCACATTTAGAGGAAACACTGTGGGAGTAAAAACACCGAAGAAAAACAACTACTTGAATACATGGATCAAAGGGATATGGTTGGGGATGTAGACTAAATGAATATCCTAGTGCAAACATTAACAACATGGAAAAAGGTTCTGATCAAGGACACAAGTAATACACAATGAAATTGCGTATTGGCAATGGGAAGGGTCAGTGGAGAGGAGGGAGGAAAATTAGGTGATTATTGTAACCAAGGAATAATGTTCTAAATTGACTAAATAAACTAATTCAAATGGAAAATAAAACCTATTTTCATATTATTCACTTTTGTAAAAGATTAATCTTATAAGACCAAAACCCCAAGTCCTATGCCCAAATAAACAAGAACAAAATGATATATTTTCTTCTGCATTTCTACTCCAACAGTTCTTTCTTTAGATGTGGATAGTATTCCTTTTCATAAGTTCCTAAAAATTGTCCTGGTTCATTGCATTGCTATTAGTAGCCAAGTCTATTATATTTGATCATCCCATAATATTTCAGTTATTGTTCATAATCGTTTCCTGATTCTGCTTATTTGGCTCTGCATCAATTTATGTAGGTCTTTCTAATTCTTAAAGAAATCAACCACTTCACCATTCTTTATAACACAATTTAGTATTTCATCAAGATTACATATTTCAATTTGTTCAGCCATTCCCCAATAGGGGGATATTCCCTCAGTTTCTAATTTTTTGCAACCACAAAAAGCACAGCTATAAATATTTTTGTAAAAACAGGTTCATCCCAATTTTATTTATCTCCTTGGAATACATACCTGCTAATGGTAATTCTGGATCAAAAAATATGTATTATTTTAAAGCCTTTTGGGCATAATTATATATTGATTTCCACGATGTTTGGATCAATTCACAAATTCATTAGAAATACATTAGTGTTCCAATCTTTCTCTATTCCCTTCAACAGTTATTACTTTCCTTTCCTGTCATATGTTCTAAATTTGTAGGAGTAAAGTGGTACTGCAAAGTTGTTTTGTATTTCTCTAATCAGGAGGGATTTAGAACATTTTTTCATATGATTATTGGTAGCATTGATCTCTTCCTCTGACAACTAGCTGTTCATAAACCTTCCCCAGCTGTCAATTGGGGAATGACTTTTTTCTTTAAATTTAACTTATTTATATATTTGACAAATTAGAACTTAATCAGAGAAATGTGTTATATTTTCCCGGTTTGTTGCTTTCCTTCTAATATTTGCATTGGCTTTGTTTGTCAAAAAAACTTTTTACATTTAATATATTCAAAATTATTCATTTTATTTCTTCTAATGCTTTCTATTTCTTATTTGGTCTTAATTCTTCCATTCACCGTAAATATGACAGGTAAACTATTCTATTTTCACCTACTTTGTTATATATGTTTAAGTCTTATACTGATTTCAAAATTATCTTGGTTTATGGAGATGGTTTTCCTAATATTAAACCATCCTTGCATTCCTGGTCTAAACCCAATCTGGTCATAGTGAATAATCCTTCTAATAACTTGGTGTAATCTCTTTGCTAGTATTTTATTTAATATTTTTGCATCTATATTCATTAAGGAGGTTTGTTTATAATTCTCATTTTCTGTTTTGTTCTTCCTTGCTTTGTTATAAGTACCATATTTGTGTCCTAGAAATAATTTTTAAAAACTCCCTCTTTGCTTATTTTGTCTAAAAGTTTGTAAAGTACTGGGATTAATTGTTTTCTAAATATTTGACTTGTGAATGCATCTGGCCCTGTTTTTTTTTTCCCCCATGGGTAGTTCCTTGATGACTTGTTCAATTTCTTTCTGACATGGGATTTTTTAAAGTATTCTACTTTCTTTTCCTCTCTTGTTAAACTAGACAATTTATATTTTTGTAAATATTCATCCATTTCACCCAGATTGTCATATGTATTGTCATATAATTGGGTAAAATAATTCCTAATAATTGCTTTAATTTCTTCTTCATTTAGTTGAAATCATACTTTTCTTTTTTGATTCTGATTTGAGAATCTTAAAATTTCTCAGACTTGTGAATCTTAAAAATTCTCAGACTCTACAGTTTAATTTTGGCAACCACTTTTTTGTCTGTAACAGATTATATGATGCTTTTCTTTCTTTTTTAAATAAAATGATCCAATATTTAATTTATTTTATTTGCTTTTAAAAAAATAGTTCCTACTATTATTCATTGAATTTAGTGGTTCTTTTATTTTCACTCTTTTTCTCTCCTTTGATTTTAAGGATTTCTAATTTAGTCTTTAACTGGGGTTTTCTAATTTGTTGTTTTTCTATGTTCTTTTAATTGTATGCCCAATTCATGTATCTCCTTTCTCTCTCTCTCTCTTTTTTTTATATAATCATTCAGGAATATATATTTTCCCCTGAGTGCAGCTAGTGAAATCAATAATTGTTTCTATGACAAGTCCTTTGACTCACCAGTTTTAAAGCATTAGATCATTTATTTTCCATTTAATTTTTAATTTTCCTCTCCATAAGCCCTTGCTGATTAAAATTTTTATCACATTATGCTCTGAAAAAGGGGCATTTATTATTTGAGCTTTTCTTCATTTGTTTGTGATATATTTATGTCCTAGTACAAGATCAATATTTGTATATGTACCATGTGCAGCTAAAACAAGATATATTCCTTTTTATTCCTTATTCAATTTTTCCAGATATCCATTATCTGTAATTTTTCAAACATTTCAATCACTTCCCTTACTTCTTTCTCACTTATTTTGGGTTAATTTATCTAATTCAGATAGGGTAAGTTTGAGGTCCTTCATTAGTGTAGTTTTACTATACATTTTATCCTTAAGCTCCTTTAGTTTCTCCTTTAAACATATGGATGCTATACCATTTGATGCATATATGTTAAATACTAATATTTCTCCATTATCTATACTGCCTTTGTGCCCTAGAAATAATTTTTTAAAACTATAATTTTTATCTCTTTTTATCAAATCTATTTTTGCTTTACCTCTGTCTAATATCATGATTGCTACTCCTGCTTTCTCTATCTACATTGCAGCCCATTAGATTTTTTCTAGCCTTTGACCCTTACTCTATGTGTGTTGATCTACCTTAAATGTGTTTCTGGTAAACAGGATATGGGAGGATTCTGGTTTTTAAATCATTCTGCTATCTGTTTCAATTTTATGGGTGACTTCATCCCATTAACATTCATAGTTATGAGGACTTCCGGTCAAGATGGCGGCTTAGAGAAAGCTAAAGTTCAGATCTCCGGAAACCCTTCCCTACCGAACTCAAACTATATGCTCCTAAGGCACTGAAATTCAAAACAAACAACAGCATAGACCCTAGGAATCCTCCTCCTGGACCTGGACCTGGACCGAAAGGTACAGCCCCCCCAAAAGCCAGAACACGAGATCACTCGAACCTAAGGGGTAGGCAGAAGGAAAGTCCCAGGACCCATCCCCCCAACGCAGAGCGCTGAGTCCGAGGCAGCAGAAGGAACTTCAGAGCCTCAGGGCCACGTCCTGAAAACAACCTGACCCAGTCAAGGGGGCACCCAGACAGCAGGGAAACAGATAGAGATGGGGGGAGCCTGTAGCCCCCTGACCGAATCCTTCCATCTGAGGCTCATTGAAGATCCCATTGAAGTGGAGGGGATGAAAACTCCTATAAGAGGGAGAGGAAGAGAGTTTTTACTTAAACCTTACTCTCAGGGAAATCAACTCTGAGAGGGAAGAACATCCAGATCCATTGGGATCTTGAATTCTATCTTACCCAACAAGGGAAGGGAGAAGGGAAAACCAAGGGGGTTAAAGGGGGAGGGAACATAAAAAAGGGAGGGAAGGATAGGGGGGAGGGGGAGAGAACAAAAAGGGAGGGACTAGAAAGGGACACTTATCAAGGGAGCTGACTAGGGGGACTGATTCAAAGTAAATCACTGGACTAAAAGGTAGAGCTAAAGAAGAAAGGTTAGAATTAGGGAAGGATATCAAAATGCCAGGGAGTCCACCAGTGACAGTCATAACTTTGAACGTGAATGGGATGAACGCACCCATAAAACGTAGACGAATAGCAGAATGGATTAGAATCCAAAACCCTACCATATGTTGTCATCAAGAAACACACATGAGGCTGGTTGATACCCACAAGGTCAGAATTAAAAGATGGAGTATGAACTTCTGGGCCTCAACTGACAGAGAGAAGGAAGGAGTGGTAATCATGATATCTGATAAAGCCAAAGCAAAAATAGACCTGATCAAAAGGGACAGGGAAGGTAATTATATTTTGTTAAAAGGGACTTTAGATAATGAGGAAATATCACTAATCAACCTGTATGCAACAAATAATATAGCACCCAAATTTCTAATGGAGAAACTAGGAGAATTGAAGGAAGAAATAGACAGTAAAACCATATTAGTGGGAGACATAAACCAACCATTATCAAATTTAGATAAATCAAATCAAAAAATAAATAAGAAATAGGTAAAAGAAGTGAATGAAATCTTAGAAAAATTAGAATTAGTAGACACGGAGAAAAATAAATAGGGATAAAAAGGAATACACCTTCTTTTCATCACCACATGGCACATTCACAAAGATTGACCATACATTAGGTCACAGAAACAAGGCACACAAATGCAGAAAAGCAGAAATAATAAATGCATCCTTTTCATATCACAAGGCAATAAAAATAATGATCAGTAATGGTACATGGAAAACCAAAACAAAAACTAATTGGAAATTAAAAAATATGATACTCCAAAATCTTTTAGTTAGAGAAGAAATCATAAAACAATTAATAATTTCATCGAGGAAAATGACAATGGAGAAACATCCTTTCAAACCTTTTGGGATGCAGCCAAAGCGGTAATCAGAGGTAAATTTATATCCCTGAATCCTTATATTAACAAACAAGGGAGAGCAGAGATCAATCAATTGGAAATGCAAATGAAAAAACTGGAAAGCCATCAAATTAAAACCCCCCAGCAGAAAACCAAACTAGAAATCCTAAGAATTAAGGGAGAAATTAATAAAATCAAAAGTGATAGAACTATTGATTTGATAAATAAGACAAGAAGCTGGTACTTTGAAAAAACAAACAAAATAGACAAAGTACTGGTTAATCAAATTAAAAAAAGGAAGGAAGAAAAGCAAATTCACAGCATTAAAGATGAAAAGGGGGACAGCACCTCCAATGAAGATGAAATTAAGGCAATCATTAGAAATTACTTTGCCCAATTATATGGCAATAAATACACCAATTTAGGAGAAATGGATGAATATATACAAAAATACAAACTGCCTAAACTAACAGAAGAGGAAATAGAATTCTTAAATAATCCCATATCAGAAATTGAAATCCAACAAGCCATCAAAGAACTTCCTAAGAAAAAATCCCCAGAGCCTGATGGACTCACCTGTGAATTCTATCAAACATTCAGAGAACAGTTAATCCCAATACTATACAAACTATTTGACATAATAAGCAAAGAGGGAGTTCTACCAAACTCCTTTTACGACACAAATATGGTACTGATTCCAAAACCAGGCAGGTCAAAAACAGAGAAAGAAAACTATAGGCCAATCTCCCTAATGAATATAGATGCAAAAATCTTAAATAGGATACTAGCAAAAAGACTCCAGCAAGTGATCAGAAGGATCATTCACCATGATCAAATGGGATTCATACCAGGGATGCAGGGCTGGTTCAATATTAGGAAAACCATCCACATAATTGACCACATTAACAAGCAAACTAGCAAGAACCACATGATTATCTCAATAGATGCAGAAAAAGCCTTTGATAAAATACAACACCCATTCCTATTAAAAACACTAGAAAGCATAGGAATAGAAGGGCCGTTCCTAAAAATAATAAACAGTATATATCTAAAACCAACAGCTAACATCATCTGCAATGGGGATAAACCAGATGCATTCCCAATAAGATCAGGAGTGAAACAAGGATGCCCATTATCACCTCTACTATTTGACATTGTACTAGAAACACTAGCAGTAGCAATTAGAGAAGATAAAGGAATTGAAGGCATCAAAATAGGCAAGGAGGAGACCAAGTTATCACTCTTTGCAGATGACATGATGGTCTACTTAAAGAATCCTAGAGATTCAACCAAAAAGCTAATTGAAATAATCAACAACTTTAGCAAAGTTGCAGGATACAAAATAAACCCACATAAATCATCAGCTTTTCTATATATCTCCAACACAGCTCAGCAGCAAGAACTAGAAAGAGAAATCCCATTCAAAATCACCTTAGACAAAATAATATACCTAGGAATCTACCTCCCAAGACAAACACAGGAACTATATGAACACAACTACAAAACACTCTCCACACAACTAAAACTAGACTTGAGCAAATGGAAAAACATTAACTGCTCATGGATAGGACAAGCCAATATAATAAAAATGACCATCCTACCCAAATTTATTTATCTATTTAGTGCCATACCCATTGAACTACCAAAATACTTCTTCACTGATTTAGAAAAAACCATAACAAAGTTCATTTGGAAGAACAAAAGATCAAGGATATCCAGGGAAATAATGAAAAAAAAAACACATATGATGGGGGCCTTGCAGTCCCTGACCTAAAACTATATTACAAAGCAGCAGTCATCAAAACAATTTAGTACTGGCTAAGAAACAGAAAGGAAGATCAGTGGAATAGACTGGGGGAAAGCGACCTCAGCAAGACAGTATACGATAAACCCAAAAATCCCAGCTTTTGGGACAAAAATCCACTGTTCGATAAAAACTGTTGGGAAAATTGGAGGACAGTGGGGGAGAGACTAGGAATAGATCAACACCTCACACCCTACACCAAGATAAATTCAAAATGGGTGAGTGACTTAAACATAAAGAAGGAAACCATAAGTAAATTGGGTAAACACAGAATAGTATACATGTCAGACCTTTGGGAGGGGAAAGGCTTTAAAACCAAGCAAGATATAGAAAGAATCAAAAAATGTAAAATAAATAATTTTGACTACATCAAACTAAAAAGCTTTTGTACAAACAAAACCAATGTAACTAAAATCAGAAGGGAAACAACAAATTGGGAAAAAAATCTTCATAGAAACCTCTGACAAAGGTTTAATTACTCATATTTAAAATGAGCTAAATCAATTCTACAAAAAATCAAGCCATTCTCCAATTGATAAATGGGCAAGGGACATGGATAGGCAGTTCTCAGATAAAGAAATCAAAACTATTAACAAGCACATGAAGAAGTGTTCTAAATCTGTTATAATCAGAGAGATGCAAATCAAAACAACTCTGAGGTATCACCTCACACCTAGCAGATTGGCTAACATAACAGCAAAGGAAAGTAATGAATGCTGGAGGGGATGTGGCAAAGTAGGGACATTAATTCATTGCTGGTGGAGTTGTGAACTTATCCAACCATTCTGGAGGGCAATTTGGAACTATGCCCAAAGGGCGACAAAAGAATATCTACCCTTTGACCCAGCCATAGCACTGCTGGGTCTGTACCCCAAAGAGATAATGGACAAAAAGACTTGTACAAAAATATTCATAGCTGCGCTCTTTGTGGTGGCCAAAAATTGGAAAACGAGGGGATGCCCATCAATTGGGGAATGGCTGAACAAACTGTGGTATATGTTGGTGATGGAATACTATTGTGCTAAAAGGAATAATAAAGTGGAGGAGTTCCATGGAGACTGGAACAACCTCCAGGAAGTGATGCAGAGCAAGAGGAGAAGAACCAGGAGAACATTGTACACAGAGACTAATACACTGTGGTATAATCGAACGTAATGGACTTCTCCATTAGTGGCGGTGTAATGTACCTGAACAACTTGCAGGGATCCAGGAGAAAAAAAACACCATTCATAAGCAAAGGATAAACTATGGGAGTGGAAACACATAGGAAAAGCAACTGCCTGAATACAGAGGTTGAGGGGACATGACAGAGGAGAGACTCTAAATGAACACTCTAATGCACATACTGTCAACAAAGCAATGGGTTCAAATCAAGAAAACATGTAATGCCCAGTGGATTTACGCGTCGGCTATGGGGTGTGGGGGGAGGAAAAGAAAATGATCTATGTCTTTAACAAATAATGCTTGGAAATGATCAAATAAAATATATTTTTAAAAAAATAAATAAAAAAGGAGGCAAGTACAAAAAAAAAAAGAAAGAATCCTAGAGATTCAACCAAAAAGCTAATTGAAATAATCAACAACTTTAGCAAAGTTGCAGGATTCAAACTAAACCCACGTAAGTCGTCAGCATTTCTATATATCTCCAACACAGCTCAGCAGCAAAAATTAGAAAGAGAAATCCCATTCAAAATCACCTTAGACAAAATAAAATACCTAGGAATCTATCTCCCGAGACAAACACAGGAAGTATATGAACTCAACTACAAAACACTCTCCACACAACTAAAACTAGACTTGAGCAATTGCAAAAACATTAACAGCTCATGGATAGTACGAGCCTATATAATAAAAATGACCATCCTAACCAAACTTTTTTTATCTATTTAGTTCCATACCCATTGAACTCCCCAAAAAATTCTTTACTGATTTAGAAAAAAAACTATAACAAAGTTCATTTGGAATAACAAAAGATCAAGGATATCCAGGGAAATAACGAAAAAAAAAAAGCACAAATGATGAGTGCCTTGCTGTCCCAGACCTTGAACTATATTACAAAGCAGCAGTCATCAAAACAATTTGGTACTGGTACTGGTACTGGTACTGGCTAAGAGACAGAAAGGAAGGTCAGTTTAATAGACTGGAGGCAAGTGACCTCAGCAAGACAGTATACAATAAACTGAAAGATCCCAGCTTTTGGGACAAAAATCCACTATTTGATAAACACTGCTGGGAAAATTGGAAGACAGTGTGGGAGAGATTAGGAATTGATCAACACCTCACACCCTACACCAAGATAAATTCAAAATGGGTGAATGACTTAAACATAAAGAAGGAAACCATAAGTAAATTGGGTAAACACAGAATAGTATACATGTCGGACCTTTGGGAGGGGAAAGACTTTAAAACCAAGCAAGACTTAGAAAGAGTCACAAAATGTAAAATACATAATTTTGACTACAATAAATTAAAAAGCTTTTGTACAAACACAACCAATGAAACTAAAATCAGAAGGGAAACAACAAATTGGGAAACAATCTTCATAGAAACCTCTGATAAAGGTTTAATTACTCAAATTTATAGAGCTAAATCAATTGTACAAAAATGCAAGCCATTCTCCAATTGATAAATTGGCAAGGGACATGGATAGGCAGTTTTCAGATAAAGAAATCAAAACTATTAATAAGCACATGAAGAAGTGTTCTAAATCTCATAATCAGAGAGATGCAAATCAAAACAACTCTGAGGTATCACCTCACACCTAGCAGATTGGCTAACATGATAGGAAAGGAAAGTAATGAATGCTAGAGGGGATGTGGCAAAGTAGGGACATTAATTCACTGCTGGTATAGTTGTGGACTGATCCAACCATTCTGGAGGCCAATTTGGAACTATGCCCAAAGGGCGATAAAAGAATGTCTACCCTTTGATCCAGCCATAGCACTGCTGGGTCCTTACCCCAAGGAGATAATGGTGAAAAAGACATGTACCAGAATATTCATAGCTGCACTCTTTGTGGTGGCCAAAAATTGGAAAACGAGGGGATGCCCATCAATTGGGGAATGGCTGAACAAATTGTGGTATATGTTGGTGATGGAATACTATTGTGCAAAAAGGAATAATAAAGTGGAGGAATTCCATTGAGACTTGAAAGACCTCCAAGAAGTGATGCAGAGCGAGAGGAGCAGTACCAGGAAAACATTGTACACAGAGACTAATACACTGTGGTATAATCGAACATAATGGACTCCTACATTAGTGGTGCTGTAATGTTCCTGAACAATCTGCAGGGATCTAGGAGAAAAAACACTATTCATAAGCAGAGGAAAAACTGTGGGAGTAGAAACACCAAGGAAAAGCAACTGCCTGACTACAATGGTTGATGGGACATGACAGAGGAGACTCTAAACAAACATTCTAATGCAAATACTAACAACATGGCAATGGGTTCGAATCAAGAACACATGTGCTACCCAGTGGAATCACATGTCAGCTATGGGGGTTAGGGGGTGAGGAAAAGAAAGTGATCTTTGTCTTTAATGAATAATGATTGGAAATGATCAAATAAAATTTTATAAAATTAAAAAAAAAACTTTCACAGTTATATTTACCGTCTGTGTGTTCCTCTCCATTTTGATTTCCTCTTTTAATCCTAACTTTCTCCTTTTATTCTTTCCCTCCATTCCAGTATTTTGCTTTTGATCACACAAACTTTTCCCTCCCTTTTATTACTCCCCTTCCACCACCTCCCTTCTTATTACCCTTCTACTTCTCTATAGTATCTTTTATAACCCTCCCTCAACTTCCCCTTCCCTTATATTACTCACCTCCCTCCTATCCTTATTCCACTTCTTCTTCTCTATAGGGTAAGATAGAATTCTATACTATAAGGAACCTGGCTGTTGTTCTCTCTCTGAACCAATTCCAATTAGAGTAAGGGTTAAGTATTACCCACCTCCAATCTCAGTGTCCCCTCTTTTGTAATAGTATCTCTCAATCTCCTTTACATGATATAATTTATCCCATTTTACTACTCTCTTCTTATTTATCTTATTACAATCTTCTTTTTTACCAATAGTTTTTAATTTTTACATATACTCCTAAACAGATTACTACCATATTCTCTATGTATACTTCTAACTACTATGATAATAACAATTTTAAGTTACAAATATCATCTTTTAAAAAATAAACTGCTTATTTTTTAATTAATTAATTTAGAATATTTTCTATGGTTACATGATTCATGTTCTTTCCCTCCCATAGACAATATGTAATTCCACTGGGTTTTACATGTGTCATTGACCAAGACCTATGTCCATACTATTAATATTCATACTAGAGTGATTATTTTGAGTCTACATCCCCAATCACATTTCCTTCAAAACATATGATCGAGCAAATGTTTTACTTCTGTGTTTTTGCTCCCACAAATCTCTGGATGTTGTTAGAATTCTTTCTCATAAGTCCTTCAAAATTTTCCTGGATCATTGCATTGCTGCTAGTAGAGAAGTCCATTACATTTGATTGTGCTACAGTGCATCCAGATCTTTGTACAACATGAGCCTGGTTGTGCTCATTTCACTCTGCATCAATTCTGAGAGGTTGTTTCAGTTCACATGGAATTCCTCCAGTTCTTTATTCATTTTAACACAATAGTATTCCATTACAAACAGATACCATAGTTTGTTTAACCATTCCCCAATTGAAGGGTACCCTCTCATTTTCCAATTTTTTCCCATCACAGTGAGTGGGGCTGTAAATATTTTTGTACAAGTCTTTTCCCTTATTATTTCTTTGGGGTACAAACTCAGCAGCAGTATAGCTGGATCAAAGGGCAGGCAGTCTTTTAAAGTCTTTTGGGCATATTTAGAACACTATTTCATGTGCTTATTGATAGTTTTTATTTCTTTATCTGAAAATTGCGTATTTATGTCCCTTGCCCATTTATCAGTTGGGGAATGGCTTGATTTTTTGCACAATTGATTTAGCTCCTTATAAATCTGGTTAATTGGACCTTTGTCAAAGATTTGATAGGAAGAATTTTTCTCAATTTTTGCTTCTTTCCTAATTTTGGTTGCATTCATTTTGTTTTTAAAAAATGTTTTAATTTAATGTAATCAAAATCATCTTATTAATGCAGTTAGTACACCAACCTATGAATAATTCTTCTAAGTACTATGATAGTGAATATAGTTTTTGAAAGTTAAAAATATCATTTTCCATACACAAATATAAATAATTTGACCTTATTTCAGTCCTCTCTCTTTTTTACCTTTTTATGTTTCTCTTGAATTTTTTTTTGAGACATTAAATATTCTATTTAGTTCTGGTTTTTTCATTACAAATTCTTGGAAATCTTCTATTTTGTTAAATGCTCATACTATCTTCTGGAAGTACATAGTCAATTTTGATTATTGGTGTTCCTTGGTTATTGATCCAATTTTTTTGCCTTTCTGAATATCATATTCTAAATATTGCAGTCCTTTAGTGTGTAGGCTGCCAGATCCTGTGTAATCCTGATGGTTGCTTTTTGATATCTGAGTTGTCTCTTTCTGTCTTCTTGAAATATTTTCTCCTTAGAATGGAAGCTCTTGAATCTGGCAATTATATTCCTGGGGTTTGTCTTTTGAGGATTTAATGTAAAGGGTGATTTATGGATGCTCTCAATGTCTATTTTGCCCTTTTCTTCAAGAATATCAGGGCAGTTTTCTTGGATAATTTCTTGTAATATGATGTCAAGGTTTTGATTTTATTTCTAAGTTTTTAGGTATACCTACGATTCTCAAATTGTTTCTCCTGGACTTGTTTTCTAAGTCTTTTGTCTCTCAATGAGATATTTCATGTTTCCTTCTAGTTTGTCATTCTTTTGACTTTTCTTTATTAAGTCTTACTCTCTCTTGAGATCATTAGCTTCTGGTTACTCAATTCTAGTCTTTACAGACTGATTTTCAGCTATGCTCTTTTGATTTTTCTTTTTAGTTTGGTCTAGTCTGCTTTCCATGACTTGCAGCAGTTCAATTATGGTCATCAATTTGCTTATCATTTCATGTGATTTCTGTGCTTCTTTATTCAAGTGGGAGTTTCTGTCTTTTAAAATGTTATTTTCTTCAGATATCATTTTTTATAAAAAGATTTATGAACAATTTGATCCTCTTGACAACTTTAAATTTGTCCTCTTTCTCATTTATCTTTTCATGTTTCTTTTGAATTTTGCATTTGGACATTAAATTTTCTATTTAAATCTGTTCTTTTTTTCCACTATGCTTGGAAATCTCTTTCATTAAATCACCATATTTTTTATCTCAAAGAATATAGTCAGTTTTGATGGATTCTTGGTTGTAAACCCAGTTGCTTTTCCTTCTAAAATATCATATATCTGGTCATCTCATCCTTCAATGTGAAATCAGATAGATTCTGTGTAATCATGGCTAGAGTTCCATGATATTTTAGTTCTTTCTTTCTGGCTGCTTGTAGTATTTTATCCTTGACCTGGAAAATCTTGATGTTGATTATAACATTCCTGGACATTTTTATTTGGAGAGTTATTGCAGGAGATGATCTGTGGATTCTTTAAATTGTATTTTAGTCTCTTGTTCAACAATATCAATGCAGTTTTCTTGGATAATTTCTTGCCATATTACATTTAGTTTTGTTTGTCTTTTTTTTAATCATGACTTTCTGGTAGTACAATAATTCTTCAGTTGTCTCCCCTGGATCTATTTTTCCAAATAATTTGTTTGTTCAATGAGATTATTCTCATTCAGTTCTTCTGATTTTATTGTATCTTGATGTTTCATGAAATCATTAGTTTCTATTTCCACAATTCTAATTTTTAAATAATATATTTCTTCTATGACCTTTTGATTATACTTTTAATGGAACTCTGTTCTTCAATGGATTTTTTGTTCCTCTTTCCCCTCTTGACCTATTTTGCTCTTAAGGAGTTGATTTCTTTTTACATTACTTTCATTTATTTTCCCTATTTTTCTTCCACCTCTCATATTTGAGTTTTGAATTCCTTTTTGAGTTTCTCCAGTACCTGAGATTAATTCTTATTTTTAATTTGAAGTTTTGCATTTGGTTGCTTGGATCTCACCATCCCCTACTGACTCTGAGCCTTGATCTTCTTTGTCACCATAGAAAATTTTTAAGATGGCTTTTTTCTTTTGTTCTTTGCTCTTTTTCTAGGTATATTTTTTGCCTATGGACTGGGAGTTCTCTAAACTCCTGATTCTGTCTTCTCTGCTGATGACTTGCAGGATTCAGCACTGTGAGCTATTTTGCCTTGGGGTTAAGGCTTTACCCCAGCAAAGACTTGCAAGTGCCAAACCCTATCTACAGAATTCTAGGACTCATTGCAGGTTGGTCCTGGGATTGGGACTTCAAGGGGCTGGTGTGGGATATAGGATGTTCTGTTGTTGGTATATGCAGGGTACTGGGTTCCTGAAGCTGTTCCATTCCCATGCTCAGAACCGGGCAAAGTAGGTGTGGGTAGTCAGTTAGCACTCCTCTGTGTGCACTTTTACTTCTGCTTCCCTTTTATCCCTTGAAAATCAATTCTCTCTGCCAACCCTTTAAGTTGCTTGACATAGGAGATCCCCCTGTCTCCTACTTCTTGTTGAATTTTGATTCCTGCCTTTTATAGGGGCTTTTAAAAGATTGATTTGCAGAGATTGTTGAAGTGGTTTCAGCTTCTGCTGCTACTAAGCTACCATGTTGGCTCTGCCCCCTCTTACTGCTACCCTTAGCTCTATTTCTGATTTTCTGCAAATATAAATTCTTTCAGTTCATACCACAAATGGTCTGTGGGTTTAGACCTCTGGAAATCACCAACTACTGCTGATTCTATCTCCCCCTGAAACTTCAGATGACTTGCAGAGCCCAGAAAACTGAAGGTCACTTTGGGCTTGCACAGGCCAGGCACAATTTGATTGCTTTTTTTAGACCTTAGAGGCATGTCTTGGACTTCGGAAGGGTCTCAGTTTGGGCTGGAGCTCCTGGCCTTTCTTTGGACTTGCATAGACCAGGCCAGGCATACCCTGGACTTTCTTAGGCTGGAATTCAGATCCTCACTGCAAGCATGGACAAGGGCTCTGGGCCACTCATTTGGCTTTCCCTAGCCAAGGATCATGACAACTGCCTTCCACCAGGGCCTAGGACCTTAATTTGGGTGTGGGCAGGGTATTAGAATGTTCATCTAGGGCTGTACTAAAGAGTACTACAAAAAACTTTGTATTCTTGCATTTGACCTTAGAACTTTATGGAGTGGACATGGGTTTGTACTACTATTGACGTAGGCATATCTCAGGGTCTTAAAGATGACTTGGGTTCAGGTTCAAAGCCTCAAACAGTAGGTATGGGGTGGTGGGCTTGCTATTGACTTGTGATGGTATTCCTTATTACAGCCTTTCTGTGGGCTGTACACCCCTTTCATTATGGTGAACCAGTTTTTCGCTGCCCACCTTTCCAGTTGTTCTTTGCAGAAAAATTGCTTTAACCAGATCCTTGTTGGTTCTTTCACTCTGGTATTAATTTTGAAGGGTTATTTTAAAATTGGTTGGATAGAATTGTCAAAGTGATTCAGGATTTCCGTGCCTCTACTCTGCCATCTTGACTCTGTCTCTAGAACTCCTCCAACTTTATTACTTTTCTATTAATGCAATTCAATAAACATTTGCTATACACAGTTTGGTATGGCCATTTGTGAATTCAATTGATTACAAAGACAAAAAATGAAACAGACCCTGTGCTCAATTGACATTCTACTGGCAGAGCAGATAGAATGCATATACATAAGGAAGTAATTTAAATATATGTATATGTACATATATATATATATATATATATATAAACTAATAAATGATTATTTTAAGAGGAACAGAGTGATAATAAATGTGTGTTTAGAATTTTGGAGAGATCAGCAAAGGTTTTGTCTAAAGGGAGACACATAAGCGATGCTTTGAGGGAAGACTAGAGAACCTATCTGCCAGAGGAGAGAATGGGTTATATTCCAAACCTGAGAAACCTGTGCCAAGTCAGCAAGATTTGAAGCATAATTTCACATGTGAGATATATATATATAGATAGATAGATAGATAGATAGATAGATAGATAGATAGATAGATAGATAGATAGATATAGATATATATTCATATGAATGTATCTTCATTAAGGACTTATGTGACAGGCACAACATTAAGCACTGATAATAAAAAGGAAAAAAAAAGCCATGCTCATGGACAGCTTACATTTTAGAGAATAGGTTATTAGAAGACTGGTTTAGATGGGGAGTGCAGGGAGAAAGGTGATATAAGATTGTTAGATTTTGAGCTAGAAGGAATCTCACAGACCATCTGGTCCAACCCAGATATTTGTCAGATGAGGAAATGGAAGCCCAAAGTACTTGTGATACCCCCAAGTCACAAATCTGGTTAATATCAAAAGTGAGATCTGAATCCAAGTTCTTGGATTGGACTCTAGGTTGCACAATGGATAGAACATTAGGCTTGGAATCAGGAAGATTCATCTTGAGTTCAAATCTGGCATCAGATACTTATTAGATGTGTGATCCTGAATAAGTTACTTAATACTGTTTGCCTCACTTTTCTTATCTTTAAAATGAGCTGGAGAAAGAAATGGTCAACCACTACAGTATTTTTCTGAAGGCAACCCTGCAGATTTAAGTACATGACCCTGGGTAAGCCACTTAATATAGTTTACTTCAATTTCCCCATCTATAAAATGATCTGTAGACGAAAAAGGCAAAGAAAATCCCAAATGGGGTGAGAAAAGAGTCAGACATGACTGAAAAATGACTAAATGACACCTTTTGACTTTTTTCTTATATATCAAGCTACTCTCTTTTTTCCCCCTTAATACTCCTTATGTTAATAGAACATCTCTGAGCATTGAGATATAGGATAAGTTACACTTTGAATACTTTACATAAAGGAAAATGATGTATGGAAATACCAGTTAACTTTCCTAAGGTCATGAAGTTCAAAATGTTTTTCAGGGGTTAAGCTTGACTTCGAACTTTCCTAGTGAGAAAATACCCTCACATTTATTATTTCCATGCTTGCATTCCATTTGTTTTCTATTTCCCAAGAAAAGCTAGTTATAGAAACTTGACAGAAGGATAAGGAATCCCTCACACAAAAGACAATGTTAAACTGTCTCATGGGTCAGAGGAAATGAATGATAGAGTCCCTCCAGGGGTGAAAATTATGACTAATCCAGTCATCAGACATAACATTCACGATGTATACTTTGGCCTTCTTTTCTCTGTCATCTTGTAATTTAGATTTTCAACAGTTGAAGGGGATGGCTGCTCTAGCTTCTAATGCTGTACTATTCTCTAGCTCATGGAAAGGAGAGGAAATGAGTTTTAGGCAAACCTGAGTGCAAGCAGAGGATATCATTAAATTCCAGCTGACTGAGTATGGCTTGGGTGTGAACCATAGTGTGTTGAAACATCCTATTAAAAGTTATACCCTGAATGATCTCATCCTATTATTGTAATGGAATTGATTATTAGATAGATTCCTTAAAATTATTAGAGCTAGACTGATATCATATGACTCTGGGGAATTTTAAAATTATATTTACATTACAGTAGGTCGTGTGTATCTTTACTTATCATTTACCATTCAAATAATCCCTTATTACAATATGGGGGGCTATTACAAGGGAAAAGAAAGTAAGACATAACTAGCTCTGAGGATACATGGCCCAATCCTGGGTTATTCAGATATGGCCATATGTGGAAATCTACAGAGCAATGTGCCAAAGAATGAATTACATACAGGAAAGTGAACAGTGGAACAAATGCTGCAATACAGCCTGAGGCTTAAATTAAATCTAGAAGAGAAGAAAGATTGAAGAAGGCAATTGGAGCTGCAGAAAGTGCCTGTCTTCAGTGGGTCAGGCAAGATGGGAATTGGTGATTTTTAAAGTGTTATGATGAAGACATATGCAGAAAGAATAAACCACAGAAAGAAAGTTGATGAACCAGCATGCTATGGAAGCAATAGACTACTTTATTCTCTGAGAATACTGAAATGGTTGAACTGTAACTAGGTATTTTTCCCCAGGTTAAGAATTGAAAATTTTACTCCAGGCATGAAATATTCCTTCATTTGAGGAGGCTAGAAAGGGGAAAGAATAAACTTTGTATTAAAATAACAGAAACATAAATTTAGAAAGGATCTTGAAGGTCATCTGGCTCAAACTCTTCATTTTATAGTTGAAGAAAAGAAGGATTTAAGACATTAAGTGACTTGCTCTTTGTCTAAGAGCTAGAAATAGTTAGAAGAGCCAGGATTCTCTGACTCTAAATATACCATTCATTATTTGTCAGATTTCCTTCTAGACTTAAAGAAAAAATTATTCTTGGAGAAAGGTATGAATCTACATTCCAGGAGAAAAAGCCATAGAAATAGATTTTGAAATGTTGGGGAAGGCTGTATTTCACATTTTCATGATCAAAGGACCTCTGATTCTCCTGTGTGGCCTGCTCTCTACTTATTGATGATGATATCACTCATCAGTTTCGCCTGTACTAAACTGCCTTATTGACTTGTACCTTGTCACTCCAAGTCCTGCTATCTTGTCACAGGCACCAGTGTCTTGCATCATTTGGCCTTTTGTTTTATTGGTTTATTGATAGTTTCATCAGTCTTCCTCAGGGAGGTTGACAGGTTGGCATTTGATTCTCATCTTTGTTAAGCATTTTATTACTTGAGGGATAGCTGGATGAAATCCCCAGAGCTTTGCCAAGTAGCCAAGATACAAACTTCCTATGAAGGGGATCACTATTACATGCAAAGAAACTATTGGCAAAACCTTAGAAACTATTGATTAAGGATGCTACAGGAAGCTTTTCTTGGAACATGTAAGTACAAGAAAAATGACACTTAGTGAGGCAAAAGGTTGACTCCCCATGAGGTCTCTCTGCTAACTCTAGTGACAGAGACATATTTCATTGGCTGGGTATCCTTAAAGAGCCAAATTGTTGTGGGGGTGTGAATTAGTTCCCTTCTGATTTGGAATTCATTAACATAGCATCAGAAAAGTTTCAACAGTAGATTCTTTGTTATGGGAAGAAAGAACTACCAAGTGCTTTGTATTTTTAAAAAAAAGTTAAAATTGCTAAACATAAAATGGAATGAGATCTACCTGATTTTTCATATCCTAAGTAGATTTTTGTGGCACTAACAAATGAGAAAACCTTTTGACTTGAATGCTGAATATATTTGATTTGGAACTTACAAATGGATGAGACAACTCCTTGTTATGTGAGGGTACTGAGCAAAAGAAAACAGATTAAATATCAGACAGAGAATCCAGAAGCCCTGACTGCTAAGTTTCATTAGACATTCTTTCTTTCCTACACAAATAGTGTATATGCATGAAAGACATCTGGACAACATCTGTGAAAGATAAAATGGAGAGCAATGTCAGGTGTGGCAGAAATTCTAATAACAAGTATCTACAGGATCTAATTGGCCCTTTCAGAGATTGAAGTCTTGCATGCTTGAATTTCACACTCACTCTAAAAACTACTCTTTTCCTAATTAAAAAAAATTCTATCTCTGGACAAGTGAGTCTTTAAGATAAAATTCTTGTCAAAATTAGATTATTTTCTTTTATCTAAAAGGGCTTCATGTTCCTCTTATCATCTATGTATTTGTAGCTATGTATATATTTGTGTAGAAGGCAATGTGATACAGTGGAATGAGCCCTGAATTTAGAACAGGAGAATCTGGGGTAGAATTTGAGCTTTGCCATTTTTTTTCAGATTTATATAAAAAGGTTAGACTGAGTTATATTTAAAATAGGGTCGTCAGGAATTTATATTAATACCAAAGGGATTTATTTACAATTTATTTACAAAATATAGAAAGAGTGAAGTAAGAAAATCAGAGAGAGGATGAGGTAAAAAATATAGCCTAAGCACTAAGTAACTTACTCCCAACCCCTGGACGTACCCAGGCATGGAGAATTAGTCCTTAGGCCTCGGCAAAGGCAAGGATCTGGGGAAGTCTCTCTCAAGAGGTAAGTTTCTCCTGAGACCATTTTTCCCAGAAAATCTAGAAGTTAAGAGTCATCTTTTCACTTACCAGGTGTCAGTACAAAGGAAGGGATTTTAGTACATTCCTCACCAGGAATAGGGTCTGGGGTTCAGGCTCAACTCCAAAGAATGAAGAACTCACACTCATAGGAAGTGAAAGCCCCCCGCCCTTTTTAAAAATATATTTTATTTGACCATTTCCAAGCATTATTCGTTAAAGACATAGATCATTTTCTTTTCCTACCCCCCACACCCCATAGCCGACGCGTAAATCCACTGGGCATTACATGTTTTCTTGATTTGAACCCATTGCTTTCTTGATAATATTTGCATTAGAGTGTTCATTTAGAGTCTCTCCTCTGTTATGTCCCCTCAACCGCTGTATTCAGGCAGTTGCTTTTCCTCGGTGTTTCCATTCCCATAGTTTATCCTTTGCTTATGAATAGTGTTTTTTTCTCCTAGATCCCTGCAAATTGTTCAGGGACATTACACTGCCATTAATGGAGAAGTCCATTACTTTCGATTATACCACAGTGTATTAGTCTCTGTGTACAATGTTCTGGTTCTGCTCCTCTCGCTCTGCATCACTTCCTGGAGGTTGTTCCAGTCTCCATGGAATTCCTCCACTTTATTATTCCTTTTAGCACAATAGTATTCCATCACCAACATATACCACAATTTGCTCAGCCATTCCCCAATTGATGGGCATCCCCTTGTTTTCCAGTTTTTGGCCACCACAAAAAGGGCAGCTATGAATATTTTTGTACAAGGCTTTTTGTCCATTATCTCTTTGGGGTACAGACCCAGCAGTGCTATGGCTGGATCAAAGGGTAGATATTCCTTTGTCGCCATTTGGGCATAGATCCAAATTGCCCTCCAGAATGGTTGGATCAGTTCACAACTCCACCAGCAATGAATTAATGTCCCTACTTTGCCACATCCCCTCCAGCATTCATTACTTTCCTTTGCTGTTATGTTAGCCAATCTGCTAGGTGTGAGGTGATACCTCAGAGTTGTTTTGATTTGCATCTCTCTGATTATAAGAGATTTAGAACACTTCTTCATGTGCTTGTTAATAGTTTTGATTTCTTTATCTGAGAACTGCCTATCCATGTCCCTTGCCCATTTATCAATTGGAGAATGGCTTGATTTTATGTACAATTGATTTAGCTCTTTATAAATATGAGTAATTAAACCTTTGTCAGAGGTTTCTATGAAGATTTTTCCCCAATTTGTTGTTTCCCTTCTGATTTTAGTTACATTGGTTTTGTTTGTACAAAAGCTTTTTAGTTTGATGTAGTCAAAATTATTTATTTTACATTTTGTGATTCTTTCTGTCTTGCTTGCTTTTAAAGCCTTTCCCCTCCCAAAGGTCTGACATGTATACTATTCTGTGTTTATCCAATTTACCTATGGTTTCCTTCTTTATGTTTAAGTCATTCACCCATTTTGAATTTATCTTGGTGTAGGGTGTGAGGTGTTGATCTATTCCTAATCTCTCCCACACTGTCTTTCAATTTTCCCAGCAGTTTTTATCGAATAGTGGATTTTTGTCCCAAAAGCTGGGATCTTTGGGTTTATTGTATACTGTCTTGCTGAGGTCCCTTTCCCCCAGTCTATTCCACTGATCTTCCTTTATGTTTCTTAGCCAGTACCAAATTGTTTTGATGACTGCTGCTTTGTAATATAGTTTAAGGTCAGGGACTGCAAGGCCCCCATCATATGTGTTTTTTTTTTCATTATTTCCCTGGATATCCTTGATCTTTTGTTCTTCCAAATGAACTTTGTTATGGTATTTTCTAAATCAGTGAAGAAGTATTTTGGTAGTTCAATGGGTATGGCACTAAATAGATAAATAAGTTTGGGTAGGATGGTCATTTTTATTATATTGGCTCATCCTATCCAAGAGCAGTTAATGTTTTTCCATTTGCTCAAGTCTAGTTTTAGTTGTGTGGCAAGTGTTTTGTAGTTGTGTTCATATAGTTCCTGTGTTTGTCTTGGGAGGTAGATTCCTAGGTATTTTATTTTGTCTAAGGTGATTTTGAATGGGATTTCTCTTTCTAGTTCTTGCTGCTGAGCTGTGTTGGAGATATATAGAAAAGCTGATGATTTATGTGGGTTTATTTTGTATCCTGCAACTTTGCTAAAGTTATTGATTATTTCAATTAGCTTTTTGGTTGAATCTCTAGGATTCTTTAAGTAGACCATCATGTCATCCGCAAAGAGTGATAGCTTGGTCTCCTCCTTGCCTATTTTGATGCCTTCAATTCCTTTATCTTCTCTAATTGCTACTGCTAGAGTTTCTAGTACAATGTCAAATAGTAGAGGTGATAATGGGCATCCTTGTTTCACTCCTGATCTTATTGGGAATACGTCTAGTTTGTCCCCATTGCAGATGATGTTAGCTGATGGTTTTAGATATATACTGTTTATTATTTTTAGGAACGACCCTTCTATTCCTATGCTTTCTAGTGTTTTTAATAGGAATGGGTGTTATAATTTATCAAATGCTTTTTCTGCATCTATTGAGATAATCATGTGATTCTTGCTGGTTTGCTTGTTGATGCGGTCAATTATGTGGATGGTTTTCCTAATGTTGAACCAGCCCTGCATCCCTGGTATAAATCCTACTTGATCATGGTGAATGATCCTTCTGATCACTTGCTGGAGTCTTTTTGCTAGTATCCTATTTAAGATTTTTGCATCTATATTCATTAGGGAGATTGGTCTATAGTTTTCTTTCTATGTTTTTGACCTGCCTGGTTTTGGAATCAGTACCATGTTTGTGTTGTGAAAGGAGTTTGGTAGAACTCCCTCTTTGCTCATTATGTCAAACAGTTTGTATAGTATTGGGATTAACTGTTCTCTGAATGTTTGATAGAATTCACTGGTGAATCCATCAGGCCCTGGGGATTTTTTCTTAGGGAGTTCTTTGATGGCTTATTGGATTTCATCTTCTGATATGGGATTATTTAAGAATTCTATTTCCTCTTCTGTTAGTCTAGGCAGTTTGTATTTTTGTATATATTCATCCATTTCTCCTAAATTGGTGTATTTATTGCCATATAATTGGGCAAAGTAATTTCTAATGATTGCCTTAATTTCATCTTCATTGGAGGTGCTGTCCCCCTTTTCATCTTTAATGCTGTGAATTTGCTTTTCTTCCTTCCTTTTTTTAATTAGATTGACCAGTACTTTGTCTATTTTGTTTGTTTTTTCAAAGTACCAGCTTCTTGTCTTATTTATTAAATCAATAGTTCTATCACTTTGGATTTTATTAATTTCTCCCTTAATTTTTAGGATTTCTAGTTTGGTTTTCTGCTGGGTTTTAATTTGATGGCTTTCCAGTTTTTTCATTTGCATTTCCAATTGATTGATCTCTGCTCTTCCTTGTTTGTTAATATAAGCATTCAGGGATATGAATTTACCTCTGATTACCACTTTGGCTGCATCCCAAAAGGTTTGAAAGGATGTCTCGCCATTGTCATTTTCCTCGATGAAATTATTAATTGTTTCTATGATTTCTTCTTTAACTAAATGGTTTTGGAGTATCCTATTGTTTAATTTCCAATTGGTTTTAGATTTGGTTTTCCATGTACCATTACTAATCATTATTTTTATTGCCTTGTGATCTGAGAAGGCTGCATTCATTATTTCTGCTTTTCTGCATTTGTGTGCTATGTTTCTGTGACCTAATGTATGGCCAATTTTTGTGAATGTGCCATGTGGTGCTGAGAAGAAGGTGTATTCCTTTTTATCCCTATTTATTTTTCTCCATATGTCTATTAATTCTAATTTTTCTAAGATTTCATTCACTTCTTTTACCTCTTTCTTATTTATCTTTTGATTTGATTTATCTAAATTTTGATTTGATTTATCTAAATTTGATAATGGTTGGTTTAAGTCTCCCACAAGTATGGTTTTATTGTCTATTTCTTCCTTCAATTCAGTGACTTTCACTGAGACTTGGATAGCAGGATCCAGCCTGTGAATCTGTCTTGCCCGCCCTGAGGGTTGCTGTTGTTTCAGACGACCCTGCTCTCTGAGCGGGGCTGGGCCACGGCTTCCAGGAGCCTTGGACTCTGCCCTCCTACCCCTTAGGTCTGAGTGATCTCGGGTTCTGCCTTTTGAGGGGGGCCATAACTTTTGATCCAGGTCCAGGTCCAGGAGGAGGATTCCCAGGTTCTATGCTGTTGATCGTTTTGAATTTTGGCACCTTAGGAGCTTATAGTTTGAGATCGGTCGGGAAGGGTTTTCCGGAGATTTGAACTTTAGCTTTCTCTAAGCCGCCATCTTGACCGGAAGTCCGTGAAAGCCCCTTTTAAAGACAGTTCATTTGCATAATTTCCTGTGTCTTTCCCTAATTTTACAACTTCCAATCACAGTTGAAGCTTTGCTTTAAGACTGCCCAGGGGCAATTAGTTTAATTCTTATTCATCACCCACTATTGTACACATGGGTCACAGACCTCCAACTCAATGATTAAGTGGGATGTTTACACTTTTGGTGATTAGATCTATAAATGGACAGATCTCCATACTCAACTTTTAAGTAGGGTGTTTTCACTTTTGGTGATTAAAATATAAAAAATAGGTAGGGGTTAAAATTTCAATCTTCACAATTAGGGGAGAGTTAATTTTAATTGTCACACCATTTACTATCTGTATGACCTTAGGCAAGTTGGTATAATGCCATAAATCTCAGTTTTCTCATCTGTTAAAACAAAGAGGTAAGGATGGCCTCTAAGTTGTCTTCTAAACCTATGATTTCCCCCTCCTAGATTACATGGATGAACAATTGTGTTTTATGCATTATAACTAGAAAGTAGTAAAGAGATATTTAATTTTGAAAGAATGAATGCATGAGATATAATCAGAATCAAAGAAGACTCAAGCAGAATACTAAATTCCTTTATAGTAGATTCTTAAATGACTGAGCTATTGAATTTGGAACAAAAATTGATCTTTGTTGAAAAAAGTTTACTGAAACAGTATTTGTAATTAAGAAGCAATTAAGAGCTTGTCAATAAAACTATTCTAAATAAAGAACTTTCAAATACAAGGCAAAAATGCTTTAAAATGAACTAATTACTTTGTTTACATATTTCAAGCATAACTCTATAAAAAGTTTGGTCTTTTTCTGTACTAAAGAAATATTTGTTGTACAATTGTTTCAGTCACATCCAATTCTTTGTGACTCCATTTGAGATTTTTTTTAAACCCTTACCTTCTGTCTTGGAGTCAATACTGTGCATTGACTCCAAAGCAGAAGAGTGGTAAGGGCTAGGCAATGGGGGTCAAGTGACTTGCCCAGGGTCACACAGCTGGGAAGTGTCTTGAGGCCAGATTTGAACCTAGGACCTCCAATCTCTAGGCCTGACTCTCAATCTACTGAGCTGCCCAGTTTCCCCCTTATAAGTTAAGTTCTGATTTGTAGAGTTTACTGATTTTTTTAACCCTTACCTTCCATCTTAGAATCAATACTGTTTCTAAGGCAGAAGAGCGGTAACAGTTAGCCAATGGGGTTAAATGACTTGCCCAGGGTCACATTGCTAGGAGGTATCTGAGGCCAGATTTGAACACAGGATCTCCAGTCTCTAGATCTGGCTCTCAATCTACTGAGCTACCCAGCTGCACCCATTTTGGATTTTCATCAAAATGTTTTCGCATTTCCTCCAGCTCATTTTATAGATGAGAATACTGAGGCAACAGGTTTGAGTGAATTGTCCAAAGTCACATAGATACTATGTATCTGAGGTCAGATTTAAATTCAAGTCTTCCTGAGTCTAGACCCAGCTCTATCCACTGAGCAATCTAGCTGCCTTTTTAGTAACCGTCATAGAATATGGTATTTAGTTTAAGGTGAGGGGGGGTAATTTCTCACTTATACTTACAGAGTATGAAATAAAAAAAAATCTTTAATATTACCCACATAAAATTAATTTCACTGATATATTTAATCCTTTACATCATCTGTATATTTCCAACTAATTCTCCTATTAGATTAAAATTTAATGTCCAAATACTCCAAGTAATATTTTTATAAGATTTAAAATGATAACTCAAAGCAAAGGAAAGAATAGCTTCATCAAAGAGAAAACTTCCCAAACCTCACACTAGGGAGAGAGCTCTGAGATATCAGAAAAGCCCCAAGGGCAGTGCTTCCAGCAATTTTTTTTTTCCCAAACATAAGGATACAAAGTCAGGATATAAAAGAAAGGGATGCTGGGTAATGTAGTTCAGGGGTATAAAATTTCTATTTTCACATTACTTTTACCTTTCCAGAAAACAATCTTTTAAAATGAAAGGAAAAAAAGGAAGAAAATCTGAAAAATATTCAGTTAAACCAAGTGATACATCAAAAAACACACATACGGTGTTCTAAAATATTATTACCCCATCTCTGCAAAGAGCAATAGGGAGTTAGTGCTAGTATTTCCCCTTCAATTTACCATATTAAACTGTATATCTATGGATATTTCTAGGTCTCTATTTTGCAAGACATATATACACATATATATACATAAATATATGTGTATTATACATATACATACATAAATATTTGTTCATGTATCTATAATATGTATGAATACATACATTCATACACAGCCTCCCACTCCTTTATAAATTCAGCTATATCTACATATATAAGTATTTGTATGTATATGTATATGCATATGTAAAGTACCAATTGATACTTCTTTTAAAAAATGCTTTTCCCACTCAAAAATTATGAGATTACATAGGTAATGTTTCTGATTCACTTTTCACTCTCAAATCTACCTTCAGAATTCCTTTAATCCAAAATCTTGTTGCATTCTGGAAAATGAATACTTGTCAAATTTCTTTTTTTTAATTAATTTAGTCAGTTAAGAAAATTATTCCTTGGTTACAAAAATCACATTATTTCCCTCCCTCCCCTAACCCCACCCATCTGACAGCCAACATGCAATTTCACTGGGTATTACTTGTGTGCTTGGTCAAAACCTATTTCTATGTTGTTGCTGTTTGCATAAGGATGTATATTTAGAGTCTACATCCCCAGCCATATCCTCTCTACCCATGAATTCAACCAGTTGTTTTTCTTTGGTGTTTCTACTCCCACACTTTTTCCTCTGAATGTGAATAGTGTTCTTTCTCATAGATCCCTCCAAGTTGTTAAGGATTACTGCATTACCACTAATGGAGAAGTCCGTTACATTTTATTGTACCACAATGTATGTATCCATCTCTGTGTACAATATTTTCCTGGTTCTGCTCCTTTTGCTCTGCATCACTTCCTGGAGGTTGTTCCAGTTTCCATGGAATTCCTCCAGTTTATTATTCCTTTGAGCACAATAGTATTCCACTACCAATAGATACCACAATTTGTTCAGCTATTCCCCGATTGAAGGGCATCCCCTCATTTTCCAATTTTTGGCCACCAGAAAGAGCACAGCTATGAATATTCTTGTACATGTCTTTTTCTTTATTATCTCTTTAGCGTACAAACCCAGCAGTGCTAAACCTGGATCAAAGGGCAGACAGTCTTTTAGTGCCCTTTGGGCATAGTGCCAAATTGTCCTCCAGAATGGTTGGATCAATTCACAACTCCACCAGCAATGTGTCAATGTCCCAACTTGGCCACATCCCCTCCAGCATTCATTACATTCCATTGCTGTCATGTTAGCCAATCTGCTAGGTGTGAGGTGATACCTCAGAATTGTTTTAATTTGCATTTCACTGATTATAAGAAATTTAAACACTTTTTCATGTACTTATAAATAGTTTTGATTTCTTTAACTGAAAATTGCCTATTCTTGTCACTTGTCTATTTATCAATTGGAGAATGGCTTGATTTTTTGTACAACTGGATTAGATCTTTATAAATTTGAGTAATTAGACCTTTGTCAGAGGTTTTTGTAATGAAGATTGTTTCCCAATTTGTTTCTTCCTTTCTAACTTTGTTTGCATTGGTTTTGTTTGTACAAAAATTTTTAATTTGATGTAATCAAAATTATTGATTTCATAATTTGTGATCTTTTCTATCTTTTTCTTGGTTTTAAAGTTTTCCTTTCCCAAATATCGGACATGTATAATATTCTGTGTTCACCTAATTTGCTTAAAGTTTCCTTCTTTATATTCAAGTCATTCACCCATTCTAACTTTATCTTGGTGTAGTGTGTGAGATGTTGATCCAGACCTAATAACTTCAATACTGTCTTCCAATTTTCCCAGCAGTTTTTATCAAATAGTGGGTTTTTGTCCCAAAAGCTGGGATCTTTTGGCTTGCCATAGACTTTCTGGCTAAAGTCACTTACCCCAAATCTATTCCACTGATCCTCCTTTCTGTCTCTTTGCCAGTACCAAATTGTTTTGATGACCATTGCTTTGTAGTATAATTTGAGATCTGGAACTGTAAGGCCTTCTTCCATCACATTTGTTTTTCATGATTTCCATGGATATAGTTGATCTTTTGTTTTTCCAAATGAATTTTGTTATGTTTTTTTTTTAAATCAGTAAAAAAGTTTTTTGATAGTTCACTGGGTATGTCACTAAAAAAGTGAATTAATTTGAGTAGGATTGTCATTTTTATTACGATAGCTCATCCTTCCCATGAGCAGTCAATGTTTTTCCAATTGTTTAGATCTAGTTTTAATTGTATGGAGAGTGTTTTGTAGTTGTCTTCATATAGTTCATGTGTTTGTCTCAGCAAATAGATTCCTAATTATTTTATTATGTCTAGGGTGATTTTTAATGGAATTTCTCTTTCTAATTCATGCTTCTTAAATGTGTTGGAAATATATAGAAATGCTGATGACTTATGTGGGTTATTTTATATCTTTCAACTTTGATAAAGTTGTTGATTATTTCCAGGAGCTTTTTGGTGGATACTCTGGGGTTTTTTAAGTATAGGGTCATATCATCTGCAAAGAGTGATACCGTGGTCTCCTCATCGCCTATTTTAATACCTTCAATTTCTTTTTCTTCTATAATTGCTACAGCTAATGTTTCTAGTACAATTTTAAATAATAAAGGTGATAATGGGCATCGTTGTTTCACTCATGATATTACTGGGAACACTTCTAGTTTGTCCCTATTGCAGATAATGTTTATTGATGGTTTTAGATATATGCTGTTTATTATTTATAGGAAAGACCCTTCTATTCCTATGCTTTCTAGTGTTTTCAATAGGAATGAATGATGTATTTAGTCAAAGGATTTTTCTGCATCTCTTGAGATAATCATGTGATTTTTGTTGGTTTGCTGGTTAATATGGTCAATTATGTGGATGGTTTCCCTAATAATGAAACATCCTTGAATTCCTGGTATGAGTCCTACCTGGTCATAGTGAATTACCCTTGTGATGACTTGCTGGATTCTTGCTAGTAACTTATTGAAGATTTTTGCATCTATGTTCATTAGGGAGATTGGTCTCTAGTTTTCTTTGTTTTTTGACCTGCCTGGTTTTGGAACCAATACCATATTTCTGTCATAAAATGAAATTGTTAAAACTCCTTCTTTGCTTATTCTGTCAAATAGTATGTATAATATTGGGATTACTTGTTCTTTGAATGTTTGATAGAATTCTTTTGTGAATCCATCTGGCCCTGGGGATTTTTTCTTAGGGAGTTCTTTGATGGCTTGTCCTATTTCTTTTTCTGATATGGGGTTGTTTAGGTAGTCTATGTTTTCTTCTATTAATCTAGGAAATTTATATTTTTGTAAATATTCATCCATATCACCTAATTTGCCATATTTATTGCCATATAATTGGGCATAATAATTTCTAATGATTGCCTCAATTCCCTTTTCATTAGAGGTGAGGTCTTCCTTTTCATCTTGGATACTATAAATTTGTTTTACTTTTTTCCTTTTGTTAATTAGATTGACCAGTACTTTGTCTATTTTATTTGTTATTTCAAATTACCACTTTCTAGTCTTATTTATTATATCAATAATTCTTTGACTTTCAATTTTATTAATTTCTCCTTTGATTTTTAAGATCTCTTATTTAGTCTTCATCTGAAGATTTTTAATTTTTTAACTTTCAGGTTTTTTTTTTAATTTGAATGCCCAATTCATTGACCTCTGCCATCTCTAATTTGCTAATATTTGAACTCAAGGATAGGAATTTCCCCCTGACTACTGCTTTGTCTGCATCCCATAGATTTTGAAAGGATGTCTTATCATTGTCATTTTCTTCAACAAAGTTATTAATTTTTTCTATGATTTGTTTTTTAACTAACTGATTTTGGAGAATCATATTGTTTAATTTCCAATTAATTTTTGATTTGCCTTTCCATGTGCCCTTACTATATATTATTTTATTGCACTGTGATCTGAGAAGGTTGCATTTATTATTTCTGCTCCACTGTATTTTTGCTATGTTTTCATGCCCTAATAATGGTCAATTTGGGGAAGGTACCATGTGCTGCTGAAAAGAAGGTGAATTCCTTTTCCCCTATTTATTTTTCTCTACATATCTACTAACTCTAATTTTTCTAAGATTTCATTCACTTTTCTTACCTCTCTTATTTATTTTTTGGTTTGATATATCTAGTTCATATAGAGGAAACTTCACGTCTCCCACTAGTATATTTGTTCTATTTCATCCTTGAGCTCCACTAGTTTCTCCTTTAGAAATTTGGATGCTATGGCATTTGGTGTGTACATGTTGAGTATTGATATTTCTTCATTGTCTATAATGCCTTTTATGAGGATGTAATTACTTTCCTTATGTCTTTTAACAAGATCTATTTTTACTTTGGCTTTGTCAGATATCATGATTGTGACTCCTGCCTTCTTTTTATCAGTTGGTGCCCAATAGATTTTGTTCTATCCTCTTACTTTTACCCTATGAGTATCTTCCTTCCTCATATGTGTTTCTTGTAGACAGCATATGATAGGGTTTTGGATTCTAATCCACTCTGCCATTCAATTGCATTTTATAGGTGAGTTCATTTCATTCACATTCAGTGTTATGATTAACAGTTGTGTATTTCCCATCAGTTTGATTTCTACTCCATGTCCTGCCTTTTCTTATTTCACTATTTCCTTCTACACCATTGTTTTGCTTTTAACAAGTCCCTGTATTTCCCACCCTTATATTACTTCCCTTTATGACCCCTCCCTTATTTCCCCCTTATTTTATTTACAGTATTTTTAAACTATTCTCTGTCTTTATCCTCCATTGTGCTGATTCCCTCCTGACCAGTGTGTTTGTTACCCTTCTACTTCCCAATAGGGTGCAAATAAATTTTTTGCCCCAATGGATTGGATTGTTCTTCCCTCTTTGAGTCAATTTCAATGCATGTAAGAGTTGAGTATTTCCTATCTTCAACCTATTTACCTTTCTGGTGTATTGATATTCTCCCCTCTCACACCATGAACTTCTTTGTGACATATAAACCTCCCCCACTTTCTTTTAGTATTACCCTCTTTTTTTAGCTCTAGTTGTATATCTCTATATAGGCTTATGTCTTGGCATCATCCCATACATTTTGTCACTGTTCCTTCTAAGTGTAATTCTTTTAGCTGCCCAGGTGATAATAACAATTTTTAAGAGTTACCATTGACCTTTTTTCTTATAGGGATACCTATCATTTCAATTTATTGGGTGTCTTTAAAAAATGCTTTGTTTTTTTTTTTAGTTTTTTTGTTTTGTGTTATTTTTCTTTTTCCCCTCTATCTTAATTACCTTTTGATGATTCTCTTAAGTTCTGTGCTTGGGCATCACATTTTCTGTTCAGGTCTGGTCTTTTCTTTACAAATGCTTGGAATTCTTCTATTTTGTTAAATGACCATACTTTCCCCTATATGAATATAGGCAATTTTGTTGGGTAATTGAATCTTGGCTTTAGACCTAGTACCCTTGCTTTCTGGAATATCATATTCCATGCCTTTCAGTCCTTCAATGTAGATGCAGCCAAATCCTATGTTATCCTCACCGTGGTTCCATGGTATCTGAATGACTTCTTCTCATCAGCTTGTAATATTTTATCCTTGGTCTGATAGTTCTTGAATTTGGATATAACATTCCTGGGATTTTGTCAGTTGGGGATTAAGTACAGGAGGTGATCTGTGGATTCTTTCAATCTCCACTTTTTGCTTTTGTTCTAGATTATGGGGGCAGTTTTCTTGGATAATTTCCTGTAGTATGATGTCCAGGCTTTTTCTTTTGGCATGGTCTTCTGGTAGACCAATGATTCTTAAGTTGTCTTTCCTAGAACTATTTTCTAAATCTTCTATTTCGTGAATTAGGTGCTTCATATTTTCCTCAAATTTTTCATTTTTTTGATTTTGTTTTATAGTTTCCTGCCACCTTGTGAAGTCACTTGCTTCCATTTGTTGTATTCTGGTTCTTCAAACCTGAATTTCATTCTTGGCTTTTTGGTTATCCTTCTCCTTCTGGTCTGATTTTCTTTGCAGGTCATTTTTTTCTTTGCCTCATCTTTCATCTTCTTTACCTCATCTTTCATCTCCTTTGCCTCATTTTCAAGCTGGTTGATTTTGGCTTTCAAGAAACTATTTTCTAGTTCCAGATGACTTATCTTAGTTTTTAAGCTCTTTTCTCAATTGTCTTATGCCTCTCTTAATTTTGTTTTGAATTGTATTTTGAATTCCTCCACAGCCTGTACTGTTTTTGCTGGGTTTTCTGTTTTTTCTTTTTTTTTTTATTGATGGTTCCTCCTTCTTCTCTGTTCTGTTTGCTCTTTTTTCATTACCTGTATAGAAGCTGTTGATTGTAATATTTTTCTTTTTCTGTTGTTTGTTCATACTTACCCCTTCATTACTTTCTGCAGTTGCCTGTACTTTTGCTTCTCTATTTTTTTTTGTCAGTTTGGGCTTTTCTGTTAACCTTCTCCCTTGGACATTTGTCAGGAAATTTCTCAGCACAGTCTGTGGGGGAGAGGTGTTGGAGCTTGAGCTTCCCTGCCCTCTTAAAGCTTTGATGAGATTAAGCCCAGCTGTGTGGCAGAGCTGGATGTGCCCTGAGGCCAAAATCTGAGGGGGGGTTGGGACAATATGGAGTGTCTCCACTGCTGCAACTAGGCTGCTCATTCTGAGCTCTGAGCTTCTTCTCTGCCTCCCCACTACCTGTGTTAGATGTTCTGAGCCTGGCACAGCTTTGCCCACAAATTTCTCCCTCTAGACCAGCACCCTTGTCCTCCCAGAGGTTCCAGTTACCACTGGAGGCTCATCACTCTAGATGGGGGAGGGGTCCCTGCACCTTCCTTCTTCCTTCCCCTGAATCCCAATGTTCTCTAATTCAGGCTTTGGGGCACATACCTTTTAAGTTGAGTCTGGCAGGAGGGTTCCTTGGCTCTTTCTTGTTGTTAGGTTTGATTTTCAGTCCTGTAGGAGCATTTAGTTTGTGATCGGTAAGGAAGGGTTTTCAGAGGTCTGAACTTTTGCTGCTTCTATGCCTCCATCTTTACTTCACCTCTCGTCACATTTTCTTAATGAAAACATTCCCAGTTTCAGGTATTACAGAATATTCATAGTTTTTTTTTGTTACCTGAAGGTAACAATAAATAAGGGACTAATAGTATCCAGTCTATCTTCTCACATGAAGCATGCCAATTAATAAGTGATTTTATAGGAAAATATTTTACTTAGGAAACCATAAACACTACAAAATTCCTTTTGAAAAATTGTATATGGTAAGTGTAACCCCAAAGAACAAGTATTAGAATGAAACTAGTCTTCTCTTTTCTGATACCATGGGATGCATGATCATAAAATATTGCTTCAATATCAGTTTCTGGATATATTAATTAGTTTTTTTCCTTTTTTCTTAATTTCGTTATCATAAGGTATGACTTTCTGAGAGGAGCAAGGGAAAATGTGGGGAATGTCTAAGTAATAAAAATATAAGTCATAATAATAAATCTATTGAAAAGGCAAAAAAAAAGTTTAAAAAATCCATAAACTTGCCATATAATGCAACTGTGAAACACATCTCACCTTTAATGGTAAGAGAAGTACAACTTGCATTGTCCTTTTTAATCAGTGGTAAGTATTTGCTAAAGGATTACCAGACAGTATTCTAAAGAGTGGAGATTCAAAGAAAGTAAAAAACAAATACTAAAGTTCTTAGCATCAAAGATCTTAAATTTTAATGGCTAAGTTAAATATGAGTAAGAGGTTACATAAATGATATGTATGGAATGAAAACAAGGCAAATGGAGAGACTAGAAAGGTCTCCTGTAAAAAAAAAAAAAAAGAAATCCTTGACCCATGTCCTCAAAGAAGATTTGGGATACCAAGACCAGAATCAGTACTAAGAAAGTACATTCCAGATATGGAGAAGAGGAGGTCCTTACTTGGAGGAGCAAATAAGACATTATTGCTATACTGTCTGTAAAATACATGTGAAAAGCCAGAAAGATAGAAAGGGGTGTGATTAGTAATTTAAATGAGTTTTATTCCTCCCCTCACCTCTACATGTATGAGAAAGCACTTGTTTTGTCACTTGGAGTAAAAATATTCCCCAATCCTCGATATATTATATAATTTGATTTTCAATAACAATGTTTTAAATAATGATAAAGGAAGTATTATAAATGTACAAAGAAAAAATGCACTTCTGTAAACTACAACAAAATTTTTAAGTGGGTAGACTATACTCAATTTAAATATTTAATGTTGTTAAATGAAATAAATTCATTTTGAAATTAAAAATTCTGACAACTGTGACAGTTTTGACACAGCAAACTTCTTTAATTTGGAATCTTTTCTATATCTGTTAAATTCAATGTGCTAAAAATCATTGTTTCAAATGAGGAATAACTTCTGCTGGTCATATGGGTGCTGCCTAAATGAAAAATCTTTACTCATGAATGTATTTACATTTTTATTTTTATGAAAAACTTATTTAGGTCTTCAATATTTAGGAAAATATTATGAATATTATGTTATTTCATTCTCAAAATAAACTTGTAAGGGAAATATAGCTTTTACATATGTCTGCATTTCACATGAGAAAAAAATTGAGGCTTAAAAGTATGATGACTTAAAATTAAATCATAATTTCTTAACATCCAAAGCTGGAAATAGAATTCAGGTTTTCTCACTGCAAGTCCAGCATTCTTTCCACAGAATCACATTCAGTGAAGTGGAGATGAAAGTCTGAGTCCAAATCACCTTGATTTATAAATGATGAAATGAATCCAGTTGTGAAGTGTCTAAGCTAATAAACCTTTTTAGCCACCTGAGAATAAAATACAAGTTTCCCCATAGCAGTCTATCTATCCAACCAAGCATCAAAACATAAAGACTATTATTAATATTGCAATGCCAAATTATTTGGAATTAAAGTTTAGATACAAAACCTACTAAAGACTGATAAACTCATACTATAAAAATAATAACATATATCTGAACGGTAGATCAATTAGTTTTGTTGACTTTTTTCTGTGTAATTTAAACTAGAATAAGTAATCCAAAATAGTGAATGATTCTAAGTGTCTTTTCTTCTTTGGGTAGTAATCATCTTAACAGGGAAAGAAATAGAGCACGGACAAAAATTGGTACTTTTCTCTTTTTTTTTCCTTTTTTTTAAGAGTTTATTTTATTTGGTCATTTTCCAATGTTATTCACTAGAAACAAAGATTGCCTTTTTTTTTTTCCTCCCCCTCTCCCCCTACCCCTCCCATTGACGATATGCAATTTCTCTGGTTATTACATGCTTCCTCAACCTGAGCCCATTTCCATGCTATTGGTTTCCATAGTAGGGTGTTCATTCAGAGTCTATCCTCATTCAAATCCCCTCCACCCCTGTAATCAAGCTGTTGTCCTTACTCCGAGTTTTTACACCCACCCTTTGTCCTCTGCTTGTGGGTAGTGTTTTTTTTTTTCTCCTTGGTCCCTGCAGGTTGTTCAGGGACACTGCATTGAGACTAATGGAGAAGTCCATTACTTTCGATTGTACCACAGTGTATCAGTCTTTGTGTACAATGTTTTCCTGGTTCTGCTCCTTTCACTCTGAATCACTTTCTAGAGGTCTTTCCAGTCTCCATGGAATTCCTCCATGTTATTGTTCCTTTTAGCAAAATAGTATTCCATCACCAACATATACCATAGTTTGTTCAGCCATTCCCCAATTGAAGGGCATCCCCTCATTTTCCAATTTTTGGCCACCACAAAGAGTGCAGCTATGAATATTTTTGTACAAGTCTTTTTACTTATTGTCTCTTTGGGGTACAAACCCAGCAGTGCTATGGCTGGATCAAAGGGCAGACATTCTTTTATCAACCTTTGGGCATAGTTCCCAATTGCCCTCCAGAATGGTTGGATCATTTCACAGCTCCACCAGCAATGAATTAATGTACTGACTTTGCCACATCCTCTCCAGCATTCATTACTTTCCTTCACTGTCATTGTTAGCCAATCTGCTAGGTGTGAGGTGATACCTCAGAGTTGTTTTGATTTGCATCTCTCTGATTATAAGAGATTTAGAACACTGTTTCATGTGCTTATTAATAGTTTTGATTTCTTTATCTGAGAACTGCCTATTCAAGTCCCTTGCCCATATTTCAATTGGAGATTGGCTTGATTTTTTGTACAATTGTTTTAGTTCTTTATAAATTTGAGTAATTAGACCTTTCTTAGAGGTTTTTGTTATGAAGATTGTTTCCCAATTTGTAGTTTCCCTTCTAATTTGGTTTACATTGGTTTTGTTTGTACAAAAGTTTTTTAATTTAATGTAATCAAAATTATATATTTAACATTTTTGACTCTTTCTATGTCTTGCTTGGTTTTAAAGTCTTTCCCTTCCCAGAGGTCTGACATGTATACTATTCTGTGTAGCCCCCTTGGTTTTCCCTTCTCCCTTACCCTGGTGGATAAGATAGAATTCAAGATCCCAATGGATCTAGATGCTCTTCCCACTTAGAGTTGATTTTACTGAGAGTAAGGTTGAAATAAAACCACTCTTACTCTCCTTTTTAGAGGAGAATTCTTCCCCTCCCCTTCCCATGTGTATCTTTGTGTGAGAAAGATTATTCTATTTAGTTTTTTTTTCTATTTCTTGGAGTATATCTTAGTACCATCAATGATTCTCCCCCTCCCTTTTTCTTTCCTCCCCCGCCTTTCTCCCTATCGTCTTGATGCCCCAAACTTTCCCTATGTGTGACTCTTCTTACTACTCTAATGATGCATAGAATTTTTGAGAGTTACACATTATATTTTCCCAACATATTAATATATATAATTTGATATAAATGTAGTCCTTATAGAAGAGAATTTGATTTAAAGAAAAAGATAACATTTTTCTCCTTTTCCTTTTCCTTCATATTTACCTTTTCAAGTTTCTCTTGCTCTTTGTGTTTGGAGGTCAAACTTTCCACAGAAAATACTTGAAAATCTTGTATTTTGTGGAATGCCCATAGTTTCCCCTGGAAGTATATAGTCAGTTTTGATGGATTGCTGATTCTTGGTTGAAGATCCAGCTCTCTTGCTTTTCTGAATGTCATGTCCCTTGCCTTACGGTCATTCAGAGTAGTGATTGCTAGGTCCTGTGTGACCCTAATTGGTGTTCCTTTGTATCTAAATTGGCTTTTTCTGGCTTCTTGTAAGATTTTTTCTTTTGCTTAGAAGGATTGGAATTTGGCAATTACATTTCTGGAAGTTGTCTTTTGGGGATTTAGTGTGGAGGGTGTTCTGTGGACTCTTTCAATGCCTGTATTGACCCCTTGTTCTAGAATCTCTGGGCAGTTTTCTTTGATGATATCATGTATTATGATATCAAGATTACTGTTTATTTCTGGATTTTCTGGTAGACCAATGATTCTCAGATTGTCTCTCCTTCCTCTGTTTTCCAGATCTGTCATCTTGTCAATGAGATATTTTACGTTATCTTCTAATTCCTTAGTCTTTTGACTTTTCTTTATTAATTCTTGTTCTTTTGCAAGATCATTGCCTTCCAGTTGCCTGATTCTGACCTTTAAAGACTGTTTTTTTTCAGTTTTATCTGACCTGTTTTTTGAGGCTTTGAGCTGTTTCTGCATTTGCATATTTTGGTCCTTCAGATTGCTGTGTTCCTTTTGCATTATTTCCCATTTTTCCTGCCTAAAGGCTTCCATCTTTTTGCTAATTTCCAATTTAAATTCTTCAAGACCTTGTGGAGAATTTCCATTTCTTTTGGAAGATTTTGGAGCATTTGATTTTGTTTCCTCTTCTATTTCCTCTGTATTTTGTGTTTTCTCTCTATAAAATGTGTCCAAAGTCACCCCCTTGTTCTTGCTTTTCTAGGTGTTGGGAGGCTGACCCTCAGCACTGTTTTCCATCTCTATGGTTTTTCTTCCCCTTTCCAGTCAGAAATCTGAGTTGGAGGGCTCTTTCTCAGTGTATCAGTCTAATGATCAAACGAGGCTTTAGCCCCAGGCAAATTGTCAGTTCTCCACAGCTGCCCTGTCTTCCTGGGGAAGCCCAGGGTCTGCCATCCCCTGCCTGCCAGCATTTTGGGTGTTACTGTTCTCAGTTCTCTCCAGCTGCTTCTCTGCTGCCTTACTTCCATGCTCTGAGCCTGGCACAGCACTTTCTGCAAGGCACCACAGTGCCTTTGCCTGCCCCAAGGTTCCTATCTTTTCAGGAGGCTCTGCACTCTAGGTGGGGAGGGGTTCTGGCCTCCCTGAGCTCTGAGGACTCCTGATGGGATTATGTTCAACTGGGTTGGTCTGGATGTGCCCCAAGGCAAAAACATCTGGTGAGACTCTGCTGGAAATACCCAGCCATGGGGCTGAAGGACCCCCCCCATCTCTCTCCAGCTGCTTCCCTGCCATCTGTGTTGGATTCCCTAAGCCTGGCACAGGTTGCTTTCAAGGTGCACCCTTTGGAACAGCACCTTTATTGACCCTGAGGTTCCAGCTGCTGCTGGGGGCTCAGTGCTCTGGGTTGGGGTGGAGGGGTCCTGGGACCTTCCTTCTGCCTTCCCCTTAGACCTGAGTGTTCTTGGATTTTGGCTTTTTGGGTGCATACCTTTTGACTTGAGTCCAGAAGGAGGGTTCCCAGCCTCTGTCCTGTTGTTACCTTTGAATTTCAGTCCCCTAGGAGCATTCAGTTTGTGATCGGTAAGGAAGGATTTTCAGAGGTCTAATCCACCATCTTGACTCTGCCTCCAAGCCACCATCTTGACTCCTCCTACTTTTTTATTTTTGAAATTAAATGAAAGAACAATCAGATGCTGAAGTAAATTGATCTATGTTTAGTCCTTCTGCACTCCCTATGATTTTTTATTCAAGTAGTTATAATTTTCATTCTTTGTGATTCTTCTACCTATGGAATCAAGGAGTGTAAGAATCATTACAATTTCTGAAATACCATAAGATAAACTATGAATAAAACAGAAAAGGAAGGGGAAAATGTCTTTCTTGTTAGAAACTCTTATTTTATGATAAGATATTATAAAGGGAACTTATAAGGAGAGAATTAGAAGAAAGACTAAAGATAGTTTGCTGTCATATCTGGAGAGAAACTAAGGTGAATTGAGAGAAAAAATAAGATGGCAATATTTCATTTTGTAATGAAATTACTTATATTTTTATCTTTTAAAAAGGACAAAAAAGATTCTGGAAAAGATACTCTTTTGAAAAATTCAGGATGAATTAAATGGTATGTGAGTTTGTTCTCATATTTAATTACTTAGTTGGTTTAAAGTTCTTTGGTCACTATATCTCTCTTGTACTTGAATGATTACCTATATATTTGTTCTATTTTATTTCATTCCTAACAAAGTATATATTTAGCAGTTTTACCTCTTTATCTTGAGAGATTACAGGATTTAATATAGAGAGAGCAACTACTATTGGGAAAGGGGGTTTCTTCAGTTTACTAAAGAAATTATTTTTGATGACCTAGAGGTAAGAATTCTGAGTTTAAGTGATTAATTGAGAGACATATTAAAACTTTAATTATTAATAAAGAAACTTACAAATAAACCTTTGGATTACCCTAGAGCTAAAGATAATAAGATTAAATTTAGTAATATGTCATGTATCAGGTAACTGACATAAGTGAGTGTGATTGGTCTAAGATCCCATAAGAATTGCTACAAAGGAGTAAACTAAGGCCTAAATGTTTTAATTAAATTTTCCAAATCTATATAAGTAATTTGTGGCAAAACTGGGACTAGAACCCTAGAGACCTGATTCCTAGTCAAAACAGTTTTTTATTTTCCCCAATCATATATTTCTTGTTATTCTCATTTCTTCCCCCAATTTTTTCTGCTTGTTCTCATATCTCCAGAAAATAAAAGATATAACTCCCCCATTTTTTCAAGCACAAAAAATAAGGTAATATAGTTATTCTCCAACATTGTTATACTCCAAAAAAGCCTAAGGATCTCTGCAATCTTCACATTCAGATGAAGCAAATAAGAATTGAATTAAGAAAAAAATAGTTTCTATTACTAGGGAAATACTTATGTTTACTTAGTATTGAATAAAAGGGAAAAAGATTTTGTTCATCAACAAAAATACATGTAAATAACATTTTGGGAATAAGAATACCATTTTAATCAAAGTAAATTTAGATGCAATGTCTAATTTTTCTTTATTTTTAGAAGTTTCTCCTATATTTTTCTTTTGCACAGTATATGGGTTGGGTATATGAAAGAGAATATGTAACAGTATAAATCAAATAAACACATGGTTAGTGAATTAATAGTCTATGGCTGGCACTGTGTTAGACTCATGGGTGAAACAATAACGACATGCAATTCCTATGATATTTGACAGTTTCTTTTGTTTTCCACATTATATTGACTCACTTTTAAAAAATGCTAATATCCTTCTGATGATAGCTCGTGTACCTCATCTCATAATTCAGCATCCCCCAGATCCACAAAACTGCATTTCCTTTCAGCCATTTTTCAGGAGTATCTGACTCTTGGTAGTCCCATTTGAGGTTTTCTTGGCATATATGCTAGAGTGGTTTACAACTTCCTTTTCCAGCTGATTTTAATTGTGAGGAAACTGAGGGAAATGGGGTTAAATAAGTTGCTTAGTATTGCACAGCTAATAAGTTTCAGAGGCCAGATTTGAATTGAGAAAAATGAGTAGTTCAATCTTCCAGACTTTATACCTGGCATTGTATATCTACTATGTCATCTAACTGTATTAGTTAATTGAACTGACTTTTCATCTACTGCCTGAATCTGCATGTACATGATAGGAATACAGATCAGCATCACCTGCTACCTCCAAAGGAAGCCAGAGATGTTTTCTATTTTCCCCAAACATTCCTCATTTTCCTATTGTCCACTTCCCACCAGGCACTGGATTCTCACTGGATTCTGACTCTGTGTTATTAAATCTACTTCCATTTCAGAGTTCCATTCCATTCTAAACCTTGGAGCCACTCTCCCCTTGGTAGGAGATAATCTGCCCAACCTCTGCTATCCAAGGCCTTCATGTTTTTGTAATCTGACTGACTTCATTCTCTGCCATAATATTACCTAACCTTTCTGTCTCTTTAAACCAAACATGAAGCTCTTTTATCCATTGTCTCTTCCAATCAGAATAATAGGTTTTAAAATCAGAGTCTCTCTTAATATCCTATTTGTATTCCCAGTAATTAACTCAGTGATTTAAACAGTTTGAACATTTAATAAATGCTTTTCTATTTCATAGAATATTACAATCTCGAAATCACTGAAGTTGAATCCAACCAAAAGGTAAACAAACAACAAAAAAAAGAATCCTTTGCATCTTCAGACTTCAACACTTAACAACAAAAACAACCACAAAGAACAGAAAAAAGAATGTATGATTAAAAAAAATGATGAACTGATCATAGGAGAGAACACACACAACAACATAGAAAATAATCTCATCCTTGGAGATCTTGAGTGCTGAATTTTTAAAATAAGGATTTAGATAAGTTAGGTGACCTCTCTAGGGTCCTGAAACCAATGAATGGAGGAAATGAGACTAGAAATCATGTTTAAAGCAGCATGTTAATTGTCAAATCATATATACACTCTTGTACAATTTCATTTGCTAAATTACCTGGATGAGATATTCAAAATAATCAAAGTAGGAGCCCATTATGAGTGCTTAGGATGGCAAGAGATTTCAAAGATAGTGAGCAGAATGTTGAATTGATTACCTTTTTATATTTATTGAATAGACATAGATAAAAGTAATACATGACAGGAAGGCATGGATGAACTATGAACTGCAAAATTAAAAAATATATATCCATAAAAATCAAATCACACATTCATTGGACTTTTGGAATTAAAAGTCTATAAAGTAGAGAGTCCATGTATCATCATCTCCATTTAAGAAGTAAGGAGACTGAGTGTCAGACTATGTAACATTGAAGATTGAAGATGACATAGTAAATAAATGAATGACTTGGTGCTCAAATGCAAATTTTTGATTTCTAGCCCAATTTTTTTCTTTTGTTTTATCCTTTATTTTTTCCTTTTCTTTCTCTCTATTTCCCTTTCATCCTTCTTTCCCTTCTTTCATCTTTTCTCTCTTCCTTCCTCACTCCTTAGCTCCTCTCCACCCCTCTCATAATTTTAAGGGTGAGATTTTAATCAGAATTTATTGCTGGTTTCCACTTCAAGATATTATTATATGAAATTCACTTCAATACTGTAGTACATACTTGTTTTCATAGATAAGTATTTTAAAGGGACAAGAAAGCAAAACTCTTCCAGTTATTAGATTTACAAAATGTGGAAACTGATCCAGATGGCTTCAGGAATGCCCTGTTATTTTTTTTTTATTTGAATACCTTTTTGTTTTAAAATTTTTTATTAAAAGTCACACATATATCCTAGTATGTATTTTTAGCCCATGTTTCTCTCTGTTTTTGTCTTTAAATTCTTCCAAATATATGGCTATTTATTCTTGTCAGAATAGTAGAGAATCAGAGTCAAGTTGAAAGTAGCCTATATTACTTTGAAGGAAGTCAGTCCAAACAATCAACACACTTACTAAGTATCCACTATAACTATAGCATGTTGCTAAGGTTATCGGAGTTTCAGAAGTATATGATGAGATCCTTGCTCTTCGTAAAGACTTTCAATTCTGGAATTAAATTCCTCCTGTTCAAATTCTGACCCTGTAGTAAAAAAATGAGTAGCTCATCTGTTCAGGTATCCTTTATTATTTCAAAGTTAAGTATGCAGATGTTTTCATATAGAGAGAGGTTGGAAAAATTCCTGATCAAATAATTGATATCCATTATTATAACATTCATGTAAAATTATATAAATTACTTTAGCCCTCAATTTCCTCTTCGCCACACACCATTTTATTCATCTATAAATAATGATTTTGAACAAGGTTCCTCCCAGCCCATGATCTATTAAAATAAGATCCCAAGTACTGATATTCAGCAGGAAGAGAAGTTGTAATCCTGCAAACACTCTGGAGACCTCAGCCCTTCTCCTTCCCTCTCTCCTCCACTAAATATGAATTCCCTGAACAGGCAAAAAAAATATATGAAGTTTCAGTTTCTGTTTATAATCAAGGCTCCTACTTCTGCTGATGATTTGAACAACACTTATAGAAATGATGCATGAATGCGACACCAATGTCCTTTCTCATCTAATCACTTGTTCCTTTCCCCATTAAAGTTAAAAAGCCTCTGGGTTGAATTGAACAATAGGAGTGGGTGAAGCCATTAACTTCCTAACAGCTGGTCATGTCCACTAAGTTATTGATTCAGGGCCATTACTATAGAATCCCCAACGATAGAAGACATAGATACTGGGGGAAAATGAGTTAACATTAGTGTGTACATTGATCAGGTATTTTTCTGTCCTGCCTTTCTCAGAAACAGCTGGCCAAGATCACTAGGGGGAGACAGGATCCCCAATTAGATGCACTGTACATTTGTACTACAGGGTAATCCTTAGGTACATAATGTCTTGAATCTGGAAACACGGAAACACCAAGTTAATGAAACGCATGAATCTTTATCACTCCAAATAAGCTCCTCATTTAAGCTCCCATGACTTCCTAGCAATTTTTAGGACATCGAATTTTAAAATATCCATTTTGTGGCATGGGATATTGAGACTCATGTTTATAAATTCTGGGGAAATAACTAGATATTGATAGATATTGGGATCACCAACAATTAATAGTGACTATGGTAAACTTCTTCTATGGAGTTCTATCCTGAGGTTTGTCAGTTGGAAATGATAACAAAGTCCAAGCAGCTGAAAAGAATCCTGCCTCAGACTATATTTTACTATTTTTTGTGGTATAAAAATTCAGGAGAGATAAAAAGGTAATAGATAGGATAGAATTTCTTAAATTATGAAGGTTCCCTAAATCTAATACACTCTATCTGTAACCCATATTCCAAACTTTTCTATGAAGAAAATCCTCTTTCTTGATCAAAAGCAAGGCTAACCTATCTTCCTCTCTGTCTATAACCCAATTTCTATCTTTCTAAAATATTTTAAAGATATCTTATAAATAAATTATTTTCTTCTTTCCAGCTTAGGAAATCAGCTCCAGACAGGTTTCTAACGGAGTAACTCTCTTCAGGCCTGTTGGCCTCCTCCTTCTCTGTAGATGTCACAGAGAGAAAAACTCAGGCAGTCTCTGTTTCTCTCTAGATCCATGATATAAACCAACAGCTTTTCCCAAATTTTCCAAATCTCCTCCACCAATTGTCACCAACTTCCCTCAGGATTTTCCAAGGAAAAGCACTCACAACTACCAAACTCTGAGTATGACACTCTCACAGTGGCAATTATTTCTCTTGACAAAATTCCTAAGGAAACTCCATGGAAATTCCAGCTGATTTTTTTAAGGTAACCTTTCCACATATCTTTCCAAGCTGAAGACCTCCTTATACACTAAGTTGTCAATCAACCCAATTTATTAACTCCTAATTAACCAATGAATATTCCATTACATGCTATCCTTACATACTGCTAGAGTTATTGGGGAATAGGTACAAAATGCAGTGCCTAGTGTTTAAAAAAATCAAATAAAGGAAGAACTTGAGAGATCACAACCATCTGTCAGAGATAGTATAGGAGGAGTAATGCTGGTAATGGTAGGGGAGAGGACCAATTAAATTTGAAGTCAGTTTTATCCCTATAATTCAATTAACTAGCTAATGAAGCTAAATCTACTCCTAGATAAAACTTGGTTGTTTCTATGGTTATATAATATACAGTAAACAATGCACTTACTAGGTTAACCATATAACATAACTTTTATTTGGCTAATAAAAACATTCTCTATTATCATTACATATAGCAAAATTATTAACTGGTGGTTGTCTTTCATACTCAAAGAGGACCAAAATGACATCATGGTGATATCTTTTGATTAAAAAATAAATTGGAATGAGGCAGAATTGCACAAAGTTGTTAAACTGACTCTCCCTAGCAGAACCATCTGAGTCCAGTGGCCAGACCAAATTTAAGAGTATTGGTAGAATCAGGATCCAGTGATTTCCTCAATATTTAACCAACCTCTACATATTCCACAGATCCTACTTCCACAACACTAATGGGCATTAGAACAAGTTGTTGTCATTCCCTTCTTCAGGCAGGAGAAGTATTCACATGCTTTGGGTAGACACTCCAACAATTTTAAGGCATATTAGTTACCATTAATTGTTTAGCCTGGTGTATCAAGATAGTTATGGCCACTGTGCATGCAACAGTTTCTTGGAGCCTCACAAGAAAGCTGATTGGCAAGTGGACACCAAAGGAGTAGAAGCCTTTGAAAGGGGTTGGAAAGTCCTCATATCAGATCTATTAGTCTTCCTTGGACACCCAGTAAAAAGGGAGCTAGTTGATGCAAAATTGCTGGACCTGAAGTCAGGGAGACATCTTCCTGAATTCAAATCTTGCCTCAGGCACTTACTGGCTGTGTGACTCTGGGAAATTCACTTAACCGTGTTTGCCTCAGTTTCTTCATCTATAAGATTATTTGGAGAAGGAAATTGACCACTCTAGTATCTTTGTCAAAGAATCCCCAAATGAGATCATGAAGAGCTGGATATGATGGAAAAAAATGACTAAACACATTAAAAGAGATTTAGTATATAATCACACCCAGAAATCCATTAGTGGACCAGAACAAATGTAATTGATTACTCTCACCAGATTGTAAACTGAAAACATTAAATGAATAATATTGTCATCTTTAAAAATTACTAAAAGACATCAATTATCCAATGCATTATTTGTAGTAGCCCTGCATTCCAATATCTTTTTCAGCATTCTAATGAAAGGAATATTAAAAAGCAAAAATGAATGGAAAAAGGAAATTAAAAAAAAAAAACTTTAAATCTTTGTGAGGAAAATTACCTCTGCCCTGTTTGATGTTACAGATAGAGTTCCCAGGAGACATACCTGGTGTCAGTCCAAGTATTGTAAGGGGGATATAGTTAATATTTAAAGGCTTGGAAATGAATATTCAAGACTGTATTCTCCAGGAATTTAATCAATTCCAAAGAGATTTTATTTACAATTTACTTACAAAATGTAGAAAGAGTGAAAAAAAGAAATCAGAGAGAGGATAAGGTAAGATATCTAACCTGAACACTAAGTACTTTACTCCAGGCCCATCTGGGAAGGGAGAATTAGTTTCAGCTGACCTCAGCAAAACCAAGGACCTAGGAAGTCTCTTCAGAAAATTCAGCAATTAATAATCAGCTTTTAACTCACCAACTGTCAGTCCAGTAAGCAGATTCTTCTGCCCCTCTTTACCAGCCTCAACTTGAAGCATGAAGAATTCAATTCCCGTAGAAGTGGAAGTCCAATTAGAACTCCACTCCAAGAATTCCAGTTCTAAGTCAAACTCCACTTTTAAAGACATTTTCTCTTGCATCACTTCCCCTAATTCCATGTCTAACAGTCACAACTGACACTCTGTTCTAGGACTGCCCAGAAGGCAGTTAGTCAATTCTGATTCATTACCTACTATTGCACATGTGGGTCACAGACCTCCCAATTAATGAATAAGTGTGATATTTGTACTTTTGGTGATTATATTTAAATGGGCAGATCTTCATATTTAACTATTAAGTACAGTGTTTTCACTTTTTGTGATTGAATCTAAAAATAGGCAGGTCTCCATACTTAACTTTTAAGTAGGGTGTTTACACTTATAGAGTTTAAAATCTAAAAATAGGTATGAGTTATAATTTAAATCTTCCCCACAAAGGAAGAGCTAAGTACCTTCATTGATACAAACAGGGGAGAGCCAAATACAATTTTCACAGTATCCCCCAGTATCCCCTGAAGTCAGCTAGAAAATCAGTTTACAATGCCACTAGAGAGGGAGAAGCAGGGGTGGGGGGAGGGTATATAAATCTAGAGGAGAAGCAAAAGGGTCTCTCTACTTCTGTGCTTGAACAGATTACAGAACAGTACTGTTGCAAAAGAGTTTAGTTCAACTAAATGAAGACACCATAACCAGGGTAACGCTTCTTTAAGAGAAATCTATTTATCTCCCCTCTCTCTCATCTCTCACCTTATTCATTCTGTTTAAAAAACAACATAAAAACCTCAGTCTGTTACCACATTTTATATTTTTTGCATTTGAATTAATTTATTTAGATAATTTACAACATTATTCCTTGGTTACAATGATTACATTATTTCCCTCCATCACCTTCAACCACCCTTCCCTCAGCCAACATGAAATTTCATTGGGTATTACTGGTGTCCTTGATCAGAACCTATTACAATATTGTTGTGTTTGCACTAGGATGTTCATTTAGTCTATATCCCCAATCATTTCCCTTCGACCCATGTATTCAAGCAGTTGTTTTTCTTCCATGATTCTACTCCCAAAGTTTTTCCTCTGAATGTGTATAGTGTTCTTTCTCATAGAACCCTCCAAATTGTTAAGGATCACTGCATTGCCACTAATGGAGAAGTCCATTACATTCGATTGTACCACAGTCTATCTAGTCTCTGTGTACAATGTTTTCCTGGTTGTGCCCCTCTCACTCTATATCAGTTCCTGGAGGTTCTTCCAGTTCCCATGGATTTCCTCCAGTTTATTATTCCTTTGAGCACAATACTGTTCCATCACCAACATATACCACAATTTGACCAGCCATTCCCCAAATGAAGGGCATCCCCTCACTTTCCAATTTTTTGTCACCACAAAGAGCGCAGCTATGAATATTCTTGCACATGCCTTTTTCCTTAGTATCTCTTTGGGGTACAAACCCAGCTTTGCTATGCTTTTGCTACTTTTCTCCATTTTAAGCAATATGTATCATCCTACAATGTGACAAGCATGCCAACATGTATTATTTGTAATACATGAATAACCTATAAATTTTTCCCTGCCATCTTGGGGAGAAGGGAGTAGTGAGAAGGAGAGAGAGAACATGGATTGCAAAATGCTAGAAAGCAATTATTTTAAAATGTATTGACATATAATATATAGAAAAATGAGAATAAAGTTTAAATAAAATCTGAATTGGCAGGACCCACAAATATAATAATAACTTTTTATCCCAAGAAATGAAGGATATTAGCAGGAAAGGTCTTTTACCCATTGGTGGAATTAAAGCTAAGACCAGTCCTGGGAAGCCAGCACAAGCATTTGTGATTGTTGAATCAGAAGCAACAGCTTCTCAAGTTAGCCTATAGGAAGGAAGGGAGTCAGATAACTGATAAGAAAGTGAATACAGGGGTCCCTTTGCTCTCATCAGTTGCATGACTCCATTTTTGGAAATTACTTGCCCACGGAAACACTAAGGTCATGGTCTTTGGTTTTAATTGCAGTGTGAGGAGGAATACAAGCACATATGCAATTGTGGCCATGGGGGAGCTGGGGCTATGATCATGCTTCTGGAGCAAAAAAAAAGGAATTGTGTTCATTCACAGACTAGAACACAAGCAAGAAGAGTAATAAACACATTTCTCCATAGGTTACATCACCCTGAAAAAACAGAAAACTTGTAGAATGGTAGAACTAGCTTGGAACACAGCTTAAAAAAACAACTAAAATAATAAATACTATATATCTAAAACCATCAGCTAATATCATCTGCAATGGGGATAAACTAGACGTATTCCCAATAAGATCAGGAGTGAAACAAGGATGCCCATTATCACCTCTACTATTTGACATTGTACTAGAAACACTAGCAGTAGCAATTAGAGAAGAAAAAGAAATTGAAGGCATCAAAATAGGCAAGGAGGAGACCAAGTTATCACTCTTTGCAGATGACATGATGGTCTACTTAAAGAATCCTAGAGATTCAACCAAAAAGCTAATTGAAATAATCAACAACTTTAGCAAAGTTGCAGGATACAAAATAAACCCACATAAATCATCAGCTTTTCTATATATCTCCAACACAGCTCAGCAGCAAGAACTAGAAAGAGAAATCCCATTCAAAATCACCTTAGACAAAATAATATACCTAGGAATCTACCTCCCAAGACAAACACAGGAACTATATGAACACAACTACAAAACACTCTCCACACAACTAAAACTAGACTTGAGCAAATGGAAAAACATTAACTGCTCATGGATAGGACAAGCCAATATAATAAAAATGACCATCCTACCCAAATTTATTTATCTATTTAGTGCCATACCCATTGAACTACCAAAATACTTCTTCACTGATTTAGAAAAAACCATAACAAAGTTCATTTGGAAGAACAAAAGATCAAGGATATCCAGGGAAATAATGAAAAAAAAAAACACATATGATGGGGGCCTTGCAGTCCCTGACCTTAAACTATGTTACAAAGCAGCAGTCATCAAAACAATTTGGTACTGGCTAAGAAACAGAAAGGAAGATCAGTGGAATAGACTGGGGGAAAGCGACCTCAGCAAGACAGTATACGATAAACCCAAAGATCCCAGCTTTTGGGACAAAAATCCACTATTCGATAAAAACTGCTGGGAAAAATGGAAGACAGTGTGGGAGAGACTAGGAATAGATCAACACCTCACACCCTACACCAAGATAAATTCAAAATGGGTGAGTGACTTAAACATAAAGAAGGAAACCATAAGTAAATTGGGTAAACACAGAATAGTATACATGTCAGATCTTTGGAAGGGGAAAGACTTTAGAACCAAGCAAGACATAGAAAGAATCACAAAATGTAAAATAAATAATTCTGACTACATCAAATTAAAAAGCTTTTGCACAAACAAATCCAATGTAACTAAAATCAGAAGGGAAACAACAAATTGGGGGAAAATCTTCATAGAAACCTCTGACAAAGGTTTAATTACTCAAATTTATAAAGAGCTAAATCAATTGTACAAAAAATCAAGCCATTCTCCAATTGATAAATGGGCAAGGGACATGGATAGGCAGTTCTCAGATAAAGAAATCAAAATGATTAATGAGCACATGAAGAAGTGCTCTAAATCTCTTATAATCAGAGAGATGCAAATAAAAACAACTCTGAGGTATCACCTCAAACAAAGCAGATTGGCTAACATGATAGCAAAGGAAAGTAATGAATGCTGGAGGGGATGTGGTGAAGTAGGGACATTAATTCATTGCTGGTGGAGTTGTGAACTGATCCAACCATTCTGGAGGGCAATTTGGAACTATGCCCAAAGGGCAACAAAAGAATATCTACTCGTTGATCCAGCCATAGCACTGCTGGGAATGTACCCCAAAGAGATAATGGACAAAAAGACTTGTACAAAAATATTCATAGCTGCCCTCTTTGTGGTGGCCAAAAACTGGAAAACAAGGGGATGCCCATCAATTGGGGAATGGCTGAGCAAATTGTGGTGTATGTTGGTGATGGAATACTATTGTGCAAAAAGGAATAATAAAGTGGAGGAGTTCCATGGAGCCTGGAACAACCTCCAGGAAGTGATGCAGAGCGAGAGGAGCAGAACCAGGAGAACATTGTACACAGAGACTAATACACTGTGGTGTAATCGAAAGTAATGGACTTCTCCATTAATGGCGATGTAATGTCCCTGAACAATTTGCAGGGATCTAGGAGAAAAAAACACCATTCATAAGCAGAGGATAAACTGTGGGAGTAGAAACACCGAGGAAAAGCAACTGCCTGAATACAGCGATTGAGGAGACATGACAGAGGAGAGACTCTAAATGAACACTCTAATGCAAATATTATCAACATAGCAATGGGTTCCAATCAAGAAAACATGTAATGCCCAGTGGATTTACGCATCGGCTATGGGGAGTGGGGGAGAGGAAAAGAAAATGATCTATGTCTTTAATGAATAATGCTTGGAAATGATCAAATAAAATATAAAAAAAATAAAAAAAACAACTAAAATTTAGGAATGTACCCTACGACCACCAACAAGATAACAAAATTCAGCTTTGATAGCTTTTTAACTTAAACCTCCAGAAAAATCCTAGAAAATGAACATACGATAACAACAAAAGAAAGTCAGAATAGAAAATTATTAGGGGGGTAGAGGATATCAAAGCACAAGCTCATAAGTCAACAAAGCCAAAACTACTGCATCCAAAGCTTCAAAGAAAATTATTAAACCGTTACCAACCTCAAAAGAATACATGGAAGAGTTTTAAAAGTATTTTAAAAATCAAATAAGGTAAGTAAAAGAAAAAAAAATAAATAGTAGTAATGCAAAAAAATCATAGGGGGAAAATATTTAAGAGCTTGGTGAAAAATGATCAAAAATATTGAACAAAAGAAACCTTAAAATATACAATATACCAAATGGTAAAAGAAGCACAAAATCCCCTGAAATGAAGAACTCTCTCAAAACAACAATTGGCCAAAAAGATGTAAAAAAAAATACAACAATTTACAGGAAGCAAAACCATTTTAAATATCAGAATTGACCATATGGAAAAGGATAAACAAAAATTCAATGAAAAAAATAACTTCTTTTAAAAAAATAGAATCAGCCAAATTGAAAAGGAGGTATAAAAGATCACTGAAGAAAATATTTTTTAATTAGAATTGGGTAAATGGAAGCTAATGAATCCATGAGATATCAAGAAATAATTGAAAAATATTATAAAAATAAAAAAATAGAAAAAAATATGAAATGTCTCATCACAACTAATCGGGGAAAATAAATTGAAGAGAGATAATTTTAGAAATTATTGAATCACCTAAAAACCATAATCAAAAAAAGACTCCACAATCCTAATTCATGAAATTATCAAAGAAAACTTTCCTGCTATATTAAAGAATCCAGAGGGTAAAATAGAAATTTAAGGAACCCATTATCATCTCTTGAAAGGGATCTCAAAATTAAAAACTCCCAGTAATATTAAAATGAAATTTCAGATGTGCCAGATGAAGGAAAAATATTGGAAATATTGCCTATTTTGACAGAATAGGAAAGTAATGAATGTATGTGAGGTTGTGGGGAAATTGAGATACTAATGTACTATTGATGGACTTTTGAATTATTTCAATCATTTTAGAAAGCAAGTTAGAACTGTGCCCCAAAGAGCTATAAAATAGTACATATTTTTGACTTGACAATTCTACTATTAGTCCTGAATCCCAAATAGATATTTTAAAAAATCCAACCTCTTTAGACAAAAATATTTATAACAGCTCTTTTTCTGGTGTCAAAGAATTAGAAAGTAAAGATATTATCATCAGATGGGGAATTGCTGAACACATAATGATATATGTCTTTATTGGAATACTATTATACTATGGGAAATGATGACCTGAATAATATCAGAAAACCTGGAAATACTTATCTGAACTGATGCAGACTAAAGTGAGCCAAACCAAGAGAATATTCTACATAGGTATAGCAATATTATAAAATGAAAAACTGTTAATGACTTAGCTATTCTCAGCAATGCAATGATCCAAAAGAATCCCAAAGGACTAATGATGTATAATAACAACTGCTTTTAGAGAAAGAACTGAAAGCATCTAAATTCAGAACAAAGCATATTATATTTTACTTTCTTAATTTTTTTTTGTTTTTCTTCCACTGAAATGACCAATAAGGTAAAATATTATTCCTGATTATATACATAATATCTATATCAGATTGTTTACCATCTCAGTTAAGGTATAGGGGAGGAAAGGAATAAGGGAGAAAATTTAGGTCCCAATATTTAAAAAGAACCTATTAAATTAAATATACTTTGAGGAATACATACACACATGCACATACCTCATTCCCCTCTCCCTCTTTTCAGAACTGTAAGACTGCTTGTTGTAAGGAGTAGAAAATGTGAGATATTTTATAAAAGTTTGGACTGGATTATTTAATAACACGATCACAAGGAATTTACTAAATTCCAAAGAGATTCATTTTAACAATTTATTTATAAAATATAGAATGAGTGAAAGTAAGAAAATAGAGAGATGATAGGGTAAGATATCTAGCCTAAGCACTAATTTTATTGCTCAGGCCCCTGGCTGAAAACAGGCAGGGGTAATTATTCCTTAGCCAAAGAGGCCTAGGCTTTGAGTTGAGGATCTGGGGATGCAGGGAACCTCTCTCAAGAGGGTAGGTCTCTCCTGAGGCTAGTCCCTTCAGAAAATCCAGGAAAGGAGTCTGGTCATTCACCCACCACTTCTCAGTCAAAAGGGAGAGATCTAAGAACAGTCTCACCAAGTCCAAGGTTTCAGGTCCAATAAGCAGATTCTTCATCAGCCTCCAACTCTAACTCAGAACTCTTAAGAATGAGAGAAGTTCCTTCACAGAAAGTTGTAACTCCTTTTAAAGACACTTCTTTGCATCATTTCCTGTGCCTTCCTCTACTTTTTACATGGACAAATTATAGTCTATAGTTTTTCTTAGGACTGCCCAGTGGGTAGTTGGTTGATTCTGATTTGTCATCCACTATCACACATGTGGGTCATGGACACTCCCCAATTAAAGATTGAGTGGGATGTGTACACTTTTGGTGATTAAATCTAGAAATGGGCAGGGAAATTAATTTAATCTTCAAAATCAAGGGAGAGTTAATTTCATTTTTCACAATCAGGGGAGAGTTAATTAAATCTTCACATTGTATAGGCAAGGAAGTTTTATGATATCACAATCCTTCAAGAGCAAAAGCCTGTTGGGTTTTCAATCAGCAAGCCCCAGAAGTACAAAGCTCTGAAATACTAATCTGCTGTGGAAAGCAGAATCTGAAATGTTAGTGCCTGACCAAAGAAATAGGAAACAGATAGTGAATAGAACAGGTTACAAAATGGGATACCATGTATGTGGGGATTTATTCAGCATTCTACCAAGTCATAGGAAAAAGTCATGATATCCTACTCGGGCCAGTAATGACCAACCAAAAGTCAGATGAGTCAGATACCTAGACTGATGAACTGAATTTCCAAGTGTTGAAGGAGACTGAGATCCACCCCCAACCCCCAACCCCATAAGAAACAACCATCAGAGGGGAGGGAATCAGAAAACAATTGATAAAGCAAATTAAAAAGAAAAAATAATGAGAATACCAAAGAAATCTCAAAACTTTAAATATGAACAGGTAATTTAACAGGAAAATCAGTTAACTATAGGAAGAAATATGGTTTCTTGATCTTGTTAATGAATTCAGGAATCTCTGAGTAAATACTGCAAGATGAAGGAAAATGATCCAATACTTGATGAGGCAGAGGGCCCTGTGTAATTTGAGAAAATCATGAAACTACATTACACTGTTCCTGAGTGGTTTAAAAGAAAAAAGTAAAAATGTGAGACCAGAATATATCCTATACAATAAAAATTATGAGCTGAATGGCAAAAAGTTTGAATTTGTAATAGCAGATCTTGCCAAAGTAGCAAGAAAGAAAAATAGTTTGGGAATGCAAATATACAGAACAGAAGAATGGATCAGTAAAAGAGAAGCAAAAAAGGAAAATATGCTTATTATGTAAGCAAAAATACACAGATCATGAAGACAGGATTTGAGAATCATAGGTCTCACAGGAGGATAGAATAGGAGGGGGAAAAAAGCCTTAACACCATAATGAAGAAAGTAATGGAAAAAAATAAAATGAGCTTCTCAGAACTTGTGAACAAAAAATTGAAATTCCATTTGAAAGAACTCAGAGATCATGTTCAGAAAAAAACAGCAACAATAACACCAAAAACAAGAAACATGTAGTCTTCAAACTCCAAGACATATATAGTAGTTAAATTTAACAATTCAATTCAGAACAATTTCTGCAAGGCATCAAGAGAAAGGTCTTTAAATATGAAGGAAAGATCATTTAACTTAATATAAGATGATTATGAGGACACAACAGCAAAAATATATGATGATTGACTGTGAATGAGAAATATTATCAGCAATGCAAAGATCAAAGACAACTTCAAGGGACTCATAATGAAAAAGGTTATCTACTGCCATAGAATAAACTGATGAAGTGTGAATGCAGATTAAAGCATAGCTTTCTCCACTTTATTCCCTTCATGAATTTTTCTCTAATAAAAGTGATATGTGTCTTATTTCACCATGTGACAAATTTTGAAATATGTATTATAAGATTGCACATGTAAAATCTGTATCATATTACCTGCCACCTTGGGAAGGGGAGGGGCAAGAAAGGGAGAAAACGTAGATTATCAAATTACAGAAAACAATTATTAAAATTGCATTATCTGGAAAACAATATAAAATAAAATAAAAAAGATGAATCTGTGCCAACTAGAGAAAAAAGGAGAAAATAGAAAATATTGGAGCACAAGATTCAGAGCAGGTCATTTATTCTATAAATCTGAGCTTAACCATATGGAGCAAAAGATGGATATTCAATTAGAGTTTATAATATTTAAAGAAAGAAAGCCAGAATTGAAGACTTTATTTGCTCCTCAAATACCCTAAATAAAGAAATGGAAGGATAGTGGAGAAATGAAAACTGCAACAGTAATAGAGTGACACCAGTTAGATCAGTATTAAACATCTTTCTAAATATACACAAGGAGACAGAGGTGAAAGTGATAGACTTACTTAACAGTGAAGAAGCAGACAGAAGTCATTATGGGCAGGACCTGGCAATACTCTGCCTACAAGTAAATGCTTCTTTTCTGAAATTACATTATACCTGGAGAGTACATTAAATGGGCAGAGAAGGAATGGGCACAGAGAGGAATGAGTTAGGCCTCAGGTTCAAATCCAAAGGTAACATTTAGAGGAAGGTGATTTCTGTGGTCTCAGAAAAAATCTAGAGGAATTGGTGAGGAGGAGGGACTAGAAAGTTTGAAAAAATGATGAAAAGAAGAACGCCTTACTTTGGAGGTAGAAAAGAGTTCCACGGATGAATGTTCCTGTGGGTAAAAGGAGATGAAGACCTTATACCAAGCAGACATGGGGTTATTATATCTGTAAAATCTACTTGTCCTGAGCTAAGGGAGTTGAAATGCCTGGGGGGCGGGGGGCTTGCTCCTGGAGGAGTAGGAGAGCGTGGATAAAGGGAGGTGATCTTCAAGAAAATGGAGAAGGACAAAAAAAAAAGGTCATGAAGAAACATTATAGAGGCACTGAGGGCAAAGGGCAAGGGTCCTCCTATAGTTCAGATTCCTTTCTGACACCTGAAACAATTGGCCTTGTTCTGGGAGTGAGAGATGGAAAAAGGGAATTCATAATGTAACAGGAACAAGGCAGTAAAAACAATGGATGACTTGTGAAACATCAGATTTTGGATTTCATTTGCAATTTATACTGGTACTAAATTCTAGAGGAGAGAGTCAAAAACATCTTTAACCCCTGAAATATGGAGAAAGATTTAGGTATCAAAACAAGCATATGTAGATTTTATTCTAATAACAGTTGCATCTTTGATCTTTTCTTATTGCTATAATAAGAACTCTTACCATTTAGACTATTTGCTGTGGAAATTACAGAAAGAAACAATGTATTTGGAATGAGAAGAAATGTGTTTAAGTGATAATTTTGCTGCTTACTAACTTCTTGACTTCTAACAAGCTGCTTTACCTCTATGTTAAACAGCTCTATATCAGGAGCTAATAAATGATGGGAATCTTTACAGGATATGTTCAGAGCTGGCAGAATTCTTTTTTATTATAATTTAAACTAGATGGCACTTTAGATCCATTCCAAATCTGAGGATATATATCCTTGCTTCGGTCAGATGGTTGTTGTGAGAATCCAGTGAAAGACAATTTAAACTTATTTTCCCTGAATTTGTTTCCATCTCATTTTAAAACCCTAGGAGAAGGACTTTCTTTGGTACATAGAACATACAGAACTTGTATAATGGATTTAAGTTTATTTCTAACTTGCTATATGACTTTCACACAGCCAGCTAACCTCTCTTGACCTCAGTCTTTCCCTAAGGGAAGAGCAAGATGTTTGGGGCTCAGGACATAGAGAGAGAGAGAAACCACATCATTTTACCTGCCTTTGAAACATGGTAAATTTGTTCTTGCTAGAGGCAGGATACTTAATTTAATAGACTTGGTCTACTCTGGACAATGTTTTATTTCTATTCTTCTCATAACCTTTAACTCTCAAGGTGAAATAAATAAATAAATATATATATCCACATGTTTTTCAAAGACCAGAGTGTTAGATTGAAGGGTGTGAAAATCAAATAAAAAAGTGTCATTTTGTTTCCCATTTTTGTAAATCCCTATCTATATTATATGGTAAAATGTCACAGTGAAGGGATTTCAAAGGTGATAAGAAAGATATGTAACAAGCTGGCAATAGAAGAAGGAATTGTCAAAGAAGTCAATGACTGGCATGACCCTTATCTCAAAGAGCAATGAGTCAGAGACAGAAAAGTAATATGAAGTATTACTGACAGGAAAAAAGTTTGGTGATGAAATCGAAATTATGAAATACACATATAGTCTGAACACACCAAAACATTGAGACTGATACCTCCCACCTTTTAAACATTGCATTTTAGTTTATTCAAATGAAATAATATTAATAATAATAAGTGATATATTTTACTAAAAGTCAAGGTAGAGTAGCAGTATTTTTTAAACAGGAATATTCATTCTGGTTAATTAATCAGTCTCTATATGTATTGCCTCTATCTGTCGTTTTTAGAATATAAGCTCCTTGAAGGAAGTATTGACTTCACTTTTGTATTTGCATCCCAAGAGCTTAGTCACAATACTTGGCACATAGCAAGTATTTAATAAATGCCTTCTCAGTATTATAATTATTTGTTAACTATCGAACACCTTCATTTTAAAGTGAATAGGACTCTAGCAACTGGACTAATTGAGGACAATGTGACATTAAATTATCTACCTACTAAGAATAACTGTCATAGATCTAACACTTTAAGGTTTGCAAATTATTTTACATATATTATCTCAAAAGTGGTAGATACTGTAAACATTATTGTCTGTCTTTTACTGATGAGTAAAGTAAAGCTCAGAGGGATTAATTACTCACTCCAGGACATACAGAGTGCAGAAATGGAACACCAAATTAGGTCATGCAATGTCAATACTGCACATTTATTCATGTTGGCACTTTTCTGTTTTGTTTCTTCACATTCATATAGTTGGCTCTTAAAATTGGAAGAATGAAAGGAGAAAAAGCATTATTCAAAAACATCATCTTTAAAAATCATTTTCACTATTTTCCATTGTTTAGCACAGGATCCAGTCACTCACTCACAAGTTATTATATTAGTAGAGAGTAGATGTTTAAATATTGCTTGTTTTAAGATTGAAATTAAGAATCCCATTGCCTGAATTGGACTGTAATTATTTATTAATGTAGCTATGTCAGAATCAAGAATTCTTTAGATTTTCCATATATTGAAATCTTTCATTTTCATAGTACATTCAAGAAGTTTCACACATATAAAAAATTTTATATAAGAAACCTCATATGAGAACTGAAGGAAAGATTGAAAGGTTAGCATTCTCTCTATATGGGCTTCCTGTGTAGTAAGAGGAAATCTATCTGACTTTGGAGAAGTTGATGAGATTGGCTGAGCTGAGAAGTTTGAAGTCGGTAGTTTTGAGAATCTTGTAGAACACACTCACAGTGTCTTGAATATTCTCAAGTAAGAGTTATGGATCAAATGGCTCCCAAATTACTTATTTCCCATCAATACCATGCAAAATCAGGAAGATACTATGTTTTTCTTTTCATAATAGGTAGAAGATAACCCATTAAATATATTTTTATTTTTAAATTGTATTTAACTGATTAATTTAGAGAATTTTTCCAGCATTACAAAAATCATGTACCTTCCCTTCCCTCCCCCCAACCCCTTCTATATCTGATGCACAATTCCATTGTAACCCATTAAATATTGAGAGAATTCTGAGGAGGGACAGAAAGATGGCATCTAAAAGAAGGTCCAATTATGTAGATGGTATCAAAATATGAGAATAGGCCAATTTGTTGTTTTCTGTTTCCTGGACCTTCCTTTTTATTTTCCTCATTCCAGAATTTACAAACTTCAAGGATGACTTTCAAACTTTCAGAGCTCTGTAAACTGGCAAAAGCAGTGGTTATAGCAATGTCTGATAAATAAACAATTGACTTCATTTGGAGTTCAAGAAGTAAAGGTTGGGGTAGGGGAGGATTTAAAGCTTTTTATCCTAATCAATGTTGCCTACTTTTGACTAGGAATTATCTTTTTTTTTTCCTTTTCTCCTCATTCAGTTACAAGGCTATTCCCCATGTGAAATTATGTCTTCAGTAGGAAGACTGTATAGATACTTGGTCAGAAATTTAGAAATCATATACTCTACCACCCTTTTTTTCCAGATGCTGTCCAGAGTTCCTTTGATACCATATGTACTCAAATCTAAGGTAAAAACATACTTGTTAGCCTAAAGGTTCTTTAAAGAAGCTATCAAGTCTAAGGATTTTCTTAGAGCATTTCATACAGCACTGGGTTTAAGTGATTTCTCCAAAACTGCACTGCAAGTTATCTGTAAGAGCTGAGAATTGAGTCTAGTTTTTCCTGGCTTCAAGACTATATCTCTATCCACTATTACAGAGTCTCTTTGGTTTCTTTAACTATTAAAATTATTAATGAATTCTATTTAGAATTGAATAATTTCCAAGATAATAAGATCCTCAGATGTTTTATAAGCAAATAGAACTTAGAAGTGCATGGGACCTTGAAAACCATCTAATTCAATCTTTATTATTATATAGATTCAGAGATGATTAATTATTTATCCAAGTTCACACAGCTTCTAATTAGCATAATGCATTGGAACATGAATCTATCAAATCTAAATCCAGAATCGTTTCTTTTATTATTATATTAGTTCATTTACTCAAATTCTTACCGAAACAAGAATCTCCTCTTCATCTGTTCCAAGGAATCATCCAATCTCTACTTGTAATCATTCCAGTTTGGGCCAGTTCTAATTTCTGGGAAACTTTGCTTAGATAAAACCCCAAAATGATTTTTTTCATCTTACATCTTTTGTTTCAGGTTAATTTCTGGTATTTGAAGGCAGTTACAAAATAATTGCTTGTATTCTCAAGTGAATGTCACTGCTGCAGTGAATGGATGTATATAGGAAATTTGCATTTCATCCTGAAGCTAATGGAGAAACAATGAGAATTTCAAAAAGGGAAAATGAGCTAGGCACATCTGTGCAATAAGGAGATACTTTTGGCAACTGTGAAGTCTGGATTAAATTGGAGAGAGTCTGGAGATGGGACAAGCAGTTGATGCTATTACAATGGGCCAGATGAGACGTGATGATGATATGAACTTAGGTGATGGGAATAAAAATGAAGAAGACATAATTGATGCAGGTGATATAATAAGCTATTATAAACTTGTCTCTGGTTCTATTATGATTTTTAGCAAGAAGACTACAATAATCATTTTCAGGACCTAAGTGACAATATCCTTGCTTATCCACACACAGCCCAACTGAATATCTTCTTCAACTTGAAGTTTTCCAGAGCCTCATAAAAAGCAGATTTTGAGAATTTAAAAAGGCATTTGCTCCCAAGCCCTCAACCCCCACTGAAAGTATGCATATCTTTTATATAATTTGTCTTTTTCTTAGTCCTAAAAACACCCATAATTGTTTCCAGAAATTAACTAGCAATATGAATAAAGGTTTTGATTCTACTTTGCTATTATTAACTTTTGGCCCTATTTTGATTTGAGGCTTGTGAATGAAATGGAAAGAAACATTTTCCCCATTCAGTCCCTGTCCTGCAAAAGACCCATCCCAAAAAGTATGAATGCTCTTCTGTTCTGGAATACTCCATTAGTAGAGAGAAAAACAATAGTGGAAAATAATGTTTCAATTTCTTCCCTATTTTCTTATAAATGCTGATTCCAGAAAGTTATTTTCTTCTCACCCAAGTCTGCTTTTGACAGATACTTTCTCAGCAGTTCTTTCCAAAATCTCAACAAATCTACTTCCAGTGATATGCACATAAGGGATATTTATGTGAATTAAATGAGTAGTTGGGAAAAGTTCTAATCCAATTAAGTTTAAAATAGAGATTTGAGATAATTTTGGTTTTTTATACCAGTATGTTCAGCAATTAAATACACATTTATTTGTTTAAATTTTGGGGGGGTGGGCTTCCATATTTGTTTATAATTTCTTGAAAGATGTTTCTCCAACTCCCGGATAATCCCAGATAATCCCAATTCCCTAATAATTTGTTTCCCGGTAGTCTCTTTAGCTTTTTCATCTCTTTTCCTCCCTATAACACATTGCAATCAATCATCAATGCTCTTCACAGACTGAACAATATTATGTCATTTAGCAGAAAAACGAATCTAGCCTAAAAATGGCAGGTCTTTCAAGGAAATCTTTCCTTCCATGACAGTCTTCTGCATCTACTCCTTAAATTACTTCTATCCAATTAGATGAGGTTAATGGTGAGGACTGATAACACTGTGAGAGGTATCCCTCTCTTTAATAGTCACTCAAAGTCACTTAAGACTAAGTGTTCAGCTCAAATAGAAATTGATCCTTAAGTCTGCTTATTGACTTAGAAAAGCACTTATTAACATTTTCTGAGTTATATTGAAATTTCATTTATTTTTCAAACATTTGCTGATTATATAATAATTAGTTTTGGGATAAATTCAAGAGTTTTGCTGGCCTCATGGGGGAAAAATATTGCACAAAGATCTTCTTAGGCAAAAAAACAAAAGACTTCAATTTTAAAAGAATGAGAACTGACTGTAATTTGAAATTTTTCCTGCTATATTTGGTTAATGTCCTCCATCATTATGCTGAGGGAGGTTCTTGATTTTTCCAAATCAGGTAAATCTGAACTGCTCACTGTGTTATTCATTGGCATCTTGTCAGCTATCTACGGCCAGATTTTCTAAGTCAGTGAGAGTGAACCTATGGCATGTATGTCAAAGATGAAAAGCAGAGCCCTCTCCGTGGGCACATCTGCAATCACCAGGAAGAGTTTGTTATTAGAAAGTCAGAGGGACTCCGGACAGAGCTGTTCTCCTCCCTCTCTTCATGCACCAGAGGACATTCCTCACTTCATCCACCCCTCTGCCCATCAGCCCAATGGGAATGCTCCCTCCCCTGACTTGGGTAAGGTGCTGGGGTGGTGGTCACTCCCATGATGCATGAGGGAGCAGCACAGATGGCAGGCAGCTGGTTGAGTCTGTGGTGAAGACAATTCCTATTGTGGCCTTGGAGAGAAATTAGTTTTGAGGGGAGCATAGCTCACAGCATGGCACATAACTGGAGGGGAAATCAGTGTGGAGAACATTTCCTTCCCCTCTCCCTGTGTGCCTCTCATCACCCATCCTTTTGTCCAGCAGCCCAATTAGAGTGCTTCCTCCCTCCCTACCTGATTGGGGTAAGGGGGGTGATGTATCAAGGGGGTAGGGGGAGCATGAGGGGAGTGACATTTGGTCTGATGGGTGGGATAGGGGTAAGATCTGGCATTCCATCTCTTAAAGATTTGCCATCACTTTTCTAAGTTGTTTATTTTTTTAAGGTCATTACTAGCCATTAACATCTATCTTTCTTTGTTTAGCTAGTAGACAGATATCCTCTATTTTGCCCCATGTTTCATTAGGATGCTGAGGGCAGCTAGATGTCTCAATAGTTCGAATTTTATACCGGGAGTTGGAAGGATCTGAGTTCCACTAAGCCTTCAATACTTACTAGCTGTGTGATCTTGGACAAATTACTTAGCCTCTGCTAGCTTCAGTTTCTTCATTTGTAAAATGAGGTAATACTATCACCTAACTCAAATAGTTTTTAGGAGGCTGTTGTGAACTCTTAAAGCATTGTATACATGCTATTTAGTATTATGCAATACATTTCTAAAGACAAATAGTGATGAAGTCAATATTAATCCTAATAGGTACAAGTAAGATTATAACAAATTATAGTCCAACATTTGCTTAAAAAAAAGGAAAGTAAAAGAACAGATACACATAACTAAAAATCAAATTCTCTGAGTAAATTGGATGTGGGTAATTATAATCCAGTTTTTCTCATGGTAACCAGGAGCTGTATGTTCACAGAGGGCTAGGAAATGAGGTTGGCTTCTTCCTTCCCGAGAGGCAAATTAGGCTCAGATGCAGTTTTAGAAACACTTTTCCCTATTTGACATATTTTCTAGTCTTCTGATATATAACGAGTTTTAATTTATTTTCCTGTATTTATGATGGGAATGCCACATGAAAAGGTAATCCACTTATTTATCATATCGTTTACATAGAGTTGAAAGGATCCTCTCAAAGCCCCTAACTTAGCCTAACCTTTTTCTCTTAAAATTAAGGAAAAGTGAGGTCCAAGGAGTTTTTGTGTCTTGCTTAGCATCATGCAGGAGTCAGAGTGGAATTTGAACCCAGGTTCTTTCACACTCTTTAAAGTGAACCACAATGAAGCTGATGTATTTACCTTCCAGACACTCCCTTGTTTTTAGTCCACCTTCCAAAATGTCTCTTTTTAGCACCTCACCTTCCCAGGAAAGTAGCTCCTTTCATAGATTCACTGGAGCTCCATTTGGTTAACCTTTATCAATTAATTGTGCCAAAGATAAGCCAAGGGCTGCTCTGCTCTCCTGACCTGAGCTTAAGGCTTCAGAATCTTCCATCACTGTAATAAATGTTTGCTAGAGAATACTTAGCCCTATAGTTCTGAAGTTTCTCATGTGAGATTTTATTAGACTCATCATTCACATATTGTAATGAAGCAAAATGATTTCTCTCGGAAATTGTTCCCAGTGAGATCACAATTATTAAATACCATCATCACTGATAATAATTAAACTTTTATTATCTCCGCTTCAACCCTGTCAGTTTTGAGTTCCCCAGAGAGGTGACTGTTTGTAAGCTCTAGACTTTAGGGAAATGTGCAGTGAATAGTACAGCTTAAAAAAATAACACATGTCTCCCTCCACCCCCCAAAAATTAAGGGATTAGTTTTTTAGAGAAACATTTTCATGCAAGCCAAGTTCAGGTCCTCTGCAATTGTGTTCCTGGAATGAGTTTTCCCTGAAGTATTACAGCTGCTCCTGAAAGTCTGATATCTTGGAAAATAAATCCCTTCATAATGAGGAACTAAAAGGACAGAAAAAAATACCAGAGAGCTTATGAAATTAAAAAAAAATAGACCTTCAGTAGAGGAAAAAAAAGATGATTGGTTGGTTTCATGAATTTTCACTTTCTGTCCCTCCTACCTAGAATTTTGTCACTCTATCCCTGTCTTCTGGTTTCTCTAGCTTCCTTTTAATCTCAGGTTAAATCCCTTTCTCTGAAGAAGGCTTTCATGATCCTTTTTTTAATTCTAATGCTTTCCCTCTGAGACTACCTCAATTTATCCTGAATAAATTTTGTTTCTACATTGTTTGTGCCATTGGACTGTGAAGTCTTTGAGAGCAAGTGTAGAGATTTTCCTTTTTTCTTTGTATCATATGTGGGTTAGGTCAGTGCCCTTGCACATAGTAGGCACTTTAAAAATGTGTGTTGATGACTATCTTTCAAACTGAATTCTCTATTAATTATCTTCCCATACTCTAAGAAGCACGTAGACTGAGTTTTGTCCCACAAACATTACACATTTTACCTTATTTTTCTGTGACCTCGAAGAGACTACTCTTTATTTCGTGGTATTCATACTGTGCTCATGTCCTCATAGACTCCATCAACTCAAGCTCAATTTCCTATAAATTTTTTTCCTGATCATCTGTACTTGAAATTCCCTTTGCCAAAGGATTTTATACTTAACTATCTTTGATTTGTGTTGTTTTTGTACTTATTTTAACATACTTTTATTTTTGTATATTATCTTCCCAAAGAGGCAGCTAGGTGGTGTAGTAGATAGAGAACTGGATCTGGAATCAGAGAGACCCATGTGAAAATCCAGTTTCAGACATGTAATAGCTGTGTAACCCAGGAAAATGTCTATTTCCCCCTCTTTCTTCAACTGCAAAATGAAGATAGTAATAGTGTCTACCTTCCAGGGTTGCTGTAAGGATAAAATTAGATACTATTTATAAAACACTTAGCAAAATGTCTGGAATATAGTAGGTATTTAGCAAATGTTTGTTTCCTTCCTTCAGGTCCAATTAGAATGCATGTCCCTTGAAACTAGAAATAATTTTATTTTACTTTTATTATTATTGTATTTGATGCTCCAAATATAGCAAATTACTGACACATAAAATAGATATAATAAATGTTTATTGATTGATTGGTTGGGAATAATAATATACTCCCCTCAGTTTATGGTCAATAAAGTCACTGACTAGTTTGAGTTTCCCTATCAACATGATGCTTTTAGGCTCATCCTTTTTTTTTTGCAACTGAATGACACTTTCTCGTGGAATTTGAACATGCTCACTGGTGCACTACTGATTGAAATTCAGAGAATGAGGTTAAGTTGTGATTATTAGGTAACTGATTATCAACTTCTGCTTTTGGTCTACAAAGTATACTGCTGATTACTTCTCATCTCCTCTCCCCTCCTCTCCCCTTTTCTCCCCTCCTCTCCCCTTCTCTCTCCTCTTCTCTCCTACTCCTATCAAATCATTCATATTCTTGTCAGGATTTCCAGCTTTGAAATGATGTATTTCAGAAAAGGCAATCTAGTTATGAGAGGTTTTGTCTGATTCTGCACTGTGCTCAATTCCTCTCTCCTTGCAGTTGTCAAAAGCAATGAAAACTGGTACCAACCAACGTGGTACCAATGACTAAAGTGGTACAAAGGCACTCATCATTTGTATTATTTGTACTCATATTATAAGATACACTATAAGATTACTAGAGGGTTTTTTTTTTTTTGGTTAATGGGAGGGCTTTCTGTAGCCATGAAGTAAGATATTTCCAATAAGTGGAAATGAGGAGAAGATATAGAGATGTTTCCTGGGAGGTTTAAAAGCCCCTAATAACACACTGCAGGATAGAAAGCATGAAAACTAAAGGAATAATAAAAATAATAACAGACTTAAGTAGATTTAAAAAGTGAAATGTGGCACTTTTTTTTTTCTAACCTAGGTAGGAAATGAAATGAAAAATAAAGAAATGCATACTATAATAGTAGTCTAATTGAGTTTCACTGAGGTGGTATGCCCCTTATCAGCCTAGTCAGCATTGCTAATCAGGTAAGATGTTTTCTTTTTTCCACAGATAGACTTTTAATCTCAGGAATATAATTTCTCATGCAAAATGGCAAAAAAAAAACAACAACAAAATGGAGGAGGAAAGGTTTAGGGGAATCCATGAGGGCAGATTTTACCTTTCCACCCTCAGAAGCAGCCCATATAAAATCTAACATTTTGAAGCCTCCCTCCCCTTTTTACTTCTTCCCTCAACCTTTATTTTAAATCAATTGCATGCTAGCTACAATAGTGATTCCTTTGTGTTCAAGGTTGGGACAAATTCCTACTTCTCCTTCCCCTTTTTTATATACACACAAATCCATAAACATATAAATACATATATGTATAAAATATTTATATACAACATTTCACTTCCAATGAACTCCTAGCCTTAAACCATTTTTTGAAAATAACAATACATAAATATGCATATACACCAATGTGTTTATTCTCTTCTTCCTTTAATTCATTATGTAAACTGATAGTTGATATGGAATATTATAGGTTTCTTTGCAGGACAATGATTGTGCATAGACAACACCATGCCTTTCATATCCCAACAGAAAATGAAACCAAGGAGAAAGGCCACGGTTTAAGGGTAATTGTATGTATGTATCCTCTAAAGAAGGCAAACATGTCAGGGTCCATCCTTAGGATAGAAGCTTGAATTCCCCTTCAGGGAGCTCTTTTATCTTGCCTGATTATAAGGCCTGGTTCCTGTCATCTCTACAGGTAGTATTTTTTTTCATAAAAGATGAGGGAATTGCCATCTGTTCCACAGCAAATCAAGGTCTCTGTCTTGACTCCCTTCAGTTTGCCAAGATAATAACTTTGCCTTTGCAGTACTTTGCTTGGATTTTTATTTTTTGCTCTGGGGGCACATTTTTCTGTTATTTATTCCTCTTTGTTAAAAAAGCTGGTTTTCTGCCAATAGGTTAACAGTATGGCCTTATACTCCAAATGTCTTATACTTAATAGGGTATTAATATACTCTAAGAGGCCTGTTTTCCCTGTGATCTGTGTAAGGTTGCCATTAATGTTAATGGGAGTTAAGTGATCATCAAAGAGACAATAGACCCCTTGGTGTGAGTGGAAGGAACTTAATTTACAACTTGTCAAAACAAGGCATCTTAAAAGTGACTTTAAAATAGACTTCATGGGGTTTCATGAATATCCTTTCTCAATGACATAGAAGCAAAAAAAAGAGTTGCTTAATTTATGAGTGAAATGTGGGTTTTCTTGTGCAACTATTAGCACAAATTCTATCTGGTCTGTCAAAGTAGAGATAACTAATTTCCCACCACCACACAGTTGTACCTTTCATTAGCCCATTAAGTTCTATACTGGTTTTTAATTTTATACTGGTCAAGAAAAAAGGCACAATAATAGCTAACTGAAGTTTTTTGCTGTCACACAAACCTTTCTGATGATGACAAAAGAAAGTTAATAATAAAAACAAAAGTTGATAAACCTCCAGGAAGATATGTTTTTTTTAATTGAATAAATATTTAATTTGTCAGATCAATGCTATGCCAAACTTGTGTTATGAGGGAGATGGGTCTTGGTTATTAAACTGAGGAAACAGAGTTTCTGTCTCTTTTTATTATTTCAATCCTTTTTTGCCCTCTATGATTGGAAAGGTAGAAGCTATAGAGACACTAATGGGGAAGAAAATTTTACCTAAATGCTTTCCTCTGCTTTCATCCTCCCTTTTCAGCTCTTCAGCTGACTGAGGCCTTGAACAATTTATAAGAGGATGAGTTATTCCTTTTTAGAGATCCCTTAAATGGGCCTAATTGACACAATTCCTTTTCTAGGTATTTTTCTTTTTCTTTAGCTAAAATCCTAATTGACATTTTTATTTAATTCAGTGTTATCCTGCATTGTAAAATCAGAGAATATCTTATGGATTCTATGGACTGGTGTTATGGGAGTCGATGTGTACAGGAGCCAAAATGTTATGGGCTTGAAGGATACCCTTCGGTTTCGGGAAGGATACCTTTTGCAAGCATGCAAGACTCCAAAACTTAGCTTAAAAACAAAAAAGAGATTTATTAATTTAGAAAGTAATGTTGAGAGTGGCCATAAGGATAGCAAGGTGGAACAGCAAGATGGGGAGCAGTTCCTTGGGAGGACAGCATGAAAGGAAAGGCTGTTCCCCTGAATGACATCAGTTCTGAGGTTTTTATGCCTTTTTACAACAGATTCTATGCCCTGGTCAGGACTTGACTTAGAGTGGTAAGTCATCAGGCATTTGGTGGGGTGAGGTGGTCATCTGACTGGGGTCTGCCTGGAGGCATAAAGATTCTTCTCTTTGTCCATCTTAAATCTAGAGGACAAAAGAAGATCAATATCTCAGGACCCTAGGTGGGGTCATTGGGTGTTTCTAAGTTCAGAGTCAGGAGTAGGCAAAGCAAGGGAGCTTCCCTGATAATAGTCTGCCTACATTTCTGGGGTACAGTGCCCATGTCACTGGATATAAAAAAGCAAAGTTATATAGAGGAATGAAAAGTACAAAGCCATTCTTGGCAATGATCAGAATATAAACCACTGGAAAGCTGAGTTTTAGAAAAATTATTTAAGCCATGGATATACTCATAGAGAATTATGACTAGAAAGTATTGCTACCTACTTTATATTTTGTTTATTTATGCAAAATGATGTGTGAAATGTCTCTAAGAAGTCCTATATCTAAATTAAGCTATTAACTTTTTTTTTTAATTTTTCAGTGTCCTCATACATGGTGAAAAGGTGAATTTATTGAACTTCATGTATTTGTTTCAGTGTTTGGTCATTGATTCTATAAAACTTATGTATATTTTTCTCATTTGTTATAAAATATCATAGGAACTCATATTTCAAGCTTAAAAAGACATCTGGCTCCCTTATTTTAAATGAAACTGAAGCTGATAGAAACTAGTGATTTGACCAACATCATAATTAGTGAGATTAGATTTAAAACTCTTACTCTATAAATTCACAAATTTTTTTAATCTGATGAACTTGGGAATTTGTCATCACAAAATCTTAGATCTTTTTAATAATAATTTTTAGCTCATAACATAACTTCCTTCAATAGAAGACAATGTTTTCTCCTGGAAGAGGTGCTCTGGAAGAATTATTCACAGGGATGTGAAATGTGAATTAAGGCTTAAGAGAAATCAGTTACTCTGAATTTCTTGAGAAATGAGATCCCAAGCTGTGGAAATAAATGAAAATGTAACAGAAAACTGACTGTTCGCGAAACATATTCAAGTTGCTCTTTTTCTACGTACTTTTTTTCCTTTAAAATCATACAAATCTATCTCATTTAAAAATATTATTCTGGGACTTCTGGGCTAACATGGCTGAAGAGTAGAAGTGAGAGGCTTCTTTTCCTTACTATCAATCAGTTGTTCTATTGTAAGGTGCAGCATTCAAGGTAGGCAGGGTTTAGGCAGGGGGTAAAATTAAACCTACTTAAGTGTGAGCTCATCACCCCTCCTCCATGGCAATTATAGCATCAGAGTCAAAGTGAGCAAGGGAAAATCTCTAGGTTCTTGGGGGGTTGGCTGAGGATATCAGAGACTTACCCATGAGAGCAGCAATACTTGGGACTGTATTGTATTGGGAGGCTGAGGAATGCAGAGCTTGAGTGCAGAGAGAGGGGCTGTCCACAGCAGATGCTGCAGAGACTGAAAAATAACCTCAGGGCAAAAACCACTTTGTAGCTTGATACACAGAGAACTGCCTATCCTCCTCACTGAGATTTCTGACTGGAAAGGAAAGGAAAAAAAAAAACTAACACAGAAATGGCCACCAATGCCCAAGAACTACAATCTACACCCACCAAAAAAAAATAAGAAAAATTAATTTGACAATTGATAATTTCAATTGAGAAAAACAACCATCCAGAAAAGAGATAGCAGAGGGCAACAAACAAACAAACACATCCAAACTTTTAAAGGAAATGGAAATTGGTCATGTGCTCTCTAGGAAATCAGATTGGAGGTGGATAACCAAGTAAGACAGATAAAATAAACTTGTCAAGAAAAGTGGGAAATAGATCAAAAATAAAATAACAGTTTAAAAGACAGACTCTCTCACTTAGAAAAAGAAGCTCTGAAATCAAATGAAATGATGAGCAAATTGGAGATCAGAACTAACCTGTTGGAAGCCATGAAAAGGAGGATAGACTGATCTGAAAAGGAAAATAAAAAGTTCATAGCTGAAAACCAGACTATAAAGATTAGAAATGGGCAATTAGAAGTGAATGATCTCACAAGAAAGCAAGAATTAATAAAGCAAAGTCAAAAGAATTACAAATTAGAGGGAAACATGAAATATTTCATTGAGAAGATGACAGCCTGGAAAACTGGTATAGGAGAGACAATTTGAGAATGATAGGTCTACTAGAAAAACTAAAAAATAAAGAGAAACATTGTCATCATTCTACAAGAAATTATCCAGGAAAACTGCCCCAATACTCTTGAACAAGAGTGGAAAAGAGACGTTGAAATAATCCATGGATAACTCTCTACACTAAATCCTCAAAAGTCAATACAACTGGGAGGGGGAAGGTGAGAATACTATTATAAGAGGGGAAAGAAAAAGATAGTGCTAATCAGTAATACCTAAACCTTAATCAACTCTGAGAGGGAAGAGCATCTAAATCCATTGTGGTATTAAATTATCTATTGCTCTATGGAGATGTTGAGTGGGAAAAACCAAGGGGAGGACAGTAGGGTGAGGAGTACCTAAAGGGAGAGAAAAAGAGAGGGTAGGGAAATTAATACACCATAAAGAAAAATAATAGGGGAATAAGAAGAGAGTGTATGGGAAGAGCATTAAAATAAGGTTGGGGATTAGGGGGACTGATTAAAAGTAAAACACTGGAGTAGAAAGAAATAGTGAAAGAAGAAAGGATAGGACTAAGAGAGGAAATCAAAATGATGGGGAATACACAGGTGATATTCATAACTCCGTATGTGAATGAGATTAACTCACCCATGAAATGGAAGCAAATAGCAGAGTGGATTAGAAATGAACATGTTGTCTACAATAAGCATATGAGGCAGGTAGACACACAGAGGGTAAAGATAAAAGGCTGGAGCAAAATCTATTAGGGATCAGCTAAGAAAAAGAAGGCAGGAGTATCAATCATGATATCTGATACATCCAAAATAAAAATAGATCTGATTAAAAGAGATAGGGAAGATAATTACATCTTGACAAAGACAGTATAGACAATGAGGAATTATCAGGAATCAAGATATATTTGCCAAATGGTATAGCATCCAGATTTCTAAAGGAGAAACTATTGAAGCTTAAGGAGGAAATAAATAGTAAAACTATAATAGTGAGAGACTTGAACCTTCCTCTATGAGATCTAAATAAATCAAACCAAAAAATAAATAAGAAAGAGGTTAAAGATGTGAATGAATCTTGGAAAAATTAGAGTTAGTAAATGTAGGTAGAAAAATAAATAGGGACAAAAAGGAATATACCTTATTTTCAGTAACACATGGTAAATTCACAAAGATTGACCATGTATTAGGGCATGAAAACCTTGCAAACATATGAAAATAGCAGAAATAATGAATGCAACCTTTTCAGGTCATAATGCATTAAAAATAATAATTAGCAAGGGCATATGTGAGTGGCAAATCAAAAATTAATTGGAAATTAAATGTGATTCTCCAAAATTGTTTGGTTAAAGAACAAATCATAGAAACAATTAATAATTTCATTGAAGAGAATGACAACAAGGAGACCTCATATCAAAATCTATGGTATCTGCCAAAACATTATTCAGGAAAATTTATATCCCTGAGTATTGATTATGGTAACAAATCAGAGATAGAGGAGGTCAATGAATTGGTCATTCAAATAAAAAGAAACCTAGAAAGAGAACAAATTTAAAATTCTCAGATTAAAAGCAACTAAAATTGAAAGGAGAAATGAATAAAATTGAAAGTGAAAGAACTATTAAATTAATAAATAAGACTAGAAACTGACACCTTAAAAAAACAAATAAAATAGAAAATTTACTGATCAATCTAATAAAAACAGGAAAGACGAAAACCAAATTAACAGTATCAAAGATGAAAAAGGTGACTTAACCTCTAATGAAGAGGATATTAGGGCAATCATTAAAAGTATTTTGTCCAATTAAATGCAATAAGTATGGCAATCTGGATGATATGAATGAATATTTCCAAAAATATAAATTGCCTAGACTAACAGAATACTTAAGAAGAAATGGAATACTTAAAATAATCCCATATCAAAAAAAAAGAAATTGAGCAAGCCATTAAAGAATTCCCTAAGAAAAATTCCCCAGGGCCTGATGAATTCATAAGTGAATTCTATAAAACATTCAAAGAACAACTAATCCCAGAACTATACAAACTATTTGACATAATAAGCAAAGAAAGAGGTCTACCAAATTCCTTTTATGACACAAATATGGTACTGATTCCAAAGCCAGGCTGGTCAAAAACAGAGAAAGACAATTATAGACCAATCTCCCTAATGAATATAGATGGAAAAATCTTAAATAGAAGGCTAGCAAAAAAGACTCCAACAAGTGAACAAGACGGTTATTTGTTATAACCAGGTGTGATTTATATCAGGAATGCAACAATGGTTTAATATTAGGAAAACCATTTGTCAAAGGCCTTTTATAAAATACAACACTCATTCCTATTCAAAACTGTAGAAAGCATAGGAATAGAAGGACCTTTCCTAAGAATAATGATCAGTATATATCTAAAATCTTCAGCAAGTAATATTTTCAATGGGGATAAACTAAAAGCCTTCCCAATAAAATCAAGAGTGAATTAAAGATGCCCATTATCATCTCTATTATTTAACATTATATTAAAAAACACTAGCAGTAGCAATTAGAGAAGAAAAAAAAACTGAATGTATTAAAATGGGCAATGAGGAGACCAAGTTATCACTCTTTGCAGATGATATGTTGGTCTACTTAAAGAATCTTAGTGAATCAAATAAAAAAAATCTAGTGGAAATAATAAATCAAATGCAATGGACTTCTCTACTAACAGTTGTGCAATGATCCAAAATATTTCCGAGGGACTTATGAGAAAGAATACTATCAACATCTAGAGAAAGCACTGTGGGAGTCAAAACCAAGAAGAAAAACAATTGCTTGATTATATGGTTCAATGGGATTGTGATTAGGGATTTAGACTCTAAAAGATCACCCTAGTTCAAATATTAATAATATGGAAAGAGATTTTGATCAATGAGATATGTAAAATTCAGTGGAGTTGCTCCCTGGTTATGGGAGTCAGGTCAGAGGAGGGCAAGGAAAAGAGATGAATCATGTGACCATGGAAAAAATACTCTAAATTAATAAAATAAAAAAAACTTAAAAATATTACTCTGAGCAGACTTTTTATTAATTTATGATTCACAAATGTATTTATCATACAAGCACACACTAATGCACAGAAATTTAAGAACTTTTATTCTAAATCCTTTTTATCTGTATGATTAGCAAATGACTGGATTGTCAAGTTTCCCAAATATATCATTTCAAACCTGTTGTTGTCTATGTTGTCATGAATTACAGATAAAGTATAAACAAATGCATAAAAAATTAAATAACTCCCTAGGATCCAAAGAGTCTTCTTTATTCATTCATTCATTCATTCATTCATTCATTCATTCATTCATTAGTTGGTTCATTTGTTTGTTTGTTTACTTATTTTTAGAGGAACCATTCAGAATAGCTCTGGTGCACAACTCACTCATTAAAATAATTGAATACAAAAATTTCAGTCAAAATATTTTTCAAAATCAAGATTATCCAGATTATAGAGGTGGAGGTGCTATAAAAGATCACCAAGGCCAATGTCTCCATTTTATAAAAGGGAAACTGAGGAAAATAATATCTAGTTATCTTTTTCTAAAGTTATAATGTCTCCTACACCTCATTCAGTCTTCACATCACTCATAATTCTTTCTCTCTCATGAGGCCTAAATAACTTCAAGATTCACTAAATTTCCCTTTATTCAGCTGGTTGTATTAATTTGGTATAGATGCAGCTTCAGTTTCATAGGTAATAGTATTCCACAATTATCCTCTTGTTGTACCTTCTTAGTGAAAACAAAGTGACCTACTTAGTCGTCAATGCTTTTGTTATAACTCCTGATACTAATACTCATTTTAAAAGAGAACTGCTATATTCTTACTAAATAGAATATACAAACCAAGAAGCAGAAAGGCTTTTGCCACTCCACATTGGTAATGCTGCAGTAATTTGCTGCTAAGTACTACAACTGAAAATAAGAAAGCCCTCATGAGTAAGGAGGATTCTGATATTTTAAATATCCAGAAGATGACAGCTTCATCCTCTTGGCTAGGGGAATGTAGCGTAGTGTCAGCATAAGAGATCAAAAGCAGTAGGAGAGGTATCCAGAAATAAATGCATCCAATTATTTTGTTATTAAGATTTTATTGTCTGAGTGGGGAGGAAAGAGGAAAAGTGGCTAATAAAACAGAACTTATATTAATTCCAATGCAGCACTTTCATGGCTCTGGATAAATATCCATGGGAAATAAATACAAACAAGAGACAATAAGTTAAGAAATCTGTTCATTTGGTTCCTAAATATGGGAAATATATTGGAGGATGTAGGAGCATTTGAACTTAATTAAAATCATTAATAATATAATTAATGGAATTTTGAATGTGTCTATCACTAGACATTATCTTGTAGCCAGTGGAACAACATAATGATAGCATCATTCTTTGTGATTAGTGTACAACGTGCTTTCTCTGGAATATGAATACTGTCAAAGGAAGATAAATTAGTTCCCAAATTAAATGTTTATCCAACAAAGAAGTGGTTTCATTATTAGAGTTGCAAGGGCTTATTGGAGGGAAAATGCGCCAGTTAGCAAATTTTCTTCATGGTCTAAAGTTAGTCAAGATCATAAGAATTCTAGGAAGAGCTGAATAAACTCAACAGGAAAATAAACAAATTGGAAGAAAATGGAGTAGGGAGAAACCTCAATCTTAAAATAGATAAGTCAAAAAGACAAAAATAAAATGTCTTTGATGAAAGTATTTTATTTTATACTAGTAGCTGATACCTGCCAAAACATCAGGAAACTTGACAGTAGATGGAAACAGGTCACTAAAACTTTTCTCTCTTCATAATGCATTTCTATCTCATGCAATAACACACACACATACACACATGTGTACTTTTTCTCGTGCTATTTTAACTATTCAAGAGATAGAATTTAACATTTCACTTTTTAATGATAGTTCTTCTTTGTAGTTTCAAAATTTTATTTTGTTTTTAACAAATAAAATTGTACAAAGCATTTTACTCATTTAAACATTTGGATGTGAGATATTGATGTCTAGCTGAGCTACTCTCTCAAAAGACTTTCCCATTCTTAGAGCAAAGATTGTGAGTAATCTCAGCACATTAAAATTGTTGCAAAACCAAAGCACTTCTAGTTTTTTGACATTGTGCAGCAAAGTTTCTTCAATCCACTGTGAAAAATATAATTTTCCTTCTTATTGCTTCCTTAACCAATGGTGGGCATTAAAATCTGGCTTTCTGTTATCAGTGGCTTTTGGTTTATCTCAGTTTCTCTTGATTTTGACTTGTCTCACTGGTATTAGATGAACTTCTTGGTCCTATTGGCATGCATGATCCCAGTGAAGAGATAATCAAGGCCTCCCTGGAAAGATTGAAGGATAGAGCTTAAATGCTAGTTCTTTACAAAGCAGTTTGCAATTCATGTGCTAAATTGGAAAAGAACCATGGCTTAAATAGTTTTTCATCTCATCTAAACCAATGAATAGATGTTTGATCTTCATGTCAATTTACTTCTACAGGCTTTAATTGTGTGTGTGTGTGTGTGTGTGTGTGTGTGTGTGTGTGTGTGTGTGTGTTATGAATACAATTGTTGGACCAGATGATATATAAGTCTTCTGATTTCTCAGATCTTTATGACCGTTCTTCAATTTCCTCATTCTATTTTATTTTCTTGTACATTGTAAAAAATAGACTCGAATACAGGACTACAATCCCCACAAGCCTTTGCTCCACTTCCCCAAAATGCTTTGTAATCTCACGGGAATTCTGAGGTGGGCCGAGATCGAGGAAGGATTTAAGCTGGTGGCAAAGGTTTTTGGGTCTCTTTTGGACTTCTGTTTTGGAGCAGACATGTCTCTTCCATGATGTGAGGTTATCTTGCCTAGGCCTCTGGCCTAGGCACGTGTTTTTTCTTATTCTGTATTTTCTTTAATCTTTAACCTTTAATAAACCTCTAAAAAATATAATTCTCCTTGCAGAGAGAAACTAATTTCTACCTGCCTCAGTCTCCCCATATTCCTAAATTTTAATCTTTACAACATTCATCATCTCTAAAATGAAGAAAATAGTATAACTTAAATCCCATTTTTGTAGTAAAGTTAAAAAGAATTTATACTTATAAAGTGCTTGGTAAATTTTAAAGTGTCATATAAATGTGATTATTGTCATCATTATTATTGTTGGTTATTTTATTGATGATGATGACTTTACTTTTATTTTTACATCATAATAATTTATGGATATATGCTGTCCCATCACTCCTTCAATAGTCAGCTTTTCCCAAAAAATGTTCCAAAATATATAATTACAATCTGATTGTAAAAAATCATTTAATAACCATATCCATCAGTCCCTACTTCTTTGAGAAAATCAATCTATTACTGAGAAATTAGTAAGCACTGTTAAGTTAACATGAAATGTCTCTATTCATAAGAATATTACAGTATACTAAGAATCAAACAACATTGATCTTTAATGAACTCTTTGTTTATATTTTTAGAGTTGGGCTTAGTGCTTTCCTTTGTTTTTATTTCAGTTAATACAAGCCATCCTATGGTGCCCTAATTCCTTATACTTTAAGTTTGTTTCATTTTGAAGGACACAGTAATATTCTAGTATATGCTCATTATTTATTTTAGACATTCTCTGTTCCATAGGAATTGCTTTCCATTTTTGTTATTGTTTCAATGATCATTATCATGAATCATGATCTGCTAATTATTTTTTTAATATAATGTGGTTTTCACTTCCTTAAGCATAGATGTCTTACAGTAAAATCCTTGGGTCTAAGTGCATGATTTTCTTTTTTGGTTTAATTAATAATATGTATTTTCTTTCTAAAAATTGTCCTTTTCATTATTAGAAATGATGTAGACTAGGCAAAATCTAGTAAAAGGGTCAACAAGAAACAGTGAACCAGAAAAAAAAAGATGAAGTTAAAAAAGCATAAAGCAGCTCAGGTACAAAAATTCAGAAAAGCATGAAGAAAATTAAATATGTTGGTGACAGTTGGCACAGTTGACAGTGCATTAGACAGTAAACGAGTTCAAATTCAGTATGAGATGTTTGCTAGCTATGAGACTCTGGCCAAGTCAATTAAGCTTTTTTTTTGTCCTCAATCTTCTCACATGTAAAATAGATGAGAGAACCAACCCCTTATAATTGTGATGAGAATAAAAAGCGATAATATTTGTAATTTTTGCAACAGTTAAAGCATTATATAAATGACATCATCATCATCATTGATATTTTGGATGTGCACATCCATTTCTTGGGAACTCTAATGTGAGTAACATGAATTTCAATCATGCCATGTCTTGTTTTTGAGGGGGCTAGATAGTCAGAAGAAACTAGATGGTGGAGTACAGGCTGGACCCAGCTGAACTGTCTCAATATGCCCCAGCAAACAACTTTAAAATAATGTCTCAAAGCAAATTTTGGAACAACAGGACCAACAAAAAGTCAGAGGAAGACATTTTTCAGCCTAAAATAATTTAGGAAGTCTACAGGAGAGTTAATACCAGAATGGGAAGAGGACCAGAGCACAAGAATATCACCAGTGGTAGGTCTTGGAGGTAGCCACAGCAGCAGCATTAGGAGCTCTGGGCAGTCAGCTCAGAGATGGTACATGGGTCAGACGACTGATTAGAAAGTGATTACAGAAGACCCTTTTCTGTCATTGAGTAAAGTTAGCACTGAATATTGCCAATAAGCAGTGCCAAGTTGTGGTTAAAGGGAGGAAAGGAATGCTTATGATTGGTCACAAGAGAGAAAGTGCCCTTTTCACTGTTCTAGGACCAAGACAAGCATTAGTATAGCTACAAGGAATCAGGAGCTCTTTCTGGATAAAGACCAGAGTGCAGACCAGGAGAGTTGTGACCCCATCTCTCCCAGGATTCCCCTACCCTGGAAGGACTGAAAACTTGGAAATGCTCAGATTAGTTTTGAAAATATCAGCCCCCAAATCCATGAAGCTTGTCCAGGCCTTCCAGCCTCCAGCTGAGTAGAGCTCCAGTATAACAATTTTCAAAGTGAACAAATGGGCTAGGAAAATAAGCAAACAGTACAAAAATACTTGATGACAAAAAGCTACTATGATATTGGGAAGAATATAAACCCAAAAGACAATGTTAAAAGAACTATTAAAAAGCCTAAAAGAAAAATGCAAATTTGATTCATGTCCAGGAAAAAATTCTGAAAGAATTAAGGAAAAGGAATTATTATGTTTATGTTTTTTGAAAGCCCAAGAAACTTAGACCTGCTAGTTTCCCTAATCTTTACCTAGTAGCATTCCTTTTGACCTTGACTTCATTCTCTAATCATATCAGAATTGATTCCAGAGATCTCCATCATTCTCTAGAAATCCCTTCATATTTGGTCCATGAGCTCTTATTAAACATATAATTGGTGCAGGAAGAGGACGCAGAGCCTACTAACATACCAGAGATATGCCTCAGTATCTCTTAATATATGTGTGCTATGTATTCATGTATGTATGATATATGTACATATATTTGTGTGACAATACGTATAAAATATATATGAGTATATTATGTATATATGTTTTCCATTGTATAGAAAAGGTAATTTACATTAAAATATAAGCTGTAATATGGTTGATATGTCAGTGCATGTTTCTGATGCTAAATATGTAGGTAGAGTAGTTAAGGTACTATACCACAGAACTTAACTGATAAAATCTAGGTACTTTATCCATCTGTGTTTGGTTATAATCATTTCTACTTTTCAGTTCAGCACAATTCTCGGAGATGTCAGAGATTAAATATAATGATTTCAATATATTTGACAGAAGGAAATAGATAATATAAATAAAGTGTGTATTTTTTTTCTAGATTAGGTCTATACAATTTTTAATATTAACTTTTTGACATTTTGTAATCAATGTTTTCTCCAATCCTCTGACCCCAACCAACCTCCCCAAGAAGTAAATTATATTATGTAAATTATATATATTTTATCATATAATAAATATGTAATTTTTTACATTTTGTGAAATGATACATACTGCTAACACTAGAACAATTCATATAGGAAATGAAGAAAAGAATGGTATGCTTATATAGTATAGGGAGATACTCTTTTTCATCATGAATCTCCTGGAATTATCCTGGACCCTTTACTTGTTGATAATAGTTAAATCATTACTTATAAATCTCTCTCTCTCTCTCTCTCTCTCTCTCTCTCTCTCTCTCTCTCTCTCTCTCTCTCTCTCTCTCTCTCTTTCCCCCCTCTAACTCCCTGAGTCCACCTATATCTTCCTTAGGCAATAAGAAATTGGATATGTTGTATGCTTCATGCAATGTATATTTCTATATTCCTTATGCTGTCTCGCTGTTTTATGAGGCAATATTATTCTTAATCATCTTATACCATTATAACCTCAAATAATAATGCTGCAATAGTTTATAGATTAGTTTATATTCTAATCTTATGTTGCTTATGGATTTCATATATATTACAGTTTGTTTAGGTATGTATACATATATAAGCTTTTTTTTATACAGGTTCATATCTGGATTTTTTTGATCTCATCATTGTGGCTACTGATTTATACTATTTATGCTTCTTTAGGAAATCTATTTCCCATTGTTTGGAATAAATAGTATATTTAAATATATCATTTTGAATTACCTTAATTCTGTGTAATAGCTTTTCACTTTTATTCTTTCTTTAATTTGGTATTGATTTTTGTCTTTGCTCTAACAAGTTGATGGTCTGTACGCAAAAAAAGATATTTGGGAAATAAATCCCACATTTATTTTTAAATTTTTAATCTCTTTAATGTTTTTATTATTTTTGTGACTATAATGTCTAATGTCTCTCAATTCTTTTACTGAATAATAAATGGTCATGATGTATAGGTAATGGGGTTTTTAATTACTTATTTTCAAATAAGTATTTATTTCATCATCTCCCCTCATAACAGATTTTATATATTCTGTCTTTTACCTTTCTCATTTATAGTAGATGAATCTTTGTATTTCTCATTTATTACTTCTGTTTTTTTCAACCTCTGTATTTTTTCTTTTCCTGCTATTCCTTCTCCATTTCATTTCCCATGACATTATGTAGTTTTAAAACATATGTTGATTAACTACTAAAAATCTTACTGGATTCCCCATGGCAATTCTCTATCTCATCATACACAATAGATGTCATATTTCATTTATCTTGATGGTGGTCTTTGATTACATTATTATTTTTATTATATATTTGATCACATCATTATAATTTAAATTGCAATCTGAGATTACAAATAGCATAATGATACACCATCCATTGTTGGCTTTATTTTTTCATTTTAAATTAATTTAGTCAATTTAGAAAATTATTCCTTGGTTACAATAATTACATTATTTTTGTCCCTCCCCTCCAACCACCCTTCCCACAGTCAAGCTTTTTCAGATATCATGATTGCAACTCCTGTCTTCTTTTCATCAGTTGATGCCCAATAGATTTGGCTCCATCCTCTTACTTTGACCCTATGTGTATCTACCTTCCTAATGTGTGTTTCTTGTAGACAGTATATGGTAGGGGTTTAAATGCTAATCCACTCTGTTATTCAATTGCATTTTATGGGTGAGTTCATTCCATTCACATTTAGAGTTATGATTACCAGCTTTGCATTTTCTAGCATTTTGATTTCTACTCCTAGTCCTACCTTTTGTTCATTCACTATTTCCTTCTACACCAATGTTTGTTTTTAGTAAGTCTCACTAGTTTCCACCCTTATTGTATTCCCTTTCTATCCCCCTCCCTTCTTGTAACCCCCATTATTTTCTTTGCAGTCTTTTTAAAACTACAAACCACCCTCTCCCTCCCTTGTACTGCTTCCTTCCCCACTAGTCTGTTTTTTACCCTTATACTTCCCCATAGGGTGCAAATCTATTCTCTGTCCCAATGGATTGGATTGTTCTTCACCTTTTGGGTCAGTTTCAATGCCTGTAAGAGTTAAATAGTTCCTATCTCCAACCTCTTTACCTTCCAGTGTATTGATGTTATCCCCTTCTGCTATGAGCTTCTTTGTGATATATAAATTTGCCCACTTTGGTTTCTTTTTCCATTTCTTTTAGTTTAACCTCTTTTTTAGCTCTCGTTTTATTTATTCATACATATATCTATATACATATTTATGTCTTGTCATTTCTTCCTATACAGTTTGTCACTGTTCCCTCTAAGTGTAATTCTTCTAGCTGCCCAGGTGATAATAACAGTTTTTAAGAGTTACCAATAACCCTTTTTCATATATATATATATATATATATATATATATATATATATATATATATATATATATATATATATATATATATATATATATATATATAAGTTTAATTTATTGGGTCTCTTAAAAAAAAGTTTTACTTTTGTTTGTTTTGTTTTGTTTTTCTTTTTACCCTCTTTTTAAATTACCTATGATGATTATCTTGAGTTGTGCTTGGGCATCAAGTTTTCTGTTCAGCTCTGGTGTTTTCTTTACAAATGCTTAGAATTCTTCTATTTTGTTGAATGACCATACTTCCCCCTCTAAGAATATATTCAGTTTTGCTGGGTAGTTGTTTCTTGGTTGTAGACCTAGTTCTCTTGCTTTGCAACATATCTTATTCCATGCCTTTTGATCCTTCCATGTAGATACAGTGAGATCCTGTGTTATCCTCACTGTGTTTTCATGGTATCTGAATGACTTCTTCTCCTTGTTCTGATAGTTCTTGAATATGACTATAACATTCCTGGGTGTTTTCAGTTTTGGATTAAGTTCAGGAGGTGATGTGTGGATTCTTTCAATTTCCAATTTTCCCTCTTGTTCTAGTATATCGGGGCAGTTTTCTTGAATAATTTCCTATAGTATGACATCCAGTCTTTTTCTTTTGCCATGGACTTCTGGTAGACCAATGATTCTTAAGTTGTCTCTCCTGGAAAGATTTCCTAAATCTTCTGTTTTGTGAATGAGAAGCTTCATATTTTCCTCAATTTTTTTATTCTTTTGGTTTTGTTTTATAGTGTTCTGCTGCCTTGTCAGGTAACTTGATTCTAGTTGTTCTATTCTGCTTCTTAAAGACTGGATTTCATTCCTGGATTTTTGGTCATCCTTCTGCTTCTGGTATGATTTTCTTTGGAGGTCCTCTTTCATTCTCTTTACCTCATCTCTATAACATTTAAAATTTAGTTTCTCTGCTAGAAGTGTTATATTTTATGAGGGTTATTAAAGATTAAGAATTTAAGAAAATACAAGTAAGAAAGCACTTGCCTAAGAGGGACAAAAGGCTCATTCAATTTCACTTACATCATGAGAGACATGTCTGCTTGAAAGTAGAGGTAGAAAGAGAACCGTAGGCGGAGACCCTTTAAATAATTTGCTCTCAGCCCAGGTGGGAATTCAGGTGAGGTTACAAAGAATTCTGGGAAGTGGCCAAGGACTTCCGGGGATTGAAGTCCAGGGTTTAAATATCCATTTTTACATATCCCCATGTGATCCTCTGGGAAAAATGTTTTTCCCAAAGGATCATGAAAACATAATCAATTTAAAGATTACAATAATTTGAGGATAAGAGGGGGAAAAACCCAATAATTGCTAGATGCATTGACAAAAAGCCAGTTAGGGGGCAGTTCCCTTTGGCATGAAAGTATAGATACACATAAATGAATGTTTAATCAACCAAAGTTCATTCTTGATCTTCTTGTGCAGGTTGTGGTCTGGAGGCTTCTTCATGGCCTCTTCTCTAACATTTCAGTTTCTGAATTCAGAGAGGTAGCATATTACTTTACCTAAAATTCTTCTTAAAAGGAATTTAAACTCTGCAATTTAAAATAATAATTTTTTTTACATTTTCCCTTTAAAAGGGTGACTGGAAAATACAGGATCACTTAGGGACACATGGCTGAGTTATGACATATATGAATCAATTGGTAAGAGAAATTAAAAAGACATCAGAAAAATCCAAATAAAAAAGATTTCTGGATGAAAATATAGACTATCAAAGTCTTACGTGTAAAAATTCTAAGTAAAGGAAAAATAAATCTATAACAGGTCCTTGATTCAGGGCCCAATTAAAATAATCTAAGCAATGATGCATTTACCCAGTCAGTAGTCAAGACTACAGAAAGTTTTGCCACACTATGAAAGACAAAAAAATGGATCAGATTATAGGAGCCAAGTAGAAGCCAAGTTTTGGGGATACTTGTCTGTAAGTATTTTCAGAGTGAGTATGGACACAAGGAAGGCCTATATTGTAACAAATGTTAAACATAGCAACCTCAAGTCTTCACTCTAGGTTCAAGACCTTTGTATTGGCTTAGAAGTGCATGAATCTGTCCTGTATTGGTTTATCGTTGGCCCTGTGCAATGGCTCTTTTGTGTATATCTTGTCCTGGAATCAGACAGAATTATTAAGTTAAGTCCCATAATTTTTTTAAATAATTAGTGGCATCTTTTTTTATTGTCTCAAGCTTTTAGGGCATGCATTAGTATTACAGCAAATGTATTTTAAACTTAAATTACTGCAAAACCAAAAAGTTAAAGAAAATCTTAATACTGGTGACATGTGCTTCAAATATAAAAAGGAGAGAAAAAATAAGACTGAAATAGTATAATGCACATGCAAGAAAAATATAATAAAAGAGTTTTAAAAATTCAAAAATGTAGCTCATAATCATTGGCACAGTGTGTCAACTAAGAAAATATAGAATACAAGGCTTTCTCACCAAAAATGATATCCATTTCCTCTTCATATCTGGCCATGATCCACTGTGAGTGCAAGCAAATGAACTGAACAAGGTAACATTTTTTTCATTTTTAAAGAACAGTAGTATAAATATATAGTTATCAATATCCCCACAATTCTCGATAGCTTAAACAATCTATCATATTTACATGAGTTGCTGTATGGCATTTTAAAAGTCTATGAACTGATGGATATTTGTCACAATTTTTTACAAACATAACAAATCTTTCAAACTTGGTGAATTTATTTTTAAACAAAGTAAAATGCATTTTGGGGTTTAGACATCATCAAGAAATCTAGAAGTCATTCTGGTGGAAGCAAAATGAGCTGAAGAGTATAAATTAGAGATGCTACCTTTTTTGGGGGGGGAGGCTTCGTGGGGTACATGCCCTGGGATTAATCACCCAACTTCCATTCACATTTTTAGAAATGTGGGAAGGTTGGGGGTTATAAAATGTATTTCACATCGGCTGTTAAAATAGGCCTTACCTTATGATAGGGGCAGGAAAAAATGACCAGAGATTGTTAAGAAAAAATATAAAAATCATGTCTAAAAAACCCTTAAAATTGATTTGAGATAATTAACTCTTAATTTTCAAAAGATTGGTTTGGTACTTTTTCTGATGGAGTCCATCTATCCTCTATGTGACAATTTACAAAGTCAAAAATAGAAAAGCTGTTTTTTATATGGGCTTACTCAATATTTGTTCCTTCAGCATGGTTATAGGGGAAAAGAAACAGAATACAACAGTAGTTAAAACTCATTACATTAAAATGATTAAGTGTAACAGAATAGCATTGAATGCAGTAATATATGAACTTAAAATTACAAAGTTAAACCATAAACCAAACAATCAGCAAGTGCAATAGAATATAGAGATTTTTATAAAACGTTGGATTCTGAAATGCCTTAAAAATATAACCTCCAGTATCTTTAAAGTTCCTTGGTTATTTATCCATTTAGATGCCTATTGTCAGAAGGCAGTTTGGTATTGGCTAGGCAAAGGGGTTTAAGTAACCCTCTTAGGGTCACACTGCCAGCAAGTGTCTGAGGTCCAACCCAGGACCTCCCGTCTCTAGGCCTGGATCTCAATTCATTGAGCCTCTGAATTTCCTCCCTATAGTAAGCATGGATTTTAGGAATTTCAAAGTTGGCTAAAAAGTTGCAGGTAGCTGAATTTTTCCCCTGGCCTGTTGGTGAAATATATGAAATTACCAGAGCAGTCAAAAGATATCCTTTTAAATAGACCATTGCTTGTAAATTCCTGTTTGGAAAAATCTCTTCTTTCTTTCCCTTTCTTTCTCCCCTCCTGTGATCCATTGTCCCCAGTCCACCTGGAGGCTAATTGTAGCCTTAGGGAAAATTACCCCTGTTTTTTTTACCAGCTGATAGAAATGAGTCCTAGGCCTGGGGCAATAAGAGGTCTGCTCCGAGGCTAGAGTTTGCTGGGCGGGGGGTGGGGGTGGGGGGGCGAGTCACCAGGTGATTGAGATCTGAGCCAAACAGGTCCAGATGCTGGGAACAGACATGAGCGGGCCAGGCAGGCAGGGCAGGCAGGTAAACAATATTGAATCAAGAAAGTATGAAGTGGATGGCTGCAGGTCAAAGCTGATCAAGATGGTTTTCTAAAAAAGCATATTGGAGAAACATGGCTTTAAAAAAACCCAACAAACTAGGCACTAACTATTAAAGGATGAACTTAGTTACAGTAGATCAGAAGACTGAGGATATATATTTTTATTCCCAAAGTGGTTAAGCCAAACTATAACATTTAAAATTTAGATCATCTGCTAGAAGTATTATATTTTATGAAGTTTATTAAGGATTAAGAATTTAAGAAAATACAAGTAAGAAAGCACTTGTCTAGGAGGGGCAAAAGGACCATTCAATTTCACTTACATCATGAGAGACTTGCCTGCTTGGAAGTGGAAGTAGGAGGAGAGAGAGCCATAGGAGGAGACCCTTTAAATAATAATTTGTTCTCAGCCCAGGTGGGAATTCAGGTGAGGTTACAAAGCATTCTGGGAAGTGGCCAAGGACTTCTGGGGATTGAAGTCTGGGTTTCAAATCTCCATTTTTATATCTCTCAACTCCTTTGCCTCATCTTTCATCTCTTTTGCCTCATTTTCTAGCTGGTTGATTTTGGCTTTCAAGACACTATTTTCTGTTTCCAGATGACTTATCTTAGTTTTTAAGTTATTTCCCCTATTGTCTTCAGTATTTCTTAATTGTGTTTTGAATTTCATTTTGAGTTATTCCTAAGCCTGTATCCAATTCACTGGGATTTATCTTTTATTGGTTGATGTTCCTTGATCCTCTTCAGTTCCATTTCCTCTTTGTTCATTGCCTGTATAGAAGATGTCAATTGTAATTTTTTTTTTACTTTTCTGTTGTTTGCTCATATTTACCCCTTTTTTGCTCCCTGTAGTTGTCCATGCTCTTGCTCCTCTTATTTTTTTTTTCTTTGCTTTTTGTGTTTTCTGTCAGTCTCCTCTCTTGGAGCTTTGTCAGGAGATCTCTCAGTGCAGTCTGTGGAGGAGGAGTGTTGGATCTTGAGCTTCCCTGTCCTCTGGAGGCTTTGATTGTCTGTGAGGGAAGGTTGTTGGAGCTTGAGCTTCCTTGACATCTGAAGACTTTTGATGGGATTAAGTTCAACTGGGTTGGGCAGGATATTCCCTGAGGCTAAAATCTCCTGGAAGGCTGGAGCAATATGGAGGGTCTCCATCATTATGACCAGGCTGTGTGCTTAGTGCTCCCTCTCCAGCTCCTTCCCCACCACCTATGTTAGAAGCTATGAGCCTGGCACAGCCTTGCCCTCAAGGTACTCCCTCCAGACCAGTGCCTTTGCCCACTCAGAGTTTCCCTCTGCTGCTGGAGGCTTAGCCTTGTAGGTGGGGGAAGGGAACTGGGACCTTCCTTCTTTCTTCCCCTTAAACTGTAGTGTTCTCGAGTCCAGGCTTTTGGTTGGTGGGCATACCTTTTGAATTGAGTCCATCCAGAGTGTTCCTTGGGTCTGTCATGTTGTTAGGTTTGATTTTCATCCCTCTCAGAGCATTTTGTAATTGGTAAGGAAGGGTTTTCAGAAGTCTGAACTTTGCTGCCTCTACACCACCATCTTAACTCCACCTCCAGGAACTTCTTTATTCATGTTATCAGGGAGAATAACTGAGCCATCTTTCTTTTTAACTTAGGCTCTTTTTTGTCTTATTTAATTTAATTTAATTTAATTTTATTATTATTTATTTAAAAAATTTTATTTAAAAATCCCTTACCTTCCATCTTAGAATCAATACTGTGTATTGGTTCCAAGGCAGAAGAGCAATAAGGGCTAGGCAATGAGAGTTTAGTGACTTGCCCAGTGACCCACAACTGGGAAGGGTCTAAGACCAGATTTTAAACTAGGACCTCCAATCTCTGGGCATGGCTTTCAATCCAGTGGCCACCCAACTGCCCCCATTTCATTTTTTTAAAGTATCAAAATTGAAAATTTCAATTTATTTAAAGATATATCCATTCATTTGTCAATAGGTGTACTAGTAGGGGGTCAGGAACTAAAGTTTGAAAGGTCTAAGAGATAGAGGGAACAGATAAAAATAAGAAGTACTTTCTTTCTTAGGTAGAGCTACACAAGGGAATGTGAGAGATTTGGTCAATTTCCTGAGCTGAAAGGTCAGAAGGAAATCCCTTTCAGTCTCTGGTTTCTGGTTTCTTCCCATGATAGATATTATCCTTATCTCCTTAGCTCATTAGATGAATAACATGTTCAATTTCTTCTGGATTAATAAGAACTATTCATTCTTTGTAGTATTTAGAAATATTAGGGTTTAGGACAAAGGGAATATTAGGCAATCTCTAATTACTATTTTGTCATAAATTACCCTCAGGGGTTGAGGGTTGAGGTCTGGGGACCTGAGCCCCTGGTGAGATTGTGGAGTCAGGCTGTTGAATTTTCCTGATATAGATGGATATGCAGTTATGAGGAAATCAACTGAAAATCTTCTTGGGTGAATAGTCTCTTACCTTCCCCAAAGGGAAAAAAGTCTCTATCCACTACTGATGAAGGGATGGCTAATTTGATTTTCTTCAGATAGATGAGGAATCACAACAGGCTGAGCTCAGCAAGATGTTCCTCTCTCTTCAAGTTCAAAAGAGAGAAGAACCCTCTCTCCAACTGCTGATCTCCTTTTCTTGGCTAGAAGTTCTAGCCCCATCCCCTGTTGACTGCAAAATTCCATTCTCTTCCTGCATGATGTTTTCATGCAAACCAAGTCCTTGCAATGTAGTCTATAACTTTCTCATCCACAACTCCACACTTATCTGTAATACAAATTCAACCTGACATCTGTACCAAAGTCCAGTACTTACCGTTTTAGTTAAAAATAAAAATTCTCCTCTGTTATCATATAAAATATACTACTCTAAATATTCCTCCTCCCCCCAAAATAAGAAACCATAACCTATCTTAAGTCTCCTATTCTGATTAATTCTATATGTAAGATTAGGATTATAGGAAAGTGGGAGGTAGGAAAGTGTTTTAAATACATAGGTATTTTCAACAGAGTAACAATATTTCAACAGTGTAATACTCTCTGCAACAATCTAAAATTTTTTTATCCCAATTAACATTTACATATTTATAACTATGAAATTATTCAAACTCTTCTAACATACATACTATTAATAATTCTTCATTTTAAAAATCATATCATGAAAATATATTAATCTGTCCATAGTCTACCTCTAGTTCCATACTTCCCTGATCTAATCATTCCCTGTCTGTTAATGATTAATATATTAATCTTCCTGCTATCTGTTAGCATTTTATATATGTACATATATTTTTCTATACAAACATTACATGTGTATAATACATATTACATATATATATGAGTCCTGTCCAGAAGTCATTCAGCACATAGTTCATAGGCAAGGAAGTTGATAATTCTGTTAGCAAAAGGATTTGAATGTCTATGCAGAAGGTCAAAATGTGTCATTCTTAGAACATCTTATTTGCTTTTTACATTATACTCCCTCTATTACTACATAAATTAAAGGTAATTCTATGGTGCTAAAGATATCTTGCTATAAAGAGCTAAACCAGTTGTACAAAAAAATCAAGCCATTCTCCAATTGATAAATGGGCAAGGGACATGAACAGGCAGTTCTCAGCCAAAGAAATCAAAACTATTAATAAGCACATGAAAAAGTGTTCTACATCTCTTATAATCAGAGAGATGCAAATCAAAACATCTCTGAGGTATCACCTCACACCTAGCAGATTGGCTAATATGACAGCAATGGAAAGTAATGAATGTTTGAGGGGATGTGGCAAACTTGGGACATTAATTCATTGCTGGTGGAGTTGTGAATTAATCCAACCATTCTGGAGGGCAATTTAGAACTATCCCCAAAGGGTGCTAAAAGACTGACTGCCCTTTGATCCAGCTATAGCACTGCTGGGTTTGTACCCCAACGAGACAATAAGTAAAAAGACTTGTACTAGAATATTCATAGCTGCACTCTTTGTGGTGGCCAAAAATTGGAAAATGAGGGGATGCCCTTCAATTGGAGAATGGCTGAACAAATTGTGGTATATGTTGGTGATGGAATACTATTGTGCTAAAGGGAATAATAAAGTGGAGGAATTCCATGGAGACTGGAACAACCTCCAGGAAGTGATGCAGAGTGAGAGGAGCAGAACTAGGAGAACATTGTACACAGAGATTGACACATTGTGGTACAAGAGAACATAATGGACTTCTCCAGTAATGGCTTTACAATGTCCCTGAACAACCTGCAGCGATCTACGAGGAAAAAAAAAATCTATCCTCAAGCAGAGGACAAACCAAGGGAGTAAAAACACTGAGGAAAAGCAACTGCTTGAATACAGAGGTTGAGGGGACATGATCGAGGAGAGACCCTAAATGAGCACCCTAATGCAAATATCAACAACAAGGAAATGGGTTCAGAGCAAAGACACATGTGATACCCAGAGGAATCTCCTGTCACCTAGGGAAGGGGTGGCGGGGAGGGTGGGGGGAAGGAAAAGAAAATGATCTGTTTCCAATGAACAATGTATAAAAATGACCAAATAAAATAATGTTTTAAAAACTAAAAAAAAAAAAAAGTCAATCCAGAGTGGTAGAACTTTTTCTCTAATGTGAATCTTAAAAACTACTCAGACTGTACTTTAGAAGATTTGATTTAGCTATTCCCTTATGGTAACAATGGAGATACTTGGTCTAACAAGAATTAGGAATGTATTGGGAATTTTTTAAAATTACTCCACCCTAATTAGACATACTTTAGGGCAAGATAAAAGTTGTAAACTCATGATTCAACAATGAAGGTACTTAGCTCATATCTTATAGTGAAGCTAGAATCTTAAGCTAGGTCTATTTTTAGATCTAATACAAAAAGATGTTAAGTACCTCTAAAGGTTAAATTAATCACAAAAAGGTCAAGCAAATCACAAATGGATGAGCTTAACAAAGAAGGGTGAAGTACTCAGAAGATATAATCTAAGAAGAGAAGGTGAGAACTAAAGAGTAGTGAGAACTAAGAATGTGCAGTCCTGGGAAAAAAAGTGTCTACTGTGATTGGTAGGCGTGAAAATTTAGGGGATGTGACATAAGAGAAAATTTCTTTATAAGGACGGGTAAAAAGTCAGTTCAGGCAATTTAGTTCAGAGTGGATATTCTGAACTCAGTTCTGGAGATTGAGTTCAGTGGAGGACTGGAACCCAGGTTGGAGACAGTCTCATGGTGAGTGATAAGACTGACTCCCTTACCTTTAGGCTCAGAGAGGCCACTTTGGCCAAGGCCCTTAACTACAGCCTGGCTCAACCTGAGCCAGAGGCAGTTTAATTAACTCTCTCTCTCTCTCTCTCTCTCTCTCTCTCTCTCTCTCTATCTCTCTCTCTCTCTCTCTCCTTTCCTTAATTCCTTCTCTCTATATTAATTAAAATCTCCATAATTTCCAGAATGTCTTGGGAATTTTATTTGGTGACCATTTAAATCTACATTTCAAGTCAAAAACACTAAAATTATTTTACACTAGCCTTCAAGAACCTGGAGTAACTTCTATGTTATGATGAGGCATCAGAGTAGCACTGATATAAAGATGAAATCTATCTCACTCCTCAAACTTCTTTGCTTTGCTCCCAGTTACACATTTTAGGAGCAACAAAATAAAATTTACTCATATCTTCAAAACTGCCCTGCACATACTACCAACCAAGTTTTATCTAATTTCAAAAAATTCCTTATTCTTTCTATCTATCTTAATGGATCAGTATTTCCTGTTTTCCAATCTTCCTGATTACACTATTATCCTTCTTTTGGGGGATAGCATGATATTACTAATGTAGTCAAATGTTTTTGTTTACTTCTTGTTATTATTGTTGCAACAAAATTCAACAACCAATTATTAAATACTTAACACATGGAATATACCTGTGCCAGGCATTGAAGATACAAAACAAAAACAAGATAGTATCTACTATAAGATATTTGCATTCTATTCAGCAGATATGAGATTTTTCATGGAATTTCATAGGTTCAAAGTTGAAAAAAATGTGTGTACACATATGCACTCTTTTTTAAGAGTATATGCATATATATGTATATATGTATATATATATATATAAATACATATACATATACACACTCAGTTTGAAGTAGAGTAAAGAGTTAAAAAATTGTAGGGGTATGGTAAAAGTGAGGGCAGATTAAAGGATGCAGTGGTTGTGTAGTTGGAATCTTGTACCCCAGCACCACATTCCCCATAGTATTTCCCAGAATTCCTTTCCTCTGTGTCCTCACATACATCCTTATATTTTGTTGTTAAAAGATTTTATAATAATGTATCATTTTTTTCCCTGATAATGTGGCTAGGAAATGTTCTTTCTTGCTTTCACTTTACTTCCCCTTACTTCAAGTTATTACTAATAAATCTTACAAAAAGAATACTTGGACTCTTTGGATATTTAATTTTAATTTTATGTGGTTAAAAGGAAAACTCTGAGGAGGGATAGGATAAAAAGAGGAAGAAAGATCAATGGAACAAAATAGGATAGAGAAAAATTCATAGTGATCATAAATGTGAATGTGAATGGGATGAGCTATCTCAGTGATGAAAAACTTATGGCATACATGTCAACAATGACACACAGAGTACTCTCTGTGGGCATGCATGATGCCCTCCCTGACTCCCCTTAGAGTTGTTACTATTAAGGCAGAGGGACTCGCTTAGAGCTGCTCCCTTCCCCTCTCCACCAAAACTGACACCATTTTGTTATATCACTTGATTCTCTGCCCAGAAACCCAATGGGTTGGTATCTCCCCTTTTTGGGGTAAAGGGAGTGGGGTGGGGCATGTCCAGCACTCATTCAGGGGAGCAGGGCATGGCATATGGTCTCTGCGCACTTGGTATGACACAAGTTCTCTAAAAGATTTGCCATCTCTGAAGTACCCCATAAGCAGTGAAGAGTAGAATGTAATAAAAATCAGAATTTTAAAAATAATTGTTGTTCACAACACACTTGAAATAGAAAGATACACATTCAGTGTTAAAATAGGGATCTAGAACAGAATCTGGTTTTCCTCATCTGAAGTAAAAAAGGCAATGGGTATGATCTAATACAAAGGAAAAGTAAAAGCAGGCCTATTTAAAAGAGATGAGACAAAAATATATTTTGCTAATACTTATCACAGACAGGGAAGTAATTAAAAAAAAAGCAAATTTCCATCATAAAAGTCTCACTTTCTAATATAAGTAGGGGAAAGAGTCAACACTGTACAAATAAAAGCCCTTTCCCAATTGGTAAATTGTCAACACTGTGACAAAGGCTGGCACTAAAGAAAAAGTGCCAGTCTACAGAATGTGTGGAACTGATCACCTCCATGGGGGAGGGGCCCCAGGAGTTTGGAATCTTGAGGAGCAGAAGATTCTGGCAGGTAGAGCGGTGGCTCTCAGTCTAGAGAAGCCAAAGAGAAAAAGTTGAATGAGACTTTCTCCTTAGGTTTACCCACTTTTCCTGCTTGTGGCTGGAAATCCTTCTCCCTAACATTTCCAAGTTGAAAAAGACTATTGTAGAGAAACCTGAGAAAGGCATTTTGAATCTGTTAGACTTTACCTCAGCTCCTGTTGCCTGGGTCTGAACTGTGGCCAAGGGGCCAAACCCAGAGTGAGTTAAACTGACTTTCTCTTTGGGGGCTTAGGCTGCCAAAGCCTGAGTTCCCCCCAAACCCAAGGAGGGAGGAAAAGGGTTTTTTACAGAGACAGGGACCCCCTTTTTCCCACTTTCCTTTTCAATTCTTTCTCTGTCAGTTATTCCTTTGTATTATCCTGATTGAGTTGACATTAAAATAGTTATCTTTTCCCCAATGTGTGAATCAAGTGTGAGTGAACAGATCAAGGGAAGATCTTTTGGTTTCCAGTAGTGGAGGGGAAACAAGAGGGACAAGAGCAAATCTGGGAGAGTAGCCATAGCTAAGGAGGGAAGGCAGAAGGGGGAAAATCTTCAAATCCCCTTTCCTCTCTCTAAGCCAACCCTTTACATCTGCTGTGTACCCTGAACCCTGCTTTGAGAAGGGGGATCTCCTCTCTTTTCCTCTTTCTCTATTCTGAAAGACTGAACTCCTCGATTTCAGCAAATATGAACTTGGAGCTTTTAGGAGAAATCAATGCTAACTATAGTCATATGAAAATTCTCAAAATCACTATTGCTTGGAGAAATGAAAATTAAAACTCAGTTCTCTCAAACCCCTCTGCCTGCCCTTGATTCTTCCATTCTTGCACCCAAAGAGTCTTTTCTTAATCTGCTGGCTTCATAACCCATTAAAATATTTCCTTGTCCTCTGAAAGACTGCATAAAAAATCCTGTATTGGTTGTTGCCTTTTACTTCTTATAGCTATTATAAGTAACACCTCACACCTATCAGAATTTACAAATGTTGGAAAGAATGAAGGAAGATTAATACACAGATGAACTGTTGGTGGAGTTATGGAATTGTCCAAGCATTCTGAGGATCAATTTGGAATTATGCCAAAGCACTGCATATCTTTTGACACAGCAATACTACTATTAGGTTTGTACTCCAAAAAAGAGATCAAATAAAGAGGGAAAAGGAAATATATGTATAAAGGTATTTATAGAAACTATTTTAATGGTGGCAAGGAATTGAAAGTTGAGGGGATATCCAACAATTGAGGCATTAATGAATAGATTATTGCATTTAAATATGACAGAGTACTATTGTGTCATAGGAAATGATGAGAAGAATGGTTTCAGAAAATATGAAATGATTTGTATAACCTGATGCTGGGGGAATTGAGCAGAAAGAGGAGATTATTGTGCACAGTAACAGCAGTATTATAATGACAATCAACTTCAACAGATCTAGCTTCTCTAATAAATACAAAGATCCAAGAAAATTCCAAAGGGCTCCTGATGAAAAATGCTATCCCAACTCAGAGAAAGAACTGATGAATTCTGACTATTAGTTCACCTTGCCTATCCAGTTTCAAATAAGAAAATTTATACTTTCCCAAGGTCATGAAACTGTATCAGAGAAAGGTTTTGAACTGCTGTCTTTTTGAATATAGGTCCAGCACTCTATTTATTACTCTACCATATCTCCATGTAAGTGCTTATTATCTTATTTCTTATACTTTTTTAGTCCAGAAAGTTAATAACTGCAATTTTGTTCAGAGAACAATTTTAGCAAGAGAGAATCAATGGTCAATGAACATACACCGATTCTCTTTGGATAAATGACAGAAGAATTCAGGGAAACCCTTATAGGAAGTTAAAGAGCTATTTTAGTCCATTTAGTCCATTTGTCTATCAGACTCACAAAGATAAAGGTATGAAGTACTTCTTAGGACAACATTCTTGTAATTTTCTTTCTGATTCTGGAGAAATGTTTATATTATTTAGATATTCAATATCTTTCAAGAGTTATTATTGATTTCTTACCTATAGAATAAACTTAGTGTCCTAGTGGAAGCAATTATATATGAAACATCAACATAGTTTTATTAAGTACACTATCTTTTTATAGGTCTCCAAAGTTCATTTTAGAAATACTAGACACTGAAACCATAAGGTTAACTATAATTACATCAAAACAAAGAAATAACACAAGTTGTAATGATGATGTATATTTTTAAAAATAGCTACAAACATCGAAAGAGAAGTTGAAAATGGAAGCATGTTTTGTCTGAAATATCCAAATTATGAACATTAAATTGAAGTTGTGAAATGTTGTAATTATCTACTTGTCTACCTAATAGGTCTTGGTTTGAGTAGATATAGCCCAAGTTCTTCTTCACTGGTTTTTGGAAAGGTGGGTTAAGACTGCCTTCTGTAATGAAGGAATTAGTTGGTGATAAAAAGGATAGAGGAGGAGTCTTCCGACTCAAAGCAGGGTCCAGGAAAGGCAGCTGGTATTTTAAGCTGGTCCAGAGAGAGGAGAGAGGAAGTGAGTAGTTTTCCCCCTTCAGCTTTCCTTCCTCAGCTATGGCTGCTTCCCTAGACTTGTTCTTGACTTCCTCCACTACTAGAGCCTAAAATTTTCTTCTCAGGGAGATTACTCTCCCCCTCAAGATGGCCCACTGACACTTGAGTCACTTTGGGGAAAAGAAAACAATTTTATTCTAAACTCAGTCAGCTAGGATAACACAAAGAAATGGCTGGCAGGAAGGGAATTGGTAAGGAAAGTGGAGTAGATATTCCTACTCTATTCCTTTTCCCTTCCTCCTTGAGTTTGGGGAATCCAAGTCTTGGCAAGCTTGGGCCCCACAAGAGAAAGACTCAGGTTTGGCTGGCCCTGGCCTTAGCCCACTGGCCACAGTTCAGACCCAGGGCATTAGAGGCTGTGAGGCAAGTTTGACAGAGGCTCAATATCTTCTACAGTTGTCCCTTCACTTGGGAATTGGTGGGGGCAAGGATGCCCTATCACCAGGAGAGGAAAAAGTGAATATCTCTTCAGGAGAAAGTCTTGACCAACCCTCTCTGCTAGGCTTCTCAACATAGAGAGCTAACTGAACCTGTCATAACCTTCTGGTTTCTAAAAATCCCATCCCCTAGGGTCCCTCCCCCATGGAGGTGAGAAGATTCAGTAGCACTTCAGGCTGTCAATTTCCCTTGAGTGTAAAACCTGTCACACTTCTAAATGACAAGGTGATCTGGGTAAAATTTATTAATTTATCTGCTTCTGAATATTTTTTTTATTTTGGTAAATAGTTCAGACAATGAGTACATATCTGTTGATGGTGCAGCACCTAGATTGATGGATGCTGAGTCAAATCCTATTCATATTCTATGGGCCAAGTTATTCAAACTCTTTCAGCCTCAGGGTCCTCATCTGCAAAATTGAGATAATAATGGTATGTATCTATTAGGTTAATGAGAATCAAATGGAATAAATATATGTTGTGTTTAGGAAACTCCAAAACACTGGGGTTTGTTTGTATTTGTATTATATAAAAACAAATTATATTTGTAGAGTTTTTTTTTTTAATTTTTTACAAGGCACGTTATATTGTGTATTACATTTCATTCCTACAATGACTCTATGAGGTATTTTATTAAAATGATTTAACAGATGATAAAACTGAGCCTTAGCTGTGTTAAGTAACTTATTCATGGTCAGTAAGTTATTTAGTCCCTGAGCCAAAGTTTGACCTAATTTATTCTCATTCTTGTCTTGTATTCTATCTATTATGGGGCAGCCAAGTAGTATGTATAGTGCACTGGGCTTTGGAGTCAGGAAGATCTGAGTTCAAACCAGTTTTTAGTCATTTCCTTTTTGTGTGGACCCAGAGAAATCATAACCTTGTTTACCTCAGTTTACTCCTCTGTAAAATGGACATAGTAATAACATTTACCTTCCATGTTTGTGAGAATCAAATAGAGTGATATTTGTAAAGTATTTAGCACAGTATGGCCCTGTAACAAGTTAGTTATTATAATTATTATTATTCTGTTTCCATGAAATAATTTTAAATCATTCACTTGATCATAATAATCATGTGAGATCTATATTGTCTGTATTTACTGTCAATATTTTATACATAACACAATTGAAATTTAAGGAATGTAAGAGACTTTGTCAAAGGTCCCATATTTTGCAGATATCAGTCAATATTTGACTTCACGTCTTCCTTATTGCACATTCAACATATTTTTCTCTATGTCATGATACCACTTTGCATGCAGACACATATTATATTTATTGTGAGAAGTCCTGAATGTCTTAAAAATGTGGGTCTCATAATCACACAATTTTACCTTTCCCAAGTATGGGAATTAAAAGTATCCTTGAATTATTACTATCATCTGTTTTTTTTAATTTTTGGCTATTGATCAAAGAAAATAACATTATAAAGAAGACAACAATGACACCAGATGAGTTGAATGCCATATTTATTCATCCTGATAAGGTAGTTCATTAGAGAAAATCTTTTTGAACAATAGGATTTTTAAAATAACCTTATTTTCCCCCATTTATATGTAAAAACAGTTTCCAGACCAGCAGGATTTGAAAGCTAGAATTTAGACTCTGAAACCAAGAGATTGATATCCTCTTCCCAGAATATTTATAAAGGATCAAATAATGCTTTTTTCATTAGTTTCATTACATAGTTATGATATAAAATTTTTAATAACTCTGTGCCTAACAACATGTGAGTGATAGAGATTGATAAATGTATTAGTTTTCATAAGAAAGCAGAGGCATTTTATAGATGGAGTGGGGAATGGTTCTATTAACTATTTAAGATTTTAGATCAGGGGACTTCTGGGTAAGCATGGCGGCAGTCTAAATGAGGGTCACTTCCTCTCCCCAGGACACATTTACAAGGACTACCCCAAAAGAACTTAAGAATCATTTTCAGAGGAGCGGATAGGCTGTACAATAGAGCGCAGCATTAAAGGTTATGGAATTGGGGCTCTTCCATTCTATAAGTGGGTGAAAGGGCCTCCATCCAAATGCGAGCTAATCCACCCTCCCTCACCCCCACCTACAGAACCAGAGCCAGAGCCAGCACACACCAAGATGAGTGAGCAAGGGGCACCTCTGGGTCCTTGGGAGCTGATGAGGACCATAGGGGACCCACCCCTGAAAGCAGCTAGGCAGGAAATCCCAACACATGAGAGAACGCAGAACTTAGGTGCCTGGAGCCAGCGTGCCCACCAGAAACAGGGAGTGAGAGAGGAGTAATTCTAGAGGGAGCAAGGGACACTTCTAGATCCTTGGGAGCTGACAAGGACCATCCCAGAACTACCTCTGAAAGCAGCTAGACTGGAAACCCAGGCGGGCAGGAAAGTGCAGACCTTGAGCGCCCCTGGGAAAATAGCACCGAGAAGAGCTGCAAAGGCTTGTGGAGATTCAAGAATTTGTCTCAGGCAAAATCCTTGCTTCTTAACTCCATACACAGAGAACCTGACCAACTGAGTCAGATTTCTGACTAAAGAGGGAAGGGAAAACTTCCAGGAAAGTGGCTAATTGTGCACAGGAGTCTCACAATCCTTCAAAAAAAAAAAAGGCTGTGGCCCTCAAGAATTTTTAAGGAGGAAAAACCCAGTCTACTGAGGAAATACTAGACAAAACTCACACAAAACAAAGGCAAAATCTACAAAAAAAATGGAAATTGTCCACAAGCCGTGAAAGAATCTCAATTGGAGTTGATCAAAAAGATGGAAGACTTCTGGAAAAAGAAGTGGGAAATAGTTAAAATAATGAAGAAATCATAGCTGAATATTTAAAGGTTAAAGCAGAAAACCAAAAGATTATAACAGAAAACCAGGCATGAAGGACCAGAATTGAACAACTGGAAACCAATTATCTTGCAAAACAGCAAGAATTAATGAAGCAAAGTCAAAGGACTGACAAAATAGAAGAAAACATAAAATATCTCACGGTCAAGGTGACAGATCAAGAAAATAGAGGAAGGAGAGACAATTTGAGAATCATTGATCTACCTGAAAAGCTAGAAATGAACAGGAACCTTGACACCATACTACAAGAGATCATCCAAGAAAACTGCCCTGAAGTTATTGAACGGGGGAGGGGGGGTTAGACATTGAAAGAATTCATAGAACACCCTCTACACTAAACCCAGCTCCCCACAAAAATTACAGAAATGTAATTGCCAAATTCCAGAGCTTTCAAGCTATGGAGAAAATCCTACAAAAAGACAGAAAGAAACCATTCAGATATAAAGGAGCACCAATCAGGATAAGACAAGACCAGGCAGCTTCCACACTAAAGGACTGCAAGGCCTGGAACACAATATTCAGAAAGGTAAGAGAACTGGGTCTTCAACAAAGAATCACCTATCCATCAAAACTGACTATACACTTCCAAGGGAAAGTATGGGCATTCAACAAAATAGAAGATTTCCAAATATTTGTAAGGAAAAGACCAGAAGTACATGAAAAGTTTGATATCCAAACACAAAGATCAAGAGAAACATGAAAAGGTAATATGAAAGTGAGGGAAAAGGAGAAAAAAAATAAATTTATTCAACTCTCCTCTTTAAGGGCTAAAATTAGATCAAATTAAATATATTAATATATGGTGAAAATGTTATTTGTAACTCTCAAAAATGTTTTCATTATTATAGAAAAAAAAGAATCTTTCATAGGAAAAGATCGGGGCATTAAAGACCATAAAATGATATGCTAAATAAAAGGTTGGGGGAATCGATGATTGTACTAAGAGATATGTGAAGAAATAAAATAAAAAGAATAATCTTTGTCACACAAAGATGGACATAGGAAGGGGAGGGGAAGAATACTCTTATAAGAGGGAGAGTGCTAGTAGGTAATTCTCAAACATTACTCTCAGTGAAATCAGTTCAGAGAGGGAAGAGCATCTAGATCCATTGGGATCTTGAAGTCTATCTTATCCTACAGGGTAAGGAAGAAGTGAAAACTAAGGGGGGGGTAAAGGGGAAGGAATTCAGAAAAGGGAGGGAAGGAGAGGGGGGAGGGAACTTAATAGACCCTAAAAAAACAAGAAGGGAACAAAAGGGGAGGGACCAGAAAGGAAAGTATATCAAGGGAGGGGAATGGGGGATTGACTAAAAGTAAACCACTGGTTTAAAAGGATATAACAAAAGAAGAAAGGTCAGAACTAGGAGAGGATATCAAAATGCTAGGAAATTCAAAAGTGACAATAATAACTTTGAAAGTGAATGGGATGAATTCACCCATAAAACATAGATGAATAGGAGAGTGAATTGGAATCCAGAATCCTACCATATGTTGTCTACAAGAAACACACATGAGGGGAGTAGTTACTCATGAGATCAGAATTAAAGGGTGGAGCAAGACATATTTGGCCTCAACTGTCAGAAAGAAGGCAGGAGTTGCAATCATGATATCTGAGAAAGCCAAAGAAAAAATTGACCTGATTAAAAGTGATAGGGAAAGTAAATACATCCTGATAAAAAAAGAGTACAGATAATGAGGAAATATCACTAATCAACATGTATGCACCAAATAATATAGCACCCAAATTTCTAATGGAGAAACAACTAGAATTAAAGGAGGAAATAGATAGTAAAACAATACTAGCCGGAGACCTGAACCTACCACTATCAAATTTAGATAAATCAAATCAAAAAATAAATAAGAAAGAGGTAAAAGAGATGAATGAAATCTTAGAAAAATTAGAATTAGTAGATATATGGAAAAAATATATAGGTGCAAAAAGGAATACATTTTCTTCTCAGCAGCACATGGCACATTCACAAAGATTGACCATATACTAGGTCATAAAACCATGGCATACAACTACAGAAAAGCAGAAATAATAAATGCAACCTTTTCAGATCATAAGGCAATAAAAATAATGATTAGTAAGGGTAAATGGAGAGCCAAATAAAAAATTAAATGGAAATAAAATAATATGATTCTCCAAAATCGACTAGTCAGAGAACAAGTCATAGAAACAATTAATAATTTCACTGAATAATAAGACATTAATGAGACATCCTTTAAAACTCTAAGGGATTCAGCCAAAGCAGTACTCAGGTGTATATTTATATCCTTGAGTTGATATATTAACAAATTAGGGAGGGCAGAGGTCAATGAATTGGACTTTCAAATCAAATAAATAGAAAGCTAACAAATTAAAAACCCCCAGAAGAAAACCAAACTATAGATCCTAAAAATTAAGGGAGATAATAATAAAATTGCAAGTGATAGAACTATTGAACTAATAAATTAGCCTTGAAGCTGGTATTTTGAAAAAAAAACAAAATAGACAAAATATTGGTCAAACTAACAGAAAAAGAGGAAAGAATAAAATCAAACTCACAGTATCTGGGATGGAAATGGAGAACTCACCTCCAATAAAGAGGAAATTAAGGCAATCATTAAAAACACTATTGTCCAATTATATGGCAATAAATACGCTAATCTAGGTGATATGGATGAATATTTACAAAAATATATATTGCCTAGAATAACAGAAGAACAAATAGAATTCTAAAATAATCTCATATCAGAAAAAGAAATTGAACAGGCCTTAAAAGAACTCCCCAAGAAAAAATCCCCAGGGGCAAATGGATTCACAAGTGAATTCTATCAAACATTCAAAGAACAGCTAATCCCCAAACTATACAAACTATTTGACATAATAAGAAAAGAGGGAGTTATACCAAATTCATTTTACAACACAAATATGCTATTGTTCCCAAAGCGAGGAAGGCCAAAAACAGAGAAAGAAAACTACAGACCAATCTCCTTAATAAATATAGATATAAAAATCTTAAACAGGATAATAGCAAAAAGACTCCAGCAACTCATCACGAGGGTTATTCACTATGATCAGGTGGGATTTATACCAGGAATGCAAGGATGGTTCAATAACAGGAAAACTGTCCACATAATTGGCCATATCAACAAGTATTCCAACAAAAATCACATGATTATCTCTATAGATGCAGAAAAAGCCTTTGACAAAATACAACACCCATTCCTATTGGAAACACTAGAAAGCATAGGAATTGAAGGGTCTTTCCTAAAAATAATAAAGAGTATCTATGTAAAACTATCAGCCAACATTATCTGCAATGGGAATAAACTTGGTGCATCCCCAATAAGATCAGGAGTGAAACAAGGATGCCTATTATCATCTTTATTATTCAACACTGTACTAGAAACACTAGCAGTAGCAATTAGAGAAGAAAAAGAAATTAAAGGCATTAAAATAGGCAATGAGAAGACCAAGCTATCATTCTTTGCAGATGATATGATGGTCTATTTAAAGAATCCTAGATAATCAACTAAAAAGCTAGTGGAAATAATCAACAATGTTAGCACAGTTGCAGGATACAAAATAAACCCACATAAGTCATCAGCATTTCTATATATCTCCAACAAATCTCAGCAGCAGGAATTAGAAATAGAAATTCCATTCAAAATCACCTTAGACAATATAAAGTACTTAGGAATCTATCTGCTGAGACAAACACAGGAACTATATGAACACAACAACAAAACACTTTCCACACAATTAAAACTAGATTTGAGCAATTGGAAAAACATTAGCTGCTCATTGGTAGGATGAACTAACATAATAAAATGACCATCCTATCCAAAATTATCTATTTATTTAGTGCCATACCCATTGAACTTCCAAAAATTTTTTTTCATTGAATTAGAAAAAAAAATAACAAAGTTCATTTGGAAGAACAAAATATCAAGGATATAAGGGGAAATAATGAAAAAAAATACAAAGGAAGGTGCACTTGCAGTGCAAGATATCAAACTATATTATAAAGAAGTGGTCATCAAAACAATTTGGTACTGGCTAAGAGACAGAAAGAAGGATAAGTGGAATAGACTTGAGGTAAGTGACCTCAGCAAGACAGTCTATGACAAACCCAAAGTCCCCAGCTTTTGGGACAAAACTCACTATTTGATAAAAACTGCAGGGAAAATTGGAAGACAGTATGGGAGAGATTAGATCAATAAATCATCTCTTATATCATGATTAACTCAGAATGGGTGAACAACTTGAATGTAAAGAAGGAAACAATAAGTAAATTATGTGAACACCGAATAGTGTACATGTCAGACCTTTGGGAAGGGAAAGATTTTAAAACCAAGCAAGATTTATAAAGAGTCACAAAATGTAAAATAAATAATTTTGACTGCATCAAATTAAAATGCTTTTGTACTAAAAAAACCCAATGTAACTAAAATCAGAAGGGAAGCAACAAATTGGGTAACAATTTTCATAACAAAAACCTCTGCTAAATGTTAAATTACTCAAATTTTCAAAGAGCTAAATCAATTGTACAAAAAATCTAGCCATTCTCCAATAGATAAATGGGTAAGGGACATGAGTAGGCAGTTTTCAGTTAAAGAAATCAAAACTATTAATAAGCACATTAAAAGTGTTCTAAATCACTGATAATAGAGAGATGCAAATCAAAACAACTCTGAGGTATTACCTCACACGTGGCAGATTGGCTAGCATGATAGCTATGTTAGCCATATATATATACATATATAACATGATAGCAGTAATAAATGCTGGAGGGGATGTGGCAATGTCAGGACATTAATTCATTGCTGGTGGAGTTGTGAATTGTTCCAACCATTCTGGAAGGCAAATTGTAACTATGCCCAAAGGGCTATAAAAGACTGCCTACCTTTTGACCCAGCCATAGCATTGCTGGGTTTGTATCCCAAAGAGATAATAAGGAAAAAGACTTATATAAGAATATTCATAGCTACAGTCTTTGTGGTGGCAAAAAACTTAAAAATGAGGGGATGCCACTCAATTGGGGAATGGTTGAACAAATTGTGATATATTTTGCTGATGGAATACTATTGTGCTCAAAGAAATAATGAAGAGGTAGAATTCTATGGATACTGGAACAACTTCCAGGAACTGATGCAGAGAGAAAGGAGCAGAACCAGGAACACATTGTACACAGAGACTGATACACTGTGGTATAATCGAACATAATGGACTTCTCCATTAGTGTCAATGCAATGTCCCTGAACAATCTGCAGGGATCTGTGAGAAAAAAAAAAAAACTCTATCCACAAGCAGAGGACAAACTGTGGGAGTAAAAACACTGAGGAAAGGCAACTGCTTGACAACAGGTTCCGAGGGGTTATGATTGGGGATATAGACTCTAAATGAACATTTTAGTGCAAATTCTAACAACATGGAAATGGGTTCGAATCAAGAACACATGATTCCCAGTAGAATCGCACCTTGGCTATGTGATGGATGGCAGATGGGGAGGTAGGAAAAGAAAATGATTTTTGTATCCAATGAATAATGTTTGAAATTGACCAAATAGGAATAATGTTCAAAAGTAAAAAAAGAAAAAAAGTTTTTATATCATCATTAATCTTTAATAATCATCTTTAATTAAAATATGCTGAACAGCAAAACAATATTGCTTTCTTTATTATCCTGTTTCTAGAGGCTTTTAAAATGTGTGTGGAGATTCTTAGATGAAAACACTTGAGTAACAAGGTAATATTTTGGGAAATGTGTTGAAAGGAAAGTACTTGAGAAATAGAAATGTAGGCAGTATTTTCTATTTAATTTAAAGCCCATATAAACAAGTTAATCTTCCTGTTGCTGCTATGCTCTAAATGTAGTAGGTGTGTGCTTTCATAAAGAAGGTATTTTCACTTAAAGACATGCTGCATGATATTAAACAATACATTTTAATATTAAATTTCAGTCTAGAAATTTGCATTCCCAATGATCAAAAATAGTAATGGTTAACAGAAGGTCCAAGGTTTATTATGTTCAATCTTTAGACCTTAGAAATGTACAAAATAGTCAAATCCTATGGCCTATTTTATCTAAGAGTTACATACCTTGTCCTAAAATGTGTACTATAGAAATGTTCTTATTTGAAGAAATAATGCTACCTATGTGGAACATAAAATTTAGAGCTAGACTGGAATTTAGCAATCACTTAGTCTAATCCTAATTTTCAAAATGAAGAAACTGAAACCTACAGCATGATGGTAACTTGCCTAGGGTTTTATGAGAAAAAAAATAACAATCAAATTTCATTTATGCTGGTCTAATTCAAAAGCTTTCAGTGTAGCTTTTGATTAATGCTATTGCCCAAGCCATACATAACCTTAAAACTATGGTCCTCAATTTTCTCATCTATGAAATGAAAGGGCTAGACTACTTATCTGAGGATATTTCCCTTTTCTGAAGCTTATGATTCATTGCATACCTGAAAAGTCCCAGAATTAAATCAGCCATCTGATTGTTCAACAAGGAATACTACATCTCACCTAGAAATTCCTTCCCTCCCTCATTTTTGCTCAGTTCATTAAATATTTTGATATTTGTTGTTTGAGTTTTTTATTAGTTCCACTCTGAAAAGGTACTTTCTTTATAATACTTGATATTGTAATGCTTAATAAATATTTAACACTTGATGGATATAAGGAGCAGAATGATGGCACAGTGGATAGAGCACTGCACCTGAAATTATGAAGAATCTATTTCAAATTCAGGCTCAAAAACTTATTAACTGGCTGACCATGGGCAAGTTATTAAATCTCTCTTTTTGTTTCAGTACTATAATCTGTAAAATGAGGATACTAATAACAACTATTTCTTAAGGTTGTGGTAAAAATCAAATGAAAATACTGAAAAGCACTTAGCACAGTAACTGGCATACTAAATGCTACATAAGTATTACGTTTTAGCTATTATTACGACTCAAGTAAGGCTTCAAATAGTTTGAGTAGATCTGGTATTGAGAAAAAATAAACTGAAGCACCTGGACACAGTATAAGGGGACATAGCAATATTTAAAACTATATAATCTTTATTAGTAGAAGGGGGTGGCGATATGAATGAAACCACAGAATCACTGAAAGGCTAATATTTTTGTCAGTCTGATTCTTTAAAATATTTGACAATGAAGTAGAAGTAGTCTTTATGTTCGTTTGTCTTTTTTGCATATGGGGGTATATAGACAGTAAATTTTCATGGTAGAACTTGCATTATGTTCAAAACAGTGTATACTCTGTCACTTATTAGAAAGTCGATTGCCTCTTGTCTCTTGCATTAGACTGAATTCCTTGACAGCAGGGAATCTTTTTGAATTTCTTTTTTTCTCCAGGACTTAGCACAGTGACTGGCACATAGTAATTGCTAATTGGCTAAAAAACTGAAACCTTCACCAAAGTCAGTTATGGCTATTGTGCCTTTCTCATACTCTCAGGATCAGGTCCCGCAGACTACTAAAAGTGAAGAAATAAAGATCAGTTTACCAAGGCAATAAGGACAGAAGTAGAGTTAGTGCTCATTGATTTTTTCATTTGCTGAGTTCACACAGTATATGAACCTTAGTCCCCAAACACCTCTCTTGGAAATAAGATCCCCTTTCACACTATCAACATCAAGCCTAAAACAATAAGCACAAGCAGTAATATTGTTTTATGTAATGTGATATTTAGATCAGAAGGTATTCATTTAATGGACCAACAGAAATGTAAATGGCAATGAAAGGAGAAGCCCTTCACTGGAATTCAAGGAAGGGGCAAGAGTAAATACATGTGTTCATTGCAGCAGTCTTATATGACCATTATTTTTATTAGTTTATACAAACACTTTTTTCCTCCATCACCTCTTTTCTGATGTCCCTAAAAGATCTTAAATCGCAAAATTATGGGGATTCTATCAGTCAGCAATAGAAGAGAAAATGGTATATTTCGAAGACTCACACAGCATTCAACAGATCAGCAGAAGATTGAAAGAAAAATCCTATTTCAGCTGACTGGAAAGTTTTGGAAAGAAATTAGTACGTCAAAGTCTAACACTACCACTCTTGGAAAAAAGAATCTGTGGAGTTAGAGCTGCAAGAAAGTATAAGAATAATTCTAGTTACTTGTCTAAATTTACCATAGAGAGATCTATCTAGATCATCCCAGATTGGGGAAATGAATTATTTTCCTATTTGAAAAGTGTATAAATCTCTTCAGAGATAAATTTCTATAGTTTCCATATAAAAAGTCAGATTTCTATGTGAACTCAATAAATATTGATTATTAATTATGAAGATCATTAAAATTAAGCTGTCTGGGTTTCTCCTCTCGGAAACAAACTCAAACCCATTTCAACGTTAAATTATATATACATACTTAATACTTGGTGTACATGGGGATTTGCTACAGGTAGAAAGTAGTGTAATACTTTCATTCTTAGAATATTCCCTGAATATACATAAAAATGATTGGCTATAAATCAGGAAGATATCAGTTCAAATCATGCTTCCAAAACTAAATGTATGGCGCTTAAATCCTCAGGGACATTAAATATTTCTCCAAACAAGATGTAAGTTGAACATAAGCAATAATACATAGTTTCCTCATGGTAAATAAATTATGAATGAACAAATTCCAGACCACACTCAACACATTTTCAGTCTATATTATCAACCATTTATATTTGGGGGAAAAGCTATAGCTTAAATCTTTATTAATAAGCATTTTTCATTTAATCCTTTAGTCATTTCCTGTTGATAGAATAATTATTTGGTATTAAATACACCTGAAAAACTAATAAAATTGAAAGTGAAAGAACTATTGAATTAATAAATAAAACTAGAAGCTGGTATTTTGAAAACAAATAAAACAGACAAAGTAATAGTCAGTTAAATAAAAAAGGAAAGAAGAAAGGCAAATTAACAGTATCAAAGATGAAAAGTGAGACCTCACTTCTAATGAAGAGGAAATTAAGGCAATCATTAACAACTATTTTCCCATATAATATGGCAATAAATATGCTCATCTAGGTGATATGGATGAAGACTTACAAAAATGTAAATTGTTTAGATTAACAGAAAACAAAATAGAATACTTAAATAATCTCATGTCAGAAAAAAAAATTGAATTGAAATTGAATAAGCCATCAAAGAACTCCTTAAGAAAAAATACCCAGGTCTGATTGATTCACAAGTGAATTCGATCAAACATTCAAAGAGCAACTAATCCCAATATTATACAAATTATTTGACATAATAATCAAATAAAGAGTTCTACCAAATTCCTTTTATGACACAAATATGGTACTGATTCCAAAGCCAGAAAGGTAAAAAATAGAGAAAGAAAAATATAGACCAATCTCCTTAATGAGCATAGACACAAGATAATTAAATAGAATACTAGCAAAAAACACTCCAGCAAGTGATCTTGAGAGTCATTCATTATGATCAGGTGGGAATTATACCAGGAATGCAAGAATGCTTTAATATTAGGAAAACCATCCACATAATTGACCATACCAGTAAGCAAACCAAGAAAAAGTACATGATTATCTTAAAAGATGCATAAAAAGCCTTTGACAAAATATAACACACATTCCTATTGAAAAGACTAGAAAGTAAATGAATAGAAGAGACTTTCCTAAGAATAATAAACAGTATATATCTAAAACCATCAGCAAGCATCATCTGCAATGGGAATAAATTAGAAGCATTCCTAATACTATCAGGAGTGAAGGATTCCCATTATCACCTCTTTATTTAACATTATCCTAAAATACTAGCAGGAGCAATTAGAGAAGAAAAATAAATTGAAGGTATTAAAATAGGTAATGAGAAGACCAAGCTATCACTCTTTGAAGATGATATGATGGTCTACTTAAAGAATCCTAGAGATTTCACCAAAAAGCTAGTGGAAATAATCAACAAATTTAGCAAAGTTGCAGGTTACCAAATAAACCCACATAAATCATCAGTATTTATTTCCAAGATATCTCAGTAGCAAGAGTTAGTAAGAGAAATTCCATTTAAAATCACCCTAGACAATATAAAATACTTTGGAATCTATCTGCTGAGACAAATATAGGAACTATTTGAACAAAACCATGAAAAACTCTCCACACAATTAAAACTAGATCTAAATAATTGGGAAAACATTGATTGGATGAGCTAACATAATAAATATGTCAATCTTACCCAAACTAATTAACGTATGTAGTGCCATATCCATTAAATATCAAGAAACAATTTTTTACTGAATTAGAAAAAAAACTATAACAAATTTCATTTGAAAGAACAAAAAATCAATAATATCAAAGGAAGTATTGAAAAAAATGTGAAGGAAGGTGACCCAGCAGTACAAGTCCTCAGACTATACTATAAAGCAGTGGTCATCAAAACAACATGGTACTGGCTAAGAGACAGAAGGGAGGATCAGTGGAATAGACTTGAGGTAAGTGACCTCAGCAATACAGTCTATAATATAACCCCAAATCCCAGCTTTTGGGACAAAAATCCACTACATGACAAAAACTTCTGGGAAAGTTTGAAAACAGTATGGGAGAGATCATAGGTTTAGATCAACATCTAATACCTTACACCAAGATAAACTCAGAATGGGTAAATGACTTGAACATAAAAAAGGAAATGATAAGTAAATTAGGTGAACACAGAATAGTATACCTGTCAGATTTTTGGGAAAGAAAAGATTTTAAGACCAAGCAAGAGTTAGAAAAAATTACAAAATGTAAAATGAATAATTTTGTTAACATTAAACAAAAAAATTTTGTACAAACTAAACCAGTGCAACTAAAATTAGAAGGGAAGCAACAAATTGTTAAACAATCTTCATAACCAAAACCTCTGACAAAGGTCTAATTACTCAACTTTACAGAGCTAAATCAATTGTACAAAAAAAATTAAATGATTCTCCAATTGATAAATGGGCAAGGGACATGAATAAGCAATTTTGAGATAAAGATATCAAAACTATCAATAAACACATGAACAAATTTTCTAAATCTCTTATAATCAGAGAAATTCAAATCAAAACAACTCTGAGGTACCACCTCACACCTAGCAGATTAGCTAACATGACAGCAAAGGAAAGTAATAAATGTTGGAGAGGATGTGGCAAAATTGGGATATTCATGCATTGCTGAAGGAGTTGTGAATTTATCCAACCATTCAGGAAGGCAATTTGGAACTATGCCTAAAGGGCACTAAAAGACTGCCAGTAATACTCTTTGTTCTAGTCATAGCACTGCTGGGTTTGTATCCTAAAGTTTAATAAGGAAAAAGACTTGTTCAAAAATATTCATAATCTTGCTCTTTGTGGTGGCAAAAAATTGGAAAATGAGGGGATGCCCTTCAACTGAGGAATGGCTGAACAAATTGTGGTATATGTTGGTGATGGAACACTATTGTGCTCAAAGAAACAATGACCTGAAGGAATTCCATGTGAACTGGAATGACCTTCAGGAATTGATGCAGATTGAAAAGAAAAGAACCAGGAGAACATTGTACACAGATACACTGTTACAATTGAACTTAATGGACTAATGTAATCCTGGAAAATAATCTAAATTAATCAATTAAATAAAATTTTAAAAAATACACCTGACTTTTGCAGTGGATAGGGTAATGCACATGAAATCAGGAAGAACTGAATTCAAATCCAGGAGTATAGACATTACCTAGTCCATAAAACCTCATTTCAAAGATGATAAATTTGACTTCATAGAAACTAAATGATTTAACCAAAGTCACACAGTTAGTATGCATCTAAAGTAGGTTTTAAAACCAATTTTTCTTGACTCCAGGTCTACTTTTCTATACAGGAATGAGCATTTGATATATTTATCAAATATATCATTTTATCAAAAGTTATTAGAAGAAAATTGTACTGGTTATCAGTGGAATCGTGCGTCGGCTATGGGAGAGGGAAAGGTGGTCTGAAGGGGGGCAGGGAGGAATAGAAAATGATCTTTGTTTCCAGTGAATAATGTTTGGAAATGACCAAATAAAATAATGTTTAAAATTAAAAAAAGAAGAAGAAAATTATACCAAATGAATGTGCATGTGACACTGATTCTGTGTGTGTTTTCTTTGTTTCTTTATTTGAAGGGAGGGACCTCTTGAAGTTGGCAATGTGTTTATGCCCTAATTGACAAAATACAAAGCAGAGTTTTCTGAAGACAAAATCTTATACTGTCAGAACTTTAATTTTTTTTTCTTTCTCATAAGAGAAGACCTAGAGTTTTTTAAATTAGTCTAGTTCTACCAATCATAAATTATCAACTTATTCATCTGTATCCATTGTTCATTGTAAGCTCCTTATGACATTAATTACCATATCTGACCTATGAATATTCTAAGATATTTTAATATGATTATAGACTGTGGTTACTTAGCTATAAGTTTTAATTATAATCATTTTTTAAACTGGTGTGGTAGATATCCTATGGATTCTAGAAAGAAAACAAAAACATATAAATTGACTCATTCACCACAGAGGGAAGAAATGTTCAGATAACCCAAGTCCTGAGGCAATTAAGTACAGACTATTCAGAAATTTATCCTATTTTTATAGAGGATCAGTGAGATAGGCATATGTGTCAGATTTGAAGACTTTTTATATTTCAATGTAATCTTGCTCAATGGTGGTATTATTATCATATAGTCCTTAGAACATCAAATTGTTTATATTATGAGAGATATATTATAAATCCTTACATCTACAAGATACTTTAGATGGCTAATTTCATTTTACAGACGAGGAAACTGAACCTGAGTAAGAAGTGACTTCTTCACAGTCACAGGAAGAAGACTGCTATCAAGATAACTGAGCAGGTGGTCTTATAAGTTGCCTTTCATCATTCTGAAGAACAAGAAGTATTCATACTAAACACAACAATCAACCAATTGGGGCTGGGGAATTTTTTTCCCAGAAAAATGGGGGAAAGTAACAAATGAATTGATGATAAAAATTAAGAAAAGTTTCCCTCCTTGTATTAGGGAATTCAGTTATTATAATAGGGGAATATTGAATTTACTCTTAAGATATCTGTGACAGTTAGCCTTATTTAAGTGTCAGAGGAACTGTATATCCAGAAATATTTGTGATAGAAAAAGAAAAGGCAGGGGTGGAGACAAGATAAAGGTGGAAACCCACAAGAACTTTCAAAATTTAGTGCCCAAACAACTTTAAAATAAAGTCTTTGAGAGGTTGACAAGAAATGTCTATCTCACTAGGTCTCAGAGGTGACTGCGTCAGCAGCAAGAGCAATTTCAATAACTCAGCCTTCAGACCATTCAGGTGTTGGACAACTGATCAGAAAGAGATTATATTAGAACTCCTTGTTGGGTAAGGAGTTTAGGACACTTGCATACCCATACATATTTCTCGGTTGCAGTTTGAGTACCAAAGGGAACAATAGTACTTAAACAGATTGAAAGGGCTTTGGTGGATAAGAGTGCTTTGTAAATAGGAAAATTAGCAAACAACAACAAAATGTCAATCTTTCAGATCTACGCATAATGGAAGAATTTGTGACCAAAAAAGAGATAGAGAGCATTACAGATTATAGAATGAATAATTTAGATTATATTGAATTTAAAGACATTCTGCACAAATAAAATCAATGCACTTCAGATTAGAAAGAAAGCAGAAAATATGGAAAAAAATAATTGCAGCAAGTATTTCTGATAAAGATTTCATTTTTCAGATATTTGGAGAACTAGTTCAAAATTATAAGAACACAAGTCATTCCCCTATTGTTAAGAGGAAAAAATATTAATAGGAACTCTGTACACAGAAACTGAAACATTGTGACACCATAAAATCTAACAGACTTTTCCACTAGTAGAAATACAATGATCCAGGATAATCCCAAGGGATTTATGATAAAGAATGCTATCCATATCCAGAGAAAGAATTGTGGGATTTGAAACACAGAAGAAAAATAGATGATTGATTATTTGGTTCAATGGATATTTGACTGGAACTTGGGTTTCAAAAGATCACTCTATTACAAATATGAATAATATTGAAATAGGTTTTGAACAATAAAACATGTATAACCAAATGGAATTGTTTATCAGCTCCAGGAGTGGTGAGGGAAGAGGGAAAGAAAAGAACATGCCATGTAAACATGGACAAATATTCTAAATAAATGAATAAAATTTAAAAATAATAATAGGTAGTTCTTAAAACAAATTAAAGCTATCTATATTCACAATGCACTAAACACTATTGAATAAAGAAATGAAAATAAACAACTCTGATTTATCATCTACCTCATACCTATTAGATTGGCTATCATGACAGAAAAGGAATTTGAAAAATGTTGATATTGGATATGAAATAATTTGGAATTCTAATGCATGGTGAAGAGAGCACTGTAAAGAACAATTTAGAACTATGCAAAGAGAGCTAAAAAACTATATAAAACCTTTGCCTCAAAAATTCCACTACTAGTTCTGTATCTCAAAAAGATCAAAAAAGGAAGGGAATTTATAGTAGAAAAAATATTCTTAAATATAAAGAGTGAAATCATAAATAAATTAGGTGAACATAGATTAGTATAGCTGTCAGATCTGTGGGAAAGGAAGGAATTTAAGATCAAGCAAAGAGATAGAGAACATTTTAAAATGTAAAATGAATGACTTTGATTATATCAAATTAAATAGTTTTAGTACAAATAAAACCAATAGAACCAAAATTAGAAGGAAAACAACAAACAGGGAGAATATTTTTATAACAAAACTCTCTGACAACAGTTTAATTTCCCAAATATATAAAGAACTAAATCAAATTTACAAAAATTAAAGCCACTTCCCAATCGACAAATGGTCAAGGGACATGAATAGGCAGGTTTCACATGATGAAATCAAAACTCTTGAAAAGAACATGAAAATGTGTTCTAAATCCCTCCTAATTAGAGAAATGAAAATTAAAACAACTCTGAGATACCACCTCACACCTTGCAGATTGGCTAGTATGATAGCAAATGAAAGTGATAAATGTTGGAGATGTTGCAAAATTGGGACACTAATGCATTGCTGGTGGAGTTGTAAATTTGTCCAACCATTCTGGAGGGCAATTTGAACCATGTGCAAAGGGCTTTAAAAGAATGTCTGCCCTTCAAGCTAGCCATACCACTGCTCAATGTGTACCCCAAAGAGATAATAAAGAAAAAGGGACTTGTAAAATATTTATAGCCATGTTCTTTGTGGTCCCCCAAAATAGGAAAATGATGGGGTGTCCATCAATTGGGGAATGGCTGAATAAATTGTGGAATATGTTGATGATAGAATATTCTTGTGCTGAAAGGAATAAAGAAATGGAGGAATTTCATATTAATTGGAATGACCTCCAAGAATTGATGTAGAGTGAAACGTAACAGGACCAGGAGAACATTGTACACAGAGATTGATACACTGGCACAATCGATGTAATGAACTTTTCTACCAGCAGCAATGCAATGACCAAGGACAATCCAGAGGAAGTTGTGAGGAAGAATGCTATCCATGTCTAGAGAAAGAACTTTGGAACCAGAAATGTATTAGAAAAAAATACATGATTGACTATGAAGTGTGATAGGGATGTGATTAGGGTTTTGTTGTTAAAGGATCACTTTACTGCAAATATGCATAACATAGAAATGTTTTGAACAATGATACATGTTAAACCCAGTGGGACTGTTTGTTGGCTTTGGGAGGGGGAATGAGAAAGTGGGACACGGGAGACTATGAATCATGTAACCTTGGAAAAATATTCTAAATAAAAATAAAAAAGAAAAACATATTTACAGCAGGAAAGAACTGGAAATTTAGGGGATGTCCAATAATTGAGCAATGGCTAAACAAGTTGTGGTATATGATTATAATGAAATGTTATTGTGTTATTAGAAATGATAAATGGGATGGTTTCAGAAAATTCTGAGACGATACATAAACTGATGCAAAGTGAGGTGAACAGAACAGGAGAACATTGAACATAGTTGCAACAATACTGTGTAATGATCAACCACCACATATTTAACTAGTCTGAGCAATGCAATACTTCAAGACAGTTCCTGAAAGATTTTTATGAAAAAAAAAAACAACACTGAGATTAACAAACATAAACAACCAAAAACCCTGATAGAGTCTAAATGAAATTTGAAGCATTTTTTAAACTTTTTCATGTGCTTTCTTTAAGTGGTCCAAAAGGAAACATGTTTTGTATGACTTTCCAGACATAATCTACATCAAATTGCTTGTCTTTTCAAAAAGGGAAAAGAGTGAATGGAGGAAAAGTATTTGGTACTCAAAATTAAATACATATAAAATATATATTATATATATGAGCATATAACATATTAAATGTATATGTATTTTAGAAAAATAAAATGTAATTTAAAAAGAAATTGAGAAAAATATTAAAATGAGTAAACAACCAAAATCCATCTCTAGTGTAATGAATAAATACTACTAATAAAGCAAAACTAACTGAAAATGGAAAATATTCCAACTACTAAAAATAAATTTTCCCAACTACAAGACCCTTTCCAGTGATTCAAAAGAGTAATGAAAAGAAACACAATAAAATAAGATAGGCACAATTGGAAATTGTAAAACAGGATGATGTGATGGAAAAAGTACTCTAATTGAAGATAGAAAAACTAAGTTTAAACCAGAGTTGTGTGACTTTGGGCAAGTTACCGAACTTTTCTGGACAAGGTTTCTCATTTTTAAAATGAGTAAGTAGGTCTATATGAAATATAAGAAGACTTTCAGGTTTACCTCTCTGGTTCTATCATATTATGATTTAAAGAAGAATTGATAATTCTTATTATATTTTTCCAAATTGCATCCAGATAAATTTTTGATAATGCTTCTCTGACATTTTTAAATCCATGTTCTCCTTCTTCCCACTCTTTTCCTAACTCCCTTCCACAAGTGGTCAGAGAATTTGATATGTTATATATAGGTTATAATGCAATATTATTGAAATATATCAATATAATATAAGAAATATGCATATTTCTGTGTTCATCATGTTATGAAAGAAGGCACAAATTGCTTATAATAGGAAAAAACATAATGGAAATAAAGTAGAAAATGGTATGCTTCATTCTGCATTGAAAATCCATCAATTCCTGCTATGGGAGTGGAAAGTCTTTTTTTACATAAATCTCTGAAAGTTGTCTTGGATCTTTGCTTTGTCTATAATATTCATAAAATTCACAATTAATCATATTACAATTTTGTTATCAAATTGTACAACATTCTCCTGATTCTGCTCACTTTACTTTGTATTTTTAAATTTGTTTGTATATTTGTGATCATCTTGTTTGTCATTTTTAATAGCACAATAGTATTCAATTACAATCATATACCATAATTTGTTCAGCCATTTTCCACCTGATGACATTCCTTCAGTTTCCAATTTTGTGTCATCACAAAAAAAGCTGCCAAAAACATACATGTATAAGTAAGTACTTTCCCCGTGATTTTTTTTAAAATCTCTTTGAGATAGAGACTTAGCAGTAGACTGGGGCAAAAGGTATGAACAATTTTATGGCCCTTTGAGTATGGCTCCAAATTGCTTTCTAGAATGGCTGTATAATTTCACAACTCCATTAACAATATATTAGTTTCTTAATTTTTCACATCCTCTCCAGCATTTATCACTTTCTTTTCTTCATGTTAGTTAGTCTCGTGGGTGTGAGGTGGTACCTGAGGGTTGTTTTAAATTTACATTTTTCTAATTAATAGTGATTTTAACAATTTTAGATGACCAATGCTAGGTTAGAAATTTTTTTTTAAAAATGAAGTAAATATATAACTCAGAACAAATAATGGAAAATCACTGGAAGGAACACTGGCTTTGAAGAGAAAATAAGAAATTAGGTAATAAAAAAAATAGCTGGAAATCAAATGCAAGAAAGAAAGTACAATCAAGACAGACATTTTTGTAAGCGTAGGCAAAAGACAAAGAATATAATTCAATATGCTGTCACTTGAGAATACTGTCCCTTTAAGAAAATGTTCTCTCATATGGAACAATTTGTATGTTTAAAGGTAAAAAAAAATACATAAAGAAAAAAAGATTAAAATAAAGTAACAAAAACATGGAAAATATATTTTTCTATCATATATTAAACTTTTGGTGCCTGAAATTGAAAGAACATTATTTTCTTTTAAATTGTATGTATATGTTTACATATGCATTAATAAATAAATTAAATATGCTCCATATTTTTCTCATGTGTTTTGAGCAAATTTTGGGCACAAAATGAATTCTGATGTGATTATAAAGACAAATCACCTTGTGAAAATTATTAGAATGTGCCTCAATGGTATGTTGATACTTTTTGTCTGAGAAAGGCAGAAAAAGAACTTTTACATCTTAAAAACTAGAAAATGTAGGTGTGAAGAAGTAATTTCAAGGATACAAAATGAGGTGTTTGACACTGAGAACTTTGAGCTAAGGATCGCTTACAAACAGTTCTTTTAAAATATAGAGAGTACTTTAAAATGATAAATATAACTATTTGGAGAGTAAAGTTATAATACTTTGAGGAGTTTTCACATTTTATATTAAGGTGAGTCACTGAGTGGCAGGATGCTCTGATTTTAGCTGTTAAAATTATATTAGGCTAAAGTTGAGGGTGAAGAATAGAGAATGTGGTGAATAATGATTATAGAAATATCAGTGGGTAGAAAAGAAGCTCTGTTGAATTTCTGTAGGAGGAATGGCAGATAGAACAATCAGCTGAAGGAAAACTTCATCTATTTTAATTCCTGATTGGGTGGAAAGAGGCTCAACTATAGAGTAAAAGAGCTCTTCAATTCCAGTCATAACTTTTCATTTACCTCTTATACCTTGAGAGGTGAAATTTTTCAGAAGTGCCTGATGATCTTTGTTGTCTCTCCCATTTTCTTTTCGAGGGAAAAGTTGGAACCAGGAAAATGAATTTTGCAATTGTTGCTGCTTTCAAAACAACAAAAAGATGTCTTTTATTCACAGATACTGAAATTTAATTGTACAAGCAGAATCCTAGTGAGTGAAGAGCTAACTAGACTTGTCTATCTTGCTCAGGGACTAAGCTTGAGCTCTTTTGCTCTGAGCTCTATTTGGTACAATGTGATTTGACAACATAGTACCCTGGTAAATGAATAGTTGACTGAGTTTGTTCTGAAAAGGACAAAGATAAGAAGTTTTCAGGTTTAAAGGGAACTGTTGCCCAAATTAAGATATAACAACTGCTCAACTCTCTTTTAGGGTTTCTCCTAAATTGAAAGAGAATTTAAGGCTTTGTCAGATTAAGGATAGAAGAGAGATATTTTATTTCATTTAAGAATGATAGAGAATTGCAGACAAGCAGTTCATAGAGACGTATTTTTTTGCTTCTCTTTGATATCAAATAATATCAAAGCCTTTTGTCCAGAATGCTTAGTTATTATGAAAAAGTGAATTTTCTTCCTTCATAGTTTCCTGAAAATGAGTACATTTTTTTCCTACCCACATAAAGTGAATGAATAGAGAAAATATATTACTGAGTCTATGTGTGGACATTGATTTATTATTTATTTTTCTTGCTTTATTATATGTATGTTTCTTTTTCCATTAAATATTTATATGTTTTTAAAGTGTTAATATAAATATAGTTTTTTTTGTACATATTCAACAGCATCAGTGAAGGCTCAAAATGCAAAATAGTAATTTAGGAATGTATATTTCCTCACTCAAGATCACCCTTAGGACACTGAGTATATCTAAATATATGTTGGTAGTCCTTTTCTGGTATCTTAATATGTAAACCTGCCAATGTAAAGGATATGGATCGACTAAACCAGTCTATTGAGTGAGGATACCACTTAAAAGGTATAAGGTATTTCATTGTCATCATCCCATTTCATTTATAGTTTGCAATATAATTACTAGATGAAATATGGATATCAGATTTTCTAGAAAAACACAATGAGACTTCTGGGTAAGCATGGCTTCAGAGTAGACATGGCTGGCTTCCTCTCCTCAGACCCATCGACACAGACAACCTCAAAAGGCCCCCGCAAAAAAAAAAAAACCAACAATCTTCATAAGAACAGAGGGACCTCACACTAAGGCGCAACAGAAGGTAGGCGGGACTCTAGCATTTCCAGAATTAAGGGAACAAAAAGCTGACCTACCCACCCCCACCCTCCATGCCAATGGAGCCAGAGTTTAAGTCAGCACTGTCCATAATCAACAAGTGAGGGAGGGGCACCCCAGGACTGAACAACGGGCAGCCGGGCAGCCACAGGTCTGGGGACCTGAGTAAGACCACCAAAGACCCACTCCTGTGAGTAGTAAAACCCAAAACCCTGGCACGCAGGCAAGGGGAACACAGATTGCAGGCTCCCAGAACTAGCACACTATAATCAATAAGTGCGCAAAGGGTTCCCTGAAGTGAGCAAGGGGAACCTAAAGGTCTTGGGAGTTAACTGGCAATGAAAACAGTGGAGGATAAATCATTCAAAACTAGCATTTTCCATTTTGGTGCCGTTCTTCAGAACCTAGAAAGATCAACTCTAAAAGGAAGAGAAAGTCAAAGGATTCCAGGAATAGGGGTAAAAGCAAAAGAAAAGAAAAAAAAAGAGGCTCTTGAACTACATTTTGCCTAGAAAACAGTATAGCATATTTGTGAGTTTATTAAATTGCTCACATTTTAAAATGAGTATAAGATCTTTCACATTGAACAGAAAAGGAACTCCTTAAAGATTTGATCAAGGTCTTGAGTGTTATAGTTTATAGTGGTAGTCTCTCGGTGACTGAGAATGATATTGTCTTTGTGCATTATCATCTACGGTGTGCCCTCATGTGGCTTTGGAGTCCAAAGGCTGAGGCGCAGAGTTTGTGGCACATGGGGCATGGGATGCCAGTTGTTACGGGAGGTGCGGTTGTGGCCTGGTGTCGGCTTTCACGCGCAGCGGCAAGACGTCAATGTCACTCATCTTCAAAGGTGGCGGCGGCATGGTTAATGTGGGCTCGCCAGCTGCTTCTGTCAGAGGCAGCGAGTTCTAGTTGCTTTGGTGTAATGCCAGCCCACTTCACGTTGGACTTTAGCTGATCCTTGAATCTTTTCTTCGGCCGGCCTTGTTTCCTGAGTCCAGCTAATAATTCACCATAGAATACCTGTCTTGGTATTCACTGTGGGTCCATGTGGATGACGTGTCCAGACCATCGTAGCTGGGTTTGGAGGACCAGGACTTCGATGCTGGTGGAGTTGGCTCTGTCGAGGACTTCCTGGTTGGTGATTCGGTCCTGCCATCGGATCCTCATGATTGACCAGAGGGAGCTTTGGTGGAATTGCTCCAGCTGTTTCATGTGCTTCTGGTACAGTGTCCATGTCTCACAACTGTACAGGAGCGAGCTGAGGACCACTGCATTGTACACTTTGAGCTTCGTCGCAGTGCTTATACCTCTGTGTTGGAGGACTTTGCAGCGCAGCCGCCGGAGTGCCTGGCTGGCCTTTTGGATCCTGGCATTAATCTCGTGGTCTAGGGACCCGTCTTTGGGGATGGTGCTGCCCAGGTACTTGAAAGTGCTGACGTTAGAAAGCTGCGTGCCATCGATAGTTATGCACAGCTGTATTGACTTGCTAAAAGGAAGCATTTCACAACCAGTAGATTTTCCCAGATGCCCCTAACAAGGAGTAAATTTTCTAGTTGTTAGTGCTTCTGATTACTTCATATATTCATAGGATTGACTTCTTTGTGTACTTACTCAACATCTAGGTACTTCTCCACAGTTGAAGGTAAGCCCCTGTTAATTGTTTTTTTTCTTTTCCTTTTTTGCCTTTGTATGTTTTGCACATGGAGGAGATCAAGAAATACTTGCTGAATGAAAACAGTGTATTATGTATTATGTAACTCTGTTCCAATATTCAAGACTATGTGTATATTCATATACCTATCAATTAATTTACTTGTTTATTTTTAGTGGATATGATTGATTACTAAATAAGGTACAGAGAAAATGTGTACTACCATATATCTTGCATATACTGAATCTTTTGCATATTTTCTCCCATTAGATTATAGGGCAAAGGCCTGGGGTGTGTTTTTGCCTTACTTTGTATGTCCAGTACTTAGAACACTGTCTAGAATATTATAAACACTTAAAAATAGCATTCTGGTTCATTGTCTGACTGAATAGATTCATATAAGGATGAGGGGATTTTTATCTTTTGTTTTGGTTTAACCACTCCCTCTCTTCGAGTTGCCCTTGGTAGGAAACCAAAAGTTCCCTCTCTTTCTTTATACAATACAAGGACAATATTTGCCTAATGAGGAAGCTCATTAGCAAATTTATTAATAGGGAAAATTGGAATATGTTGTTTCCATGATAAGCCCTCAGTAGAGTCCCTTAAAAGTCTTAATTTGTAATGAAAAGTCTACATGAACCCTATATTTGCCAGTTTCCTCTTCTTGGATAATAATGTTATCAAATAAATAATTATATAATTACACTAAAATGCTTTTAGGTACCATAAAAATTAAGATAGTGATAAAACATACTTTTATAACATACTACTTTCTGTATCTTGGCTGATCAGGCATTGAAAGAAAACAAAAGAAATATGTTTCAAAATAACTATACACATATATCCATACACGCTTACACATTTATGTTTGCATGTTAAAATCCAATGTTTATATGTTCACAAGTATTCATATTTAAGTATATATCCACATTTAAGGAGTAAAGTACATTCCAATTTAGGGGGCTCAATAATAACTGTAACATTTTATAAAATATGTGGTTTCACATGACCTGAATATCACTCTTTATGTCCCCAGATAAAGATGGAAATTGAATACTATGAAGATAGTAATGCTCTTGATGATGGCCAAAGAAGGAAAGTAAGAAAAATAAAAGGAAACAAAGTAGATATTCACTGACTGGAGTTAGTTGAATTAGGAGTTAGTTGATTTATGAATATAATGGAATTAGAATGACGAGGGTAATTTCACCTTCATATTAATAACACTAGATGACCAGCACCTAGAAGTTGCTTCATCATTGTCAGGTGATCAATTCTTGAACTTTTTTGAACTTCATGGCAATGAAACATGAACGAGGAGAACAACATACACATTTATATATTTATATATAAATAATTTATATATTACATATAAAAATATGACAATGATACCAAAATGTAGTTGAATACAAATCTCCTTGAGGGCAGAGGCTGAATAATTTTTAATGATCCTTCATGAGTCAGAAGAATAGATAATAATTTTCCATCCAGTCAGCAGAGAAATGGGAGAGTAGAGGTAGGTAATATATATATATATATATAATAGTCATACTCGATCACCGAGAGACTACCACTATATATATATATAGATATATATATATACATATATACTGAATATGGGGGTTTTATAATTTCAATAATAAAATTACTTTAAATATTCATTTATCTAATGTTTTATCAGACAGTTTCTATGTTGATATATTTTTAATAACTATATTGTTTTTCTGCAACAGAAGAGTACAGGGAGAGGGAGGTGTAGGCATATGTGATATATAGCTTAGAGCTACAGAACTGGGATAAAGAAGACCCACATTCAAAACCTGATTCTAATACCCCTCCATCTTACAACTCAACCAGGATATGGCCGATGGTAATGTTAAAGTTTTTTGGAACAACAGGAAAGAGTTGAGTGCCAAATGAATACCAAAAGTAGATGAATAGTCTTGAAATAGACTTGGCAAGCTCTCACAGTAGAGGTGCTAGTTCTCCACATGCCTATCTGGAATGTAATACATAATAAAGGATTTTTGATTAAATGATAATTTATCTGAAAATTGATATAGAAGAGATTGTCCAATTTCATTTATATTATCTTAGACTGGGAAGATGATATAGAGGCCATGAAGTCCTTGATGCAGTATAGGTTTCTGCAGGCATCTTTCTCCAGTTTCTTCTCTGGATTCAAGGAGTTAGCAAGCTTCTTTCCATGAAATTTTTCTCAAACAAAATTTTAAATTGTGATTTTTTATGAAAATACAATACAATCCCCTCTAAGGCAGGTTTTGACCAACACACAGATCATCTCAAGAATACATGGTTGAGTTATGGGGTGTATGAGTCTATTATCAAAAGAAAAACCAAAAACCTAAAAAGAAAAACAAATAGAAGAAAAATTAAGGTTTGGTAGAAAGAAAATTCAAATCAGAATCAAAAATATATAAAAATAAAAATGCTTTCCTTTAATTTATAAGAAGAATAACTTTTTTTTTCAAGTGACTTGATTTGTGTCAGAATTAAGTATTGAGGTTAATGCTCCCTCCAGGATTCTCTGACATCCAATCCAATTCTTTTTCCACTATCATACATTGCTTGCCAAGTTACTCTAAATTACCATTTAAGGAAGGAATAGATAGGAGTTATAAGATTGTTATAGAATAATTCTGATCAAGGACTCTCAATAATGAGATACTCTATTTTAAAACCCTTTTAACCATAATGTGCTATACAAATGTGAGTTATGATTATGATGATGGTTTTATTATAATAAAACTGACATAAAGCACCTTGTTATACCAGGTTTAATTATGGTAAAGGTCAGAATGTTTCTTCTATTTATATATATAGTGTATCTCTCACAACAGAAGCTGGATGATTGATTGAATGATTTATTAGAGCCCATAATGTATGTGTATATAAATAGGATGATACATACTATGTAAGTCTGCTCTGTTGATGAATGAATTAATAGGGCAATTCAGTGGTTTACAGGATCATACACTGTAAAGTAATGGGAACTCAGAAGCCTTTTAAACCAAACCCTTCACATTATAGACAAGGAGGTCAGGTGACTTTAATAATGTGTCAACAGTGAGGGGTAGACTCAAGATGGTGGCTTAGAGGCAGAGAAAGTTCAGACCTCTGAAGACCATTCCATACCAATTAATAACTAAATGCCTCTAGGGGACTGAAAAACAGACCTAACAAAAGGACAGAGATGATGTTGCTGATGGTTTAGATAGTTTTATTTTGTATTATTCTTTGGAAAGGTCCTTTCTAGTGTTTTCAAAATGAGTGGTGTATTTTGTCAAAGGCTTTTTCTGCATCTTTTGAGATAATCATGTGATTTTTGTTGATTTGCCTGTTGATATGGTCAGTTACGTGGATGGTTTTCCTAATACTGAACCATTCTTGAATTCCTGTTATAAATCCCACCTAATTATAATGTGACCTGCCTTGCTTTGGAATAACAACAATATTTGTGTCATAAAATGAATTTGGTACAACTCCTTTTCTTATTCTGTCAAATAGTTTGAATAATATTGGGATTACATGTTCTTTGAATGTTTGATGGAATTAATTTGTGAATCCATCTGGTCCTGGGGATTTTTTATTAGGGAGTTCTTTGATGACTTGTTTAATTTCTTTTTCTAATATGGGTTTATTTAGGTATTCTATTTCTTCTTCTGTTAATAAAGGCAATTTATATATTTTTAAATATTCATCCATATCATTAGAGGTGACATCTCCTTTGATACTGTTAATTTAGTTTTCTTCTTTCTTTTTAAATTAGATTGACCAGTACTTTGTCTATTTTATTTGTTTTCCAAAGTACTAGCATCTAGTCTCATTTACTAATTTAATTGTTTTTTTTTCTTTTACTTTTGATCTTATTAACTTCTATAATTTTAGGATCTCTAATTTAGTCTTCATCTGAGGATTTTTAATTTGTTCACTTTCTAGTTGCTTTTTTTCAATTTGCATGCCCAATTCATTGACCTCTGCCTCCCTGATTTGTTAATATATGAACTCAAGGATATACATTTTCCCCTGAGTACTGCTTTGGATGCATCCCATAGATTTTGAAAGGATGTCTCATCATTGTCATTTTCTTCAATAAAAATATTAATTGTTTTTATTATTTGTTTTTAAAATAACTAATTTTTGAGAATCATATTATTTAATTTCCAATTAATGTTGATTGCATTTCCAAGTATCCTTACTAATTATTACTTTCATTGCATTGTGTTCTGAAATGTTTGTATTTTTTTTGTACTTGTTTGCCATATTGTATGCCCTAGTACATGGTCAATCTTTTTGAATGTACCAGGTGCTGCTGAAAAGAATGTGTATTCCTTTTTGTTCCTATTTATTTTTCTCCACATATCTATTAACTCTAACTTTTTAAAATTTAAAATTAAAATTCACTCCTCTTGCCTCTTTTTTATTTTTTTTGTTTGATTTATCTAGTTCTAAAAAAGGTAGGTCTATACTATCTCTTTGATTCTTGAGCTCCACTAACTTCTTTAGAAATTTGGTTACTATGTCATTTGGTGCATACATGTTGAGTACTGATATTTGCTGATTATCTATACTGCCTTTTAACAGGATGCAATTACCTTCCCCATATCTTTTAACTGGATCTATTTTTACTTTGGCTTTGTCAGATATTATCATTGCAACTCCTGCCTTCTTTTTATCAGTTAATTCAAGTAGATTTTGTTCCATATGCTTACCTTGACTCTGTGGGTGTGTCTATCTTCCTCATGTGTGTTTTTTGTAGAGAACATATGGTAGGATTTTTGTTTCTAATCCAATCTGCTATTTGCCTCTATTTTATGGGTGAGTTCATTCCATTCATATTCAGAGTTATGATTACGAGCTTTGTATTTCCAAACATTTTGATTTCCATTCCTAGTCTTGCCCTTTCATCTTTCACTATTTCCTTCTACACAAGTGTTTTGTTTTTAATCAGTGCCCCTATTTCCCACCCTTATTTTGCTTCCCTTCCCCACCCCTCCCTTCTTATCCCCCTCTTATTTTTCTTTAGAGTGTTTTTAATCTACCCCCATGCTCTTCCTCACTTGTATTACTTCTCTCCCCACCTGACCATATGTTACCCTTCTTCTTCTCTAAAGGGCATTAATCAAATCTCTGTCCCTATGGATCTGATTATTCTTCCCTCTTTAAGTCAATTTCAATGCATGCAAGAAATAAGTATTTCCTGTCTCCAATATTTTTCCCCTTCCTGTGTATTGGTGCTCTCCCCAACTCCTGCCATGCACTTCTTTATGACATATAAATGTACTCCAATTTCTTTCCTTGCCCGTTTCTCTTAATATAAAACTTTTATTTTTACCTTTAGTTTTATATGAGCACTGTGGGTAGGGGAGGGGTCCTGGGACCTTCATTTTCCTACCCCTTAAACCTGTATGTTCTAGAGTTCAGACATTTTTTGGGTTGTGTACCTTTTAAGCTGAGTCCAGCACGAGGGTTCCCTAGCTCTGTCCTGTTGTTAGATTTGGTTTTCAATCCCTATGAAGTTTTTTGTTTTTGATTCAGTGAGGAAGGGTTTGCAGAGTTCTGAACATTTTTTGTTGTTGTTAAATCAAGACAATTTTATTTTTTTCAATTTTTTTTCTTTAAACATTATTTTATTTGGTCATTTCCAAAAATTATTCATTGGAAACAAAGATCATTTTCTTCCCCCACCCCCCCAACCCCCGCTCCTTCCCACCACCTCTCCCACAGCTGAAACACAATTCCAATGGGTATCACATGTGTTTTTGGTTCGAACCCATTTCCATGTTTTTGGTATTTGCTTTAGAGTGTTCATTTAGAGTCTCACCTCAGTCGAATCCCCTCCTACCCTGTATTCAAGCACTTGCTTTTCCTCAGTGTTTTTACTCCCACAATTTGTCCTCTGCTTGTGGATAGTGTTTTTTAGATCCCTGCAGATTGTTCAGGGATATTGCATTGACACTAATGGAGAAGTCCATTATGTTCAATTGTACCACAGTGTATCAGCCTCTGTGTACAATGTTTTCCTGGTTCTGTTCCTTTCACTCCGCATCACTTCTTAGAGGTTGTTCCAGTCACCATGGAATTCCTCTACTTTATTATTCCTTTTAACACAATAGTATTCCATCACCAACCTATACCACAATTTGTTCAGCCATTCCCCAATTGAAGGGCATCCGCTCATTTTCCAATTTTTGGTCACTAAATAGAGTGCAGCTATGAATATTCTAGTACAAGTCTTTTTACTTATTTTCTCTTTGGGGTACAAACCCAGCAGTGCTTTAGCTGGGTCAAAGGGCAGACAGTCTTTTAGTGCACTTTGGGCATAATTCCAAATTGCCCTCCAGAATGGTTGGATCAAATCACAACTCAACCAGCAATGAATTAATGTCCCAAATTTGCCACATCACCTCAAACATTCATTACTTTCCATTGCTGTCATGTTAGCCAATCTGCCAGGTGTGAGGTGATTCCTCACAGTTGTTTTGATTTGCATCTCTCTGATTGTAAGAGATGTAGAACACTTTTTCATGTGCTTATTAATAGTTTTGATTTCTTTGGCTGAGAACTGCCTGTTCATGTCCCTTGCACATTTATCAATTGGAGAATGGCTTGATTTTTTGTAAAATTGATTTAGCTCTTTGTAAATTTGAGTAATTAAACCTTTGTCAGAGGGTTTTATGAAGATTGTTTCCCAGTTTGTTGCTTCCCTTCTGATTTTAGTTACATTGATTTTGTTTGTACAAAAACTTTTTAATTTGATGTATTTCAGATTATTTATTTAGCATTTTGTGACTCTTTCTAAGTCTTGCTTGGTTTTAAAGCCTCTCCCTTCCCAAAGGTTTGACAAGTATACTATTCTATGTTCACCTAATTTTTTTATAGTTTCCTTCTTTATGATCAAGTCATTCACCCATTTTGAATTTATCTTGGCGTAGGGTGTGAGGTGTTGATCTAAACCTAATCTTTTCCACACTGTCCTCCAATTTTCCCAGCAGTTTTTATGAAATAGTGTATTTTTCCCAAAAGCTGGGATCTTTGGATTTGTCATACACTGTCCTGCTCAGGTCACTTACCCCTAGTCTATTCCACTGAGCCTCCTTTCTGTCTCTTAGCCAATACCAAATTGTTTTGATGACCACTGCTTTATAATATAGTATGAGATCTGGGAATGCAAGGCTCCCTTCCTTTCTATTTTTTTTTCATTATTTCCCTGGATATCCTTGATCTTTTGTTCTTCCAAATGAACTTTGTTATGTTTTTTTCTAAATCAGTCAAAAAAAAATTTGGAAGTTCCATGGGTATGGCACTAAATAGATAGATGAGTTTGGGTAGGATGGTCTTTTTTTTATATTGGCTCATCCTACCCATGAGCAGTTAATGTTCTTCCAATTGTTCAATTCTAGTTTTAGTTGTGTGGAGAGTAGTTGTGTTCATAAAGTTCCTGTGTTTGTCTCAGGAGATAGATGCCTAAATATTTTTTTTTTGTCTAAGGTAATTTTGAATGAGATTTCTCTTTCTAGTTCTTGCTGCTGAGCTGTGTTGGAAATATATAGAAATGCTAATGACTTATGTGGATTTATTTTATATCCTGCAACTTTGCTAAAGTTGTTGATTATTTTGATTAGCTTTTTGGTTGAATCTCTAGGATTCTTTAGGTAGACCATCATGTCATCTGCAAAGAGTGATAACTTGGTCTCCTCACTGACAATTTTAATAACTTCAATTTCTTTTTCTTCTCTAATTGCTACTGCTAGTGTTTCTAGTACAATGTCAAATAGTAGAGGTGATAATAGGCATCCTTGTTTCACTTCTGATCTTATTGGGAATGCATCCAGTTTATCCCCATTGCAGATGATATTAGTTGATACTTTTAGATATATACTTTTTATTATTTTTAGGAACGGCCCTTCTATTCCTATGCTTTCTAGTGTTTTTAATAGGAATGGGTGTTGTATTTTATCAAAGGCTTTTTCTGCATTTATTGAAATAATCATGGGATTTTTTTGGTTTTCTTGTTGATGTGGTAAATTATGTGGATGGTTTTCCTAATATTGAACCAGCCCTGCATGCCTGCTATAAATCCTACTTGATCATGGTGAATGACTCCTCTGATCACTTGCTGGAGTCTTTAAGCTAGTATCCTGTTTAAGATTTTTGCATCTATATTCATAAGGGAGATTGGTCTATAATTTTCTTTTTCTGTTTTAGACCTGCCTGGTTTTGGAATTAGTACCATGTTTGTGTCATAAAAGGAATTTGGTAGAACTCCCGCTTTGCTTATTATGTCAAATACTTTGTATAGTATTGGAGTTAGCTGTTCTTTGAATGTTTGATAGAATTCACTAGTGAATCCATCAGGCCCTAGGGATTTTTTCTTATGAAGTTCTTTGATGGCCTGTTGAAATTCTTTTTCTGATATGGGATTATTTAAGAATATATTTCTTCTTCTGTTAGTGTAGGCAATTTGTATTTTTGTAAATATTCATGTATATCACCTAGGTTGGTATATTTATTGCCATATAGTTGGATTAAGTAGTTTTTAATGATTGCCTTAATTTCCTCTTCTTTGGAGGTGAGGTCCCCCTTTTCATCATTGATGCTGTTAATTTGCACTTCTTTCCTTTTTTAAATTAGATTGACCAGTACTTTGTCTATTTTGTCTGTTTTTTCCAAGTACCAGCTTCTAGTCTTGTTTATTAGCTCAATGGTTCTATCACTTTCAATTTTATTAATTTCTCTCTTAATTTTTAGGATCTCTAGTTTGGTTTTCTTCTGAGGGTTTTTGATTTGTTCTTTTTCAAGTTCTTTGATTTGCATTTCCAATTTATTGATCTCTGCCTCCCTAATTTGTTAATATATGCACTCATGGATATGAATTTTCCTCTAAGTACTGCCTTGGCTGCATCCCATAAGTTTTTAAAGGATGTCTCACCATTGTCATTTTCCTCAATGAAATTATTAATTGTTTCTATGATTTTTTCTCTAAGTAACCAATTTTAGAGTATCATATTATTTAATTTCCAATTAATTTTTGATTTAGCTCTCCATGTACCCTTTCCAATCAATAGTTTTATTGCTTTATGATCTGAAAAGGTTGCATTTATTATTTCGGCTTTTCTGCATTTGAGTGCCATGTTTCTGTGACCTAGTGTATGTTCTATTTTTGTGAATGTGCCATGTGGTGCTGAGAAGGTGTATTCCTTTTTGTCCCTATTTATTTTTCTCCATATGTCTATTAACTCTAATTTTTCTAAGATTTCATTCAACTTTTTTTTAAATTTTTCTCATTTATTTTTTGGTTTGATTTATCTAAATTTGATAATGGTTGGTTCAAATCTCACACTAATATGGTTTTACTGTCTATGTCCTCTTTCAATTCTCCTAGTTTCTCCATTAAAAATTTGGATGCTATACCTTTTGGTGCATACATATTGATTAGGGTATTTCCTCATTGTCTATACTCCCTTTTAACAGAATATATTTAATTTCCCTATCCCTTTTGATCAGGTCTATTTTTTCTTTGGTTTTGTCAGATATCTTGATTGCAACTCCTGCCTTCTTTCTATCAGTTGAGGCACAAAAGGTCTTATTCCTTCCTGTAATTCTGACCTTGTGAGTAACAAACCACCTCATATATGTTTCTTGAGGACAACATATGGTAGGGTTTTGGGTTCTAATCCAATCTGCTATTTGTTTTATGGGTGAATTCTTCCCATTCACATTCAAAGTTATGATTGTCACTTGTGGATTCCCTGGCATTTTGATATCTTCCCCTAGTTCTGACCTTTCTTCTTTAGCTATATCCTTTTGAGCCAGTGATTTACTTTAGGTCAGTCCTCCTAGTCTCCTCCCTTCATATACTTCCCTTTCTAGCCCCTCCATTTTTATGCTCCTTTCCTCTCCCCCCCCCTCGCCTTCCCTCCCTTTTTATACTCCCTTCCCCCTTCCCCTCCTTGATTTTCCTTTCTTTCTTACCCTGTTGGATAATATAGAATTCAGGATTCAACTGGATGTAGATGTTCTTCCCTCTCAGATTTGATTTCACGAGTATGGTTTAAGTAATACCACTTCATGCTCTCTTCCTCTCCTTCTCATATGAGAGTTCTTCCCCTCCCCTTCCCATGTGTATCTTTGTATGGGAAAGATTATTCTTTTTAGTCCCCCCCCTATTTCTTGAAGTAAATGTTATTATTATTTATGATTACCCCCCTCCCTTTTTCTTTCTTTTGCCCCCTTTTCACCAAATCTTCTGGATACCCCAATCTTTCACTATGCATGATTTTTCTAACTACTCTTATGATGCATACAATTTTTGAGATTTACACAATACGTTTTCCCCATATATTAATATGTATAATTTGATATAAATGTAGTCATTGTAGAAGCGAGTTTGACTTAAAGAAAAAGATAAGATTTATCTCCTTTTCCCTTTCTTTCATATTTACCTTTTCATTTTTCTCTTGCTTTCTGTGATTGGATATCAAATTTTCCACTAAGTTCTGGTCTTTTCTTAGCAAATTCTTGGAAATCTTGTATTTTGTTGAATGTCCATAATTTCCCCTGGAAGTATATACTCAGTTTTGCTGGGTATTTGATTCTTGGTTCGAGACCCAGCTCTCTTGCCTTTCTAAATATTGTGTTCTATGCTTTGTGGTCTCTTAGTGTGTTAGCCTCTAAGTCGTGTGTGATCCTTATGGGAGGCCCCCTCTATCTGAATCTCCTCTTCTTGGCTTCTTGTAGGATTTTCTCCTTTTCTTGGAAGCGCTTGAGTTTGGCGATAACATTCCTGGGGGTTGTCTTTTGGGGATTTAGTATAGAGGGTGTTCTATGAACCCTTTCTATTTCTATTTTCCCCAATTTTCTTCTATAATCTCCTGTAGAATAGCATTGAGGTTTTTGTTTATCTCTGGCTTTTCAGGGAGACCAATAATTCTGAAGTTGTCTCTTCTTCCTCCGTTTTTCAAGTCTGTGACCATTTCAGTGAGATATTTCATGTTTTCTTCTAATTCATTAATTTTTTGGCTTTGCTTTATTGATTCTTGCTGTTTTGTAATCTTGCTGTCTTCCATTTGCTTAATTCTGGTCGTTAGGGCCTGGTTTTGCTTTTCAGCTTTGTCTGCTCTTCTATTAGATGCTTCCAGTTCTTTCTCCAATTGTGAAGTCTTGTCTATCAGACTGCTGATCTCTTTCTCCCATTTTTGTTTCCAAAATGTTTCCATCTTTTGGGCATGCTCACTGTCTTCCAGTTGCTTTATTCTGGTCGTTAGGGACTGGTTTTTGCTTTTTAGCTTTGTCTGCCCTTTTATTAGATGCTTCCAGCTCCTTCTCCAATTGTGAAGTCTTATCTATCAGACTGCTGATCTCTTTCTCCCATTTTTTTTCCCGAAAGGTTTGCATCATTTGGTTAACCTCCTTTTTGAGATCTTCTAGAGCTTGTGAATAGTTTCCATTTTGGGAGGCATGTTCTGATTTTGTTTGGATTTCATCCTCATTCTCTTCTTTTCCTTGGGTACTCCCTCCATAAAAGTTTTTCAATAGTCACTTTTTTCCCCCTTTCTTCTTGGAGGAATGATTTGGGGCCATGTGAGCCATCCCCTTGGTGATTTTATTCTACTTTCTTTTTTGGTCTGGGCTCTGGGTGATATGGGTCATTTTTCTGTGAATTTAGGTTGCCTCAGATGAGTTCTTCCCAGCCTCTGAGGTTTCTTAGAGCATGGGCCCCTGTGTTCAGCCCAACAGGTCAGACAATCAGTGTGGCCTGCCCTGGTTTTCAGCTCCGCCCAGGGGTTCAGCTCTGCCCAGGTGATCAGCGCAACAGCCCTGGAGTTCAGCTCCATAGCCCTCTGTTCAGAGAGCTGGATTCTCCCATGAAACCGCCCTGAGAGGTCGTTTCCTTGCAATCTTTAGATCCCAAGGACCCTGGTGTGCCCCCCAGTCAGTGACGCTTCTCACTCACTCACTGTCCCAGTAAGCACTCTGAGAGCTTACTCTGGTTTAGTGGGTGGAGGTAAGGGGGTGGCTCAGTTCACGCTTTTGTGCGAACTTTTCCTCCTCCTTATAGTGTGGAAATGTTCAAGCCCCATGTACCTTAGTTTCTGTGGGGGTACTGGAGAGTCCCTCCATTCTTCCAAAGGTAATTTTTATGCTGTTTTGAGGTAGTCTATTTCGTTCGTTGCCGGGGAGGGGAAGTGAGTCATGTCTAGATTGTAGCCATGTTTACCCGGAAGTCCTGAGTTCTGAACTCTTGCTGTCTCTAAGCCTCCTTATTGACTCCACCTCTAGGACTCCAGAAAATACTTTCAATAGGCCTTGTGTGAAGATGTTTCTATTCTGTACTTGAGGATCACTTTAAAGATGAGCCACTTATGATTTGAGATTTTATCTTGAAGGTTTAATTAAGCAAACCACCAAGATGTTTATTTATCCCTGTCTGGAATATTGTTTTGAATAAGGTGGAAAATGGGGTCTTTTTATTCCCCTTCACCACAAATTCCATTTTTCAAGACTATCTACCATAGATACTGCTGGGAAACTAGTGACTTTCACTCAGGGTATCTTATGGCCTTCTTTTGCAATTGATCTAAAAGTCATATTAATCTGAAGGAAAAATTTTATCCTTAATGAAAGCTCCAACCTGAAGTGCATAAAAAATACATTAGGTGTCACCAGATTTGAGATATAGTTTTGAACATTTTTCAAGGGCTCCTACAAGATGAGAAAGGAATTTGGCTTTTGTTCAACATCTTAGATCTTTGAAAAATACTTCCCAGTTAATAAAATACCAGCAGTTCCAGAAATATTAAAAGAATCCCAAAAAACCATGTTTGATTTTCATTTTAGGTATTTATCAGAATTTCTTTATTATATTTCAGAGGAAAGTGGAGACCATGGTTTGAAGTAGAATATTATGCAGATCAAACTGAAAGGAAATAATGTAATAGATAGATACTAGCAGTAATCTAGCTTCTAGCCCTTTTTTCACCAATTACTAGTTATTTTTATTTAGGCAAATAACTAAAGTTCAAGGAGTCATATATTGGTTAATATAGTGATATAAGGCAGCATATGTTTTCCATATAAAATATAAAAATTTCTGAAAGGGACTGGAGAAAGATCAATGATAAAGAAAACTGGTGAGGATCATATATTAAACTCTTTTATCCAATCCATATCTGTGTACAAAGCCATAAGCCAGTAGAATCTTGTAGAAGACCTGCACCAAGGAATCCAGGGGAAATTTAAGGTAACAGGACAGGACCCTGTGAATATAGAAAGACAGAGTTAACCTCTGCTAATGGATATGAAGGCAGCAAGTACTCTGAAGGCATCATTGTTACATTAAACCTGGTAAAGTTTGAGCAATCAAGAACTTGAAGGGAAATTCTGGTTCTAGGCTGGTGGAACAAAAGAAAACTATAGAGCTACCTAACTGATCACTGTCAGAAAAACAATCAAACAAACAAAGCAGGACCTAACCTTGAAACCCTTAAAGCACTTGGTACCATAGGAAAAGAGAGGTTGAATTCAATACTTGAACTCCATTGCTGGTACTGGATTAAGAGTTGTGTAGGATATTGAAGAATATAATGCCTAATATCCCACAGGACTTTCTCAAGAATAACACAAGGAATAGACTCCACTCTTATATTTGGATCAGATCAGAAAGTTCATCGATAGCCAGATCATGCAAGAGGCCATGGGAGACTAAGACATAAGTCAGGAACTAATCCAGAGCTCTTCAGCAGTAATAAGTTTCACATAACAGCAATGTTAGGTACAAATGAGCCTAAACAATCAGGAGTTCCAAGGCAGATTGAACCAATGACAAAGTTAAAGCCAAGAACTCAGACTAAAAATGTGAATATACATAAGAAAAACCTAAATGCAATAAAGAAATACTGTGAGTTAAGAGAAGTCTGAAAGGTCAACATGGAAAGATGGATTAATGCCAAAATTACAAGGAAAGCCACAGGGAAAACGATAGATGGACCATAAGGACAAAAAAGAATGAATAGAAAAAAATGAAGTAATAAATAACTATAAATGAAATGAAAGTTTGGGAGTAAAAAAGTTAGAAAGAAAATAAATGTTTTAGAATAGAAGCTATGTAATCTTACGTAGTGGTCTTTTTGAAAAAATAAAATACAAAAAATAGATCTTCCTGACTCTATAAAATAAAATATTATTGGAAGAAATACAAAAAGTTTGAGAAATAGTGGAAATTTAATATACTTTCAGGCATACCCTTTGACCTAACAATGCCACTGTATCTTAAAAAGATCAACAATAAGGGAAAATAACATATTTGTACAAAAATCATTTGTAGCAGCTCTTTTTTGTGGTGACAAAGAATTGGAAGCTAAAAGGATGTTCATACATTGAGGAATTGCTGAAAAATTTGTGGTGTATGACTGCAATAGTATTATTTTGTGCCATAAAAAATGACGAATGGGATATTCACAAAAAAAAAAAACCCAACAACAAATAGAAAGCCTTATATGAAGTTACGGAAAGCAAAGTGAGCAAAAACAGGGGAAATTTATGCACAGTAACAATAATAATACAGTAGAATTAACCGTGAATTATTTAAATATTATCAGCAAACTATGTATGGAAATATGTATTGAATGATAGCATGTCTGTAACCTATGATTATACTCTCTGCTGTCTCAGGGACAGAGCAGGAGTCAAAAGGAAGGAAAGAACATGAATCACCAAATTTCAGAAAATGATTGTTAAAAACTTTGTCTTTATGTGATCTGAAAGTATGATTTAAAAAGGCAGAGGAAAGACTCTTTGAAAAACGATATTATAAGAAAAGTACCTCTAAGCTTGGAGTCTAAAGACCAGAATTTTATTCCTGGTTCTGATCATCAATTAAACTTTGCCTTTGGGCAAATCTCTCATTATTTTTGTGCTTTAATTTCCTCATTTCTAAAATGAATATTTAACTAACTAGATGATATATGAGGTGGAAATTGAGCAAACCTTGAAAATTCCAAGGTTTACTCCCTTCACCACTATTCAAGAAAACCCAAAAAGACTTTTCAAATGAAATGATTTATTGATAGAGAAAAGCAGGATCCAAACATAAAAAGCTCCAAAAGTAAAAAAGCAAGAGATCAAAAAGCCCAGAAACTGTGAAAGGCAAAAAGCCCCACTTTACAGAAACACTCCTTATATATAGAAAAATACAACCCTCAGGCTAAATGACATCATCCTGACACATTCACATTGACCAGATCTTGAAGGAGATATCCTTCAAATCAGTCTCCCCTAACTAATGGTCAAGGGTCAGAATCAGGGCCCAATCTACATACAAGCATTTCAGGTGCAAGGTTGATTGGGAGTATATTCCAGAACCTCCAGGTCACCTGGTCTCCTGGGCAGACACCACCCTTAGCAATTCAAATTGCACAGGAAGGGTCAGCAAGAGGTGGGGGGGGGGGGCAAGAATGCAAATCAAAGGGGCCAAGGGTTAAACTGGGGAAGGGGTTTATAGAACCAGGAAGAGGCTATTAACCTAGCCTCTGGTCCATAAAACCTATTCCTACAATGTTAGACTACAGTTTTGAACATTTCCAAATTACAAATTCAAAAAACATCCCAAAACACCAAAAATATCTTGTATAATATAGCAATGACAGAAATTGTTTCTGTCTCACTCAGGCCAGTCTTTAGAATAGAATCCAAATACAACAAGATTTTAAAAATCATGTTACCTTGAATATCATTGTGTGGAGTGAGAAATTAATGTGTTATTTTCAAATGTTGGCAATATTAATATCTCCAAAATGTGTATGCCTAGGACCCCAGAAAGAGTTAAGTAAAGCAATAGCTTCTTAATTACCTTTTACCTGTGCAATTTGAATGGGGGGGGTGGTGTCTGCCCAGGAGACCAGGTGAGCTGGAGGCTCTGGAAGGCACTGTAGTAGATAGGTACTGGAAATATAATGTCTTTGTCCTGAAAGAGCATACTTGCTGTCAGAGAAATATCATTCACAATATAAGCTTATGCAAATAAAATTATATACCTAAGTAAATCCTTCTTTCCTGGTGAGTGGCTGGATGATATATGAAGTATGATTTGTGACAGGCTAGATATAACAGGTTAAATGAGTTTATGAAGGTTATTTATGCCCATTTTACAGATTGATGGAGCATGGCCAGATAATTGAGACAAAAAAATTAATAAATGTTCTATAGGATTCTCAGCATCTAGAATCTAAGGTTTAACATTTTTCTCACAACTTATAATATCTCTAAATAATAAGATCAACATGGTTTGGTTCTATCCATTCTATGAACCTAAAGTCCTTGGGGACAGAGTTGATACTTAAGGTAGATCAAGGTCCTATTATATATACAGTGTCCTTAAAATGAATGGAACTCTGAGAAATTAAGCCAAATTTTCTCTCCATCAGGGGCCTCTAATTTGGCCCTCATGTATCTGTTATGTTCAAGAGCAGAAATCATACTGGAAGTTTTGAAGTGGTCCATATTTCAGTAAAGCTTATTCATATTTGAAAACAGGCACTCATATCATTAAAGTACAGAAAGGAAGATGTTGAAAATCTCTGAGACCTAAGGACCAGCCAAGCTTTTCTCAAAATAGTTTCAGAGGATTTCAACTACATTAAATTTAGATGACTTGATGGGGAAAAAATTCTAACTTAGCCTGTATAACATCTTTATTCCTTGGTCTCTTTCAGTTGACAGAAAGCAATTTAAATGTATCGAATTTATTATTACTTGGTGGTGATTGCAGCTGGAGTGCAGAATGGAAACCAGTTGCCTTACTTAATAGATCTCATGGCCAATTTTCTGGGGCCATTCTAGTCCAATGAAAAAATGCCAATGTTTTCTAAAACTCATTATAAACAAGTAGCCACAATCTATACAATAGCATAGTAAAAGCAGAAAAGGTGAAAGTCCAATAATAGTCTGATGTCTGAATAAATGGCTTTGAGAAATTCCTATCCTAGAGTAGAAGGAAACAAACCTTGTTTGTTTGTAAATACAAAAGGTTGAAAGCTTTCATATATGCTCACAGGTTTCCAAGATATTTTTTTTAATTGTATCTTTCTTGGAAACATATGTTGAGCCTGATGTTTTCTAATCAGGCACATGCACAGAGTAATTGCTCTTCAATTTCCTAGCAAATGAAAAGCCACTAACAGGTGAAAGGTTATAGGGTTATAAAAACAGTGTTTTAGCCATGCAAAAGTAATATGACTTCTCTGCCAAAGGTTTTTAACTAACTAACTTTTTTCACTAAATGCTAGGGAGGACAATTCAGGGTCAATAATTACCTTGGTTTAAAGTTCCCTTTTGGAAAAGCAGACAGAGATCAACTTTTCACACATCATAGGTTTTGTCTCTGTATTGACATACATTAGGTTATATTTTTCCTGCTACAGTGTTGGATGTCAGAGGCTTACTATACTGTACCTTGTTGAGTAAAGCCAGAAAAAAAGAAAAAAGGAAACTGAGAAATAGAGGAAGATAGGTCTAAAATTATGTCAAAGTTCAAAGGATGAATAGCTTGTAAAGTTCTTATTTTGCTAATCTTGGTATTGTGGATTCATCCATAACTGCATCTTATCCAAAAAATCACATATAACTCTATATTCTGACAACAACTTCTTCAAAGTTACAGATAGAATGCTGACAGACATTAGTTTGTATAGATTCATAGCAGTTACATACTACATTTGGTTATGAGATGTAGAGACCAAAATCATAGCTCCCTGAGAATAAAAACGGACACTTTTTAGACCAATTTTTCTTAGTTCCTGGATAAAATGTTATTTGATTGGTGAAGCTCATTCCTTTTTTTTTTTTCATCACCTCCATATAAGGAATTTTTAACAGTTGTTATTACTGTATACTATCTCAATATGCATTCTAATATTTATTTTTAATTAATGAAAGGCAATTTGATACATATTCCTGTGTAATGAATGATCCATTTATCAAAGATAGATCAATCCAAAATATACATTAAATGCTTTGGTAAATTAATGTATCACTTTATTTTTAAAAAAAGAAAAACTGGGGGGGGGCAGCTGGGTAGCTCAGGGAACTGAGAAGCAGGCATAGAGATAGGAGGTCCTAGGTTCAAATCTGGTCTCAGACACTTGCTAGAAGTGTGAAACTGGGTAAGTCTCTTAATCCCCATTGCCTAGTCTTCACTACTCTTCTGCTTTGGAACCAATACATAGTGTTGATTCTAAAATAGAAGGTAAGGATTAAAAAAAAGAAAGACTTTTTCTCACTCAGGGCCACACAACTGGTAAGTATTTGATGTCTGGATTTGAACTCAGGATTTCCTACTCCAGGACCACTGAGCTGCCCATTGCCTTTGGGTGATTTAGTCCATCATCCTTATCTGATTGAGTCAGTCTATTCTAGTCATCACTCTATTGAGCCTGTTCTAATGGAAAATTCATTGATCAATGGATCCAGATAACAAACTACTAGTCTAGAGTTGTTGCCAAGGTAGAGAAATTCCACTGCATTCTTGATCACTATGATAACTATTAAAATAAAATCCTTCAATAAGTAATTACCTATGTAAAATTTTAAAAGGATGGGAATGAAGATGGCAATAAAATAGCAGGAAATACTAAAGCTGCTCTGGATATCCTTCTTAACCAATCTTTAAAAAGCATCTCAAAAGGAGAGAAGTCGAGCAGAGTCAATGGCAGCATAGAAACAGCAAAAGTTCAGAACTCTGAATACCCTTCCTTACCAATTACAAACTAAATGCTCCTTGGGGACTGAAAATCAAACCTAAAAACAAGACAGAGCAAAGGAACCCTCCTGCTGGACTCAATTCAAAAGGTATGCCACCCTAAAAGCTGGAATTCGAGAATATTAGGGTTTATGGGGAAGGCAGAAGGAACGTCCCAGGACTCTCCTCCCCCCCCCCAACTAGAGTGCTAAGCCTCCAGCAGCAGAGGGAACCAATAGATGGGCAAAAGTGCTGGTCTGGAGGGTGTAACTTGTGGGCAGGGATGTGCCAGGCTCAGAGCATCAAACATAGGTGGGGGGGGAAGGAGCAGGAAAGGGAGCATAGAGAGGGCAACCTGGTCGGAGCTTCAGAGACCCTCCATATTGCTCCAGTCTTCCAAGAAGTTTTGGTCTCAGGGCACAGGGAGCCCAACCCAACTGAACTTAATCCAATCAAAAGCCTTCAGCAGTCAGGGAAGCCCAAGCTCCAAAACCCCTCCCCCACACACTGCTGGAGTTTAATCCAATCAAAAGCATCCAGAAGACAGGGGAGCTCAAACCCCAATACCCATCCTCCACAGAAGGCAGGGAGAGATCTCCTGACAAAGCTCCAAGAGGGGAGACTGACAGAAATCCCCCAAACCAAAAAAGTGAGAGGATCAAGAGCAAAAACAAATATGGGAAGCAAAGGGGTAAATATGATCAAACCACAGAAAAAGAAGAAAGAAATTACAATAGACAGTTTCTGTACAGGCAACTATCTAAGAACAAACAGAACAGAGGAGGAGGCAAGCAATAAAAGAGAAATCCCAGCGAGTTGGATACAGGCATTGGAAGAACTCAAAATGCAATTCAAAACACAATTAAGAGAGGCTGAAGATAATTGGGAAAATAATTTAAAAACTTAGGTATGCCATCTGGATACCGAAAATAGTGTCTTGAAAGCCAAAATCAACCCCCTTGGAAATGAAGCAAAAGAGATGAAAGATGAGGCAAAGAAGATGAAAGATGAGGAAAAGGAGGTGAGAGATGAGGTAAAGAGAATGAAAGATGACCTCCAAAGAAAATCAATCAGACCAGTAGGAGAAGGATGACAAAAAAGCCAGGGATGAAATCCAGTCTTTAAGAACCAGAATACAACTAGAATTAAATGACCTGACAAGGCAGCAGGACACTATAAAACAAAACCAAAAGAATGAAAAAATTGAGGAAAATATGAAGCATCTTATTCACAAAACAGAGGATTCAGAAAATCTTTTGAGGACAGACAATTTAAGAATAATTGATCTACCAGAAGACCATGACAAAGGAAAGAGCCTGGACATAATGCTACAAGAAATTATTCAAGAAAACAGCCCCAATATTGTAGAACAAGAGGGAAAAGTGGAGATTGAAAGAATCTACAGATCACCTCCTGTACTTAATCCCCAACTGACAATACCCAGGATTGTTTTAGCCAAATTCAAGAACTACCAGACCAAAGAAAAGGTATTACAAGCAGCCAAGAAGTCATTCAGATTCCATGGAAGAACAGTGAGGATAACACAGGATCTGGTTGCATCCACACTGAAGGACTGAAAGGCATTGGATATGATATTCGGGAAAGCAAGGGAATTAGGTCTACAACTAAGAATCAACTACCCAGCAAAACTGACTATTCTTACAGGGGGAAGTATGGTCATTCAACAAAATAGAAGAATTCCAAGCATTTGTAAAGAAAAGACCAGACCTGAACAGAAAATTTGATGTCCAAGCAGAGAACTGAAGAGAATCATCAAAATGCAATTCAAAAAGAGGGGAAAAGGGAAAACAAAACAAAACAACAAAATGTTATGTATGTTATGTTATGTACAAGGAAAGAGGTCATTGATAACTCTTAAAAATTGTTATTTTCAACTGAGCAGCTAGAAGAATTGCACTTGGAGGGAACAGTGACAAATTGTATAGGATATAATGTCAAGACTTAAATAGGTATATAGATATATGTATGCATAAATGCCTATACTTGTATATATATATATGTGTGTGTATATATATATATATATATATATATATATATGTAAACATAAATATACAACTAGAGCTAAAAAAAGAGGTTAATACTAAAATAAATGGAAACAGAAACAAATGGGGGTAAATTTAAATGTCACACAAAGAAGTTCATGGCAGGAGGGGGGGAGAACATCAATATACTGGAAGGGTAAAGAGGTTGGAGATAGGAAATACTTAAGTTTTACATGCTTTGAACTTGAATTGACTCAAAGAGGAAAGAACAATCCAAACTATTGGGGCTGAGAATATATTAGTGATAAATAGGAGAGTAGAAGGGTAACTGGTGGAGAGGGAAGCAGAGGGAAGGGAGAGGGTAGGGGGTAATTTTAGAAAGACTTCAGGGAAAATAAGGAGGGGATGAGAAGGGAGGGGGTAGAAAGGGAAGTAAAATAAGGATGGGAACCAGGGGGAAATATTAAAAACAAACTGATGTAAAAGGAAATAACAAAAGAAGAAAAGGCAGGAACTGGAGTAAAAATGAAAATTCTAGGAAATACACAGTGAGATCATAACTCTGAATGTGAATGGAATGAACTCACCCATAGTGTATAGTATAGTGGTAGTCTCTCGGTGACAGAGAATGACAATTGTCTTTGTGCATCATCATCTATTGATGTACCCTCATGTGGCTTTGAAGTCCAAAGACTGAGGCGCAGAGTTTGTGGCACATGGGGCATGGTACACCCATTGTTACGGGAGGTGCGGCTGTGGCCTGGTGTCGGCATTCATGCGCAGTGGCAAAACGTCGACGTCGCTCATCTTCAAAGGTGGTGGTGGCATGATTAATGTGGGTTCGCCAGCTGCTTCTGTCAGAGGCAGTGAGTTCTAGTTCCTTTGGCATAATGCCAGCCCACTTCACGTTTGACTTTAGCTGATCCTTGAATCTTTTCTTTGGTCGACCTTGTTTCCTGAGTCCAGCTGACAGTTCACCATAGAATACCTGTCTTGGTATTTGCTGTGTGTCCATGTGGATGACGTGTCCAGACCATCGTAGCTGGATGTTGAGGACCATTACTTCGATGCTGGTGGAGTTGGCTCTGTCGAGACTTCCTGGTTGGTGATTCGATCTTGCCATCGGATCCTCATGATTGACCGGAGAGAGCATTGGTGGAATTGCTCCAGCTGTTTCATGTGCTTCCAGTACAGTGTCCATGTCTCACAACCATACAGGAGTGAGCTGAGGACCACTGCGTTATACACTTTGAGCTTTTTGCAGTGATTACACCTCTGTATTGGAGCCTTTCCAATAAGATCAGGAGTGAAACAAGGATGCCCATTATCACCTCTATTATTTTACATTGTTCTAGAAACATAAGCAGTAGCAATTAGAGAAGAAAAAGAAATTGAAGTATTAAAATTGGAAATGAGGAGACCAAGCAATCACTCTTTGAGGATGATATGATGGTCTACTTAAAGAATCCTAGAGCATCAACCAAAAAGCTAGTTGAAATAATCAACAACATTAGCAAAGTTGCAGGATACAAAATAAACCCACAAAAGTCATCAGCATTTCTGTATATCTCCAATACATTTCAGCAGCAAGAATTAGTAAGAGAAATTCCATTTAAAATCACCTCAGACAATATAAAATACTTAGGAATCTCTCTGCAGAGACAAAGACAGGAATTATATGAACACAACTACAAAACATTCTCCACACAATTAAAACTAGACCTAAACAATTGAAAAAAACATTGATTGCTCATGGGTAGGACAAGCTAAAATAATAAAAATGACAATCCTACCCAAATTAATTTACTTATTTACTGCCATTCCCATTGAACTACCAAAAAACTTTTTTTACTTAATTAGAAAAAAAAATCATAACAAAGTTCCTTTGGAAGAACAAAAGTTCAAGGACATCCAGGGAAATCATGAAAAAAATCCAAAGGAAGGAGGACTTATAGTCCCAGATTACAAACTGTACTATAAAACAGTGTTTCTCAAAACAAATTGATACTCACTGAGACAGAAAAGAGGATCAGTGGAATAGACTTGGGGTAACTAACCTCAGGAAGATAGTCTATTATAATCCCAAAGATCCTAGTTTTGGGGACCAAAACACACTATTTGATAAAAACTGTTGGGAAATTTTTAATACAGTATGGGAGAGATTAGGTTTGGATCAACATCTCACACACTAAAACAAGATAAACTCAGAATGGGTGAATGACCTGAATATAAAGAAAGAAACTATAAGCAAAATTGGTGGACAAAGAATAGTATACTTGTCAAATCTTTGGGAAAGGAAAGATTTTAAAACCAAGCTAGAGCTAGAAAAAAAATCACACATTGTAAAATCAATAATTTTGATTACATCAAATTTAAAAATTTATGAACAAACAAAACGATTGCATGCACAATTAGAAGGGAAGTTACATATTGGGACGCAATCTTCATTACAAAAACCTCTGACAAAGGTTTAATTACTCAAATTCATGAAGAACCAAACCAATTGTACTAAAAAATCAAACCATTCTCCAATTGATAATTGGGCAAGGGTCATGAATAGGCAATTTTCAGCTAAAGAAATCAAAACTATTAATAAGCACATGAAAAAGTGTTCTAAATCACTTTTAATCAGAGAAATGCAAATCAAATCAACTCTGAGGAATCACTTCACACCTAGCAGATTGGCTAACCTGACAGCAAAGGAAAATAATGAATGCTGGAGGGAATGTGGCAAAGTCAGGATATTAATGCATTGCTGGTGGAGTTCTTAATTGATCCAGCCATTCTGGAGGGCAATTTGGAACTATGCTCAAAAGACACTAAGAGACTATCTGCCCTTTTATACAGCCATAACACTGTTGGGTTTGTACCCAAAAGAGATAATAAGGAAAAAGACATGTACAAAAATGTTCATAGTTACCCTCTTTGTGGTAGCAAGAAATTGGAATATGAGGGAATGCCCTTCAAGTAGGGAATGGTTGAATAAATTGTGGAATATATTGGTGATAGACTACTCTTCTGCTTAATGGAGTAATAAAATTGAGTTTTGCACATGACTTAGCAGCTAACACATTAAGAGACCGCAAAGCATGGAACATGATATTTAGAAAGGCAAGAGAGCTGGGTCTCCAACCAAGAATCAACTACCCTGCAAAACTGACTATATACTTCCAGGGGAAAGTATAGGCATTCAACAAAAATAGAACATTTCCAAGCATTTGCTAAGAAAAGACCAGAACTTAGTGTAAAATTCGATATCCAAGCACAGAAAGCAAGAGAAACATGAAAAGGTAAATATGAAAGAAAGGGAAAAAGAGATAAATCTTATCTTTTTCTTTAAGTCAAACTCTCTTCTATAAGGACTACATTTACATCAATTATATATATTAATATGTGGGGAAAGTGTATTGTGTAACTCTCAAAAACTATATGCACCATAAGAGTAGTCAGAAGAATCATGCATAGAAAATGATTGGAGCATCAAGAATATTTGGTAAAAGGGGGGCCAAAGAAAGGAAAAGGGAAGGGGGGAAGCATCGAGAATACTAAGACTTACTTTAAGAAATACGGGGGGTCAAAATAGAATAACCTTTCCCATACAAAGATACACATGGGAAGGGGAGGGGAAGAACTCTCATATGAGAAGGAGAGGAAGAGAGCGTGAAGTGGTATTACTTAAACCTTACTCTCAGTGTAACCAACTCTGAGAGGGAAGAACATCTAGATCCAGTGGGATCCTGAATTCTATCTTATCCAACAGGGTAAGAAAGAAAGGGAAATTAAGGAGGGGTTGGAGGAAGGGAGTATAAAAAGGGAGGGAAGGAGAGGGGGGAGGGGAAGGGAGCATAAAAAGGGAGGGGCTAGAAAGGGAAGCATACCAAGGGAGGGGACTAGGGGGACTGACCTAAAGTAAATTACTGGTTCAAAAGGATATAGCTAAAGAAGAAAGGTCAGAACTAGGGGAAGATATCAAAATGCAAGGGAATCCACAAGTGACAATCATAACTTTGAATGTGAATGGGATGAATTCACCCATAAAATGTAGACAAATAGCAGATTGGATTAGAACCCCAAACCCTACCATATGTTGTCTTCAAGAAACACGTATGAGGCAGGTTGATACTCACAAGGTTAGAATTAAATGATGGAGTAAGACCTTTTGGGCCTCAACTGATAGAAAGAAGGCAGGAATTGCAATCATGATATCTGACAAAGCCAAAGCACAAATAGACCTGATTAAAAAGGATAGGGAAGGTAAATATATTCTGTTAAAAGGAAATATAGACAAATGGGGAAATATCACTGATCAAAAAGTATACACCAAATGGTATAGCATCCAAATTTTTAATGAAGAAACTAGGAGAATCGATGGAGGAAATAGACAGTAAAACCAAATTAGTAGGAGACTTGAACCAACCACTCTCAAATTTAGATAAATCAAACCAAAAAATGAATAAGAAAGAGGTAAAAGAGGTGAATGAAATCTTAGAAAAATAAGAGTTAATAGACATTTGGAGAAAAATAAATAGGGACAAAAAGGAATACACTTTCTTTTGAGCTCCACATGGCACATTCACAAAAATAGATCATACACTAGGTCACAGAAACATGGCACTCAAATGCAGAAAAGCAGAAATAACAAATGCAACATTTTCAGATCATAAAGCAATAAAAATACTGATCAGAAAGGGTACATGAAGAGCCAAATCAAAAATTAATTGGAAATTAAATAAAATAATATTCCAAAATCTGTTAGTCAGAGAAGAAATCATAAAAACAATTAATAATTTCATTGAGGAAAATGGCAATGGTGAGACATCCTTTCAAACCTTAAGGGATGCAGCCAAGGCAGTACTTAGAGGAAAATTCATATCCATAAGTGCATATATTAACAAATTAGGGAGGGCAGAGATCAATGAATTGGAAATGCAAATCAAAAAACTTGAAAAAGAAGAAATCAAAAACCCTCAGAAGAAAACCAAACTAGAGATCCTAAAAATTAAGGGAGAAATTAATAAAATTGAAAGTGATTGAACTATTGATTTAATAAATAAGACAAGAAGCTGGTACTTTGAAAAAACAAACAAAATAGACAAAGTACTGGTCAATCTAATTTAAAAAAGGAAAGAAGAAAGGCAAATTAACAGCATCAAGGATGCAAAGAGGTACCTCACCTCCAATGAAGAGGAAATTAAAGCAATCATTAAAAACTACTTTGCCCAACTATATGGCAATAAATATACCAACCTAGGTGATATGCTTGAATATTTACAAAAAATATAAATTGCCTAGACTAACAGAAGAAGAAACAGATTTCTTAAATAATCCCATATAAGAAAAAGAAATACAACAGGCCATTAAAGAACATCCTAAAAAAAATCCCCAGGCCTGATGGATTCACCAGTGAATTCTATCATACAGTCAAAGATCAGCTAACTCCAATACTATACAAAGTATTTGACATAATAAGCAAAGAGGGAGTTCTACCAAATTCCTTTTATGACACAAACATGGTTCTGATCCCAAAGCCAGGCAGGTCAAAAACAGAGAAAGAAAATTATAGACCAATCTCCCTAATGAATATAGACGGAAAAATCTTAAACAGGATACTAGATTAAAGACTCCAGCAAGTGATCAGAAGAGTCATTCACTATGATCAAGTAGGATTTATACCAGGGATGCAGGGCTGGTTCAATATTAGGAAAAACTTCCACATAATGGAACACATTAACAAGCAAACCAACAAAAATCACATGACTATTTCAATAAAAGCACAAAAAGCCTTTGATAAAATACAATACCCATTCCTATTAAAAACACTAGAAAGCATAGGAATAGAAGGGCCATTCCTAAAAATAATAAACAGTATATATCTAAAACCATCAACTATAATCTACAATGGGGATAAATTAGATGCATTCCCAATAAGATCAGGAGTGAAACAAGGATGCCCATTATCACTTCTATTATTTTCCATTGTACGAGAAACACTAGCAGTAGCAATTGGAGAAGAAAAAGAAATTGAAGGCATCAAAATAGGCAAGGAGGAGACCAAGTTATCACTCTTTGCGGATGACATGATTGTCTAGTTAAAGAATCCTAGAGATTCATCCAAAAAGCTAATAGAAATAATCACCAACTTTAGCAAATTTGCAGGATACAAAATAAACCCACATAAGCCATCAGCATTTCTATATATTTCCAACACAGAAAAGCAGCAAGAACTAGAAGGGGAAATCACATTCAAAATCACCTTAGACAAAATAAAATACTTAGGAATCTATCTCCTGAAAGAAACACAGGAACTATATGAACACAACTACAAAACACTCTCCACACAACTAAAACTAGACTTGAACAATTGGAAAAACATTAACTGCTCATGGGTAGGATGAGCCAATATAATAAAAATGACCATCCTACCCAAACTCATTTAACTATTTAGTGCCATACTCAATGAATTTCCAATTTTTTTTTCACTGATTTAGAAAAAAAAAACATAACAAAGTTCATTTGGAAGAACAAAGGATCAAGGCTATCCAGGGAAACAATGAAAAAAATACAAAGGAAGGAGGCATTGCAGTCCCAGATCTCAGACTATATTATAATGCAGAGGTCATCAAAACAATTTGGTACTGAGTAAGAGACAGAAAGGAGGCTCAGTGGAATAGACTCGGAGTAAGTGACCTGAGCAGGACAGTATATGACAAACCCAGAGAACCCAGCTTTTGAGACAAAAATACACTATTTCAGAAAAACTGCTGGGAAAATTAGAGGACAGTGTGGGAAAGATTAGGTTTAGATCAACACCTCACACACTACACCAAGATAAATTCAAAATGGGTGAATGACCTGAACATAAAGAAGGAAACTATAAGAAAATTAGGTGAACACAGAATAGTATACATGTCAGACCTTTGGGAAGGGAAAAACTTTAAAACCAAGCAAGACATAGAAAGAGTCACAAAATGCAAAATAAATAATTTGTAATACATCAAATTAAAAAGGGTTTGTACAAACACAACCAAAGTAACTAAAATCAGAAGGGAAGCAGCAAATTGGGAAGCAATTAATCTTCATAAAAACCTCTGACAAAGGTTTAATTACTCAAATTTACAAAGAGCTAAATCAATTATACAAAAAATCAAGCCATTCTCCAATTGATAAATGAGCAAGGGACATGAACAGGCAGTTCTCAGCCAAAGAATCAAAACTATTAATAAGCACATGAAAAAGTGCTCTATATCTCTTATAATCAGAGAGATGCAAATCAAAACAACTGTGAGGAATCACCTCACACCTAGCAGATTGGCTAACATGTGTAAACCTTGAAATTTCTCAGACTTGTGAATGTTAAAAATTTCCCCATTGGCCTGGGAACATTCCCCATTTTGATGAGAAAACTCCTTTTTATGGGAAGGACCTCTACTCCACCTGTGCTTAAGACTGCTTTATGGGAGAAAACTCCTTGCTAAACAATGAAAGTACTTGGACCCATGCTTATAATAAGGCAAGGAGTTCTTTGAGGCATGCCTGTTTTTTAGAATTGATACAATGAAATGCTAGGTACCTAAAAGAGTTGGGCAGGTTTCTCTTAATGAGATTAGTTGACTCAGCTGTGTTTTCACTTGTTCAGACTTACTGAGGAGATTAGTCGACTTATCAGGAATTCAGATGGGCAGTCCTTTGGAAAAGGTCTACAGTGATTGGTAGATGTAAGGACTTAGGGGAGGTGACAAAGGAGAAAAACCCCTATATAAGAAAAACCAGAATCTCTTGAGAAAAAATCCTTTTGGAGGATCTCTGATGAGGATCTCTTGGGAAGAATCTCTTGAGAGAGATTCTGGAGAAGGGAAGCTCTTGGAGGACAACATCTAAGGAGATCTCGCTGGAGGTCCTGTGATGGGACTCTGTCTCTCTGGAGGCTCTGGAGAGAGGCCCTTTGGAAATCTCTCTGGTGAAGTCAGCTGAGATGGAGCTGGCCTGGTGTCACTAGAATCCTTGCTTAGACAGACATTGTGGTGAGTGTTAAAAGACTGACTGACTGATCTCCCTCTCTTAAGACTCAGGTCTAGGCCATGTTGGCTTAAGGCCTTTCATACTTATTTCCTTTTTCTCTCTTTCTCTCTTTTCTTTAATTCCACATTTGTATTAATTTAAATCTCTATAAAACCCAGTTGACTTGGGTATTTGAATAATTGGGAATATTTCCCTGGCGACCACCTTATATTTGATTTAAAAACCAAGACACTGTAGTGAAACATATTTCTGTGTTCAAATTTACTTACCCTCTCTTATATCTATCACAATTTATATCTCCCACTATTTTAATAACTACAGTTTAAGACTTCAACCATTTTAAATCTAACACATGACAGCAATGGAAAGTAATGAATGCTGGAGGGGATGCAGCAAATTAGGGACACTAATTCATTGCTGGTGGAGTTGTGAGTTGATCCAACCATTCTGGAGGGACTATGCCCAAAGTGTGATAGAAGACTGTCTGCCCTTTGATCTAGCCATAGCACTACTGGGTTTATACCCCAAAGAGATGATGAGAAAAAAAAATATGTGTACAAGAATATTCATAGCTGCACTCTTTGTGGTGGCCAAAAATTGGAAAATGAGGGGGTTGCCCTTCAATTGAGGAATGGCTGAACAAATTGTGGTTCATGTTGGTGATGGAATACTATTGTGCTAAAAGGAATAATAAAGTAGAGGAATTCCTTAGAGACTGGAACAACCTCCAGGAAGTGATGCAGAGCGAAAGGAGCAGAACCAGGAAATCATTATACACAGAGACTGATACACTGTGGTACAATCGAAGGTAATGGATTTCTACATTAGTGTCAATGCAATGTCCCTGAACAATCTGCAGGGATCTAAAAAACACTATTGGCAAGCAGAGGATAAACTGTGAGAATAAAAACACTGAAGAAAAGCAACTGCTTGACTATAGGGGTGGAGGGGATATGACTGAGGAGAGATTCTAAATGAACACTCTAGAGCAAATACCAACAACACCGAAATGTGTTGGAGTCAAGAAAACATGTGATACCCAGTGGAATCATGCACCAGCTATGGGAGACATGGTGGTAGTGGCAGGGGGAGGAAAAGAAAATGATTTTTATTTCCAATGAATAATGTTTGGAAATGTCCAAATAAAATAATGTTTAAAAAAAAGACCATAGATTTTCCAGGAACACAAGACCTGTCACAGAAAAATGAGTAAATAGCTCCAAAGCAAGGCCTTGACCCTTCAAAATTTCTATCAAGACAAAAAAGAAACACAGAAGGAACAGGAGAGGATTAGGAAAGAAGCAAAAACATGCAAAATCTCTGAAAGAAATGGACATTGTTCTGAAGTTCTGGAGGAACTCAATGAAATTGTGAGTTCAAGAATCAAGTAATACAGATAAAAGAAAAATTGGAAGAAAGTGGAAAAAATAATTGAAAACAATGCAAACAGAATATAGCAGCTTTAAAGGTAAAATTGGCAAAATGGAAAGAGAGATACAGAAATCAGATGAAGTAATAATCAGAATAAATACCAGAATTTATCTTCTGGAAGAACAGGCAAAGAATTCCAATGATTAAAAGAGTGTCCTGAAAAGTAGAATAGACCAAATCAGAAAGGAGAATCAAAAATCATGGAAGAAAACCAAATATCCCAGCTTTTATGACAAGAACTCATTATTCAACCACAACTTCTGGGAAAATTGGAAAACAGTATGGAAAAATGTAGGTTTAGATCAATATCTCACATTTTATACTAGGATAAATTCATGATGGGTAATGTACAAATGGAGATTTTGAACCTTTGGACTTGATTCCCCCAGAAGTCCCTTAGTATTTCCCAATATTCCTTTTATTCTTTCTACCATGTAGCATGGTCATGTTTATATAAGTTTTGAGTCTCTGCCTCCCTCTCTTTTACTTACAACTGGTCTGAGTACAGATAGTTCTTTTATTTTAGTTATTATTAATAAAAAATTATAAAATATAATACTTAGTTACTGAATATTAATTTTAAACTCCACAATATGGTTTATCACAAAGAGACAGCATTCTCAAATATTTTATTAAAGAGGTTTTCAGTTAAATTAATAAGTTCACCAGTCACCCAGCCCTCCTAACTTTGCACCATCACAGCCACTGCTGCTCTGCCATCTTCCTGTACTCTTGCTGTTGATTTAGCCTGAACTGTGTCTGCCCAGTCTCTAGCTCTCTGATAGCCCTCAACCAGAACCTCCTGTCAATATGACTCATATTTTCCCCTTCTGGAAGGGGACATTCCCCAATCCTTTTGGCCACATCTTCATTCCACTCCATGTGGGTTTTTCTAGCCTGCCCTAGCCATTTTTCTACAGTGTGGATAAAAGAAACTTCACCCCTTCTGGTTTTCAAGCAGAATTTTTAAGTTGATAGCATCAGCACTGGATCAGTATTAGGCTACCTCCATCTCAGACAAAAGTGTCTTGAAAGCCATATTAATCAGCTTGAAAATGGGGAAAAAGAGATGAAAGATGAGGCAAAGATAACAGATGATCTCCAAATAAAATCAGACCAGAAGAAGAAGGATGATCAAAAAGTCAGGGATGAAATTCAGTCTTTAAAACTAGAATACAACTACAAGCAAATGACTTCACAAGGCAGTAGGAAACTAAAACAAAATCAAAAGAGTGAAAAAATTGATAAAAGTATGAAACAACTCATCCACAAAATGGAAGATATAGAAAACAGGTCCAGGAGAGACAACTTAATAATCATTGGTCAGTCGGGAGGTTATGACAAAAGGAAAAGTCTGGACATCATTCTACAGGGCATCGTTATCCAAGAAAATTCCCCTGACATTCTAGAGCAAGAGGGAAAAGTGGAGATTGAAAGAATGCACAGATCACCCCCTGTACTTAAACCAAACTGACAATACCTAGGAATGTTATAGTCAAATTCAAGAACTATCAGACCAAGGGAAAAAAAAATATTACAAGCTGCTAAGAAGAAGTCATTCAGATACCATAGAACTACAATTAGGGTACCACAGGAGCTGGCTGCATCCACACTGAATGGCCTGAAAGATATAGACTATGATATTCTGTAAAACAAGGGAACTAGGTCTACAACCAGAAAACAACTACCCAGCAAAACTGACTATATACTTGCAGGAGGAAGTATGGTAATTTAATGAAATGGAAGGGTTCCAAACATTCATAATGAAAAAAGCAGATCTGAACAGAAAATTTGAGTCCCAAACACAGGACTCAATAGAATCACCAAAAGGTAATTATGGAAGGGGAAAAAAACAAAACAAGAACAACAAAAAAAATTTTTTTTAGGGGACCCAATAAGTTAAAATAATTTGTAACCCTATAAGAAAAGAGGATATTGGTAACTCTTAAAAATTCTTATCATCACCTGGGTAGCTAGAAGAATTATACTTAGAGGGAACAGTGACAAACTGTATATGATTAACTGCCAAGACATAAATATGTACATAGATATATGCATGCATAAATGCACTTATGTATATATATATACATACATATATAACTAGATGTGATAAAAGAGGTTAATACTAAGAGAAATGAGAAAATAGAGAAAATGGGATAAATGTATACATGATAAAAAAATCTCATAGTGGGATTGGGGGAGAACACCAATACACTGGAAGGGTTAAGAGGTTGGTTGGAGAAAAGGAATACTTAATGCTTACGTGCATTGAAATTGACTCAAAGAGGGAAGTACAATCAAATTCATTGGGGCAGGAAATTGATTTGTGCCTTATAGGGAAGTAGAATGGTAACAAACAGAGTGTTGAGGAGGGAAGCAGTACATGGGAGGGAGTGTGGAGGGTAGTTTAAAAAGACTGTTAAGAAAATAAGAGTGGAATAAAAAAGGAGGAGGTTAGAAAGGGAAGTAAAATAAGAGAGAGAGAGAGAGAGAGACAGACAGACAGAGAGAGAGAGAGAGAGAGAGAGAGAGAGAGAGAGAGAGAGACAGAGGCAGAGAGAGACAGAGAGAGAGACAGAGAGAGAGAGAGACAGAGAGACAGAGAGAGACAGAGAGAGACAGAGAGACAGAGAGACAGAGAGACAGAGAGACAGAGAGACAGAGAGAGAGACAGAAACAGAGACAGAGACAGAGAGATTGAAAAAAATCTTACTTAGTTTTATCTCATTCTTCATGACCCCATTTGGAGTTTTCTTGGCAAAGATACTATAGTGGTCTCCCATTTTTATCTCCAGCTTATTTTACATATGATGAAACTGGGGAAAATGAGGTTAAGTGACTTGCCCAGGGTCATACAGCTAGTTAGTATCTGAGGGCAGATTTGAATTTACATTTTCCTGACTAAATCCAATGCTCTAACCACTTCATCACTTAACTGCTCTGCAACAAATATACAAACTCATTTCCCCCTTCTTCTATCAGTTACCAATGTCAATATTAGCTCTGATTAGGCACACATCCCTTAATTATTTTTAGGTAAATAAGCTTAAAAGATAACATGGTATAATGAGACAATATGATATAGCAGATAACTGTCAGCAGCCAAGTCAGAAAGACTTGGCTATTTTCTCCCAATCTGCTATTTTCTCCCAATATTATACGGCAATGACGAAGTTGTTGAACTTTTAAGTTGCAGTTCTTTAAAACTATATTATAAGTGAACTACTGATCTGTATATGTGGAAGGGGTTTCTACTCAAGGAATTTTTCTAAACTGATGAAATTCACCTTTTGGGACTGAGGGGATTAGATCAATGTGAGTGCCCACTCTCATCTTAAATTTCTTATCCATGCAGAGACATATATAACATGAATGCTTCCTCAAATCACCTACAAGTGTGGATAATAGGTGAATGATTACAGAGAATAGACACAACTATCAATAGACACCCCCACCCCTACACTTCTTTTATCTCAATTTATTCTGTGGATTAAAATTAACATAGAATGACTAAGTATTGTATTTTAAAAGTTTTATTAATCAACAACTAGAGTAAAAGCTACCTAAACAACCCAGACTGCTCATGAGAGAAGAGAGGAAAGAGGGAGGATCTACAGAACTTATAAAACAATAAAGTGATCATGCAAACATGGAAGCACAGGAGAGGAATTTTGGCAAATACTAAGGAACTTTTGGGGGGATGAAGTCCAAATGTTCAAAATCTCCATTTATACAATCCTTAACCTAAATACAGTTTTATCATATAATCAAATTATTTCACAGAAATGAATGCTGGTCCCAATTTAAGAATGAGCAATACTAATTTGTGAGTGACTATTGAATAATTCGATCAATTACCCCACTTCAGTTATAACAAATAAAAAGCTATACCTTGATCCCTTAACCAGTTAAGTGAATTTCTTGATCGAATCCATCTATTATGCTATAAAAATAGTGGTGATGATGATGAAGAAGATGATAGGGATCTTCTATGACTAAAAAAGCTCTAAGGATTCCACAGTGCCTGCTTCTACCACCTCCATGGCTGTTGGCACAAATCTTTATCCTCTGTCCTTTCCACAGAGAGAAATCTTTGCCTGGGGAAGATGAAATTCTAATTCATTGATGGGTTTGAGGCCTTTCAATTAACCTTAACCTGGTACAAACTGACACATCTACCAAGATGGCTTACTCAGGTTTGGCCACTGCACATGCTACAGCTCCTTGGAGCTGTGGGTGTTAGTTGGGTAGAAGATAGACACTGAAAGAGGAAAGCAGGCCTGGAAAAGACATATCAAACTCTCACACGAGAGGTAGAAATTTTATCTGAACACTCCATATATACCCTTCTCAATAAAAAAAAAAGGTTCTAGTAGGAAAGTGAGAAAAAGAAAACAATACTTGATGCTTACTTTGCTCTTACATCTGATTCAAATGAAAACAAAACAAAATATCATCCTCTCTCTGAACCTCTGAACACATGAACACAATCCTATTTCATTACTAAAATCCTGTTATATACCTAAAAAACATTTAAGCCAAACTAAACTTAAAACTCTAGAGAAATGTGTTGCCAAATATGGAGAAAGTAATGTTTGGTTTCATTATTTAGTTCTTTTTAGTTCTTTGTTCAGTAGCTTTCTTTTAAATTATTTTTATTTAATTAGTCAATTTAGAATAATATTCCTTGGTTCCAAAAATCATATTCTTTCCCTCCCATCCCACTATCCCTTCCTGTAGCAGATATGCAATTCCACTGGGTTTTAGATGTGTCCTTGATCAGAACTTATTTCCATGTTGTTGATGTTTGCACTAGAGTGATTATTTAGAGTCTATGTCCCAAATCACATACCCTTTGACCCATGTAATTAAGCAGCTGTTTTTCTTCTGTGTTTCTACTCCCACAGTTTTTCCTCTGAATGTAGGCAGTGTTCTTTCTCATAACACCCCCCTGAGTTGTTCAGGATCACTGCATTGCCACTAATGTAGAAGTCCATTGCATTATATTATACCACAGTGTACAGCATATGGTAGGACTTTGGTTTCTAATCCACTCTGCTATTTGCTTGCATTTTATGTGTGAATTCATTCCATTCACATTCAGAGTTACAATTACCAGCTGTGTATTTCCCAACATTTTGATTTCTACTCCTAGTCCTGCCCTTTCTTCTTTCACTATTTCCTTCTATACCAGTATTTTGTTTTTAATCATACCCCTAATTCCCGCCCTTATTTTATTTCCCTTTCTACCTTTCCTCCCTTCTTTTTCCTGTTTTATTTGCTTTATGGTCTTTGTAATCTATCCGTCATACTCTCTCTCCCTTGTCTATTTCCCTCCCCACCAGTCTGTTTGTTACCCTTCTACTTCTCTATAAGGCACAAATCAATTCTCTGCCCCAATAGATTTAATTGTTCTTTCCTCTTTGAGTCAATTGCAATGCACATAAGAGTTGAGTATTTCCTATCTCCAACTTCTTTACCCTTCCAGTGTATTGGTGTTATCCCCCACTCTGCCATGAACTTCATTAAGATATATAAATTTATTCCATTTTGTTTCTTTTCCCATTTCTCTTAGTATTAACCTCTTTTTTTACCTCTAGTTATATATATATATACATATATATGCATGCATACATATATCTATATGAATATTTATGACATCTTATACAGTTTGTCACTGTTCCCTCTAAGTATAATTCTTCTAGCTACCCAGGTGATAATAACAATTTTTAAGAGTTACCAATATCCTCTTTTCTTGTAGGGATCCATATCATTTTGACTTATTGGGTCCCTAAATTTTTTTTGTTTGTTTTGTTTTTTCCCCTTTCTTAATTACCTTTTGATGATTCTTTTGTTTGGGCATCAAATTTTCTGGTCAGGTCTGGTCTTTCCTTTATGAATGTTGGAAATCTTCTATTTTATTAAATGACCATACTTTTTCCTGTAAGAATATAGTCAATTTTGCTGGGTAGTTGATTCTTGGTTGTAGACCTAGTTCCCTTGCTTTCCAGAATACAATATTCCATGACTTTTGGTCCTTCAGGGTAGTTGCAGCTAGATCCTGTGTTATCCTAATTCTGGTTCCATGCTATCTGAATGACTTCTTCTTTGAAGCTTGTAATATTTTTTCCTTGGTCTGGTAGTTCTTGAATTTGGCTATAACATTCCTGGTTGTTGTCATTTGGGGATTAAATACAGGAGGTAATCTGTGGATTCTTTCAATCTCCACTTTTCCCTCTTGGTCCAGAATGTCAGGGCAGTTTTCTTGGATAATTTCCTTTAGAATGATGTCCAGGGTTTTTCTTTTGTCATGATCTTCCAGTAGGCAAATGATTCTTAAGTTGTCTCTCCTGAACCTGTTTTCTAAATCTCCTGTTTTGTAGATTAGGGGTTTCATATTTTCCTCAATTTTTTTCATTCTTTTGATTTTGTTTCATAGTTTCCTACAACCTTGTGAAGTTGTTTGCTTGTAGTTTCTTTATTCTAGTTTATAAAGGCTGAATTTTATCCCTGGCTATTTGGTCATCTTTTTTCTGGTTCAATTTTATTTGAAGGTCATCTTTCATCTCCTTTGACTCATTTACAAGCTGGTTAATTTTGGCTTTCAAGACACAATTTTCTCAATTTAGTTCAAGTGAATATCTTTCTTTTTAACTAATTTTCTCATTGTCTTCACCCTCTTTTAATTGTTTTTTAAACTGTTTTTTGGGTTCTTCCAAAGCCTGTGTCCAATTTACTGGAGTATCTGTGTTTTTGCTTGGTGTTCCTTCATCTTCCTCTGTTACATTTGCTCTTTATTCATTTCCTGGATAGCAGCTGTCAACTGTAATTTCTTTTTTCTTCTTCTGTTGTTTGTTCACATTTTCTCCTTCTTTTCTCCCTGTATTTGCCTGTAGTCTTGTTCCTCTAATTATGTGCTGGATCTGTGGCTTTGGGCTATTCTGTCATAAAGGGGCTTTTTCTCTGCTCTGCTGATTGGTCAGCTTGAGCCCTGATGCCAGAACTTCCCCAGCTGTCAGCAGAAGCTGAAAAGGAGCTGGGATTCCCACCTTGTTAGTATGGTGTTCTGTAGTAATTGCAGCCTTCACCCTTGGAGTTTATTCAGTAGGCTCTCAATGAAGTCAGTGAGGGAGGGGTGTTGGAGCTTGGCCTTCCTTGCCCTCTGAAGGCTTCTTATCTGCCCTATTGCTAAGATTAATCCAGGGTGGAGTTGATCTTGCAGAACTGCATGTGCCCTGAGGCAAAAACCTCATGAAAGGAAGAGAGGCAAGATGTAGTATCTTCACTATGATTAAGCTGCCTGCTCTGTGCTTCTCCTCCAGCTGCCTCTCTGCCAACTCATTTCAAAGCCCTGAGCCAGGCACATCTGTGCCCTCAAGGTAGTCCCTCTGGACTAGAGCCCTCACCTGTCCAGAGATTCCAGCCACTTCGGGAGGCTCAGTACTGTAGGTGGGGGAGGGGTCCTGGCACCTTCATTCTTTCTTTCCCTTAAACGCCGAGTGTTCTCAAATTCAGGCTTTTGGGGGGTGCATCTTTTAAGTTGAGTCCAGTAGGAGGGTTCCTTAGCTCTATCCTGTTGTTCAGTTTGGTTTTCAGTCCCCTACAATCATTTTGTTTTTAATCAGTGAGGAATGTTTTTCAGAGGTCTGAACTCTGCTGCCTCTATGCCACCAACTTGACCCTGCCTATTTTCAGTTTTTTTTTTCTTTTCTAACTTCTTTCTAACTGGGTCCCTGAATCTGACCTTTCCCATTGCTCAATATCCACACCACCTCCTATATATATTTATGTATAATTATATATATACATTCATATATAATTATTTCAAACTCTTGTTTTGACCTTATCACTCCCTTGTTTCAGAACCTGAAATGGATATTTTATTGCCTAAAAGATAAAAGCCAAACCACTTAGCGTACCAGTTAGCTTTACTACATTCTGGTATTCATTTACCTTTATGCATTCTATTGGCACAAAACACACTTAACTAAATTGCTTTACTTATAATCTATACAATTTGACTAATGCTTCCTTTCTAGATGGCAGTATAATCTATATGATTGCTTATATTTGGAATGCCTTTGCACTTCTTTCCATTTATCCATATCCCATTCATGTATGAAAAAAGTAATTTTTAATCTTCTCTATAGAGTCTTAATACCGCAGCATTGACAAAACTATATTTTTTTAATTTTTAAATATTTTAATCAATTATTTAGCAGTTATGATCATGATCATTTTTTTCTTATCTGTTTATATGTCAACATCTTATCCTTATGTCCATATATATATATATATATATAAATATATAAATCCTTAACTTATATCCTTTAAGGGGGAAAAAGGGCTTAATGTATATAGATTTTTGACTGGATTATTTAGGAGTATAGTATCTAGCAATTTATATTAATTCCAAAGAGATTTATTTACAATTCATTTACAAAATGGAGAAAGAATAAAGTAAGGAAAATCTGAGAGAAGATAGGGTAAGATATCTAGCCTAAACACTAAGTAATTTTCTTACCACCCATAGCCCAACCAGAGCAGGGAGAGTTGATTCTTAGCAGGCCTCAGCAAAGTTGAAGACCTGGAGGAAAAACTCTCTCAAGAGGCTAGTCTCTACTGAGGCTAGTTTTTTCAGAAAATATCCAGTAAAGGAGTTAGCTCTTTTACTCACCACATGCCAGTCCAACAGTCTCATCAGGAACAGTGTCTCAGACCCAGGCAGCAGATTTCTCCTTCAGCCTCCAATCCAAAGAATGAAGAAGTCTCTCTCACAGGAAGTCACCACTTGTTTTAATGACACTTTTAAAGACACTTCCTCTGTCTTCCTCCACTTTTTACATGGACAAATCATAGTCAAAAACCTTGCTTAGCACTACCCAGGTGTCAGTTAATTGATTCTGATTTGTCACCCATTATTGCACATATGGGTCACAGACCTGTTTAAACTTTTGGTGAATAGATCTAAAAAATGGGTGGATCTTCCCACTCAACTTTAAGTAAGGTATTCTAAAAACAAGCAGGGGTTATAATTTTAATCTTCACAATCAGGGGAGAGTTATTTTTAATCTTCATAACTCCTTCAGAATATGAATTATCTCTTTGGATTGCATGAAATATCCAAAAAAGAAACCTTGAAAAATTATATTATATATATATATGCATATATAAGAAATATATTATCATGATTAATAATTTCTTAGGCCTCATCTAGAGAAATGAGGTATTGCCCAAATACAGAATGAAGATCCCCATATCTTCATTTAAGATAGTTTTTTACCTATTAGGAAAAAAAGAAATATGACCAATTTTACAGATATCATAAGCTATTAAATAATTACACTAAGCTAGGTTAAGAAAACTAAATTCAGAACTATACATTATAAGGTCACATTTCTTTTCTTTTATTCAGGTTTTTATGTTTCCTAAAATCAAATTGAAAGAAAGATTTTAAATGATTGGCATAGAATGTACTAAGAACACAGTTGGATGGAAATATAACATGTACAGAACTATAAAAAGCTACTTTCTGTTTTTTATCTTAAACTTTCAAAGACATGCTTAGTGATGCCTAACAAGGAAGAGTGAAGAGTTGTATAAAAAATATGGCAACTTCATGGAGTGTGCAGGCAGGACACCATTACCTATGAGGTTCCTATTCAATTCTTCCTCTTTGCTCTCTTCCTCCCATCCCTGACCCCAAAACTCTCACCATCAAATAGAAATTCTGACTGATAGAAATCCCTTTCCCTGGAGCAAAGAACAGGGCAGGTGGCAAGTGGTAAAAACTGGCATGATCACTCAAGCTTACTTCTAGACAGTAGAGGTCAAGGATTATATTGACAAGGTACTGTTCCATGCTAGGGTCTAATTCAGTGTTTTCTAGAGAATCTTTCTAGCAGTTTGCAGTCTGCTGGTCCACATTTATCCATCAGATGAAAGATAGCACTCTAAGTGACATTTTAGAAAAGTCCCAATTTATCTAACAGAATAAAACTTTCTTGCCCTGACATAGTTTTCCCTCTTAATTTTCACATCCAAAAAAATGTGGGTGTTTTATTATGATGATTATTGTATTTCTGTTGCTTGACTTTTAGAATAACCAAACAATTTTCCAACATGCCCAATATCTTTATTATTACTTTATGGACAAAGTAAGTGTTTTGCAAACTATGGAAAACATTTATTTTAAATGCCATTAAAGAAAATGAGTTGGAGCCATATACTGCAGTTGACTCAACCATTTGATAAAGAAAATATATTCATGGTTTGATTTCTTTCAAATGAATATGGATTTATAAGTATTGTGATAATAAAACTTTTCAAATAAATTAGAAGCAAGATAATACAGTGGGTGTCAGACTACTCTATGACTGTCCCATATTTTTTAAACTACTTTTTTTTCTCAAATTTTATAATGATTTGAAGTTCATTCAATTTTGATAGGTAACATTTTCTATTCAGCCAATTATCAATGTTTTATTCTATTGACAACAACAACAACAAAAAATTGGATTTCAAGATGGCCAACATGGGAGATCTTTAAAAAGTTTGTAGTAAGCAAATTATGATTGTGAAAATGTTGAATGAACAATTGCAAGGACTTGGACATGGAATTGTGATCTTTTGAATATAAACAGATATTGCTGAAAGCTTTCCAATGCATTTGACTACCACATTCATGGCCAGAATTTTATTTTTTAACGTAGGAATCTATTAGATTAAAATATTTGGATACTATTGTCAGATTCTGAGATGGAAGAATTCTTTAATCTTTCGGTTCCAAGCTTTCATTTTACAGGTGAATAAATTAAGGTCCTCAGATGCTATCCAAAGTCACAAGGGTAATAATTAAGTAGCAGAGACAAAGTTTAAATTTAAATCCTCTTACTTTAGTGGTACTCTACTTTTCTACTGTCACACATTGCCATGTATAATCAGAGAGTAAGGAGTTATAATATTTTCCCAAATATTTTAATTAAAAAAATTATAAGTACAACTCAATAACTTGAGTAATGTTCACTTAAAACTACTGTAAATGAGTGTGACAGTCAGAATTCTAGGAGCAATAAAAATATGGTTACATTTCTTTTTTAGTTCTTTACTATGATGGAGTGCTACTAAGGACATTTTGGTATGCAAAAACATTTCTTTATGTCATTTGTGTTCATTCCCTATATATATATATATATATATATATATATATATATATATATATCATTAATATCACATATTTATCAGCAATATTTGTTGTAAATATTTTCCTCCCTAAAATTTTCCTTCCCTTTGGCTTCTCAATATCTTTCAGATGTTGTACATATATGTTAAGGAAATATTAAAGAACAAAGGAACTCAAACATTCTGCATCCATTGAAATATCTAGAATTATGCAACTTAAAATTAGCATTTAATTTCTTACTCTTTCATTGCCATTTGAAAATTTAACTTTCTTCTCTTTTATCAGTTTGCAAGTTGAATAATTTGATTACCTCTGGTTTCTTTTTAGGAATGTCTCAAATTCTTCCCTTTTCCTGGACATCTAATTTCTATTCATGCTTAGGCTCAATTTTTCAGTATATGTAATTTTTTATGCTAACCAGTCTCTACTCTTCAGAAAATTATATTCCAATTTTCATTTTCATTTCTTTCAATGAGAAAATATAATGCTATTTTCTTTGTTCATAGAATCTAGAGGTTTCATACCACCCTTTAAGGGCTAAAAATTTGCTATTTGCAATTGCAATTATGGTTTTCCTAAATTTCTTGGTAACTTAATCTTTGAGTTTCTTTTAATTGGTACTCTATAGGTTTTCTCAGGTTCCCTCTGCTTTCCACTTCCAATATTTCTAGGCATTTTTTCTTATATGATATTCTAAAGTATATAGTTATATTTTTACTTTTTCAATATATTTCCTAAAAGATTTATTAAGTTCATATGTGAAGATTGGATTTAGCTATTTCCTGATAGTAACAACTAATGTACTTAGTTTAACAAAATCAGGAATGTCTTGAGAAGTCTGAATTACTCCACCCTACTTAGACTGTACTTTAGTGGAAGATAAAGTTGTAATCTCCTGATTGAACAATGAACGTACTTAACTCTTACCTTATAGTGAAGCTAGAACTTTAAGCTAAGTCTGTTTTAAGATCTTAATACAAAAAGATGTTAAGTTACTATAAAGGTTAAATTAATCACAAAAAGTTAAGTAACTCACAAAAGGTGAACTTAACAAAGAAGTGTTAAGTAACTCAAGAAGATGAGAACTAAAAAGAATGGGTATTAAGAGGAGGAGACACAAGAGTGAAAGATTTATATATTGACTCATTTCCTCTCTCTGGTACCTTTTGTGGTGGAGAGTTGGCTTATAGCAGCGTGCTGGGACTTTTGGCATCTTAGTGTAGCTACATGCTATTGTCCAGTTTGGTGTTGAGTTTCTGGCTGAATTTTCCTTCCTTACTTTCCAATTTTATCCTCTTAGAAGCCTCTAATCTTCTTCAGACACCTAGAGGTGGGGATTTTAAATGCCCCCTGGCACATGCCTGCAAGGAGAAATCCTATATTCTCTTCCTCCTCCTTAAATTCCTTCCCTCTATATTAATTAAATTACAATAAATTTCTAGACTGACTGGTATTTTATTTGGGATTTTCCCCAGTGACCAGTTAACTCTAGACTTTAAGTCACAACCCTAAAATTATCTTTACACATATTAAATCACCATTTTTAATTTCAAGGTTAGAGTTCTTAGCTTGAAAATATTTTTGTATTTTCTAACCTTTATTATATTTTGAGTTGATTTTTTTCCTTCACACTTTGTATTGTAATTCTGTTTCTCTTTATTCAGAGAAACTTCTGCTTTGGAAAGCATCTCTCTTTCAAAATTCAAAATTCCTAAATATCTTATTATATTCATGATTTTCTCCCTTAAAATCTCTCTGTAGTTCTTTGGTGTTTGAACTTAATTCATCCAGATTTCTTCTGAACTATTGTGGAGGTATTGAGAATTCTTCTAGTCTTTTTTCAGAATCTCTTGAAAAACTTGTTTTATTACCTCCAGTTTCACATAGAAAAATGTAGCTCATTATTCTTGCTGTAAAGTATTTATTTTTATGACACTTTTCAAACTTTTTCATTTTTCCTCCTCCTTTAGTTTTACTATTTTTTGTCCATCATTGTGATATTTTTTTCTCCTAAAGTGTCTTTATGTAAAATTGCTTTATTCTATTCCATCTGTAGGCCTATCATTAATTGGTCCTTTTTCAGTCATTTTTACAAGTTCACTTTTATTTCATAACACTACAGTTTGATTAAATCTTTAGTACTTAAAGGTGAAGGTGAGCAGTTTGGATACTATTATGAGGTGAATCTGAGTGGCCACTGATATTGGTGCTAACTATTCCCTTTCCTAGCCCATACTTCTGGAATCTAATCTATGATATGATCATTATTCTGATTTCTGTAACTGGTAAAGACGTGTGTGGGTCGTTCAAGATCTGATGAAAATATACTTTAATATGATCATAGCAAGAGGTTTTTCTTTTCTTTTATTCATTCCTTTAGTCATTCTTTAGGTGTTTTCTACAAATATTATATATCACAATTGTAAGCAAAATCTTGTTACTTTCCTCCTCCATAGTATTTTTTCCTATGCCAAACCCTTCTTCACACTCACCATCTTTCTCAAGTCCTTTTGCTGATCAATTATGTGCACCTCAAAATGCTCATGTTTGAGGATTCTCTTCTGAAGAATTGAGAAATAGTTACTTTTCAAAATCTTTGCCTAAAACCATAATTGTCATAAGAAATTCATTGTGGTTAATAGTGGGGCCTGACTCAGAAAGGTAACTTAATTTAAGTTTGAAGCTAGAAAAAAATAAAACATTCTTCAGTCATTTGATATTTACTAAAAAAGAGATTTACAAAAGCAAAACCTAGGATGGATATTCAAGAAATATCCCCAAACACTTGACACCTCAATAAATAATCTTTGGGTCACTTTGGAAACATGTATTGTTGAGGGCAGAGTGTATTTACTTGGGCAATGGAACACCCACTGTCTGGAAAGCATTCACTATATTCTAATGGCAAGGGAGACCACAGGCTACTAAGAATGCAAATCAAAAGATACACAATTTGAGTTTAAGCCCTCTCAGCCAACAACAACCAATGGACAGCTTTATCACTTTTCAGGGAAAAACTTACATGGAAGAAAAGTTTAAGATATTATTGCCACACAAGAGCCTTGGTTTTATCCACATTACTTCTTTGGTTCCATCCTTTACTTTCCTGTAGACTCCAAAAGGCCTGTTCCCCTAAGGATTAAACAGTTCATTCTCTAATAGCTTGGGGATTATATCATTCCAGGTAACATTATTATAGAGTAAAATTATTTACTAATGAATAATTTATCATTCCAATCCATGTTGGCTCTCAATATTAAGGTGAAAAAGATTTTTTTTCCTGCCAGTAAAGTAGGATGCAGGGAGTAGAAATCTTTTAAGATTCAACAAAGAATTCTACAAAAGATCTGTTTTCACTAGCTTTGGAAAGGAGTATTTCTTACCAGCAAAAACATAGCCTCAAAAAGCCTAAATTTTCTCATCTATCAGAAGAATAAATCTAAGACTTATGTCACTGTTAATGATACTTTTTGGTTCAACAATGGAGCAAAGCTTTTTTCTTTTTTTATTGTGGGAATTAATACTTAGTTTTGCCTCTTAAAAATGCGGATAATACATGCTCCTTTAGCAATCCTGGGTAAAAATTGATTTAAAATTCCATGAAATGATGGTTTATTTAAATGCTAACAGTTAGGATCTCTAGATATCTTTTTCTCTTCTGAGTTTTATTTCCTCATTGATTAAAAGAGGGGATAGGTAATTGGTATATAAATAGCAACCTGATGCTGTGATATCATCATTCTAGTTTTGGTTCTGGAGTTAAATGCTTAATTTTGGGCAAATAATTTCTTTGGCCTTCAATTTCTTGAACCATAAAATATAATTTTTTTTGAGTTTCATTTTTCCTATTCATCAAAATAGAACATTAGAGAGGCAACTTAATGCATTAAAGATAACATGACGGTGTAGAAAACCTCAAAATACATAGATTCTATTTCTGGCTTTGCCATTAACTGACTGTGTGACCATGGGTAAGGGAATTGACTTATCTGGGTTCTGCTTGCCTCATTTTCAAAAGGCAGAATTTGGATTAGATAATATCTAAGACTCCTCCTAGCTCAATTATATTAGTAGAAACTCAAACAGTACCTTATACACATTTGGTACTTACTAAATGTCTATAAAATTGAATTCACTACCTAACTTGTAAGAACTTATATTTACCAAGACAATAATATTACAAATTAAGACCAACATGAATTTAAATTCAATTTGATATTCTCTTTTAATTAACCTTTCTGACTGAGAAAATGATCACTTAGCCAATATCTGTGAAATGTCTCCCTTTCCCTCTCATTCCCGATATATGACTATATGAAATTACAAGTCAGATCTCTGTTTTCTTTTTCATTGTATCCATATGCTTTTCACTTATGCTTTTTCTCATAAAGGCAGCTGCCTGAAAATTTAGTAGACAGGGAACAAGGGGAAGGAAAAGAAAAAAAAAGATCTAATTAAAAGAGATAAGGAAGGTAATTTCACTTTGAGAAAAGATATTATGGACTTAACACATATGCATTAAGGGGAAGGAAAAGTTATCACTGGATTCCATGGGAGAATTGCAGAGATATTATAAATCACCAAAGAAAAGAGCCTTTTTTCAAGTCTATATGTGCACAACCCTTAGAAACTCACAATGATATTGGAAAATATCGGAGATGAAGCAGAGATGAAACATTGTTTAGTGAATCATAGGTAAAGACTCATGTAAGAGCTCGTGATTAGTGTACCATAAGTTTGGGAGGAAGTTGTGATTAAACTAGACAAATTTACTTGTGATTTAGCCAATATAATCAAGGGGGGGAAGAAAAAAAGTTTGTTTACCATCAGCGGAAAGCAAACCATGGTCTGCAAAGAGGAAATAAATAAAAGAAATTTTGGAAAAAGCTAGGGGTAGAGGGATACTAAGGAAAACAGAAGAGACAGGGAAAAATCAGTTTAGTAGTTATTGTCAGCAAAAACTAAAATAATAATAATTTTTAAAAGGCCACTGTTAGTGTCATTCTTGGCTATTTTAAAGAATCATTGTCATATCATGTG